>NW_028270140.1:116910064-117535064 GCF_037043375.1 Chiloscyllium plagiosum
ATTTGAACACAGCAGTTTTAAAGATTTAGTTCCATTACAATCCATAGCTACAAAATTATAAACTGTGAGATCAGAGCTACCGCATTTCGTTTTTATATTAAACCTTTTTCAATTGGATAGCTCTTTGAAAGAGTAGCAAAAGCATGAAGAGCTGAAAAGCCTGCTTCAGCACTGTATGGCTTTCATCTAAAACCAAGGGTTACATTTAAAGATTTTGTAATATAAACTTCTAATTTATTATTTTTGAAATGAGTTTGTTATGACTGTTTCAGATACAACTCTTCCCTACAACTCTTTGGAATCATAATGAATCCTCTAGGTAGATAGTTGTGTTATCATGTGTTAGGAACATTGAAAGCGTTGAGAGAATGTGCATGTGGAATGCTGTTTAATTGATGTCCCTGTATAAAATGTTTTTGGAGATTTGCTTCAATTTCCTTTGAATGCATCTTTACACTTTTTCAAATGGTACTGGTTCAAGGTTGCATACTTATTTGCCTAGAGCAAGGTACACAAATGTACAGCAGTACATGACATTTTGCTCGTGGTACACTTTTTCATAGGGCTGCATTTCTTCAAATGCATTGTGCTTTTAAAGCTGAACTTCCCACAGGACCCTTTCCCCAGGTCTTCCTTTTCATTCATTTTTTTCTGAAAACCAGTAGGATATTCCATAGGAGTCACTTTTTTCAGCATATAAATGAAACTTCAAAACCTGGCTTTCAGAAAAGAGATTCAAATGCAGTAGGAAAGCATGGAATTAAAATGATGACAACAAATACAGAAATATGGGAAAGGGGGGTAAATCTCTGATAGTCAAAGTGTGCATTTTGTAAGAGAAAAAAGCGAGTTACGTTTTATGATTGCACCCATGTTTGTTTTGCTGTTTCATGTTTGTATTTCCTGCAGACATGAAGATCATTTTACTAAGTCAGACAATTCATCGCTGTGTAATTGTGAGATTTCACTATGGTAATAAATGTCAATATTAAAAGGATCTTGGTAAGAAGCCAAACTTTTGTGCTGTGAAAGCATGGAAACTTCATGGTAGATTTTATGAAATTAGTTTGCCTGAATTTAACAATTCGTACAATTTTTTTCAGTGTGATAATTGGTTAAAAGCCTTCAAACTCACAATGTCAGTAAGGTGAAAATGATTGCGTACTTCTTTCTGATGGTTCCTACGGATTTTGAGGATCAAAGAGCTAGCTGTGATGAATTGCCATAATTAAGTGGGTTTGAACATGTTACATTCCAACAACCAATCATTTTTTTTGAAATAGACAATCTGCTGATATCCTGCCATGGTTAATTTTCTTCCAGATTTATATACTGTATCCAAACTAATACACTAGGCTTTGATGAAACATTTGTTCATAATCCACTTGCATGTTTAAAGTTTACAATGCCACTCATTTCCACCTTACTACAAACAGGTGCCCGTTGATGGTAGTTTGTGGATCAAACGGGTATACGTTGAGAAATCTGTTTTAATTATAAGAACAATTATGTATGATAAAATTGTGATAGTAAAAATGGCGAGGGAATTGCTCACTTTTAGACATCAGAATAAATGTGTGTTTGGAGTTCTGAGTGTGTTTTTAAAATGAATCTCATTATAAAAGTTGAATTTTGTGTGTGAGGCACCACATTTGTAGCAGTGACCATGATGGTATGTCAGTTGATTTACTAAGTGATACTGTTTATGGGATGTTTGTGACATTACAAAGTAATAGTGACCAAAAACTGTTCATGTCTAATGCCCGGGTAAGTGACTGCAACCAATTCTGTGACTGCAACCAATCTTGTGACTGTCCAAATTTACTCTCATCCTTAATTCACAGATGTTCCGCTGATGACTTGTAAAAATGAATAGACTGCGAACATAAAATATCTGCTTAAACACTTGCATGCAGTTTTATCTTCCAAATATGGAAAGCACCAGCCTCACAGCTGGCTGAGCAGCAACTCACAATCCTCCCATTATCTGAATAATGTTTTATGTGTCAAACTGCAGCTGTGTATGGTATTTATGTCTTATAATCCTGCAAAATTCTAACCAGTCATATCTAATGTAGAACTTAGTTTTCAGTGAAAGTATTATGTAGTGCTTTTCAGATATTGTGTGCAATATCCCCTGCCACTGGAGTATTTGATGTAAAGGGAACAATTAAATTAAAACCCACAATAAAATTAAATTCGACAATTGGGTTATGTTTTTTTTTACAGCAATTTTTATGTAGCATGCATGAAATGTGAGCCAATTCCTTTAGCAGACTAAATAGGGAAAGAAGTTTTCCTTTGCTTAGGAAATCAGTAACGCAATAACTTCTCTCATTCCTGGCAGCAATTTAAATCTTGCATCAACTAAATGGGATCTCTAGGCATGCAACAATCCTATCAACGGGCAGATAAGCAGCCAACAATACTGCAGTATTCATACAGTAAACCAAAAAGATAACATTTAATATCCTTCATGATCATAGAGTCACTGAGAGCACCATCTCGATTTCTGTTTTATTTTGCACAAGTGCAGACTCCAAAAGTGGCTGTCAGTTTTACCGGAGAAGTGGAACATAATGACAGCTGTCCTGACTATGCCACAATGTTGAATTGTGTTATAGGTCGCTTGACAACTCCTTGCTTCTAAGTCACAATATTGTAGCATCAAACTACAAACTTCCTGATGAAGGGCTTATGCCTGAAATGTCAATTCTCCTGCTCATCAGATGTTGCCTGACCTGCAGTGCCTTTCCAGCACTGCACTCTCGCATCAAATTATAGCCCCAAGATTTGAAGTCTAGAATTACACTTCAATCCAGGATTGAGAGTGACAGTTAGCTGCATGTTAACCCAAAGCCTAGCTTGCGAGTTCCAGTAAATACAAACAGTTCAATGAAAGGTGAATATGAAGTTGTCCTGGCTAACAGCAATCAAAAATAATTAATAGTAAAGTTTTATCGGCGTGATTTTTGCAACATTTGTTTACAAAGTAGTGACTAGTTTCAAAGTTAGTATTGGCTTTAAGCATTCCTAAAGACATGGTTTTAACATTAACTTATTTTTGATGATAAAGTCAGTATTCAGAATTAAAGATGACTTGAAAGTCTTGCCTTCATAATCCCAGGACATCCCAAAGCCAATAAATACTTTTCAAGTGGAGTCACTTTTGTAATGTCGGAAGTGCAGGAACCTATTTGTACAATAGCATCCTGCAAACAGTAATGTGTTAAAGTGCAGGATAACTGTTTCTTTGATGTTCACTTAGGGATGAATAGTGACCAGGGCCAACTGCTCTGCCCTTCTCCAAAATAATGCCATGGGATCTTGTACATCTACCTTAGATGGGGATCCCCATTCAACAGCTCATCTGTAAGGTAGTACCTCTCACAGTGGAAAATTCCGTGGTGGAACATCAACCTTGATTTTCATTCTTGAGTGAGAATCTGAACCCACAGCATTCTGAGTCAGAAACAATAATGCTGCAAACAAAGACACAGTTGAATGAGGTTTACTGACTTTGAGCTCTATGAGGAGAACCTCTTATATGGAAAGAGCATTGTACAAAAATGCCAGTTTCTGCATCGTTGGAGACTAGATATAAGATGGTTGTCAAGACTCTGGAGAAGTCCCTGCAGGTATAGGTACAACATTTGAAAGACATTTAGATAAGTGCATGACTAGGAAAGATTTGGAGGGATATGGGCCAAACGGAGGCAGGTGGGGCGAGTTTAATTTGAGAACATGGTCTGCATGGACTGTTTGGACTGAAGAGTGTTTCCATGCTGTATCCCTCTGACTCTAAGTCCAATAGGCAGATTGATATAGGAATTGTGCAGGAAGTTTGATTTTCTGGTAGGCAATTCACTTGCTGCTCAGGACCTTGTAACAAAGTCTCCAACTCTGAGCTGTCAGATGTTAAGACTGTTTAAAAATTGGTCTAACACTTGGCTAACAATACAACTGACCACACGACTAGACCCCCAACTGGTCCCCACTCACCCACTGGTTGCAAATACAATGAAAAGCTTTAGGACTTTTAATTACTTTGCCAAATACAGCAGCCAGTACTGGAAAAAGGGATCCACCACGATTCTTTTTGCAGGTCTCTTTGTGGATTATTACACTGAGTGGATCCTGCATTTGGTATTTTACCAAAAAAAAAACGATTCCAGATAAGTGGACAGTTTTCTGTCTGATCGGTATCACAGGAGCTTTGACTCTGATCAGAAGAATTCGGCCATGATCTGAATTGTTGAATTGCCAATACAGCTTAAAATGTGGAGGCAATTGAGATATTTAATTTGACTGCAAAATTAGAACTAGGAGACACTGGTTTAAAGTTACAAATCTGAGCAGGATTGGAAATGATTTTCCTACACAGTTGCCAATATTAACTACAACAAGTGAAGTTAAGGCCAGGTGGATTAATGTTTTAAAAGGTGGACAAATAACATTGGTGTAGAATGAAATAAAGGGATTGTACATCACCAGTTCTCTTCCAATCCTCTGTAGAGATGATGGTTAAATTAGAGGCACAGAATCAAGTGTTAAGATGGGGAGGGGAGTCGGGGAAATGATAACCGGTTAAATTTGCAAATCACAAACCACAGAAGGATTTGAACAAATAGTTGATGAACTAGTCAGCAGAAACTTTGGAATGAAAATTAACATCAACATTAAAGCTGAATAAAGAACACAAGGAGTGATATGTAAAAGCTTTGATTTGGAGTGTTTTGCAAGGAACGTGAGGCTTGGGTGGGGGAGATTGATTTACTACAAAGATTTGAATTGGGGGTTTTGAGGCAAATGGAATGGATCAGCTTAGACAGATAAAGTAACAAATGATGAAGATCTGAGAATGAATATAAATTTCTTGTTTATAATTACAAAAAGCAAACACAGGCCAGGGCACATTGTAACAGGAAATGGTCCATTAAGAGATGTGAAGAGAAGATTTCAGGGAAAATGAGGAAGGAAGAGAATATCAATGTTGGATGACTTGAAAAATGAATTATTGGAGAATAAAAAGACTACACAGAGCAGGTAGACATGGAGATTATTATCAGCCAAATGGGAATGAGAGAATGAAATACAAACTAAGAACTTTTGGAGGACACATTAAACAATGGAGATATGAATGCTAATGTACAATCTAGATTTTATATGGATGGGTAGATTATAAGGTATATATGACCGGTAAATTTGCAATTTTTTGGTCCATGGTTTGGGGATGGCTGATACAGCAGGGATGTGCCATTGAGACTTAACACCACCCTCAATTAAAAAAGGAAGCAGCCCTTAAAGAAGCATTTAATATTTGATATTAAACGATCCACTCAATTCTTCCCTGGTTGTTCACTTCATGATTTTACAGAAGATGAATCGTTCAAGGCCCTTCACAATAACAAGTTATTTCAAGTGAGCCCAGGGCTTATGGGTTATGCTTAACTAAATGAGGCTGCACCCTTGGTGGAATTGAATCATTTACAGATAGATCAAGTAATTGAGTATGTGTTTTCTTTGGCCCATATTCTACCATAGTCATAGTCTAAATCATTAGAATAAATTGAAGGTAAATATTTAAGTCAAATTGAGCTGTAACACCTCTGCTGCTTTAAGTATAATGCTATTTTGTAGGTTTTGCAAAATGTCCCTTACACCTCTGTGCCTTGGCAACCCTGTCAATTCTAACCAGTTTGTAGTACAACATTATTTTAACATATTTCTCTTAAACACAATCACATATTGAAAGGATCAATACTTGTTTTGAACATAGATCATCTTTCATAATGAAACCAGTCATTAGCAGGTCAATATGAGACTAATTGCAAGGAGAGGAATAGAACCTTGTTATTTGTTCTGTTTCTGACATACTGCACCATCCAAATTATTGTTACTACAGACCACTTTCAGCTTGTATTAACAGAATTAGATGTTATCCATTATTTTATTAGGAATGAGTGCTGAACTAAATTATTAAAGAGGAAATGCAATTCACCAGATTCTCTCATAATTTTAAATATCACGAGAGATAAAAGATTTGTGTGGTTATCAATTTTTCTTCGTTTCTTCAATTTTTGTTCTATCCTTTAACACCGTTAGGTAAAATCAGGCTGGGAAGTTGACATTTTGGAGTGGCTTTTAATTTCCGTAAATTGGAAGGCTGTTTCTCTGTATCCAATTATAGGATGTGGGAATCACTGGCCAGGCCAGTATTCATTGCCCAACCCTCTCTGCTTTTGAGAAGGTGGTGAGTTCAAATAGAACATGGAACTTATTCCATTCCTGATCTTCCTTGTTGCAATTTAAAAGAAAATGAACTGATATCATCAAGGACCTATTGGGTATTTTAAGCTGAGATTTGAATGGAAGAGCAGGAGTTGTTAACCCAGTGGTCCAAACCAGCTAGGATCAGAACTAAGGTACCTGTTTCATGGCGACCAAGAGAATCAGCAAGTCTTTTTCCAACCTCCAGCTGGAATTTGTGGTCCTCCCTTGATCTAGCTCCCCTCTTGTCCCTGATCAGATTTCCTCTGGCAGTAACCAAGTAATCAACAAGGCAGACAGAATGCTGCCTTTTCTTATAGGAAGAATTGGACACCAAGGTAAGGATGTTATGCTTCAGTTATACAGGATACTGGTGAGACATGTCTCAAATACATGATTTGGTCTTAGTTAAGGAAGGTTGTAAATGCATTACAAATAGTTCAGAGAGTGTTTATTAGATGATATCTGGAATGAATGGGTTGGCTTATGAGGATAGGTTGGACAGTCTGGACTTGTTTCCCACTGGAGCTTAGAAAGATGAGGGGTGACTTGATTGAAGTGTATCAGATCCAGAACAATCTTAACACTGTTTAATAATTAGGAGTCATCCTTTTAAGCTAGATGACAATTTTTTTTCTCTCTCTCAGTGAGTTATATGACTTCGAAACTCTGCATTTATAGGCATTGGAGGGGTGGTCATTTTTAAGGTGGGAATAGTTGGCTCCGTGTTAGGTACAGGAATCAAAGGTTATTGTGGGCAGGTAGGAAAATGAAACTTGCAGCACAAACTGATTGGGGGCTGAATGAGAAGGGGTTTTAGCACAAAATGTCTGTCTGAAACCAGTCATTGTAAAAAATGTAATGTCATCTTTCAAATATATAAAAATCCACAATGATTTCCAGTAAAGTTGCCTCAAAATAGAAATGCTTTGATTTAAAACATTGATTAATTTTCCTGCAGACACAATTTGTGATTAATATCACACTATTTGCTTTAAAAATCTACTCATTTTTGAAAATTGGTGAATAATTTCCAACTGAAACACATCTTCATAATTGGGAAATATGCTGAAATTCACTTGTCTGCATTTTCATTCTGAATAGGGTAACAGACATGCTCATTCATTTATAAAGAATTCAGATAAAATTAGCATAAAACTGTTCATGAATGCATTGTGATGTCCTAAGGAATGTAAATTACTTTGCTAAAACAAGGGATTTTCTACTACATTTCAACATATCTCCTGCCAAATAATTTTTGAAAATCATTCATTTTTTAAAAACTGTGTAAAAACTAGAGTTTCTCAAGTTAGCATCACAGTTCTCAAAACTTTGTGAACAGAAGTAGAGATTCAGGGTTCAAATAAAAGTAAATTACTGCAGATGCTGGAATCTGAAACCAGCTTTGACAAAGGGTCAGTTAGACCCGAAACGTCAGCTCTTTTCTCTCCTTACAGATGCTGCCAGACTTGCTGAGATTTTCCAGCATTTTCTCTTTTTTGGTTTCAGTAGGTTCAAATCCTGTTATGGTCCAGCTGACAGACTGCAAAGTCACTCATTATTTTCACAAGCATAATTCTTTCATTTAAAAAAAAACTGCATGTCTCCTGAGATCACACAATGGAAACATATCACCTATGATGTTTTTTAGCAACATCTTCATACTCTGTTTTCTTTCAGCAGCAGCATCTGTGAATCTGCAAGTAGCATTAGTTGATTTGAATAAAATTTGAATTATTCTCTTAAAATATCCATATTCCTGCTGAGAAATTGTGGGAGAGTGATGCACAAGATTAACACAAATGTCTTTCTTACTATTGTATGGTTGTCTCCCTTGGTGTCACTCAAAGAAAGGTAGAGTCCAATTTTCATATTCTATCACTATTTTCCAAAGCTTTAGAAGTATTCTACATTGGAGAACAATTAATCTTTTGGCTGAACACGTCCATTGAAGTGACAGGAGAACCCATCAGATGTGGAAAAGCCCAGGGAGATGTTTTAATTTGAACAATGTCACTAACTGCAGGGGTTGGAATTATTGCTTTGTCAATCCTGCAGTCTCAGCAACTAATGCTTTCCAAGCTTGTTCCAATGCCCAACATTATAATTTACTCATTAGACATACGTTCAATTTCAATTTCCACCTCTCTATAGGCGACCCTCTGAGTAGATTTTAGAATTAAGGACTGTCATAGAATCCCTATAGTGTGGCAGCAGGCCATTGAGTTGAGTTGACACCAACCCTTGAAGAACATCCCACCCAAACCCTATAACTCTGCATTTCCCAGACCTAATCCACCCAACCTACACATCCTTAGACACTATTGGCAATTTAATTTGGTCAATCCACCTAACCATCACATCTTCGGACTGTGTGAGGAAACCCACACAGACACGGGGAGAATGTACAACTCCAGACAGATGGTTGCCTGAGGGCAGAATTGAACCCGGGCCCCTGGTACTGCGAGGCAGCAGTGCTAATCACTGAGCCATCATACTGCCCAAGAAAATGGTTTTAGTCATACGATCCCTACAGTGCAGATAGAGGCCATTTGGCCTATCAAGTCTGTACTGACCCTCTGATGACCATCCCACCCAAACCCTGTAACCTCATATTTGGTTAATCCACCTAGCCTACACATTGGGTTAACTTAGCATGCCCAATCCATCTAACCTGCACATCTTTGGACTGTAGGAGGAAACCAGAGCACCCAAAGGAAACTTACACAGACACAGGGAGAATGCGCAACTTCCACACAGTTGTCAAGGCTGGAGTAGAACCTGGGTTCCTGGCAATGTAAGGTAGCAGTGCTAACCTCTGAACCACTGTGCTGCCCCATTCATTAATTGTTTTCCTTCTTTTGTATTTGACAATTATACACAGTGGATTTAAAACAGCCATACAATACTTTTTTTAAAAACTGATTCAAGAATGTTCCAGTTTCAACTTGTCAGCACGCGTATGCAGGCAGTTGGTGGAAACTCTGTCATTTTACTACATTGGAGGAAATCCCCTTGCTGGCCAATGGGATGGGTGGATAGAATAAAGAGATCACTGATTCACTTTTAATTAAAAAAAACATTTTGCATTGCTTTACCCTAGTAATGCAGAGAAGTGAAAATCCAAAATTATGGTTATTGTTTAACCAAAAAAAAGGACCCAATTTACAAGTAACAAATGTGAACAGGCTGCAGAATAACCTAAGATCTCAGTCTTGTCCATGAGAATTCTGGTTGATGGTTGGACAGGCAGATAAATCAAACACAAAAAATTCAAATTCCACTCTCATGCATTTTGACCAATCTGAGCAAAACAGAATTTTGAATCCAGCCTAAACCTCACAAACACCTAGCATTTATTGCAATTAGAATCGTGGCGACAAGAGCAAGTCAGACCATGAACATTTTGAGGCTAGTACCTCACCTGCTAACTTCCCAATGTCTGTCCATAAGACACAATGTCAGGAGTCTGATGCTGTGACAATGCTGTAGCTTTTAAGAGGTTATTTTGTCCTGGATTTTTGAAGAGAGGTTATAAGGCAGAGATGTCAAACAGTCTGGGGTAATATAAACAGCTTGGGAGGCCTTGGGGGATTTGTTTAGCAGCCTGAATGGATGTGGCAGTTCTCATAGATCAGGATTTCTACATTTTGGTTCTTCAGTAGCATCATAAACTATTGGTGTCTCAACAGAGTTGGAAGATTCAAAAATGTCACCTGGCTGCTACTCTCTCTGAACTTTCTCTTGATGTTTTTTGCTCCCTCCTGGATTGGATTGGAGAACTGTATGTGAGAATCTGCATCCGAATCTTCCTTTTTTGGCAAGGGGTATGTTGATGGGATGTTACTATATTGAAACAGTTGATCAGTAATCGTTACCATATCTATTAATCTGTTCAGTTTTCCAATTATTCTGTTAAGTTGTAATGGTAAATTACTCTTTATTTTGTTTTCTACAGTGTTTAAATAAATAGTGATTTGCATAATATCGAGTACTTTGACCAGTCACATTGCATCTGGAACAGACTCTTGACATTTGCCTTTAAAATAAGAAAAGGTTTGGGTCTAGGCTATTTTGAGGGAATCTGGCCTGGTCCATAGCAATTTAATACTTCCTGTTTATCTGGATGAGTGCAGCTCCAATAACGCTCAAGAAGCTTGACACAATCCTGGACAAAGCCACCCACTTGATTGCCAACCCATCTATCCTGGTGACTAGGGGAACAATTCCACCATGTGACATTGTACTAAGCCAGAATCAAATAGTTTTGATCATTGGTCTATGTTGAATTAAATACTCTGAACAAAGATGGTGGTGGAGTATAATATTTAGCCTTCACTTTATTACTGGAAAGAAAATGGGACAAAATACTCACTTTTGCTCCAATGTATGTACAGACATTAAGCCATGACAGACACCATTTCTTGACATGAAGATGGATATTACACTTTCCATCCATAACACATAAACACCACTTAAGTGAAAAGAAAAATAAATCAAATGATAACTGTAACCTACTTTTCAATAAAACATGACATTTGAAGGAAAGAAATATATGAAATATATCACAAATCATGAGGCTGCTGTAAATCAGTCAAGATTACAGGTATCAGATCAAACTCCTCATAAAATATGCCTTTACTGTACAGCTGTTTAACAAAGGAATAAGTTCTACAAAGGCTTTAACTTCAATTCTAAAACACTACATGATGTTTTAAATGTCACTGTGAAACTTTTCTTGCTGAAAGGACATATTAATGACATCTTACATTATACAGCACCTTTATCTTCGTAAAACATCCCATAGTGCTTCATAGTGGTGTTACAATACATGTGGCACTGAGTCACATAAAGAACTCTTTAGAAAGGTGATTAAAAGTTTGGACAAAGCGGCAGATTTGAAGGAAGATCATAAAGGAGGAGAGCGAGATAGAGAAATTTACGATGCGGCATCCAGAGGTCAAGGCCTTAGAGACTGAATAACAGATAGAAGAATGACAAAACAGCATTACTGTTCACAAAACTGAAAATGTTTTCTGTGTACAAAACACCAGGGCCCAGATCTTCCAGTCTGAATAGTTGGAGACTGGAAGTGCAATTCACAATATGTGACATGACCCTTTAGAAGACCCTATATAATTGCTCCATGGGAATTGCTCAGGAAGCTCAAACTTCAAATAAGCAATTCCCTAGACCCTAGGATCTCCTGGAAACCTCGAGACCAGAAACCTATGACAATTCTGAGTTAATTGTGCAGGAAATGTTTAACTGAAAAGCTAACTTTTTCATAACTACAGAATTGGCCTCCAGATTAATATGCAAAATGTGTGGCTATGAATCAGAGAATCATAGAGATGTACAGCCGACCAGATATCCCAACCCAATCTAGACCCACCTCATAGAGTCATAGAGATGTACAGCATGGAAGCAGACCCTTCAGTCCAACCCGTCCATGCCGACCAGATATCCCAACACAATCTAGTCCCACCTGCCAGCACCCAGCCCATATCCCTCCAAACCCTTCCCATTCATATACAAATCCAAATGTCTCTTAAATGTTGCAATTGTACCAGCCTCCACCACTTCCTCTGGCAGCTCATTCCATACACGTACCACCCTCTTTGTGAAAAGGTTGCCCCTTACGTCTCTTTTATATCTTTCCCCTCTCACCCTAAACCTATGCCCTCTAGTTCTGGGTTCTGCTAAGATTTGCTTTCCCAAAATGCAACACCTCACATTTATCTAAATTAAACTCCATCTGCCACTTCTCAGCCCATTGGCCCATCTGGTCAAGATCCTGTTGTAATCTGAGGTAATTCTCTTCAATATTGGTGTCATCTGCAAACTTTGCTTTTCCAAATACGTGTACATCCCATCCCTCAGGATTCCCTCCAACAATGTTGTCACCACAGACATCAGGTTCACTAGTCTATAGTTTCCTGGCTTGACCTTATCACCTTCCTAAAACAGTGGCACCACGTTAGCCAACCTCCAATCTTTCGGCACCTCACCTGTGACTACCGATGATACAAATATCTCAGCAAGAGGCCCAGCAATCACTTCCCTACCTTCCCAGAGAGTTCTAGGGTACACCTGATCAGTTCCTGGGTATTTATCCACTTTTATGTATTTCAAGACATCCAGCACTTCCTCCTCTGTAATATGGACATTTTTGAAGATGTCACCATCTATTTCTCTACATTCTATATCTTCCATGTCCTTCTCCACAGTAATTACGAATGCAAAATACTCATTTAGTATCTCCCCATCTCCTGTGGCTCCACACAAAGGCCACTTTGCTGATCTTTGAGGGGCCCTATTCTGTCCCTAGTTACCCTTTTGTCCTTAATGTATTTGTAAAAACCCTTTGGATTTTCCTTAACTCTATTTGCCAAAGCTATGTGATGTCCCCTTTTTGCCCCCCTGATTTCCCACTTAAGTATACTCCTACTGCCTTTATACTCTTCTAAGGATTCACTCGATCTATCCTGTCTATACCTGACATATGCTTCCTTCTTTTTCTTAACCAAACCCTCAACTTCTTTAGTCATCCAGCATTCCCTATACCTACCAGCCTTTCCTTTCACCCTAACAGGAATATACTGTCTCTGGACTCCCATTATCTCATTTCTGAAGGCTTCCCATTAACACATATAAAAATCAATTTTTTTTGTTATTGAAACATTTGGACTTCGAATTAGTGGAATATCGGTCATTGATCTATTTTTGAAAAGGGGTTTACAAATTAACTATATCAGTCTTTGTGAAACCATGATTTTAAACCATTATGTGCCAGGGATCTGCTGGCTGAAAGAACTCCTGAAGTGTTAACGGAAATGTGTTTACATTGTGGGACAATGGGAGAGAGAAAACATTAAGCTATTAGATGTACAGAGTCTGGATTGAACTAGTTTTATTCTTAATTAAGTTTGAAGAAACTTGACTGGGGTCAGAAGCAAGTATACAGTTTCCTAGTGAAGAAGATATTAAGAGCAGTTAAAGTGCAGTAAAATAGTCTGTGAAACTTCTAGATGAGGAGTATTTATCTAGAATCCAAGATATCTGTTGTGAGAAAAGGAAAAAGCTTTGCAGCGTACAGGACAGGAAATGAGAAGTAGTTAAGTCAAACCTGCAGATTTAATAGGAAAAGAAAATTTTGCTGGATTTTGATTAAAGTGATGATTTTGGGCAGTGGATCGGATTTTGTTATTGTGTGATTTTGAAATTTGTCAAACCTTTGAAGACAACTAGCTTGGTTTGTTTGATTTTTTTTTGTGTTATTGACTTCTGTTTTATTGTTAAAAGTAAATCTGCAGTTTCGTGTGCTAAGGTTTCTGTGATAGGCTGCTGCCATGTCATATTAAAGAAAATAAAGCCAGATTTCATTCCAGAACCTGATTTGTTCAGGAGTAATATCAGCTGCATCATAACAAATCACTCACACTGGATCTTCTCAACCTCAATCATCTGACTCTTCCCTGACCCTCCTGACCTGATCTGACTGGCTCTAACTCAACATCTCCTTCTATAGTGACACCACCACCCCCACCTGCCACCCTACCCACTTACCTCATCCACTTTACCCACTTCACACAGCAACACATTCAGCCATGTACTCACGCTAACACAAGAATTCCTGGTCATTTAAATTGTTACGTACCAGAACATGGCAGCTGGTACAGTGAAAAGCAGTGTGGCTCCTGTGTGAATTTCCTTCAATAATGTCTCCAAGGTTTCTATGTTAAAGAGGTTTGCAGAATCCTTAAACAGAAGATTGGCAAAAAAATCTGAGGAAGGTTAACAAAATCAGAAATTACTGTAAAAGCTCAGCAGGACTGACTGCACCTGTGGAGAGAAATCAGAGTTAACGTTTCGGGTCCAGTGACCCTTCCTAATGAAAATGAGGAAGGTAAATGTGCTTTTTTTTGTCTTGTCAGTATCAGAAACAAGGGCTCCAATGTTGGCCAAAGATTTAGGCCCCTATATACATATAAAATAAATTGACCACGCAAAATACTTCAGAATAGCCAGATGACATCACAAGTATACAATAAATACAAATTCATTGTTTCCCCTCCTGTGTTGTGCTCCTACTGGAACACGCTAGATGCCTGCTGATATCTATAGGTGTTTGACATCCATGTATAAGTTTTTCTTTAATACCCTGTATGGTGTTTTTAAAAAAATACCTTGTACATAACTACTACCTCATTCTAAAGTCATTACACAGTGATATACTTTTTTGTAGAAATATAGTCATTGCCATTTTGTAAGTCGCACATCCAAAATGTAAGAATAACCAGTGAATGTTTTATGGCGTTAGGCTAAGGCTAAATATTGGTCAGCTAGACTCGTTGCTGTCCTTTGAAAGTGCCATGGGGTCATTTACATTCACCTGAACAAGTAAACAGGGCAGCAGGTTGTTATCATCTGAAAGACAGCACTTCCAACAATGGGGTACATCATTGAAATGCCAGTCAAGCTTATATGTTCAAGTCTTAGATTGAAGCATTGACTAGAAGCAAAATTTAGAATTGTATTACAAAATAGAAACAAAAGTTTACATTTGATTTGAACTGGGTGACAAGAAGGGTACAACTTGACACATTTCCTTGGCAAGGGAAAAAAAAAGCCAGGTTTTGCATTCCTATTTGATATTTAGAACCCATTCTGGAACATATACAATGTATAATATAGATTTGTAGTATATTGTTATTATTTGGGAACTTGGATTCTAAACTGAAGGAAAACTAGATTTTAGTTTCATCTGAGAAGGGACTGTTCTGCTTTTAACAAAGCTCATAAGGTCATTGTGAACAGTGAATTTCCAAGAAAGCGTGTGATATAAGCTAGATAAAACTACCCAGGAGAATTGTTTAAAAAATTAAATTTTTATGGCATTATTATTAAAGACAGACAAGGCACTACAACCAGGATTCAGTTGAGAATGAGTTTCAGCACTCCCTTCACTAGTGATGGACATTAGCAGCACTGTTCACAATCTGCACTGCAACAACTCACCAAGGCTCCTTAGACAACACCTACCAAAGCTGCAATCACTATCATTTAGAAGAATGAGGGAAGCAGTTACATGGGAGCACCGTCACCTCCAAGTTCCCCTACAAACTCCATTCAAGATCCTAATGTGCAAATATATCGCCATTCCTTCAGTGTCACTGGGTCTAAATCTTGGAACTGCCTCTCTAACAGCATAATGGTTGTACCTACATCAAGTGGACAGTAATGTTTCAAGAAGGCAGCTTGCTAACACCTTCTTAGGGCAACTAGGGATGGGTAATAATTGCTGCCCTACATTCTATGAATAACCTTTATTTAAAAAAACTGCAGAGGGAATGTTAGCTTATATAAATCCAGGTTTTTACAGTTGGAAAAGACGTCTTAAAAGTCTTAAAATGTTTTTTCAGCAGTTTAAATAGATAAGGTTTTTCTTAAAACATAGCTCGGAAAAAAAATCAATGAAATAGCTGGTGTCTGTGAATGTTGGGTGAGAGACAGTAATGGAGAGAATCACATCTGGTTAATGTATAGAAATTCAATGAAAGGAAGTATTTTAAACTTTCTCAGTTGAAGTGTTACTTGACAAATTGGGTGTCTGTAAAGGATATTGCTGGAACAGAGTTTGAATTTTAATGTTTGCTGTTTATATTAAGATCTAAGTTGTCTTATATACATAGGTTTGTTTCTTTTTTTATATGATGAACTTGTATTCTTTTGTTAAAAGAATATTGTCAGAGTAGTGTGAATATAATCAGTGACTGACCAGAGTAACCAAGCTGCAAAAATAAAACTTAGAATCTATCAAACCAAGTTTGTCATTCTGAGAACTGACTTTTCCAATATTATTGGCCACTGGAATCATAACTGTGCAGATACTAGGTGAGCATATGGTCAACCTAGGATCATATATTTTTAAAAAGCACCTATTGGACAGGGGAGGTCTGGATGAGTCTCCAGTGCAAAATAAACTGAGAAAACTTGGTTTTTGACAAACAGCAACCACTATAAGAAACAAATGAAGTACACAGCAGGTTAGCAATATTGACAATTGAATGGCAGGTACATTTTAATGTGCATAAATGTAAAATCATACTTGTTGGGGAATGTAACTAGGAATAATGTATAGGTTTTAAAAAATGACACTGAATGATGCAAGTCCATAAGAAGGCCTAGGAATTCAAACACAAATGCCTGTCAAGGGCAAAGTTGGTGGCTTTGAAGACATCAACAAGGTAAGTACAATTCTGGGTTTTACAAATGTGGGCAGGGAACAAATATAAAGAAATATTGTGGAATTTATACATAACATTGATTATGCCAGAATTTAAGGACTATGTACAGTTATTCCATTTACAGAAAGATCATTAAAGCCATTAACATACAGTGAAGATTCACTAGGATGATATGTCATGGATTTGGCTATTCACACTGAAGCAGAAAAGACCAAGAAGAAATGAAATATATATATATATTTTTAAGTTAGAAAGCAATGGGAAAGACAGCTTCGCTTGGCTGAGGATTAAGTCACCAGGAGCGATCAGTTGAAAGTTAAGACCAAAACAGTGACTAGGAAAGTGTCTTTATTAGGTCACTATAGTAAGGAATGCATTGCTGTGGGGAATAATTAAGGCTTGAAGGAAAAAACACAAATCATACTCTGCATGATTTTCCAATTCATTGGCTTCAGCAAAAAAGGGTGATGTGTTAAGAAGGTTCAATATGAGTGGTTGATCAATAAGCTCAATCCTTCATCCCCATTAACAGATGAAATATATATTGCTAACTGCCATTTTAATGCAAAGCCGAACAACCAGGCAATTCTGCTCCTACCTTCTGGACCTTTCAGCTTTAGTATGTTTCTGACAGCCTCTTGTTAAAGAGAAAAGTAACTTGCATCTATAGAGTTCCCCATCATAGTCACAAGATTTCCACAAAGACTCAGCGTTGTTATTGCTGTTGTGTGGATAAATATGGAAGGCAATTTGCACTTGCAAGTCCCTTCAACAGTTTATGAAACAAACAAATCAAATAATGTTATTGGCAGTGCTGGTTGATGGGAGACATTTTGTGAAGACAGTAGGGGAATTTCTGTATTTGAACAGAGATATGTAACATTTTAATATTTTAATAGGCAGATGGAATCCCAGCTTATCATTTTATTTTAAATATATATTTGGTAATGCAGAATTCCACCAGGACTGCACTCAAATGTTGGCCTAGCTCATGTCCCTCAACTGAGGCTAATATCCACAATCTTCTGACTTAAGAAATGATAGTATGAACAGTGAGCTGAGGTTAAACTATAATCAAATATTTACAACATGTAAAGTACATTTACAAACACTGAATTTCCATAGGTTGCTGATCCATGTTTATTTCAGTATCTGAATAATCTTAATTTAGCCTGTTGTTTCTTTAATTCATTAAATATTACATTAATTTTGCAGTAGAATAGTAGCAATATAGGCCATCAGTAGATGCACCTTATGTTTCTGACTGCATAGTTATTGTACTATAAAATTATTCTCACCTCTCTTATGCTCCACTCTCTCTTGCTCTTTCAGAGTTGTATTTCATTACAGTCAATTCTGTGTTCCTTATAACATTGATGGTTTAAATCTTATTCTTTCTGTATTTACATTGTTGTCTCTATGTTCAAAGGTGAACAAATCATTTTTTCTTTGCTGAGAATGAACTAACCATCATTAGCTCAGATGTCAGAGTGTGGATGTCAGGAATCAGGAAAATAAGAGGTTTGTGAACACAGGTACCACAGGATGGACATTGGAACGCATTAGTACCATGGTAGTCACATAGGAACTACGAGCAGGAATAGCCCATTCATCCCTTTGAGCCTGCTGCACCATTCAATATGATTATGGTTGATTGTCTATCTCAGTGCTATATTCCCGTTTTTACCCCCTTATCCCTTAATGCCTTTAAAATCTTTATAAAAAGTTATTTCTTGAATATATTCAGTAACCTGGCCTCCAAGCTTTCTGCAGTAGGAATTCCATTGGTTCACTACCCTTTCAGCAAAGAAATGTTTCCTCATCTCAGTCCCATATCCTGAGACTGTGTCCCCTGGTTTTAAACTCCCCAAGCAGAGAAAACATCATCCCTGTATTTAGTCTGTACAGCCCTTTTAGAATTTTATGTTTTAATCAGATACCCTCTCATGTTTATAAACTCTAGTGAATAATGGCCCAGTCAACAAATTTCTCCTCATTGGACTATCCTGCCATTCCCAGGATCAACCTGGGAACTTCAGTGGAGTGAACCCCCGCTGTACTCACTCTATGACAGTTACATCCTTAATTAAGTGGGAGAACAAAGCTGCATACAATACTCCAGATGTGACCTCATCAAGGCCCCATATAACTGCACTAAGACATTCCTACTTTTTAACTTTAATCCTCTTGCAATCAGGGCCAATAAAACATTTGTCTTCCTAGTTGTTGCTACACCTACCTGTTTACTTTCATTGACTGGTGTACATCTAGATCCCTTTGTAGCTGCACATTTCCCAATATATCACCATTTAATGAATATTCTTCCTTTCTATTTTTCACACTAAAATGCATAATTTTACATTTAGCTGCATTGTACAGCTTCTGCAACATGTTTGTCCACTCACTCAATTATCTAAATCACATTAAAGTTTCCTCCTCACAACCCTGCACAGTTTTATGCTGACAGCAAAAATGTAAATATTGCACTTGGTCATAGAGTCATATAACATAGAAATAGACCCTTCGATCCAACTCATCTGCACTGACCAGACATCCCAACCTGACTTACTGGTTCTCTTGTGTAGCTCATTGATACAGATCATGAATAGCTAGTGCCCAAGCACTGATCCTCGCAGTACCTCCCTAGTCACCACCTGCCACTCAGATTTATTTCGACACTCTACTTTCTCTCTGTCAACCAATTGTCACTCCATGCCAATAAATTACCCCGTGTCCCATATGTCTTAATTTTGTCTACTAACCTCTTATGAAGGATCTTATCGAAATCCTTCTGAAAATCCAAATACACCATACCCATTGGTTTTCCCTTATCTATTCTACTAGTTAAATCCTCAAAAAACACCAGTTGGAACACCATTTGTGAATCATGATTTGCTTCTATAAACATGTGCCTGCTTTGACCAATCTGTTAATGCTTTCTCAATGTTTTGTTATCAAATCTTTTATCATAGACTCCAACATTTTCCCCACTACTGGTATTAAACTAGGCAGTCTGTATTTCTTTTTTTTTCCCTTCCCCTCTTTTTAAATAGAGTTGTTACATGTGTTACACTCCAATCTGTAGGAACTGCTCCAGAGTCTATAAAAGTTTAGAAGATGAGAACAAATTAACTTCTTTTAGTACTCGATGATATAGATTATTTTGGGATAATGGTGATTAATCCCTGGAGATTTGTCAGACTTTAACACCATTAATTCTCTCGCACCATTTACTTGTTGATACTGATTTCCTTCAATTCCTCCTTCTCACTCGACCCTTGGTTCCCTGACATGTCTGGAAAGTTAGCAGTGCCCTCTTGTGAAGACAGAACCAAATAATATGTTCCAATTCTTCTACCATTTCTTTCTTTCCAATTATAATTACCCTGGTTTCTGACTGTAAGGGACCTGCATTTATCTTTACAAATCTTTGCTCTTCACGTATTTATAGAGGCTTTTACTGTCAGTTTCAATATTCCCTGCAATTTTATTCTCTTCTTACGCTCTTGATTTGTTTTCTTTGTTGAATTGTAAAATGCTCTCGATTTTCAGACTTGATGCTTTCTTTGGTGATTTTATTCTCCTTTTTGGGTCGAACACTATCCCTAATTTCTTTTGTAAACCATGGTTAAGCCACCAATTCTCTTTCATTCTTGCACCAAAAATACTTTTAATTAAATATACTATTATAAAGATTAAGGAAACAAAACTGTAATATGCATGTTGCTTTTCCTTTTCCCCTGTATGGAATAGGAAAGTCATGAGCATATCCCTTTAGTACTGCAAGTAGTTTTTGCAAGTAGCTAGACTAGAACCACAATGAACTCCCAATTAGTTTCTGAATGATTATGGGCAACATTAGTGAGGCTTTTGGACCAGCAGGTTAGTGCTTCATAACAGCAGTTCACAGTACCATATAATTCTTTCCAAAAATATAGAACAATGTTTTATACTCATGAATACTAGCTTCTTTTCATTCATGGATAAGGAGTCCCAAATTTCTCTGTCCTATAGCTTTCTGCAGATTTTGTCTATTTAAATAATATTCGATTCTTCCATTCTTCCTGCTGAAGTGAATAACCTCACATTTTCCCAAAATATATTCCATCTGCCAAGCTTCTGCCCACTTCACTTAATCTGTCTACAATGTTCTGCAGACTCTATCATTCCCGCCATTATTTTGGTGTCATCCACAAATTTGGTGATAATGCACTAACTTTTCTCATCCAAGTCATTAATATATATTGTAATTAATTGTGGCCCCAGCGCTGCTCCCTACAACACACGATTCAACGTTGTCTTCTTGAAAATGTTCTCCTTATCCCAACAGTCTTCTCCGAGTTAGCCAATCCTATATCCCTGCCAATGCACTACCTCTAACACCAGGAGCTCTTATCCTACATGTGGTACCTTATCAAATGACTTCTGAAAATCAAAATATATGACATCAATTGCATCCACTTAATCTTTCCTGCTTATTACCTCCAAAACTAGATCCCATAAAATTTGTCAGACATGATTTCCCCTTTATGAAACCATGCTGACTCTTTTTAATCAAAGGTTTTACATTGGCAGTTTTCCAATTCTGAGATTCTTCCAGAATCTAAAGATTCCTAGAAGGTTACTACCAATGCATCCATCTCTGTAGCGAGTTAAAAATCACACAACATCAGGACACAACCTGATGAAGGAGCAGTGCTCCAAAAGCTAGTGCTTCCAATTACACCTGTTGGACTATAACCTGGCGTCGTGTGATTTTTAACTTTGTACACCCCAGTCCAACACCAGCCTCTCCAAATCATCTCTGTAGCTGGTTCCTTTAATATCCTAGGATGCATTCCATCATATCCAGATGATTTATCAGTCTTTGAGCCCCATTGGTTTCCTAGCATCATTTCTCTAGTAATAGTTATGGTATTTATTTTCTGTGCTCTTTTTGTCTCTTAAATAACTAGTAATTTTAGGATGCTATTGGTGTCTTCTAAGGTGAAGACTGATGTAACATATTTATTCAACTTCTCTGCCATTTCCTGACTCCCTATTATTATATTCCCAGCCTCATTCTCCATGAGGCCTAAGTTCACTTTTGCATGTCTCTTTTTTGTATATTTAAAGAAGCTCTTGCTGACTGCCTTTATATTATTTGCAAGTTTACTCAAGTTAATTTTCTCTTTTTTTTTGGTTGTTTTTTGTTAATTTTTAAAAATCCCAATCCTCTGTCTTACCATTGCTGGACTAGGGGAGGCAACAGCTTACTTGGACTGTGGTTGAACTGTTACCCTACAGAGCCAGGTAATGCCCTGAGGATCCGGGTTCAAATCTTATCATAGTGGATGATGGAATTTAAATTTAATAAAAGTCTGGAATGGCAATGCCCATGAACCCATTGTCAATCATTGGGGGAAAAACCCTCTGACTCACTAATGTCCTTTAGTGAAGGAATATACCATCCTTACCCGGTCTGGCCACATGTATCTCTAGACCAACGGCAATATGGTTAACGGCAATATGGGTAAATCCCACATCTTGTGAATGAATAATTTAAAAGAATACTCCCATTCAAGTCTCTGATAAGAATGCATTCTGTCCTAGAATAGCAACATAATGAAATTCCTTACCCTTCTAGATTATTTTCTTAATACAAACATCAAGTTTTTCAAAATCCAGTTTAGCACGAATACTTTGGTTTTATCTCATTTTAAAGTTTACTCTTCGCAATCTTCATATCCTGTATTGTAGGACTTGTCCCTTCCACTTCATTTCTTATTTGAACATAAAAAGGAGCCACTGTCTTCAACAAAAAAACCTACTCCAGCTTTAATTTCCATGAAAAAAATCACTCAATGACCTTTAAGGACAACATGATGGTCTTCCAAAAAAGAAAAGCACAGAAGTGGTTTTGCTAGTTTGATATTATACTTCTATCAATTTAAAACAGAGTTATTGGGCACAAAGCTAAGAGCAGGAACATAAAATGGAGCAACACAGAATTTTATATGGTATGCATCATCCATGATTTCTAAAAATTTTCAAATAAAAGTCATGATTTAAAAGTGTTCAGTAATAAACAACTAAACACCCGCATTTCTATTTGATGACTGTTGTTTGCTAGTTTTCTTGCTTGTTTGATGTATCAATGGGTCTGTGATGGTCTGAAACAGACTTGATTTGGGCACATAGCATGATTTAACAAAGATAAAAATGCATACTCAAGGGTTTTTTTAAACTATCTTTAAACTCTTAGCAACCAAATAAAAGATAGTACATCAATTACCAATATTTTAAAAGTGGAATAAGGATCAAATCACTTTGTGAATCATTCTCTGATCATAACTTATTACTAATTGTATAAATTTCCACCAGAATTCAATTTTATAATGAGGACTTTACTGCCATACAAACAACTTGAGATAGTATCGCAACTGCTAACCTTCTCTGAAGATTATACTCTCCTAATGGCATTGATACTTGTTTCTAACAATCTTACAAAATATCCATCTCCTTTAATAGAATAGATGACAAAATAGTATTTTCTGGAAATAACTAGCTTTTTATTAAAACATTATAGTTAGATGTTGATTTAGGGTTACTGTGAAATAACAATATTATGATCCATATGCAGATGTTCAGATTGAAGTGGCTAGGGGAAAAAAAACCGCATATTTACAACTTTGAATTCATTGATCAGCAAGACCCAAATTATTCATATTGCTTTAACGCTTTGGAAATGATGAAAGAATTATGCAGATACTGCAAATGGCACAATTTAATCAAATTAATAGGTCAGCCTAATCACTTGCACCAAAGATGGAGCATAACGAGGTTTAAGTTGCGGCTTTTGCTGCTCGTCTGGCTTCTCTCTCTTGGCGAGCCTTCTCCTTCAACTCTCTTTCTCTCTGAATCAGTGAAGCACGTTCTTCTTCCCATTTTTCTAACTTCTTCTCATACTTAAGGATTTCTTCAGTTTCAGATGATGGGAGATTTTCTTTGACCAGCTTGTCTGTCAGTGTCACCAGACTTTCAGTTTCAATCTTTCCAAGAGATTCCAGCTCTGCATAAAGTTTCTATCAAAGAGAACCAAGATACCTGTTACTGTCTAGAAAGGAGCTTCCACCAGTTTACAATCAAATGCATAGAAACAGTATTAGGAACCAATAAAGCAGAAAGAAGTGTATGAATGTGATGTGCAAAACAATTTGTTCTTAGCATCAGTGCCATCCATCCACCCTTTGTCCTCCAGGTCCCTGTCAAGATAATCAAAATGCTGAACTAGGTGCTGCGAAGAACTATGAAGAAAAACTTGCCTGTAATACTGAGATAAGCATTACTTCTGGAGGGAGTATCCACACACTTTCAATAAAATAGGAAATGTGCCAGATAAATCAGACTATAAAATACAGGAACAAAATTAGGCTATTCAGTCCATATTCTACCATTCAATGAGATCATGGCTGATCCCAAATCCACTTTCCTGCTTTTTTCACAACCTTCAATTCCCTTACTGACTGAAAATCTGTCTATCTCAGCCTTGAGAATATTTAGTAATCTAGCATCAACAGTCCTCTGTGGTAAAGAATTCCACAAATTTACTATACTCAGAAAAAAAATTCCTCCTCATCTCTGTCTTAAGTGGCTAACCTCTTATTTTGAGATTATGCCGACTGATCCAAGGCTCTCCCACAAGTCGACAAGTCAACTCCTCAAAGAAGCTTACATGTTTCAATAAGGTCACCTCACATATTTCTAAATTCCAATGAGTACAAACCCAACTCCTCACTCCTCCACAGAAGGCAGTCCCTCCATATCTGGTATCAGCCTAGTGAAACTTCTCTGGATGCCCAAATGCCAGTAATATCTTGCCTTGGATAGGGGGCACAAACAGGGTTCTAGCTGTGGTTTGACTGTTTCTTTGTATAGTTTTAGCAAAAAAAACCTCCCTACATTTATATTTCCATTCCTTTTGAATTAATAGCCAACTTTCCATTTCCCTCCCTTACTACCCACGGAACATGTTTACTAGCTATTTGTGATTCCAAATCCCTCTGTGGGGTGGTTTTCAACACTCTTTCTCCATGTAGATAAAATACAGCTCTTCAATTTGTCCTGCCAAAATGCACAACCTCATTTTCCTATATTATATTCCAGTTGCCAAGTGAAAAGATGGATGGTTTTGTTGGGAATGCATATTTATCTTTACAAATCACCTTGAGAATTGGAAGATATTGAACTGTTTGGACACTTTTTGGAATTAAAAAGTGTTAATTTCCCTTAATTGCTGGAACACTTGTTTTTGGAAGAGATTATGGGACATTTGTGCTGATAGTTGTCGACCAGCCATAGCTGGATTTGACTTGTGATTCAAACATCTGGGAAGTCAAGAAGAAAGAAAAAAGAAGCAGCAGTAAGGCGCAGTAATACTGCAACTTCTTTCCTTCCTCTCTTCTGCAGGTTGATATTTGGGAACCTTGAAGTCAACACCTCAGTATTTTTATGCCTTTGCAAATCATGAGAAACTGAACTGTGACCACTTAGCAAAGACTAGGAACCAGTTTGATTTCTCACTGAATTGAAGCTTTGTTTAAAATATTTTTGTTTGAAAGATCTTACAGCTGTAAAGGGTCTCATCAATTTCATTTTGTCAACAAGAAGCACGGTGAAGTGTATGGATTTATCAATCTCCTTTATTTTACAGACCATCGGCCAATAAGGGGAATATTTTTCCTGTGGAATTTTTTTTGGAAAGTATAATTTCTGCAGCCTCCTTTGTACCTGTGTGTGAAAGAGAATTTGGAAATAAAAGGAGATATAGTTCTAATTCTGGATTGTACCTTGGATATTAGTCAATTTGACATTTGTTTTAAAGACTCACTTTGTGTTATAATAAATGGATTATTTTGAGATTTTTGAAGAAGTCTGTTGGAAGTCTCTTCTTTCTGGATAGTTGACTGAATTTAAACAGTGTGACTTGGGCTCAGTGGGACTTCATTAACAGCACATTCCTCCCATCACAGTTTTAACAACTTTCATCTGTCATCAGAACTGATGATTCAAGACTCTTTAAGAAGGGCAGAAACATGCAAACAGTGAAATGGGAATCAGGGAAAACTACCAAATACACCAATCAGAGTGAGAGAATATGGCCTAATCTGGGCAGAATACGTTAGGAAGCAAGATGAAGCTTTGGAGAGGGTGCAAAGGAGTTCTACCAGAATCTACTTGAACTTCTCCTTTATAACAAGAGGAATCAAACAGAAAAGTTAGGATATTATGCTTTAGTTATAAAGGGCATTGGTGAGATCACATCTCGGATACCGCATGTCATTTTAAACTCCTTACTTAAGGAAAGATAGAATGCATCGGAGGTGGTTCAGCAAAGTGGTATTAAACCGATACCTGGAATGAGCAAGTTATCTTATGATGATAGGTTGGACAACCTGGACTTGCTTCCACTGGAATTTGGAAAAGTGATAAGTGACTTGTTTGAAGTGTGTAAGATCCTGAATGGTTTCAACAAGGAATGAGGTTCAGAGGTGACCTTAAACAGGTTTATAAAATCATGAAGGGTCTAGATAGGGGTTAATGGTAGGTGTATTTTCCCTAGGATGGGGGATTTCATGACTAGGGGGTAATATTTCTAAGGTGAGAGGTGAAAGATTTAAAAAGGTAAGGGGCAACTTTTTTTTTAAACAGAGAATGGTTCATATGTGGAATGAACTTCTTGAGGAAGCGGTGGATGAGGGTACAGTGACAATGTTTAAAAGACATTTGGATAAGTACATGAATAGGAGAGGTTTGGAGGGATATGGGCCAGGAGCAGGCAGGTGGGATTAGTTTAGTTTGGGATTATGTTTGGCATGGACTGGTTGGGCCGAAGGGTCTATTTCCATGCTGTATGACCCTATTACTCTTGTGGTTCAGTTCACGACT
The DNA here is from genome assembly GCF_037043375.1 of Chiloscyllium plagiosum. Lineage (NCBI taxonomy): Eukaryota > Metazoa > Chordata > Chondrichthyes > Orectolobiformes > Hemiscylliidae > Chiloscyllium > Chiloscyllium plagiosum. Next base: position 116,936,512 of record NW_028270140.1, read on the forward strand.
GCGGGGGGGGGCACTGTTCTTAAAATTTGGAGTCATCTGACAGAGATGAGGGGAAGACCTTTTTGGTTCTGGACTTTTGAACTCTGTGCTGAAAATGTGATGCTGGAAAAGCACAGCATGTCAGGCAGCATCCAGGGAACAGGAGAATCGACGTTTCGGGCATAAGCTCTTTCCAGCAACACTATTTCAGCTCTGATCTCCAGCATCTGCAGACCTCACTTTCTCCTCAAAGTTTTGAACTCTGTGCCTCAGGAAGTGATGGAGGCTGGGTCACTGAATGTTTTTCACACGGAGGTGGACAGACTCTTGTTAAACAATGAATCAAGGGTTATTGGGGAAGATGGGATTGAGGAATTTGAAACACAAATGGATCAGCATATTCATATTAAGTGATTGAGGGGCTGACTGGTCTATTTTTATTCCTATTTCTTATGTTTGTATGATGTCATCAGAGCAAAGAAAATTAATGGAGGATTCAGCAGAGGAGATCAAAGATTTGAGGAGGTTTGAAAAAGTAAATAAGGAGAAACTGTTTCCAGTGCCAGGAGAGTCAATAACCATAGGGGATTTTCTAAAATGGTGCCGAGAATGAAAGATTTCAGGAAGGTTGAGATGAGTAAAACTTAGGCAGTTTACCTTAGAACATTAGAAGAGGCCAAAAGGCAGAGGTGAGCTGCTGGGACTGCAAGTGTTTAAAATTATATATTAAGGACTTGGAGGAAGGAAGCACATGGATAGCCAAATTTCCAGATGACACAAATATGGGTGGAGAGGCAATTTGTAAGAGGGATCCAGTTTACGGTGAGGTATTGATAGATTGAGTAAGTGGGCAAAATGTTAGCAAATGGAGTTTAATGTGGAAAAGTGCAAAGTTGTTAATTTTGGAAAGGAGAACAAAACTACAAAGTATTATTTAAATGAAGAAAAGCTCTAATAAGCTGCAACACAAAGGGACTTGGGGATACTTGTACATGAAATACAGAAAGCTAGCACACAGGTGCAGCAGGTAATCAGGAGGACTAGTGGAACATTGGCTCTTATTTCAAGGGAGTTGAAGCATAAGAGTAAGGAAATTTTACTGAAACTGTACAGGGTGTGGCAATCCCTCATCTGGAGTACTGTGAGCAATTATAAAAGATATCAAGATTTAAAAGGATGTTGAAGGAATTGGAGGATTTGAGCAATAGGGAGAGGCTTAAAGGGCTAGGGCATTTTCTTCAGGGTGTAGGAGGCTCAGGGGTGACCTTATAGATGTTTACAAAATTAAGAGGGGCATGGACAGGGTGAATAGCCAAGGTCTTTTTCCCCAGGCAGAGGAGTCCAAACTAGGGGTACAGCTTGAGGGTGAGGGGGAAAGATTTAAAAGGGACCTGAAGGGCAACTTTTTCACGTAGAGGGTGCTGCATTTATGGAATGAACTGCTAGAGGAGGTGGTGCAGGAGGGAACAATGATAACATTTAAAAGGCATCTGAATAGGAAGGGTTTAAGAGGGATATGGGCCAAATCCTGGCAAATGGGACTCGATCAGTTTAGGATGTCTGGTTGGTGTGGACAAGATGGTGCAAAGGATCAGTTTCCATGCTATGTAATTATGACTCTATGAGTAGATTTTATTTTGCAGTAGTTAATAGGAATTGGACATTCTGCCTTAGAGTTATGTACTGACAGAAAGTTCAGTAAAATCTTTTAAAAGTGAATTGGATATCTACTGGAAAGAAGTGAATTTGGAGAACACGAGGAGAAGATTAGGTGTGTGGGAGTGATTGTACAGTTCTTTTCATCAGCTACCGAAGATATCACAGGTGAAATTGGCTCCTTCTGTGCAATATAATTGTGTGATTCTCACCAAGAGGATCTTGCGGCACATGTGTGAAACCAATGTTGTAGATTTAGGAGTTGCTCTGTACTAACAGGGATATTAATTATAAAGCAAAATCTGCACAGAGGTTCCCACAATTCATTGCTGATCTTCACCCTCAACTTTCAACCTGAACCTTTCCAAAATCTGAACCTAATTCCTACAAACCATTTCTCCTTTCCATTATATGAGATTGTGCTATTCACTTTGACCACTGTTGTGATCACACTTTGGAGTTGTCACATTCTTTAAGTAAGAAGCTAATTAAGACTAAAACTTTAACTCTTGAAAGCAAAAAGCAGCTCAAAAACTGTTAAGCGTTTTGTAAATTATGAATTAATTTGATGCGTATAGAACTATCTGTAATAGAATTTATTGTATGTCTACAAATGTGTACACGTACACGCCTCTATTTATATTAAGAAGGGAGTGGTGTTTAATCTAGCTGCTGCCTATATCTTTTGTATAGCAATCAGTATTTGGAAGATACTCTTTTACTAAAGGTGTTCCCTTACTAAATAGAAATCCACTATTTGACTTAATTTTTCAATAATCTTTGGAGCAACTTTGGAGAAAAACAAACACCTAGTGGCATAATAATTATTCTTTTAAAAAAAGAAAAATATTGTCCCAAGTGATTAGTAGCAGTTATTAGCCTAAGTTGGAGGCTCCTTGTCATTCCATCGAGAATTCATCTGTTCAACAGGCAAAAAAATTAAACATCTTCTTGGTCTTGAGATAATTGAAGGTTTGGTTCCTTCAACTTGATACCATGATAGAAAGTCATACATATTAGCATCAATACATCGTACTTAAAACCAGTAGTGAAAACAGTGCCACAAATTATGACAAAGTTAAAAATCATATAACACCAGGTTATAGTCCAACAGGTTTATTTGGAAGCACTAGCTTTCGGAGCGCTGATCTTTCTTCAGGTCTTTGTGAAGCAGAACTATAAGACACAGAATTTATAACAAAAGATTACAATGTTATGCAACTGAAATGATAGATCTTTTGCTATACATTCTGTGTCTTATGGTCCTGCTTTGCAACCACCCGATGAAGGAGCAGCACTCCGAAAGCTAGTGTTTCCAAATAAACCTGTTGAACTATAACCTGGTGTTGTGTGATTTTTAACTTTGTCCATCCCGGTCCAACACCGGCTCCTCCACATCATAAATTACGACAAGCAGTCTTTGAAAAAAATGGAATTTCTCTTGTGATTATTATGTCATCTAACCCGAAAAGGTCTCAACAGTCAAATCGATTTTTAAATTACAACCTTTGTAACAAACCTCACAACGACTCTACTGTTTCTATGGCCAGCATTTCTATGTCCTTGATCCTTTAAGGATTCACAGATCCCTCTTAAATTGAATGGATTCAATTCCACCACAGTCTCTGCTTTGTTAGCATCCCAGCTGTTGGTAATACTGAACAAATGATTCCAGTGAAGCCTGGCTTGATGGACCATAAATTTTATTTTTGCAATTTAGTTATTGAGGTGATCAGTCGTTGAACAGGGATGACCTTATATAGGTTTACAAAATTATGATGAGAATGGATAGGATAAATAGACAAAGTCTTTTCTCTGGGATCGGGGAGTCCAGAACTAGAGGGCATAAGTTTAGGGTGAGAGAGGAAAAATATAAAGAGACCTAAGGGGCAACTTTTTCACGTAGAGGGTGGTACGTGTATGGAATGAGCTGCCAGAGGAAGTGGTGGAGGCTGGAACTATTGCAACATTTCAGAGGCATTTGGATGGGTATATGAATAGGAAGGGTTAGGAGGGATATGGGCCGGGTGCTGGCAGGTGGGAGTGGATTGGGTTGGGATATCTGGATGGCATGGACGAGTTGGACCGAAGGGTCTGTTTCCATGCTGTACATCTCTATGACTCTATGTTCACAGGAAGCTGCCATTGTACTTCTTCCAACAGAACAAAAGTTCATGGCACAAAAGAAAATTAAAACAAAAGAGCTTTATATAAGATAATTTCAAATTATCTTATCAGAAATAGCGAAATGTAAGATTCAACTCTTTTTCACAGCAACATTCTGTTTAGACAATCAACATCCAGATGATTACCCTCATCTTCACAATAAAATTTCTTAATCATTTGACAAAATCACAAATGTTTCCTTTTAGTAACTTTCTGCCAATTCACCAGATATGATTCTCTCCATGTCTCTCTAGGTTAATGAATTTTCTAAACCTTTAAGTACTTTGAAGTGCTAAAACAATTTAAGACTGCTTTTCAGCTCTGATAGCCTGGAAACTGCCAGAACTAAAAAATATCCTGCTGCGAGAATTGATCTTTTCTTCTGGTCCCTGATCATTAAAAACTCACATCAACAATAAGCAGCAAATATCTTAGCAGGTGGCCTGTTAGTCGTGGAGCTTAAATCAAATGCTTTCTCAAAAAGGCTGTATTTAGCTCACTCGGCTAAATCGTTTTCTGTGCCTTTTAAAAGAACAGATCAGACCTTCACAACACAGGAAAAAAAAACATTTATCTCTATTTTAGAATCCAAGTTCCCAATTAATAATATAGATTCCATCACATAACATTATCAGTCATCATCTAAAATTTTGAGAATAAAGTAAATTCCTAAAATATCACATTCTAACAAGGTTAAATGTAAACAAGCCTGAGCAATGACAAAATATTACAATATTCAACTTTCTAGGCAGCCCAAACCACTGATCTTTCACATTCACTTTTCTGAATATGCTGTGTATGCTCTTATTTTATACTGTCTGCAACAACATACTAGCCTACAAAGTTAATAAACGGGTAAAACAACTGAAGAATAGCAGAGGATGTTTGAAGAAACACTTAACACATTACAAAACAAGTATATATGAGAGGCAAGAACTCCATTCACAGAGAAATAGCCATGAACAATTAGAGAGAGAAGGAACAATATAAAACAACAAAATGTTTACAAAAATGCAAAAAAAAAGATCCTGATGAATGGGAAAGATACAAGGGCCAGCAAAGGGCCACAAAACAGCTTAGAAGCGCTACTATAAGGGATTATGAATGGAAATTTGCCAAGGTCACTAAAATCAATAAGAATAAATGTTATAGTTACATAAAGGGAAAGCAGATAGTCAGGAGCAATATGTTGGGAATGGCGATGGATGTTACTTATATGGACTTCCAGAAGGTATTTGATAAAATCCTCATAAGAGAGTGTTAACTAAGGTAGAAACCCATGGAATAAAGGGTAAGATCCTGACCTAGGAGAAAATAAGGACCGCAGATCCTGGAGATCACAGTCGAAAGGTGTGGGGCTGGAAAGCACAGCCGGTCAGGCAGCATCTGAGGAGCAGGAAAGTCGATGTTTCGAGCATGATTCCTGATGAAGAGCTTATGCTCAAAATGTCGACTCTCCTGCCCCTCGGACTAGCTGTGCTTTTCCAGCACCATACTTTTCGACTAACTTACTGACCTGGCAGGGAAATTGGTTGAATAGCAGGTGACAGAAAGTAGGGATAATGAGTAGGTACTCAAATTGACAAGATGTGACCAGTGGTATCCCATAAGAATATGTCTTACAGCCTCAATTACTCACTTTTATTCCCAATTATTTACTAATGACTTGGATAATGGCATGGAAAGTCAAATACACAAATTTGCTGATGACAAAGTAAGGTGGCAGTTAGAGACTGCAAACGATAGCATAGAATTACAAAGGGATATTGATCTGGGCAAAACTGTGATAGATGGAGTTCAATGCAAGTGAGCATGAAGTTATCCATTTTGAATCTTAAAAGGCTAGATCATTGTATTTTCCAGATGATATAAAGTTAAATACAATGGATATCCAAACACATGTAAGGGTTCAGGTGCACAGATCATAGAATACCACAAACAGATACAGAAAGTAATCAAGAAGGCTAGTGGAATGTTGGCTATTATTTCGAGAGCACTGAAAGCAGAAGTTACTGTGTAGTTATATAAAATACTGATTTATCTGGGCACTACGTCTTAGGAAGGATACATTAGCCTTGGAGGGAGTACAGCATAGGTTTACAAGAAAGATACCTGGACTTCAGGAGTTAAATTATATGGGGACATTTTACAAATTAGGCCTGTTTTCTGTAGAATTGAGAATATTAATGGGGTTACCTTATCAAAGTCTTCAAGATATTAATAGGAATAAATAGGCCAAATAAAGATAACCTATTTCCACTGGTTTGGGATTCTGTAACTAAGGGACATATTAGGAAGCACTTCAACACACAAAAGGTGATTTGGAACTCTCTTCCATAAATGGCAGTGAATGCAGGATCCGTTGTTAATAAAAAAAATTATCACAAAGATAAAATTAAGTGAAAGTATTACAGGGTATGGACCAAAGGAAAGGAAATGGAGTTAGGCCATGTTCAGCTTTGATACCACTGAATGGTGGATCGGGTTCGCGGGGTTAAATGGCCTACTCATGTTCATATGTTCCAAACTTGTTTCTTCATTGATTAAATTCAATTTCTCAGCCTGTGGTACTTAATGATATTTTGCTTTACAATTAAGTCTCAACACAACATCAAAAAGTCACAGGTAGACATGGTAGTGAAGAAGGCATTTGGTACACTTGCCTTTATTGGTCACTGCACTGAGTATAGGAGTTAGGAGTTCATGTTGCAGCTATACAGTACATTGGTTAGGCCACTTTTGGAAAACTTCAAAGGGTTCAGAAAAGATTTACAAGAATTTTAAGGATTGGAGAGTTCAAGCTGTAGGGAGAGGCTGAATACATTGGGGCCATTTTCTTTGAAGTGTCAGCGGCTGGGTGACCTTACAGAAATTTGTAAGATCATGAGAGATATGGATAGGGTGAATAGTCAAGGTCTTTTCCCCAGGGTAGGGCTGTCAGAGGCTTAAGATGAGAGGGGAAAGATTTAAAAGGGACCAAAGGGGCGGTACATCCATGACCCTGAATGAAGTACACGGCACTGCCAAAGCATTTTAGTTATAGAATCATAAGGATGTACAGCATAGAAACAGACCCTTCGGTTCAATTCATCCATGTCGACCAGTTATCCTAACCTAATCTAGTCCCATTGCCACTACTCGATCCATAAACCCTTCCTATCTATATACCCATTCAGATGCCTTTTAAATGTTCTAATTGTACCAGCCTCCACCATTTCCTTTGGTAACTCCTTCAATACATGCACCACCCACTGTGTGAAAACTATGCCCCTTAGGTCCCCTTTAAATATTTCCCCTCTCAACATAAACCTATGTCTTCTAGTTCTGGACTCCCGACCCCAGGGAAAATACCTTGTCTCTTTTATAAACCTCTATAAGGTCACCCCTCAGCTTCCGAGACTACAGGGAAAACAGCCCCAGCCTGTGCAGCCTCTCCCTGTAGCTCAAATCCTCCAACCCTGGCAACATCCTTGTAAATCTTTTCTGGACTCTTTCAAGTTTCACCAACATCCTTCTGATAGGAGGAAACCAGAATTGCACACAATATTCCAAAAGTGGCCTAACCAATGTCCTGAATAGCCACAACATGACCTCCCAACTCCTGTACTCAATGCTCTGACCAATAAAGGAAAGCATACCAAAAGCCTTTTTCACAATCCTATTCTACCTGTCACTCCACCTCCAAGGAATGATGGACCTGCACTCCAAGGTCTCTTTGTTCAGCAACACTTCCCAGGACCTTACCATTAAGTGTATAAGAACTGCTCTGATTTGTCTTTCCAAAATGCAGCACATCACACTTATCTAAACCAAACTCCATCTGCCACTCGTCAGCGCATTGGCCCATCTGCTCTAAGGCACTAGCTAATTGTTTTGAAAGAGCAAGAAATAAAAGGGGGCAAGTAAATTTGGCAAGTTAGAAATAGCTCAATACAGCATGTCAAAATAGCAGAATTGTCATTGTTGCTAGGCCAAAAAAATCTCTAGTGACATGTGGCACATCCCTATAGAGATAGAGTGCACTGCCTTGAATCTTGATTTGCTTGTCAACATACTATTTCCCATTTGAATCAAGGTCAAGGTACTGAATGGTTGTTTTGTAATGAACACTGATGCTATTGATCACACACAAAAAAAATCCTTACCAGTCACATCCATCCAAACTACTTTTTCAACAAAAGATGAGTTAAGACCATAAGACATAGGAGCGGAAGTAAGGCTATTCGGCCCATCGAGTCCACTCCGCCATTCAATCATGGCTGATGGGCATTTCAACTCCACTTACCCGCAATCTCCCTGTAGCCTTTAATTCCTTGTGACATCAAGAATTTATCAATTTCTGCTTTGAAGACATTTAGCGTCCCAGCCTCCACTGCACTCTGTGGCAATGAATAACACAGGCCCACCACTCTCTGGCTGAAGAAATGTCTCCGCATTTCTGTTCTGAATTTATCCCTTCTAATTCTAAGGCTGTGTCCATGGGTCCTAGTCTCTCTGCTCATTCCTGAAGAAGGGCCTGTGCCCGAAACGTCGAATCTCCTGTTCCCTGGATGCTGCCTGACCTGCTGTGCTGTTCCAGCAATAAAGTTTCAACTTTGATCTCCAGCATCTGCAGACCTCACTTTGTCCTAGTCTCCTCGCCTAACGGAAGCAATTTCCTAGCGTCCACCCTCTCCAAGCCATGTATTATCTTGTAAGTTTCTATTAGATCTCCCCTTAATCTTCTAAACTCCAATGAATACAATCCCAGGATCCTTAGCCGTTCCTCATATGTTAGACCTACCATTCCAGGGATCATCCATGTGAATCTCCGCTGGACACACTCCAGTGCCAGTATGTCCTTCCTGAGGTGTGGGGACCAAAACTGGACACAGTACTCCAAATGGGGCCTAACCAGAGCTTTATTAAGTCTCAGTAGCACAACAGTGCTTTTACATTCCAACCCTCTTGAGATAATTGACAACATTGTATTTGCTTTCTTAATCACGGACTCAACCTTTAGAGAATCCTCAACTAGCACTCCCAGATCCCTCTGTACTTTGGCTCGGGGTGTACGTGGAACCGCGTGTGGCGAGCGGGCTCGCCGTGCTCCCGGTGGGTCTGTCGACTGGGGTGTACTGTCCTCAGTGCGCCCCAACCGCGTCCTGCCGCCGAGTCGGGTCGAGCCACGCCGAGCTGGCGCCAGAGGTCTGCGGCGATGTCGGTAACCCACCCGACCCGTCTTGAAACACGGACCAAGGAGTCTAACACGTGCGCGAGTCAATGGGCCATTTCCGAAACCCCATGGAGAATTTTCTCACTGTTTGTATGCTTGTATTCTTTTTTCCAAAGTGCAAGACCTAGCATTTGCTCACATTGAATTCCATCAGCCATTTCCTGGACCACTCTTCCAAACTGTCTAGATCCTTCTGCAGCCTCCCCACTTCCTCAGTACTACCTGCCTGTCCACCTAACTTTGTATCATCGGCAAACTTCGCTAGAATGCCCCCAGTCTCTTCATAGTTAACCCTATGTTTATCTAATAAATGTGATGGAAATACAACTGCTTTAATTTGTTGTATGGAAAAATTTCAAAATTAAGCATTTAAGGGTAAATGTAAAATATGTTGGAAGAGTTGCTTAAAAAAAACTAAAGTAAAACAAAATTTTCTTTAGTTGCCAGTAATAAATGCCTAATTGAGAAAGGTCTGAGATTAGATTCTGACATCAAATAATACATTAGGGGATACTGGGAAGGAACATTTAGTGAAACAGTGATCTCAGACTCTCCTGGGACATTTTTGCAATGCCATTTTGCACAAGTGTTTCTTGATATAATTGGTTTTAAGACTATTTCAGTTCAGTTGACTTTCAATAAACACAAAATAGAAAGAACATTGATGGAATGAGTACCTTAAATTTGTTGAGGTAATCTGTAAGTTTTGATTTCTCATTTTCATCATCTTCGTCATCTTCAAATGCAGCATCTTGTTTTGTTTCCTGTGATTCATCTGTTGCCATGGATTCACTGGTCTCAGATGCTGCCATCTCCAATATGGTTGCCATGGCATCCACCTGTAGAAAATGAGCAGCAATCTCCAGTGATTTCACCAGCTAATAAATCAGCATTTGTGGCTGGTGTTTTGGAGACTATGCTCCAGTGCCCTGATTTACTATGACTCCTTAGTTAACCAGGAACCTACGATCATTTTTAAGTTCAGCTTTAATTATGTCAACAACAGTCATGGAGTACATGTACAGTCTGTTTCATTTTGCAACGTACATGTTAAATTTCATCTCTCAATATTCTGCCCACTTAGATATCTTAAACTGGTTCTCATTGAGCTAATTGTTCTGGTCCCACTAATCTCCAGATTGGTTTTTTTGAATCCAGATCATTAATATGAATTAGAAACAACAAAATTCTCTTGGTATTGAGAATAGAAACAGAATATTTAAAGCCTTGGAGATCATCGTATGACCCATCATGTCGATTCTGCCTGATCCCACTTCCCAGCTCTTGGTCTATTGCTTTGTAGGTTATGGCATTGCAAGTACTTATCAAGGAATTTTTAAAATAAAACAGTCAGCTTTATCACCTCAACCACACTTTATGTATGAGTTCCAGACCCCGTCACCCTCTGGGCCAAACGTCTTCTTGACAGGTCTCCCAATCTTTGTTATTTCCTTTAAATCTCTATCCTTTTGATTAACCTCTCTGCAAAATATACACACTGTTTCAGCCTCCCCATAACTTTACGCAATTTCCCTTGAGCTTCCTGTTCCAAAAGAAAACAACCGTGGTCTCTCCAAAACAACAAAAAAAAAACCAAGTGCTAGAAGGACTGAGTGGAGAGAGAAACAGAGTTAATGTTGCAGGTACATTGTCAGCAGTCTTTTGCATGCATGAAAATGCCATGGAGTAAGACTCATGAGACTGTATTTTGGAAAGAACTGAAAAGCATTTTGTCAGGCTGCAAAAATACATTAGCAAAACAAAACACGCAAGAATGTGAGAAGTAGGAGTAGGAGGAGGCCTGCTCAACTCCACTTTCCTACCTGCGCTCCATATTCCTTGATCCTCTGAAAGATTGCCCTTTACCAGCCTTCATTATATCCTTTGATGGACGATGCACAACATATGAACATAAGAAAAAGGAACAAGGAACTAGAATAGGCCATTCACTGCTTATAGCCTACTGTACTATTCAACAAGATAATGGCTAGCCTGATATTAAACTCAACTCCACATTCGTCAATACTCCCGATATCTTTCAACCCTCTGCGATAAATAGCTCCAAAGACTCTCAATCCTGTGAATGAAGAAACTTCTATTTATCTCAGTCCGAATTGATCAATCCCTTAACTTGTACCCCCATGTTGCAGATTTCCCAACCAAGGGAAAGAGCCTGAGTGCTCCCCTTCAGAGAGTTGTATGTTTCAATAAGATCGCCACTCATTCTTCTATTGTATTGCAGACAGTTTAAGGTCAATGCACAATGTATAGAAACCCTCCCATCACTGAAACAAATCCAATGAATATATGTTGGGCTGCCTCCAAGACAAGTGTATCCTCCCTTAAATATGGAAACGAAACCTACATATAGTATTTCGGGTGTTATCTCTCTCTTTCTGGACTCATGAGCTCTAAGATTGCTAATAAGTCCATTTGCTCTAGTTGGCAGATGGACATACAAGGCTTATGGTACTTGAAGAGTTGTATAAATGGGTAGTTTGGCATTTTGCTCTCTTCATCCAATGCCTTGACTTTGCCACTGCATGTTTCCCACAAAGTCTCTCAATGTATTTGTTACCTTTCTGGATAAATATTCTCAATTTTGGTCAGTCACAAGCTAGGACTCCTATGAATCATCCCATGACCTTGTGATGCTTTGAAGACACTCAAAGTATTTCCTCTGAGTTCAAGAGTCTCCTACTACAACTGAGTCCCAGGTAGAGCAGTAGCTTTGGCAATCTGGCAAAATTGTTTATTCTTGTCCTCAAATCCTTTGCACTGAACACCGACATGTTTCTTGCTTTCCTAATTGTCTGCCGTACCTGCAGGCTAACTTTCTGAATTCAGCTCACCACTACATTCTTATGGGCAACTAGGAATGGTCAATAAATGCTTGTTTAGCCAGTGGTGCCAACATCCCATGAGTGAATTCAAAAAACCTTCAATTCCACACTAGTCACTTTGAAAATGAACGCTTGCAAGTTCCATGCATTTTAAAGAAAGTTGTGCTCTTCTATCCTGAATTTTTAAAATTCACTTCGAGGACGTGGGTACTGCTGGCTGGTCAGCATTTGTCTGTCCCTAGTTGCCCTTAGGAGGGTGGTGGTGGTGAGCTGCCTTCTTGAACTGCTACGGTCCATATGCTGTAGGCTGACCCACATTTTCGTTAGGGAGGGAATTCCAGGATTTTGACAGCAAGAGTGAAGGAACAGCAATACATTTCCAAGTCAGGATGGTGAGTAACTTAGAGAGGAACTTGCAGATGGTGGTGTTCCCATGCATCAGCTACCTTTGAGCTCCTCGTTAGAAATAGTCATGGGTTTAGGAAGTCCTGTCTAAGGATCTCTGGTGAACTTCTGCAGCGCTGAAACACTGCTGCTACTGAGCCTCGGCGGTGGAGGTAGTGGATGTTTGTTGAGTTAGGCTGCTTTCTGCTGGATGGTGTCAAGCTTCTTGGGTGTTGTTGGAGCTACATTCATCCAGGCAAGTGGGGCAGTCAGGAGATGAGTTACTTGCCATGTATTCCTAGCCTCTGATCTGCTTTTGCATTCATTGTGCTTATGTGGCAAGTCCAGCTGAGTTTCTGGTCAATGGTAACCCTTAGGATGTTGATTATGGGGGATTCAATGATGGTAACACCACTGAATGTCAAGGGGCTTTGGTTATATCGTCTCTTACTGCCTGACACTTGTGCAGTGCAAATGCTGCTTGCCACTTGTCAGCTCAAGTCTACATATTGCCCAGATCTTGCTGCATTCAAACTTGGACTGTTTCAGTATCTGACGAGTCATGAATAGTGCTGAACACTGTGCAATCATCAGCAAACATTTCACTTCTGACCACTTACTACCAAAGTGAATAACTACAGACTTCCCCACATTATACACCCATTTGCCACCAATGGTGATTTATCAACTTTAAGTAGCCAGTTTATTTAATCCCTCCTCTTTATAAATCTTTAGCCATTCAGTGTCTCAAATGCCTTTGTTTTAACCATAACTTGGAGAAATCTTCATCATAATTAAAGATCTATGCAAAGCACTCATGTAGTGTTCCAGTATGTTCCTTCTTCGCTACATACAGACCTTTTAAGGTCTGTAATTAGCTCAGTACTCACTTTACTCTTCCTCTCCTTACTTTACATGTCCATGGAAGATTTTTTGATTCACGTTTATGTTAACTGCCAGGTTCTTCTAATCCTGTGCCTTTGCTTCACCTCCTTCTATGTTTCACCTTGGTCGCTTCCAGTTTTGAAAAGGATGTCGCTGGATCATTAAGCCAGAGACCTAGATAAAGCTCTGTGGAACTGGGCTTGAATTGCATCACAGTAGATGGACAATACTAAATTTTTTTTTAAAATCTAGAACTGATTGCCAAACCCTGTCTATGATCTACAAGGCATAAGTCAGGAGTCTGATGGAACATTTCCCACTTCGCTGCAAAACTGTTACTCCAACATCACCCAAGAAGCTTGACACTATCCATGAAAAAGCAGCCTTATTTGAATGCGCTACATACACAAACATTCACTCCCTCCATTACTGTTGAACGATAATAACAGTGATGACAGCATGTACTATCTACAAAATGCACTCCAATAACTCAGTAAAGGTTCTTAATAGCACGTTCCAAATCCGTTACCACTTCTGACTACTGCCACCTAGAAGGACAACAGCATCAGATACATGGGAACATCCCCACTTGCAAGATCCCCTCTAAGCTACTCACCATCCTAACTTAGAAATATGTTGCTGTTTCTTCACTGTTGCCAGGTCAAAATCCTGGAACTCCATCCTTGAACGTGGATCTACCTACAACAAATGGACTGTGGCTGTTCAAGCAGGCAGCTCATCTACACCTTCTCAAGGTAAATAAATGGTCGTCCAGCCAATGGACCTAAGAAGTTCTTACATTTTTGACTGCAAAATTCAAACACAAAGTTATAAGCATCAAAAATAGCACACCACACCATGTTATAACTTATTCTGATTATTCCACAATTCCCATTGCCAGGATCAAACCTCCAAAGTCAATATTTTGTGCGCAAATGGGAAACTCAGGAATATAAGGTGATAATTAAGTCCTACAAACCTGCTTCCCAACTCAATATGATCACAAATGATTTGCATCTTAACTTCACCTACCACCTTGCTTTCTTAACACCTTGACTAGCATGTATCTTTCAGTTTCGGTATTTAATTTTAACACCAACCTAAACTCCAAAGATTTTGGACTAGATTGCCCCTGCTCTTTGCATGAAAATTAATCTGTTTAGCAAATGTGTACAATCTGTTTCATGTGACAGACTTGCCAATACTATCATCTTGTGTCTGTTTGAAAGATGCTCAGAAAAAAAGAAGCAGAGTGCGAAATAACTCTTAATCTATTCCTTACCATTACTACCTGCAAGATGCAAGTAGCACAATTCAAAGAACTTAGCGTGCTGCAGCTTTACATCGTAGGAAATAAAAGTCTGTAGACACTTTCAAATTTGCTTAAAATGAGTCAAGAAAATACTTCACTTCAAAACAGGGTGAAAGCAGATAGAATAACAGGATAGCTCATTGGCCCAAAATCAAACCAAGAAGCAATGTCTGGCAAGAACACAGAATGAATCCACAAGAGTACTTCACCAGTGTCAATCAATATGATAAGGGCTTCCCTTCAATAAATGTCACTCTGTGTAACTACAATGTCATGATGACATTTTTGTTATGTGCTAAGCATAAGATTCTCTGTCACCAATCTAAGCTTCATTTCCAAGATGTATGGTGGGATAGGTGTTTAAATGAGGAGCTCTTTATTCACCTCCTTTGTTAATTTTCAAGCTCCAATCATTTCTAAAGAAAGGAATAATTCCAGGTTTCAAGTTAGTTTGCCGCAGGAGCTGGAATTATAATCACGAAACTTACAAGTCTTGCCAGGCGTTAATTTGCACAGGACCATGGAAGACTTTCCAGAGATACATAAAGGACTATCCATTTGTAAAATTAATCAGTATTTTCATTTATTACAAAGAGATATGAAACATAACAGTTCACTTTAAAAGTAATTCATTAGATTTTGGAGTCAGCAGCAATCCAACTGCACCACTGCTCAACTCTTAGGAAGTTGCCCAAAGATTGAGTAATTGCTGTGGTTTGATTCTTTCCTTTCCTGACATCAGTTTAATTCTGGCACCTAGTCAAGGGGATCGCTTCATTGCAGCAGGCAATCACAGTGAAGTAATTAATCACAACAACCAGGAAGTTAAAAGCATTTAATTACCCTTTACTTCTGATTTATGTTCTCAAACCCCCAAATTAATAATTATGCTTGGATTTAGATAGAAGCTCAAATATTAAATTAAACCAAAATGTGGAACTTTTAAGAATTATAATGAATAAATCTGACCGTCTGCAGATACAAAAGTAACTGATGGAAAGCATAAAATGAGAGCACAAAGGGCAAATTAAATACTTGGTAGGCTGGTTTGGAAAAATAGTATTAATAACAGTCCAATCGCAAACAAAAGGGAAGAAAGTAGGCTAAGATGTGACCATTTAGCATTACAGGTGAAGGAAAACAAAAAATAAAACAGGAGGGAGAAATAAAAAAAAGGACTGAGGTTACATACTTCTAAACACAAAGAATGAAAGAAGGTTGGAATGTTCTTCTGTGAATTGTTGATTTTACATCCGAGTTTGATTGATGTTTGGTAACTGAGGGTATTAAGGCTATGGTAAAAAGGCCACCAAATGAAGTCAGGCTGGAGACCAACTATGATTGAACTAAAACGCAAAAGAAGCTTGAGTAGCTAAATAAAGTCCTCAGCCTGCATTCTTGATGCAAGTAAAACAGTAAAGCTAAACCAAGATTTAGCTAGCACAAATTAATCTTTCAATAGACAATATGTGCATGAGTAGGCCATTCTGCCCTTCGAGCCTGCACCACCATTCAATATGATCATGGCTGATCATCCTTAATCAGTATCCTGTTCCTGCCTTATCTCCATAACCCTTGATTCCACAATCCTTGAGAGCTCATCCAACTCTTTCTTAAATGAATCCAGAGACTGGACTTCCACTGCCCTCTGGGGCAGAGCATTCCACACAGCCACCACTCTGGGTGAAGAAGTTTCTCCTCATCTCTGTCCTAAGTGGTCTACCCCGTATTTTTAAGTTGTGTCCTCTGGTTCGGCACTCACCCATCAGCGGAAACATGTTTCCTGCCTCCAGATTGTCCAATCCTTTAATGATCTTATATGTTTCAATCAGATCCCCTCTCAGTCTTCTAAACTCAAGGGTATACAAGCACAGTCGCTCCAGTCTTTCAGTGTAAGGTAATCCCGCCATTCCAGGAATTGACCTCGTGAACCTACGCTGCACTCCCTCAATAGCCAGAATGTCTTTCCTCAAAGTTGGAGACCACAACTGCACACAGTACTCCAGGTGCGGTCTCACCAGGGCCCTGTACAGCTGCAGAAGAGCCTCTTTGCTTCAATACTCAATCCCTCTTGTTACAAAGGCCAGCATGCTATTAGCCTTCTTCACTAACTGCTGCACCTGCATGCTTACCTTCATTGACTGGTGTACAAGAACACCCAGATCTCTCTGTACTGCCCTTTACCTAAATTGATTCCATTTAGATAGTAATCTGCCTTCCTGTTCTTGCCACCAAAGTGGATAACCATAAATTTATCCACATTAAACTGCATCTGACCACTCACCTAACTTGTCCAGGTCACCCTGTAATCTCCTAACATCCTCATCACATTTCACCCTGCCACCCAGCTTTGTATCATCAGCAAATTTGCTCATGTTATTACTAATACTATCTTCTATATCATTAATATATATTGTAAAAAGCTGCCGCCCCAGCACTGATCCCTGCGGTACCCCACTGGTCATTGCCTACCATTCCAAAATGGAGCCGTTTATCACTACTCTTTGTTTCCTATCAGCCAACCAACTTTCAATCCAAGTTAGTACTTTGCCCCCAATACCATGCACCCTAATTTTGCTCACTAACATCCTATATGGGACTTTATCAAAAGCTTTCTGAAAGTCCAGGTACACTACATCTACTGGATCTCCCTCGTCCATCTTCAGAGTTACATCCTCAAAGAATTCCAGAAGATTAGTCAAGCATGATTTCCCCTTCATAAATCCATGCTGACTCTGACCTATCCTGTTACTACTATCCAGATGTGTCGTAATTTCATCCTTTATAATAGACTCCAGCATCTTTCCCACCACTGAGGTCAGACTAACTGGTCTATAATTTCCTGCTTTCTCTCTCCCACCTTTCTTAAAAAGTGGTATAACATTAGCCACCCTCCAATCCGCAGGAACTGATCCCGAATCTATCGAACTCTGGCAAATAATCACCTTTGCATCCACGATTTCTCGAGCTACCTCTTCAGTACCCTGGGATGTAGACCATCAGCCCCCACGGACTTATCAACCTTCAGACCTAACAGTCTCTCCAACACCAATTCCTGGCAAATATAAATTCCCTTCAGTTCAGGTCCTTCAGCCACTGTTACCTCAGGGAGATTGCTTGTGTCTTCCCCAGTGAACACAGATCTGAAGTACCAATTCAATTCTTCTGCCATTTCTTTGTTCCCCGTAATATATTCCCCTGTTTCTGTCTTCAAGGGCCCAATTTTAGTCTTAACCATTTTTTTGCCTTTCACATACCTAAAAAAACTTTTACTATCCTCCTTTATATTATCGGCCAGTTTACCTTCATACCTTATTTTTTCTCTGCGTATTTCCTTCTTAGTAACCCTCGGTTGTTCTTTAAAAGCTTCCCAGTCCTCCATTTTCCCACTTATCTTTGCTATGTTATACTTTTTCTCTTTTAACTTTATCTGTTTCTTTACTTCCCTCATCAGCCACGGCCGCCCATGCCTCCTCCTAGGATCTTTCTTCCTTTTTGGAATGAACTGATCCTGCAACTTCTGCATTATACACAGAAATATCCGCCATTGTTCCTCCACTGTCATCCTTGCTAAGGTATTGCATCATTGAACTTTGGCCAGGTCCTCCCTCATAGCTCCATAGTTCCCTTTATTCAACTGAAAAATTGTCACTTCCGATTGTACCCTCTCCCTCTCAAATTGCAGATTGAAGCTTATTGTATTATGGTCACTACTTCCCAATGGCTCCTTCACTTCGAGGTCCCTGACCAATTCTGGTTCGTTGCACAATGCCAGATCCAGAATTGCCTTCTCCCTGGTCGGCTCCAGCACCAGCTGTTCTAAGAATCCATCTCGGAGGCACTCCACAAAGTCTCTTTCTTGAGGTCCAATACCATCCTGATTCTCCCAGTCTACCTGCATGTTGAAATCCCCCATAACAACTGTAGTAACATCTTTGCGACAGGCCAATTTCAGCTCCTGATTTAACTTACATCCGACTTCCAGACTACTGTTTGGGCGCCTGTAGATAACTCCCAAGAGGGTCTTTTTACCCTTAGTATTTCTCAGCTCTATCCACACTGACTCTACATCCCCTGATTCTAGGTCAGGGACTGAATATCATCCCTTACCAACATGGCCACCCCACCCCCTCTGCCCGTCAGTCTGTCCTTACGATAGCACGTGTAGCCTTGAATATTCATTTCCCAGGCCCTGTCCACTTGAAGCCACGTCTCAGTTGTCCCCACAATATCGTATCTGCCAATTTCCAAAAGAGCCTCAAGCTCATCCATCTTATTTCTAATGCTTCGTGCATTCATTATAATATTTTTAATTTGTTATTGTCCTCACCCTTCCCATCAACTCCTATTTTACTCAACCTTACAGCCTTTCCTTACACAATTACACGGTACAAGGCCAAGACTGAATGAACTGCAGACACAAATTCAGTTTGGAAGGTATGTAATGGAACCATTGCTGAGACATGATTGCAAGATAGTCAAGTCTGGGAATTGAATATACCAGTTGCAGGAAAGGCAGAGAAAATGGTAGAGGGAAGGAGTAGCCTTTGTGATTAAGGATGAAACCATAGACGATAGGTGAAAAGTATTAAAAGAGTCAAACAGATAGTGGAGATTTCATGGATGAGGGTAATGCTGCCAGTGTGGTGTACATGGATTTCCAAAAGACATTTGATACAATGCCGCAGAGCAGATATATGAGCAAAGTTAGACCACATTGAATAAACAGAATAGTAGCAATGTGGACACATAATTGGTTGAGTGAAAAGAAAGAGTAAAAATTCAGGGACTTTTTTTTGGTGTGGCGGATGGTTTGTGGTGGAGTTCTCCAGGGTGGTATTGGGACTTTTTCTCTCACTTTCATAATATATTAATGACCTTAAAACTCTTGCACAGAGGACAATCCTCAATCCTGCAGATGATACAAAACACGGTACACTGTGAGGAGGACACTGCAGAACCCCTACATTGTCAATTTGGTGGAGTGGGCAGTGAGGTGGCCATTGAACTTCAATGTGTAGAAGAATGAGGTGATGTGTTCGGTAGGAAAGAAATAGAGAGACAGTATGAAATAAATAATCCTACTCTGAAGGCTTTGCAGGAGCAGAGTGACCTGGATGTAGTCACTAAAGTTGGCAGGACTGGTGAAGAGAGCATTCAATGAAGTTAATGAATGATATCTGACGGCTTTCTGATGAAGGGCTTCTGCCCAAAATGTTGATTTTCCTGCTCCCCGGATGCTGTCTCAGGCCTCTGTGCTTTTCGAGCACCAATCTAATCTTTCTTAATAGGGGTAACAAGTACAAGAGCAGAGAGGTTATACTGAACTTATACAAGACTCTTGTTTGTCCTCAGCTTGAGTACATGTACAGTTCTGGGTGTCACACTTTGGAAAGGATATAAACATGTTGGAGAGTGCAGGTCCGGGGATGACAAATATCAGTTATGAAGACAGACTGGGGCTTTGTTCTACAAGTGGAGAAGGCTAAGAGGAGATTTCAAAGAAGTTTTCAAAATCATGTTCGGCCTGGACAGAGTTAATTGGAAGAAATAGTTCCTGCTTATAAAAGGATCAAGAATGAGAATGTGTGCATCTAAAGTAAATTGCAAAAGAAGCAAACACCATGTGAAGAAAAAGCTTTGTCAAACAGCGAGTAGCTTGGATCTACTGCCTAGAATTGTGGTGACCCCAGGTTCAATTGAGGCATTCAATATGCAAAGTTACTGTGACTAGAGCAGGAGAATGTCACAAAGTCATAATGCTTCAATGCTTCACAATGGTTCAGTGCCAGGCTTCAGCCATTTACCTTCATGACTTAGAGAAAGGAAGTTGAATAATGCACCTCAGGTTTACTGACAATATAAAGCTCATTGGGACAGTTAACTGTAAGAAGGACATAAAGAGGCTACAAATGGATTTAGTCAACATTTCAGGCATAAGCCCTTCATTAGGAACGTGGAGGGGGAAAGGGGATGTGAGAAAGGGGGTGGGAGGGGAGTAGGTTGGCAGTGTGGCTGGGGGAAAAGTAAGTGAGATTTAAACAGGTTAAGTGAAGTAATGAACAATAGGAGGCAGGTGGCATACAGTATGGTAAGATGTGTCATTATTCACTCTTTAAGAGAAAAGTTGAACTTTTTTTAATGGTAAGAAACTTTTCAATTTTTATGGTCATAAAGAATTGGGTATTCTCACTCAAGAAACACAAAATGCATGTGACACACCGTAAGCTAGAAAGAGTGGCATAACAGAATAACCATAATAAATGTTCCAACTGTTTGATGCAATATAAAGTACAAAAGCAAAGAAGTTATAAATGAATCTTTATAAGATATTGGTTTAGCCTCAACTGAAAATTCTGCACACTGCACTTGAGGAAGGATGTGATGCCTTCAGAGAGACTTCATCAAAGTTTCACATGAGTAGTTTCAAAGGATGAGGAATTTTAGTTACAAGGCTAGGTTGGATTGCTCTTAGAGAAGATAAAATAGAGAGGAAATTTGATAGAGATGTTCAAAATCACAAGGACTCTGGCTGAGTAGAGCAACATTGTTCATATTGGCAGAGGTGTTGAGACCGAGAGGACACATATTTAAAGGTGATTTGTAAGAGAACAAAAGGCTAGGAGAATTTTAATTGCAGCAAGTAATTCATTGGAATGATGGAAACTTACTCATTCATGGCTTTAAAATAAAACTGGATAAGCACCTGAAGTTAGAAAATATCTTACAGAGCTACAGGGAAAAGATAGCAGTGGAGCTAGTTGAATTATTCTTGTAATCCATTCTAGGATTTAATGTACATTAGGCAATTAGGAAGGTAAATGACATGTTGGTATTTACAGCAAATGGGTTGGAGTACAAAACAGAGAAGATACAGGTTTATGAGACCACACCTGTATACTGTGTGCAGTTAAGCACTCTTATCCAAGGAAAGATACATTTGTTTTGGGGAAGTACAGTGAAGGTTCATTAGATAATTCCTGGGATGAGGAAATTTAGAGACTATTTTCTGCAATTTAGGAAAATCAGAAGTAATTTCATTCAATACCAATTGCTTTCTGGGGAGGTTGACAGGGTAGACACAGAGATTGTTCCCTGGCTGGACAGCCTAGAAATGGGAGTTAATAATCTATGATTGTAATAATTTAAGATTGAAATGAACCGAAATTTCAGCAGTGTTATGAATTCATAGAATCCCTACAGTATGGAAGCAGGCTATTCGGCCCAACAAGTCCACACTGACTCTCTGAAGAGCATCCAAACACTTTATTCTACTGTGTCCATTGCTCTTGATGTGGTCTCCTCTACTTTGGTGAGGCAGGATGCCAATTCACAGAATGTTTCAGGGAACATCTCTGGGACACACGCACCAAACAACCCTGCCTCTTTGTCACTGACCACTTCAACTCCCCCACCCACTCCACCAAGGACACGCAAGTCCTGGGCTTCCACCACTGCCAAATCAAAGACACCTGACGCCTGGAGGAAGAATACCTCATTTTCCGCTTTGTGACCCTCCAACCTCACCGAATCAACATCAATTTCACCAGTTTCCACGTCTCCCCTTCCGTATCTCAACCCAGATCCAACTCTCCAACTCAGCACCGCCCTCTTGAACTATCCAACCTATCCACCTTCCTTCCCACCTATCCGCTCCACCCTCCCCCTCTGACCTATCACCATCACCCCCCAACTGCATCTACCTATTGCCTTCTTAGCTACCTTCCCCCCAAACCTCCTATTTATCTCTCAGATCCCTTCCTCAACCCACATTCCTGATGAAGGGCTTATACCCGAAACATCGAGTCTCCTGCTCCTCAGATGCTGCCTGACTTGCTGTGCTTTTCCAGCGCCACACTTTTCGACCGAGGTACCTGGCTCTGTTAGGCAGCAGTGCTAACCACTGTGCCGCTCCAGTGGAATTCTGTATCCCAGAGTACTGTACTTGTTCAGCGTCCTGTACATTCAAGATTGAGGCAGATTGTTGAGCTATAGGGCAATCAAGCGAAACTGGGATCAGGCAGGCAAGTGTATTAGATTGCTGATCAGCCATGATTACATTGAATAATGGAACAGTCTCTGGAGGCTAAAGGACGTATTCCAGTTCCTCTGTTCAATTTGCAGTCACAGCTCATTCAACAAGGTATAATATTTTCAAGGGATATTTTTTATGGTGATGGTCGGGGTGGCTCAACAGTATAACAACATTTTAATTCTGAGAACATGCAGCCTTCAGAAGTTGTCCTGTTTCAGCAAAGTATAAATGGAAAATGATGACTTGCATCACTGCCACTGCAAATTTCAGGTTATTTTTTACAATACAGTACTACAAATATTGTTGGACTATACTACCCACACCACTTGAAAATACATAATAAACAACATTTTAGTTAAAAGTGATTACTTATTTAGTGACTAGCTTTATAAATCAAGCATCAATTCATCCAATAGTTAAGTCTAATATTTTAGAGCAGTGCATCCTATTGCCATGACCAAAAACATAACAAACACTTCCCTGAATCTGCTAAAGGATCTGAGGATACTAACAGCAACAGACAGCTTGTTGGCAATTAAATTAGATGGTCAATTTCCAGCATCATGTGGGTTACTGCTCAGCAATTACCCTCAGGCATAATGCAATCTTAGCAGTGATGATGTGGTGTCAAAGAGGAAGATATTCTATCCTTTGCTGAAAATGTGTTTCATTGTCAAAATAGCTTTCAAAAATTGTTCAATTAATTCATCACATTCTGTTTGGAGAAGATACACAGATTAAAAATCAATAGAGTCCATTAAAATGCATTGCTCTGCAAGGGGTCCAGAAATGAAAATAGCTCCCGATTCGAGGACAGAGTTCCTGGATTGACTGACTGCATGTCAACGAATGGTTTTGTCCGTATTGTGACTGCTGCTGACCAAATTATTACACAAAGGCAGGGCAATCAAGTCAAACAGGAAGAACAGCTATTGCACAATGTTTAAGCAATGTTTATGCTCCAGACCTGCATACCATTCTGAACTTAAAGAAGGAATACGATTTATATGAATGAAAATATTTGAAATTAACTAAATGAAATTTTGATGCCCGAGACAGGACAGAGAATGATGACTATAAAAATAATTGTATGTGTCACGTTCTCCCATTTGTGCAAGTGGATCAGCTCCACAGTCTATTTCATGCTCTTAAAAGGGAGATCAAAATATATTAAAAATATTTCACATTTTGCCTTTGAACTAGATATTTTGGCATACTAAACACAGTCAATTATATCATTCGCCTTTTACAGTACTGCAGCATGTCCGAGTACCAGGGATCATTGATTGATACAGGCTCCATTCCATATTCCATTCAAGAGCTAAATGAAAAGGAAAGGGCTTGAGTTGCCACAATTCACACTCACCTGTGCCCTTAAAGTGAACAATGAGTATCAATGAGAGTGGATACAGGAAGCCGGAATGCAACACATGAGGTTTATAAGCAGAGTGAATTTAATAGAAAGTAGCATCCCCTTTTAGCAAAGCGGAATTCAAATGAAAAAATATGCTATTTCATTATTACTTACCGTTTCTTTGCAAAGCTTTATTTCATTTGGTGCTGTCACTGTATTCTCCATCACATTTAGTGCGCGATTAAAGTATCCTGGGATCCACATGAGGGGCATGTTGGTGTAAACAGCACGGATCCCCTTGGCTAGTTCAATTTTTCCTGTTAATGATGATCCACAATTTCAGAAAATTAACAATGTATATAGGATCTAAAGCAGTACAAACATCCTGCAGTTTTGAATATCCAGGGGTATTCAGTTTTTAGAAAGGATGGACAAAAAGGAAAAGGAGGTGGGGTAGCATTGCTGGTTAAAAAAACCATTAATGCAATAATGATGAAGGACATTAGCTCTTGTGAAGTGGAATCTGAAGAGGTGGAGTTTAGGTTTTGTGCAGTGAGAAAGGAATATTTGACGATCTAGTTACTCGAGGCCCCTTGAGGAAGATTAAGCATAATATGAGTGAGTTCTTCTGTAAGGTGGAGAATGAGGTAGATGATTGTGAGACTAGAGTCCGGAATCTAAGTAAAAGAAATTATGATGTTATGAGGCATGAGCTAGCTATATTTGCAAACATTACTTAAAGGAATGATAGTGGGTATACAATGGCAAACATTTAAAGAGCACGTGGAGGAACTGCAGTAACTGTGGCACAAAATTATAATGGTAAAGATGGTCCGACCATGTTCATCAAGGATTGGGAGCACATTAGATTTCAGCAAAGGAGGGTGAAAACATTGATTCAGAGGGGTGAAATACAGTACGAATAAGCTTGTATGGAACATACAAACTGATAAAAGCTTCAATCAGTGCGTGAAGAAAAAAAATTCAGTGAAAACAAACACAGGTTCCTTGTAGTCAGAAATAGGGAAAGTTATAATGGGGAGCAAAGAAATGACAGACAAGTTAAATTCATATTTTGGTTCTGTCTTCATAAAGGATGACATAAATACAGTCCAAAACATGTTGGAGAGTGCAGGGTCGAATGAAAGGGAGGGAATGAATGAAATGAGTACCAGTAAGGAAATTATGTTGGGAAATGGATGGGTTTAAAGGCTGATAAATCCCCAGGGCCCAATAGTTCACATCTCAGAGTATATATTTGCCCTACAAATAGTGGATACATTGGTGGGTCATTGTTCAAGATTCTATTAACTCTGAAAGAGCTTCCATGGATTGCAGGGTAGCTAATGTAACCCCACTATTTAAAAACAGAGGTACAGAAAAAACAGGGAATTACAGACAGGTTAGTCTGACATCATTGAGTTAGCATGCATTCACAAAAGGGAAATCATGCTTGACAGAGAACTGGAATTTTTTTAAGATGTGAATAAAAGGGAGGAGGCAGTAGATGTGATTTACTTGGACTTTCAGAAGGTTTTTGATAATGTCTAACGTAAGAGATTAGCATATAAAATTAAAGTGCATAGAATTGTGGGTAGCGTTCTGATATGATAGAGAACTGAGTGGCTGACAGAAAGAAAAGAATAGGTAATAAACAGGTCTTTTTTCCAAGTGGCAGGCAGTGAATAGAGGGGCACTGCAAAAGCTGGTGCTTAGACCCCAGCTGTTCACAATATTTATGAATAATTTAGATGAGGGAACTAAATATAAAATCTCCAAGTTTGCAGATGACATAAAGCTGTGTGGGAAGGTGAACTGTGAGTAGGATGCAGACTTGGACAGAGACACTGATAGTGAAGCTAAGAACCCATGGGATCCAAGGAAATTTTGTTAACTGGATCCAGAAACGTGAGTGGCAGGAAGCAGTGACTGATAGTTATGGGGTGATTTTCCGATTAGGAATCTGTGCCCACTGGGAATGTAGGAGGGTTCATCAGTTAGTTCAGAAATAATACAAAAATTGGTAGGGAGGCAAATAGTGAGGATGATAGCCCTAGGTTACAAGAGGATATAGACAGGCTGGTCTGACCGGCTGATCTGACCGGCTGATCGGTGACAAATTGAATTCAATCTAGATAAATATGAGGTGGTGCACTTGGGCAGGTCAGACTGGGCAAGGGAATACATGACGAACGGTAGGACCTTGGGAAGCAGTGAGAATCAGAGGGACCTTGGTGTGCAAATCCACCAGCCCACTGAGTTATAGGGACAGGTGAATAAAGTGGTTAAGACACATGTAGGAAACTTGCTGTTATCAGCTGAGGCACAGAGTTTAAGAGCAGGGAGATTATTCTGGAACTGTATTGTGTGCAGTTTTGGAATCCACAGTATTGGTGGGACGTGATTGAACTGGAGAAAGTGCAGAGGAGATTTACCAGGACGTTGCTTGGGCTGGAGTGTTTCAGTTATGGAAAGAGATCGGATGGACTGAGATTATTTTCCTTAGAGCAGAGAAAACAGAGGGAGGACCTGATTGGGATGTATAAAATTAGGAGGGGCATAGACAGGGTTGATAGAAGAAACCTTTCTCCTTCATTGAGGGGTCAATGACTGGGAAGTGGCAGGAGTGTTGGAGAGGACATTAGGAAAATGTTCTTCACCCTGAGGGTGGTGAGAACCTGGAACTCACTGCCTGTAAGGGTGACAGAGCCAGACATCATCATTAACATTTAAGAAATAATTGAATGCAGACTTATGATGCACACAAGGCATACAAGACTGTGGACCCAGCCCTGGAAAATGGGATTACAATAGTTGGGTAGTTGTTTTTGACTGGCACAGACTCAATGGGTGAAGGATCTTATTCTGTGCTGTAAACCTCCATGACTCTATGCGTCAGTGTGATTTTGACAAGTTGAGTGAGTGGGCAAATGCATAGCAGATGGAGTATAACGTGAATAAAATAAAGTTAGCCCATTTCAGTATAACAAAACAGTAAATCAGATTATTATCTGAAGAGATTTGGAAAGCGGAGGTGCAATGAGACCTGGGTGTCCTTGTACACCAATCACTTAAAATACGCATGCAGGTGCAGCAGATGGTGAAGATGGCAATGTTATATTAGCTTTCATGGTGAAAGGATTCAAATACAGGAGCAGGAATGACTTGCTGCAATTGTACAGGCCTTAATAAAACCACAAGTTGGAGTACAATGCACAGTTTTGGTCTCCTTATCTGAGGAAGGCTACAGAGGGAGTGCAATGAAGGTTTACCAGACCAATTCCTAAGATGGCAGGACTGACATTTGAAGAGACTACATTCATTGGAGTTAAGAGGAGTGATTTCATATGAATCTATAATATTCTAACTGGATTAGACAGGGTAAATGCAGGAAGGATGGTTCCGATAACTGGTGAGTCCAATACTAGATGTCGAAGTTTCAAGATATGGGGTAGACTACTTAGCAC
The DNA here is from genome assembly GCF_037043375.1 of Chiloscyllium plagiosum. Classification (NCBI taxonomy): domain Eukaryota; kingdom Metazoa; phylum Chordata; class Chondrichthyes; order Orectolobiformes; family Hemiscylliidae; genus Chiloscyllium; species Chiloscyllium plagiosum. The sequence continues at coordinate 116,963,808 of NW_028270140.1, forward strand.
TCAGCTAAAGAGAAATCTCTTCACTGAGACAGAGACGAGCCTGTGGAATTCTCTGCCTCATAAAGTGGTCGAGACCAAAACATTGAATGTTTTTAATAAAGGAGTTAGATATAGTTTTTAGGGTTAAAGGAATCAAAGGACATGGGGAGAAAGTGGGTACAAGGTACTGAGTTGGATGATCAGCCATGGTCATATTGAATAGCAGAGCAGGCTCAAAGATCTGAATGGACTACACCTATTTTCTATGCTTCTACATATACCTAAGTAAAATGGCACATTAGATATATTGAAGAAAACAGTTGTTGTAAACACACCAAGAAATGCATGTCCCAGAAGCTGAGAGCTAAATCCAACAGTATTGTTCTGCTTCAGTCCAACCAAGAGCAATGCTGCACCCAGATTCCTCTCATCTTCCCACTAAAAAAAAACAGCAGATTGTACACAAATAAGGACAACTGATGAGATACATGTATTTGATCTGAAAATTGTACATCACACAACCAGATAGAAATCTATCAAGTAGCTATTAACCAAGATTTATTTTTTCAGATATAGATTTCATCTTTTGTGGTTTCTTCCTGCTTCCAATACCCTTCATTTCTCTTCAGCAAAAGATCTCAAGCTGAGTTTTTCAACAAACTGAGACCTAATTTCTTACACTTGCTGAGAGTGGAACAGCAGGGTATGGGATTAACAATTAGCTCTAATTATAGCATTTTCTCCACACAACATGTGGCATGCTCACCATGCTTTTCTGTTTTTGCAAGCGTTAGTAAATACACAATCAGACTAACTCATAAGGGTAAAAGTCAAAACTGCATACAAAATTATACACAGAAGCTGAAAAATGCAGAAGGAACGACAAAATAAAATAATTAGGCAAACCGACGCAAGATAAAAGAAATGGTCTGAAATCTTTGTAAATCTCGATAACAGCCTCTGATTGAAATCTTAGTAGGAATTTTGTGAGAAATTACTCCACAAAGCTTCTTTTAGTCACCCCATGTTATAAGCTGTGTAAAGTGGGTAAGTGAAAATAATGGGATTACTGTGAATTATATCATATGCACATTAATGTAAAGACAAGCCACTTAGCTGACAAATGGTTGTTGTTTGTCATGTGCTTTGAATTGAAATTGCAGACCTGCCAATATCCCAGATATCTCTGGAATGGCATGTTATACCACACTGGGTCATTGGTTAGACTGTACCGCAGCAAGCTTCATGATGAATCAAAGACTATATTTATGACACAGCCAAGAGCTGGCATCATAGGCCTGCCACATGGCACCATGAAAAGAGGAGGATAAGCCCCATAAATAGGGATGAGGCTGGAGACTGGTGGGGTGGGGACAGTCAGTGAGCTGTCTGTTATGAAATCTGCTGACATTAAATTTTAAAAGCTGATTCTAATCAGCACTTGTTAACACTAAAAAGTAATTTCTAGCATCTGCTCATCTCTTTTCCACAGACAGCTACAGCTTGGATTTCTAAAAGGTAGATTGCGTTTCACTAATTAAATTACATTCCTTGATGAAGTAACAGAAAGGTTTGGTGAGGGAATGTAGTGAATTTTGTCCACATGGATTTTAGTAAAGCATCTGACAAAGCACTATATTAAAAATGCTGGTTAACAAAGTTGAACCTTATGGAATAGAAATGTCAGAATCAGCTTGGATAAAAATTGGTTTGAGAACAGAAATGTAAGTGGCTGATTTTAGGATTGGAGCATTGTAGCTCGTAGTATTTACCATGGGTCGGTGCAAGGACCATTGCTTGCAAGTGACTTAAATTTTGCAAAACAGAATAAAATTTCTAATTTTGCTGATGATACCAAACTAGGACATGTGAAAACAGTGATGAGGATAAAAAGGACACAGGAAAATGGACAATACGTAGCAAATGGAACTTAACAGACATGAGTAGGGGGTGTATTTTGACAGATGCAATAATGGGAGGCAATACAGAATTATTAGTACAGTTCTACAAAGTACAAAAGATAGCTAGGCCTGGACAATGATGTGCATCATATTTGAAGGTGGCAAGGCATGTTGAGAGAGTGGTTAGTATACATTATTACACTTTTACATAGATATATTTTAATACAAGATTTATATTTTTTATACAAGTATACATTTTTAGGAGTAAAAACCTAAGCATAGAAATAAAAAGGTTTAAAGCCCAATTATTAAACTATAATGCAAAAAAAGAACTTTGGTCTTGGGAAGTGGTTCACATTTAAGGGAACCAAATAGGCTGTAAGAGTGGTGGAATTTTCAATTCACAATTTATTCACTGATGGTGACCTCCACAGGTGACAGCTGGAGGTTTAGGAACTGGGTGGGAACCAGTGGATTACAAGACTTCAAATAACAAAAAACAATCCATTTGAAATAGGCAGAGGAAGAAGAGGGAGAAAGACCAAATCAGCTTTTTTTAAAAAAAAAATAAGAGTACCTGTAAAGTTTTCATTAGGATTTCTCACACATATAAGGTCATAGAGTCATATAATTGCACATCCTGGAAATAGACCCTTCGGTCCAACTCGTCCATGCTGACCAGATATCCTAAATTAATCTAGTCCCATTTGCCAGCATTTGGCCCATATCTCTCTGAACCTTTCCCATTCATATATCCATCCAGATGCCTTTTAAATGTTGTAATTATACCAGCCTCCACCACTTCCTCTGGTAGCTCATTCTATACACACACCACCCTCTACGTGAAATGTTGCCCCTTAGATCCCTTTTAAATCTTTCCCCTCTCATCTTAAGCCAATGCCCTCCAGTTTTGGACTCCCCCCATCCCAGGGAAAAGACCTTGGCTATTCACCCTATCCATGCTTCTCATGATTTTACAAACCTCTATAAGGTCACTCCTCAACCTCTGACATTCAGGCCTGTTCAGCCTCTCCCTATAGCTCAAACCCTCCAACCCTGGCAACATCATTGTAAATCTTTTCTGAACCCTTTCAAGTTTCACAAAATCTTTCCTATAGCAGGGTGACCAGAATTGCATGCAGTTTTCCAAAAGTGGCCTAACCAAATTCCTGATGAAGGGCCTCTGCCCAAAACGTTGATTCTCCTGGTCCTCGGATGTTGCCTGACCTGCTGTGCTTTTCCAGCACCACACTCTCGACTCTGATCTCCAGCATCTGCAGCGCTCACTTTCGGCCAGCGTCCTGTACAGCTGCAAAATGACCTCCCAACTCCTATACTCAGTGACTGACTAATAAAGGCAAGCATACCAAATGCCTTCTTCACTATCCTGTCTGCCTGGACTCCACTTCCAAGAAATATGAATCTGCACGCCGAAGTCTTTTTGTTCACCAATACTTTCCAGGAACTTACCATTAAGTGCGTAAGTCATACCCTGATTTGCCCTTCCAAAATGCAGCACCTCACATTTATCTAAATTAAACACCATCTCCTATTGCTTGGCCCATTGGCCCATCTGATCAAGATCTCATTTGTACCTGGAGATAACCTTCTTCACTATGCACTGCACCTCTAATTTTGGCGTCATCTGCAGACTTACTCACCATATCTCCTATGTTCATATACAAATCATTTATAGAAAATGATGAAAAGCGGTGGATACAGCACCAATCCCTGTGGTTATCAGCACCCCTCCATCTAAAAAGCAACCTTCCACCACCACCCTGTGAGATACTGTGTTTTAGGTTATCTTTACTAACTCATTCACCAGCTCATTATATTCATTAATACCAGATTTCCGTTCATTCATAACTCTTTACTAACCCATTGTTTATTATAACAAGGTTTCATTCATTTATAAAACAGCGGTTCTGTAGTACATTTTACTAACATAAGATAGATCAAATTTAAAACAACCCTTTCTAATCAGAACAAACCTTTCAAACCCATTACCGTATTTTATCAGCCTGTGCTACCTCTGAATAAGTGCAGCACACAGAACAATACCATCCCCATCATGTCTCCACAAAACATTACAATATTAATCTGCCCTTACCAACTATCTCCCAGACCTGTACAGATTACAGAACTTCAAACAGTTTCCCCAGTTAGTATATAGTTGTTAAATACCTTTTAACTGGGCTGTTATCCCTTTAAGAAACTAACCGACAAAACTGCGCTTCCATGAAACTGGATGAATGAATGAAACTGACACCAGCAAATAGTAAATAAATCTTACAACCCAGCTGTTGGGGTAACCAGCTTAATATCCTTTATTCTTTTATTAACTACAGATACAATTTCTAACTAATTTAGGGCATATAGGCCTAATATTTTTACTAACATTTACTCACTTAAAAGACAAAAGGACTAACACTCTTAATTATGCAAGCAGACCGGAGAGACACTCTTAATCCCATCAGAAGTAGTAGCCAGCACTTAGTATGTTTTAATCCATCTCCTGTCTCCCAGGACAGAACTTCCCAAACCTTTGCGTGTTGTAGATAAACAATGTAACACCATAGTGATGGAATTTTAATATATGTCACAACTGTGTATAAAGGGGCTCTTGTAAGAACTGTATTTCAGGATTCTATTGCCGCCTCGAACTTGTGCAGCTTGTGGTTGTTGAATAAAGAGGCTATTTTCACCACTCACCAATTTTGGCCATTATTTGAACACGATCCTACAACCCTCTGTTTTCTATCTTCGAGCCAGTTCTATTTCCAAATGGCCAGTTCTCCCTGTGATCTAACTTTGCTAATCAGTCTACCACGAGGAACCACGTTGAACACATTACTGAAGTCCATAGAGATCACATCCACCATTCTGCCCTCATCAATCCTCTTTGTTACTTCTTCAAAAAGCTCAATCAGGTTCGTGAGACATGATTTCCCACACATAAAGCCATGTTGTCTATCCCTAATCAGTCCTTGCCTTTTCAAATACATTTACATCCTGTCCCTCAGAATTCCCTGCAACAACTTGCTCACCACTGATGTCAGGCTCACTGGTCTATAGTTCTCTGGCTTTTCCTTACCACCTTTTTTAAACAGTGACACCATGTCAATCAATCTCCAGTCTTCTGGCACCTCACCTGTGGCATCAATGATACTAATATCTCAGCAAGGGGCCCAGCAATTACTTCTCTAGCGTCCCACAGAGCTTCTAGGGTATAGCTGGTCAGGTCACAATGATTTATCCACCTTTACGCGTTTTAAGACATCCAGCACCTCCTTCGCTGTAATATGGATATTTTTCAAGGTGTCACTATTTACTTCCCCACCTTCTCGACGTTCCATATAAAATGGTGAATTGCTAATCTGTTTCTTTTTATTTCCAAAAGATCATTGATTACTGAATTTATAAATCTTTATCAGCTACAATTTTGATAGAAATCAAAGCTCATTATGAGACTTGTCTCATGAAATAATTTAAAGAAATGTGTCTCCAAACTGGCAAATTTTCAGCCAGAGAGTGATGTTGTCTATGTTTAAAAGACCTACTGACCAATTTTAGGTAAATGAGCTGCAGTGATGATGCTTTTACATTGCTCTGCGCTATCAAATGCAATATTATAACTGATCTACAACTGAAAGACAATAAAAATACGTGAGTGTTTTAATGCTCCACGTGATTGCCTTTCTTAAATTTGTCAGGATTAATCTGTATATGCACAAGATGAAACAAGTAAAATCATGGTTTCATGAAGAAAATAAAACAATTCAATTCTGTATGTGGTTCTTAATGTTTGCCATCACAGCATAATGGGTCACGGAATAATTATCCTGTTAATTGTTAGAATTGCTGTACTATTCAAGCACCATAAGTACAAAAAGTAGAACTAATAAATAGGATTACGTTTAGATGCGAGCATCATGTAAAATGATTAGAAAACTTATACTGTTAACCTTCAAGGTTGCATGCTGCAGTTTGCATATTTAAAACTTGATCAAACAACAATTTTATCTATAACTCAGATTTAAGAATATGCAGCTACTGGTAACAGTCAAAATGTCGAGATGAAGTGTTGAAATTTAAATGCAAAGATCACTTATGAAGTAATTGCTAAGAATATATTTTCCACTTTTTGGAAATTATTGCATTTCCAACATTCTTCATTGGGATTATTGAAGTGGATTTAGGTTTATTTTCAATATATTAGGACCCTCCAAATGTTTAGATGTAAGCAATGTTCTAAAGAATGGAGGCTCCATATAACTATAAGACTCCTGTTACCATCTCTCACTCATTGTTTAGTCACTGCAATGAACGGTTGGTTAATTGTAGAGAAGAATGTACATGGAATATATGGTAAAGAACAGTCCATTTGGCCCAAATGCTCCTCACAGGTATCCACCCCTCCTCAGTTATCTTTATTCACTTTTGCTTGTGCTTATCTCGCTTCCCCCTCAATGCATCATCTTCCCTTGAATACATTAATACTGAAGACAATCTTAATGCTCCTTTGTGCCTGCCAAAATGTGACTAACAAATGAAAATGCAGATGCATGCAGAATTCAAATTGTCTTTCCACTGGGAAAAGAAATTCCTTGGCATCTTGTCATGACAATTCAACTGCCGAATCAGAGTTACACAAACATTTCATAACCAGTGTATTTTTTTACCTTTAATTTTGGCTTACTATGTAGATATTTAAGTAGAACGTAGAGGGAAAGAAGCTGTGTACATGGCTCATCAAATGCTTCTTGTAGCATAACTTCATTGACAATAGCTATCGCACCTGGAAAAAGAATAACATTTTCATCCTTACAATTATTTTAGAAATAATACTTTCAATTGAGGCAAAAAACTATCATATAAACTCCCTTTTCCTTTCTAGATATGTACGGGAGTTGTTACATAACATTAGAGCCACTGAGCAACGTATTTACCCATCTTTTAAATAATTGCTGAAATTGTCAGATGCATCTTTTCATTGTGTAGTCCAATCCTTGCTTACTCCCCAAATGTGTAACCTTAATGAATATTGTATTTAAGCAACTCAGTGATATTCTTTGAAAGAGTAATATGTTGGCTGCATACAGAGGAACTGGATTTCCAGACTTAGATTTTCAGAAGGCTTTTATAAGATGCCATAACAAAGATTATTGCAGAAAGCTCATGGTGTTGAGGATGGGGGTGGATCCATATTGATATGGATGTAAGACTGACTAGTTGACAGGAAACAGACAGCAGGCATAAATGAATCATTTTTCGCTTGGCATGACGTAACATGTGGTGTGCCACAAAGATCAGTGTTGGGACCTCAATTTTTTTACAAATTATATAAGTGAATTGGATAAAGAAACCAAAGACATGATTGCTAAACTTGCTGATAATACAAAGATAGGTGGTAAAATAGGCTGTGTAGACAACACACAACAGAGAGAAAGATAGACAGGTTAAGTGAGTGAGGAAAGACCTAGAAAATAGAACAATAATGTGGGGAAGTGTGAGATTGCCCATTTCAGCAGGAAAAATAAAAGAAATAAGGTATCTAAATGATGAGAGATTGCAGAGCTCTGAGATGCAGAGGGTTCAGTGTGTCCTAATGCATGAATCACAAAAAGTCAGGATACATATCTAGTAAGTAATTAGGAAACCTAATGAAATGTTATCATTTATTGATATGGGATACAAAAGTATGGAAGTTATGCTTCAATTATTCTGGGCACTGGTGACACCACATCTGGAATAACACGTACAAGAGAGTCAGTGTTCCTTTCCAAGAGAAACCGTCAACAGATCATATGGACTGTCTTGTATGAGCGCAAGCACAAAAGGAGCAGTCTGAAGAAATTCAGAAAAATTTCACTCCCATCGAGGAGTGAAGTTCCAATGAGCTGCTGGTGCCTCTCTTGCTGAGAACATGGCTAAGAGGAATCAGAAACTCGAGTTGTGCAAGGTTGAACATGAACAAGCAATCAGGGCTGCCAAAATAAGGAAAGTCAGTACACAACTAAGGTTACTCAGAAGACAGCACCCAAACAGAAACTTGCTAAGCCAGTAAAGTCTCAGACACCACATATTGGTGGAAAATGCTAATTATCATCACTATATCTGTACAATAAAACCTGAATAAGCTAACAGCAGTGTCCTAGACTAATAACTGGAATGGGTAGTTTGTCTTATGAGGAAAACTTTGAGAGGCTAGGCCTGTATCAGCCAGAGCTTAGAAGAGTAAGAGTTAGAGTTGATTGAAACATATAATGGTCCCGAGGGGTCTTGACAGGGTGGATGTGGAAAGATTATTTTCTGTTACGGAAGGTTGTACAATTAAGGGTCACTATTTAAAAAAATAGGGATCTGTTTAAATATTAAGGCAGATGAGAAATTTTATTTCAGAAGATCAGGAGTCTTTGGAACACTCTCCCTCAAAAGGGCAAAGACAGCAGATACATAGGACCATCATTACCTTCAGTTTCCCCTCCAAGCCTCTTATCATCCTGACTTGAAAACACATTGCTGTTCCTTTTCTGTTGCTAGGTCAAAATCCTGGAATTCCCTCCCTAAGGGCATTGCCTATCAACCCATAGAAGGCGGACTGCAGCGGGTCAAGAAGGCAGCTCACCATCACCAGGGCAACTAGGGATGGGCAATAAATACTGGCCAGCCAACGATGCCCAAATCCCACAAATGAGTAAAAAAAGAGGGGCAGAGTTCTTGAATACATTTCTAAGGCAGAAGGAAATAAATACTTGATAGGCAAAGGGTGTGAATGATTATCAGGGCGATTAAAATGCATGTGAAGAAAGGAGATCAGCCATGATGTTAATGAATGCTGCAGCAGCCTCAAGGAACTGAGGGTCCTACTGCTGTTCATAATTTGAATGCATGTATAAAGTGCTGGAGAAGCTGAACAGGTCAGGCAGCACCTGTGGAGAAAGAGAAACACAGAGGGTGGAATTCTACAGAGACCCAAGCAATGTGGGCTATGGGAAACTGAAGGCAGAATCATGTGAGAAGTTCAACGGGATCTATGTTGACATTAGGGAGCAACCTGCTATACCTCTAATGCATTTGCCAAGTAGTACTCACTTACTGATGCTACAATTTGCCTCATTAACATTCAGATTCCTGTCTTAATGAGTGGTGGATAGCAGCATGGACGAGTTAGACCGACGTGTCTGTTTCCGTGCTATACATCTCTATAACTCTAAGTTCAATATGACATGTCTCCACATGCAGGAGATTGGTGGAAATGGGCTGCCAGTTTGATGTGAGGTAAAAATGGGACATGAGGCACTGGAGGGGAGGTGGTTATCTGGCAACCAGGCTAGATGTGGCATACTGCTAGAGGTGGATATTTAATAATTACTAAAGCATATGGTATCGTCAACCAATTTAAATCAATATTAATAACCAGAATCTCACAGATCATGAAATGTTAGCGCTTAATTCCGAGGTTAGACTTTTAGCACACTTCTGTCCTTTGTACAATAAACAATTTTCCCACTTACACTTTAGATCTTCCTCTTTAATAAAGGAGTCAATTAGTAGATTAAATGTGAAGTTGTCTGGAAAAATTCCATATTGTATCTGCAAAATAAATTGAAACATTGAACAAAGAGGATAATAAAATCAACAACAACCAAATCAAGGAAGTTTACATTAAAAATATCTTTGTACATAACATTTTCTGTTATGCTGGCTCAGAAAGCCAAGTAGAGAAACGTTCTGAGTTAGCAATCCCACTCCATATGGATATCCCTAGCTGTCACATTTTCATTCCAGAGAAATGGGGATCGGACTGAGTCAGACCTGACTCAGTAGCACCACTGTAGGGCAGATAGCAAGCCCTCTGGGTAAGGAAACCCAAATCCGTTTACTGAGACATCTTACCCTATTGTAGTGATGAATGATTTGGAGATGCCGGTGTTGGACTGGGGTGTACAAAGTTAAAAATCACACAACACCAGGTTATAGTCCAACAGGTTTAATTAAACCTGTTGGACTATAACCTGGTGTTGTGTGATTTTTAACGTAGTGATGAATGCCAGTCCTCACATCCCTCTTATCCCACATGCCATCTCATCCCTCATACATCCCATACCTCCTCCAAATCACCCATAGATTCCCTATAGCCAATCACTGAATATTCAATCCTCAGAAGCCACGCAATAGCAATGAGAATCCTTTGAAATGGCCATTTTAAAAAAAACACCTCGATCAACTGAACAAATTATTCAGTGAAAAAGAAATCATACTGACAGCACGGTGACTCAGCAGTTAGCACTGCTGCCTCACAGCGCCAGGGACCTGGCTTCATTTCCACCCTCGGGTGACTGTCTGTATGAAGTCTGCACATTCTCCCCATGTCTGTATGGGTTTCCTCCGAGTGCTCTGGTTTCCTCCCACAGTCCAAAGATGTAGGTTAAGTGAATTGGCCATGCTAAATCGCCCATAACATTCAGAGATATGTAGGTTTGATGTGTTAGTCAAGGAAAATATAGAGTATAGGGGAATGGGTCTGGGTGGATTACTTTTCAGAGGGTCAGTGTAGACTTGTTGGGCCAATTGGCCTGTTTCCACAATGTAGAGATTCTATGGTTCTATGTAAAACTATTCTCCACTAATGAGGAAAAAGTCCCTTAACTGGCCATTTAGTTGCAAGAAAACAAATAAGCAATAACTATTGAGAAACTACAAGGACAGATAATCCTTTTATAGCCTCTTAAATTCATCAAACTGTGAACCCCACCCTGGTCAGCTAAGTGATTCATAGCTTTTTAAACTTAGCCAAACATTCATAATATTTGAAAAACAGTGACTCTAATGTTGACCCCGAGTAATGTATCTTACTCTAATCAGAAAACAACTGTTCATCAAAAGATGGCAGCGGAATAGGACGTTTCAGTTGGAGCTCATCCGCTCCATCCATTCTTTTTCTTTTCTGTTGCCTTTTTTTTCTCCTCTTCTCAGCCTCATGGTCTCTGTGCCTCCTAACCTGTGAACCTGCAGCATCGGTGTCTCCGAACCCCTTGCCTCCATGCTGACCCAAAGAGGCATCCTTTCTGCCTGGCATAGCAGCCTGGTGTGGAGGCCTCCTGGCCCTGCGTGGTGGCCTCTTGACCCAGCATGGAAATCTCCCAGCAGCCCAACATGGCAGTTTCTCGGCTAAGTATGGTCTCAGCGTGGACTTCCGTCTCAAGGTGATTCCAGAGCGATCTCCCAGCCTTGTGAAGCTTGGCATGGTCTGGAGCCAAAGCCTAGTGAGAATGGGAGGCTAGATGCCAGCATGGACTGGATTGAAAGAGCTTTGTACTGAACTATGTTTTTCCTCCATCTTATAAATTATTCCTAAAATCTGCAATGCTGGACTTCTTATTTGTCTATTTTTCCTGTAACTGTAACTGAAGAAGCTGTACCTCAGGGTCTTGTACCTAAGATGATGCCATAAGCAGCAATGTGTACACTTTTCTTGTATACATTTGAACACATGTGACAACAACACTAATTCTAAATGGTTTTTCTTGTCAGTCAACATTGGTATGGGCAGATTTGTGTAATACAAATATCGCAGTGTCAGTCGTCTGCCAACATGCTACCTCCAATATCAATGTAAAATTTCACATTTGAAGCATGCTTCTAAAACAATAATTGACTGCAGACTGGCAGAGTTGATTTTGCTGACAGGGTGCACCAGGTCTCAACTTTCGACTCTTTTACTGAGAGTTGCAATCATTGGTTCACTTCTATTTCATTGCTGCTCTGCATTTCCTCATCAGTGAGTGTTTGTAATTCAAGCCCCATTCTCTTATTTGTGTGCTTTTTATTACAAAATTTGCTACAGTTCAACTTTTCGGGAGAAATGGATATAAACTACAGAATCTGGTTGAGTTTGCCACAGTACCCCAGAAGGAACAAGAAGGGGGAAGATGAACCAAATGATAGAAAATTCAGTAACAAAGAACATAGAGATATAAGTACACAAACCTTTGAAAGGACAACTTGAGAAGGCTGCTAAAATGAAGATAAAGAATCCCTAGTTTTATTAATGGAGGCACAGATTATAAAAGTGATCTTGAAACTTGTGAAACCACTGGTTCATCCTCATGGAAACAATGCATGGAAACAGAGCACAGGGGCAGAACACTCCTGTGCTCTGTGTGCAATACTCCATGTGCAATCTAACCAGTGTTCTATATAATTGAAGCAAGATTATTTTGCCCTCATGCTCAAATCCTCTTATGGTTCAATTCTAGACAACACCACTGATGAAGACTATTAAGCTGAGTGATGGTGCAGAAGAAATTTACTAGAATGGTACTGGGTGAGGATTTATTTTTGCAGGAAATCTGGGGGCATTGGCTTTAGAGAAAAGGATGCTAACAGAGGATTTGACAGAAGCATGCAAAATCATGATTATGTTAAGAGTAGGTGAGGACAGACCATTCTCATTGGAAGTAGGGTAAGTAGCAAGATGTTATGGGATATTCAGATGAGTTAGTGATAGCAATAGAAGTTGGGGGCGGTGGGGGGGGGGGGGAATGTAATATTGATCAAGCAATCAATTACAGCAGTGAGGAGGGATGATATTTTGCAAGGATTATCAAATGAGGCCAAATGAGTAGAGTTGAAACCAGATAAAGGGCAAACAAACTGTTAAGTGTGTACTATGATCAAACAGTCTCCAAGCAGGGAGAGAGAGAAAAGACTAAATATGTAATCAAATTTCAAAGCAGTACAAAAATAATACAGCAGTAAATAGTAGGAATCTTAACTATCTAAATATTAACAGGGATTGTTTTATGATGCAAGGTAGAGACAGAACAGTGGAGTTAATGAATCTGGAGTTAGATTTAAACTGCCAGCACAAGCACATTGCACTAAATGGACTCTTTTTAGTGTTTTATCATTCTGTCATTCTATGTGTCAAAAAGAATTCTAGGGACCATTACTATCAGTGTTTCATCAGTAATGAAAGCCTCCAGATTGTTATAAAAATTCAATTGTTTAGGGATTCAAAACTTGCTGATAGTCTAAGAGTTAGATAACCTTGCCTCTACTGCTGTATTAAAACTAAATGCATCATTTATTGATGCATAAGTAAAGCAGAAAACAGATTCTCTATTCCAGCTCCTCAGTGAAGCTTCTCAGTTTATTTTAAATTATAACTAGTGGGCTGAGATTTTTGTCCGGGCGCAGAGGCACACTGCCCCACGTGAATAGCCATGCTTTGATTTTTGTTTGAAGGAAATCCAATTTGGCGGTGATATTTTGGGTGTTGGGAATGTACAGTGTGTATAAAACACAGCTGTCCCAGCTGAGGTCAGGCTTCATTTTGAAGTGGGAGATGAAAATCTGATTTTCTCTCACACACCATTTTCTTTTGGTGGTTTTTGAGTCCCATTGAAAGCACACCAGGTTTAAGGATTTGTGATGAAAACAGAAAAAAACTGCTGAGGAGTTTGAAACCTTCTGAAAAGTGAAATATTTTAACACAATGAAATGGTACTGTTTGGTGTACTGTAATTTGGATGTGTTTTAATGCAGTTATTTAATCCAGGGATGTGTGCTGCAAAGGTGAGTTGATGTTTACATTGACTGACATTGTGTAATTACTCAGATGCATTACAGTAATTTTCCATGGAGAAACTAAAAGAATGCATTTTTAAAAATGTTAAAAAAAGGTCTTCCATTTTCATACTTTTGTCTGACTTCATCAGATGGCCAGACCCAGCTGCTTTAAAGTAAACCTTGTTTTTGAAGGGAGAAAAGTGATTTGTATCCATTCACTAACAGCACTCTGCTTTGAAACATAAATGGATATCTGTTCAGTAGATGCAGTTGGAAATCTTGTACAGATAGCGGTTCCATTATGAATGTTTGACTGGGATTCTAAAGCTGTGCAGGTGCACTTGTAGAGTGAAACTTTCAGGAGTACACAGTAACAAATCTGTCTTTTTGTTTCGTGTTTGATTACAAGCATAATAGGCTTAAAAGATTATAAATTTTCACTCTTTGGGTTATTTGGTTGAGTATCAACGACTGAATTTATATTTCCATTTAAATAGTAGAGGTCTAATGGTTTGCAACAGTTTTAAAATATTTTCCATTTTTACTGCACTGCTCCCAAGAACAATAAAATGTGCATTCTGGGTGAGTGCTTATGCAGGATGCATGGATGACATTGAGGTGACATGGGTTGTAGGGAAGGTAAATGGAATGCTGGCTTTTATTTCAATGAAGTATAAACTTAAGAGATCTTGCTAAGATTATACCAGCACCAGTCCAATCACAGTTGGAATCGTGTGAACAGTCCTGGGCCATTTATCTAAGGAAAGTTATTGGAGGCATATCAGAGAAGGTTCAGTAGACTGAGACCAGGCATGGAGTGATTGTCTTATGGGGAGAGATTGTTCTCCTTGGAATGTAGAAACATGAGAGGCGATCCTCTAGAAATATAAAAAATTCTTAGAGGCCTTGGCTGGGTAGAAGTGGTTGTTCCCCCTTCTGGGAGAGTCTATCACCAGTGGGCATAATCTCAGAATATGGGGTGAGATGTTTAAGACAAAGATGAGAAGATATTTCTTCTCAGAAGGTGATGAATTTATGGATTTATTTACCACAGAGGGCTGTTGAGGCTGGGTCAGTAATTATATTCAAGGCTGAGACTGTCACAGATTTTTGAACATTGAGGGAATCAAGGGTTATAGGGAAACTGCAGGAAAGTAGAGTTGAGGATTAACAAACCAGCCGCAATGTGAGCGAATGGTGCAGCAGACTTGATGGGCTAAATGATGGACTTCCAGTGTTATAGTCATATGGTGCCAGGGAGGTAGTAGGGAATGCGGTAGGTGGATGAATGAGGATTGAGCCTTTTAAAAAGCTGAGGATTGAGTACTGTTTTGCAGTACCCAGGCATCCCTTCTAGCCAGCCTGCCTCTGCGCATACTTAGAGTCAGAGATGTACAGCATGGAAACAGTCTGTTCGGTACCAACTCGTCCATACCCACCAGACATCCTAAATTAGTCTAGTTCCATTTCCCAGCACTTGGCCCATATCCCTCCAAACCCATCCTATACGTACAACAATCCAAATGTCTTTTAAATGTTGTAATTGCACCAGCCTCCACAATTTCCTCTGGTAGCATGGTGGTTCGGTGATTAGCACTGCTGCTTCACAGCTCCAGGGACCCGGGTTCAACTCCAGCCTCAGGCGACTGTCTGTGTGGAGTTTGCACATTCTCCCAGTGTCAGCGTTTATTTCCTCCGGGTGCTCTGGTTTCTTTCCACAGTCCAAAGATGTGCAGTTAGGTGAATAGGCCATGCTAAATTGAGCATATAGTGTTCAGGGATGTGTAGGTTAGGTGCATTAGTCAAGGGTCAATGTTGAGTAATGGCGTAGGGGAATGGGTTTGGGTGGAATTCTCTTCAGAGGGTTGGTTTGGACTTGTTGGGCCAAAGGGCCTGTTTCCACATGTCGGGATTCTAAGCTCATTCCATACAGGCTCTGTGTGAAAACATTGCCCCTTAGGTCCCTTTTTAAATCTTTCCCCTCTCACCCTAAATCTTTGCCCTCAAGCAGTCCATTACCAATCACAAAGTACACTGTGAAAGTCCCTTGCATATTCACATATGGCTCAGGTGTGCATCTTGCAACCCGCAAAAGTGCACAGATCAAATATTCCCGAATCCAGACAAAACTTCAGCCCGACGAACCAGAGAGAGAAATTTTCCTTGTTTTGTAAACATTTAAAATACATTAAAACATTAAAAAGTATGTATTTTTAATGTGCAAATCCACTGTAGTGACCTCACATCACTCAGGGTTATTCACTGACGTCATTGCATAGCACAGTGCATGGTAATTTGGTAAAAAACAGATTAAAACTGACACTGGAAAACATCTGTTTCACATATCAGCATAATACTTAGTCACCATGACAAACTGAACCATGTTTTAACTTTCTAACTGAAAATGTTATGACCATAAAAAATGCAAACTCTATATTCTGGTCTAAAATAAAATGCTTTAGAAGATAAATTGTTTTCCTTTTCAAATGCAAATATTGACTCAGCATTTGAAAGAAGTTAATTTGATTTTTTTCTAAGTTTGCAGACAGAGAGCTAGATTCTGCTTGAAAACTAAAATGCATTAATGTGAAAAATGGCCAAGATGTGCAGGTAATTGAGTGATATATTTTCAGTTGCAGATCCCTAAATCTTACTGGGCCATTTACAATGCCATTTACTTCTTTCCTCAGTTTCGCTATTCTCTCTATTCTGACTGTGAGAAAGTGCTCATTATTCTCTTGTCAAACAAAGTGGCAATCTCATGACAGAAAGGAAGATCTAGACTATGATCTTTGAGCTAAAAATCCCCTTCAGGATGTTAGCAGGAACCTGTCAGAAAATATTAGATCTATTTATTACTAAAGGATGGAGTTCTGGCATATTACTCACAATTTGGCAGCAGCAATGTCACACATGATCAGAATTCCAATTTCCAACCTGCGTAAGCATCAAAAATCTTTCTCATCAAATGCTTCATGCTAGAATTCTCACAATTATTATAAAAAGCTGCTTCAGTGTTTTGATGAAGTTCAATGTGAGAAAAAATCTCTCACAAAGTGATCAGTCATTCTCTGGGAGCACATTTACCAACATTCTGATAACACCGTACTACCAATTTTCATAAAGACAAAGTTCTAACTCAGCAACCACATTGTGACTCAAAATGAGATAATGCTGCCTGTGTGATTGATAATGCCATACGGAATTACTTGCTAAATGACTAGATTCTTGCTTTGAATGGGAACATTTTCTGCTTTACTTATGCTATCAGTGTTTCTTTGCTGAACTCCATCTTGAGCATGTACCAAAGGCTTAATTTAATGCACTATCATTTCTATGATGAAGTTTAAATTAGTTTCTTCTAAGAACTACGAGATACATGCAGAGGCTATAACTTAAAAATTATTTACTTAAAGGTCCAATCTGTAGAAATAAGTCATTTCTGACAAATTTTCAGATCAATCCCAGTAACACTGGAACAGAATTAAAATATAACCTTCACCCATTCCAATTATCTTTTCATATAGTGATGCATTGCTCTTCATTTTCCTTAAAATGTTCCCCATTGCAATGCAGTGTTTATCCAAATAGATGGTTTACTAATTGTACCTGGTTTCTCACGGTGTGCAAGGCCTTGTCTCTCGCATCATACTTCAAACACTGTCGAATCCAGCTATGGATAGTCCAATCTCTTAGATACCAGCAGTTTGGACTATGTCGAAACCTAAGATGTAAAACAAAAGTTACGAAGCCAGTCCATACATATATACAAACATACAAATTAGGAGCAGGAACACACCATTCAACTCTGAGTCTACAAAGCATCGAATAAGATCATGGCTGATCTGATTGTTATATCAAATGCACATTCCTGCCAACCCCTGATAACTTTTCAACACCTTGTTCAGCAAGAAACTATCTACCTCTCCATAAAAATATTCAATCAATCATTCTGCTTCCATCACCATTTGAGGAGAAGATTCAAAGGCTCTCCACCCTCAGAAAAACAGCTTTGTCTCATCTCTGTTCTAAATGGGTGACCCTTGATTTTTAAATAGCAATTCTTGGTTCTGGATTCTCCTCTTCATATCTAACCTGTCAAGACTCTTCAGAATCATAAATATTCTAATTAAGTCACCTTTTAGTCTTCTAAACTCAGCAGATCCAACATTCCCTCCTAAGACAGCAATCCATCCCACAAAAATTCGACGTATAAGTCAAGCAAAGTCTTCCTAAACCACTACTGACAAAGTTATGACCTTCACAATCTCTTAGATACTTGTGCAGTTCATGCCTAAAAGCAGCAAGATCTGGATAATATCCAGGTTGGGCTGACAAGTGGCAAGTAGCATTCACACCACACAAATGAAACACACAATAACCACCTCCACAACAGGGAATCTGACAAGGGTCCCTTGACATTCAAGGGCATTACTATTGCTGGATTGTCCACTAACAACATATCAGAGGTCACCAGGGACTGGAAACTGAACTTCAAGCAGCCATGTAAATATGGCAGGTGCAAGAACAACTCAGGGATCAGGAATCCTGCAGCACATAATTCACCAAAGCCTGTCCACCATCAACAAAGCACAAATCAACAGTGTGCTGGAAACTCCTCACTTGCCTGGATGAATGCAGCTCCAGTAACAAATCGAAAAGTTTGATGCCATTCAGGGCAAAGCAGCCTGCTTGATTGGCACCAGATTACAAACTCCCTCTATCAGTGATGCACAGTAGAAACAATATCTGCAACATGTACTGCAAAATTCACCAAGATTCCTCAAACATCAACTTTCAAACCCATGACTACTACCACATAGAAGAACAAGGGGCAGCAAATTCATGAGAACGCTGCCAACTGCAAGTTCCCTTCCAGGTCACTCACCATCCTGACTTGAAAATACATTGCTGTTGACACTGTTAGTGTAACTCCCTCCCTAACATCACAGTGAGCCTACCCACACAAAATTGACAGCAACAGTTCAAGATGGCAGCTCACCATCACCTTCCACAGGGCAATTAGCAACAGGCAATAAATGCTACCCAGGCAGTGAAGGTCATTTCCCGAATTGAACAAGAGAAATCATAGTACCTAGTTTGATGTACATGTGACTTTAGACTCTAAAAATTCATTAACTCGTAACTGCTGTCTGAAATGTTTAAACAGTCAATGAACTCAAGGGCAATTAGGAATGGGAATCAAATGCTGGTTCTTGCCAGAGACATGTGTTTCCTATGTTCGAATTCCAAGAGCTAGGACAGACATGATCATAAGATCATAAAATTTAGGAGCAGAAGTAGTATTCAACAATTGATTCTGCTCTGCCATTCGATAAGATCACAGCAGATCTGATAATCTCCAACTCTACTTTCCTGATGTGATGAATATTTGCTGTAAACCTCTGTGATTCCATCAGGGAAAGATAAATAAGAAACAAATGTGCATAACTTATGACTATTAAATAACTACATTTGCAATGCTGCTTTTTGACACCACCAGCATACAAATCCCTGAAAATGTAAAATAACTACGTTTTAGTATAACCTGGGATTGAGAATAGGAGTCTCACAGAGTTGATAAAATGTGGCACGAGAAAAAGCACAACAGGTCAGGCAGTATCTGAGGAGCAAGAGAGTCTATGTTTCAGGCAGGACCCTTCCTGAGTCTTGCAGAGCAAACCAGCAGCTGAAACTTCTGAGAATCCACTCGACCTTCTGCTGTAACATCCTACCCCACCTCATGACAAAGAAGTAATATACAATGACTAAATACGGCCATTCACTTTGTTGTGGAGGAGAATGGTTCATGTCGTCTTGGGGCTTGTGTCTCAGGGCTCTTTTGTGGAGAGATTGCTATTTGGTCTGTTCTGGTAATTTGTGGCTTGTAATAGTTTCCCTGTACCTAAGAGTGACTGCTGTCTGACCCTAATAGGCTTCTGCAACATTTACTTGCACTATTATATACAACATATTATAAGTACATCTCTCACTGGTACAGAGTCTTCTGCTTTTTCCATTACCACTTAATTATCATAATCTTTCTCATTTTCAGGTTCTGCCAACTTAAGACATGAGTGTGAGAACATTACAGAAACTTTCCTACGTTTAATGTTGTACATAAAATATTCCCCAAGAGTGAGGCAACTAATGTCTGATGTATTTAAGTCTGAGAGTTACTTCAAGCTGTTGAACAGGATTGCCAAGTTAGTATACTACCACATATTTATACAAAAGAAATACAGAAGGCATAACTTCAAGCTGAAGTGGTTCTATAACATATATTCAGCAAAAAGTACCTCAGTTTTATACAAATTTAAATTTTTAATTGCTATTGCAAAAATAGAAGAACATTTTCACAATTTTCTACTTGAAAAATTGTGCTTGTTGAGTTTATTAGACAGTAAAACAAAAATATACTCAAATTACCCTTCAAACATTTATGTAATTTTATCCAGCCATTGATATTGCAAAATACATCTCTAAAACTATAAAACTGAAATACTCATCTACAAAGTGCAGCATTATTTCTGTAACAGTTTTTAAAGACCTGTAAGATAACAAGATGAGCAAAACGCAAATATTATGTTGGTTAGGAACGAAGTATTTCCAATGAAACTTGAAAGGGTTCAAAATATATTTACAAGGATGTTGCCAGGGTTGGAGAGTTTGAGCTATAGGGAGAGGCTGAAGAGGTTGGGCCTATTTTCCCGGGACTGTCGGAGACTGGTGGCTGATCTTATAGAAGTTTATAAAATCATGAGGATGGATAGGGTTAACAGTCAAGGTCTTTTCCCCAGGTTAGGGAAGTCAAAAACTGGAAGGCATAGGTTTAAGATGACGGGGGAAGATTTAAAAGGGCCCTAAGGGGCAACTTTTTCATGCAGAGAGTGATATGTGTATGGAATGAGCTGCTAGAGGAAGTGGTGGTGGCTGGTACAATTCTAATATTTGAAAGACATCTAGATGGCTCTATGAATAGGAAGGGTTTGATAGGATATGGGCCAAGTGCTGACAAATGGGACTAGATTAATTTAGGATTTCTGGTCGGCATGGGCTGTTTGGACCGGAGGGTCTGTTTCCATTCTGTGCATCTCTGTGACTCTATGACTCTAAATGGGTTACAGAAGCTTTAGTCTCAACTTCTGGAATGGATGTTGTTAATCTGATTAACGTGGCACAGTGGTAGTGTCCCTTCCCCTGGACTGTATTCAAGTCCCACATGCTCTGGATGTGTGTAATAACATTGCTGAATAGGTTGATGAGGAACATATGAAAAAAAAGCATATAGTAGCTTAAAAAAAAAGTCACGCTGATTTTGGCAGTGGGACAGTCACACAGTTGTGTGTAATAGCACTCCAGAGGATATAAAAAATATTGAAATGAGAGGGCTCTTGTGGCAGTGTCTCTAGCTCTGAGCCAGGCTGCCTGGGTTCAAGTCCCCCAAAATGTCCAGAAGGGGTGTAAAACCAGCTTTGAACAGGATGATAAAGAAAATATTCATATAGAAATGAGAGATCAATGAAGTAAAGCTGAGCTTTTAAGTTATTGCACAAATAATGTCAGATTTTGTCCCAACATTCGAAGTTTTCACCTCAAAGACATACTTGGCAGTAGTAGTGACAATATGATGGTAAATTAATATGTGAGTAATATGTAGCTTTCCTCATACAAACTTATGAGATATAAATTCTAAGCATTCAATCTTGAGATATCCTGAAAAAGTAGCAGGCTTCCACTTTCATTGATATAGGAACCACAATCCGCACCAGAGGTACATCTACTTCAGAGATGTTTGCGAAAATAATGTTGTGCATCAAAGATACTAGTTGGTGATCTGGGATATATATATATAGTTACAATAGCTCTGCATGGATTCCACTTTGTGTAAATTTTATGGCCGACAGTCATTTGTAGCAGAGTTTTCCCCAGAGGCATCTAAGCTCTGCCACCAGCCTCAAATAGGATCAAAAGGACTGCATTACGTAGAAACATTCATTCATTGCAATTTCCCTTTGGAGCATCCAATTAATAGTTAGTGGTTGGGCACTCAAAGGTGGAGATGAAAATGTGTTGCTGGAAAAGCGCAGCAGGTCAGGCAGCATCCAAGGGGCAGGAGAATCGGCGTTTCGGG
Source organism: Chiloscyllium plagiosum (assembly GCF_037043375.1). Lineage (NCBI taxonomy): Eukaryota > Metazoa > Chordata > Chondrichthyes > Orectolobiformes > Hemiscylliidae > Chiloscyllium > Chiloscyllium plagiosum. The sequence continues at coordinate 116,985,402 of NW_028270140.1, forward strand.
CATGAGCCCTTCTTCAGGAATCTTCTTCCTGAAGAAGGGCTCATGCCCGAAACGTCGATTCTCCTGCTCCTTGGATGCTGCCTGACCTGCTGCGCTTTTCCAGCAACACATTTTCAGCTCTGATCTCCAGCATCTGCAGTCCTCTCTTTCTCCCACTCAAAGGTGGAGGGCCAGTCAGAGATCTTCCAGCCTGAAAGCAGCAGAAGGAAACCAAAGTCGGTGAGGGGCAGAAACTTTCAAAATCTTTCCAAATTTTTTATTGTTTTAAAATAAAAAATGACTTTTACATGTGGGCCACAACTTCTCTTCAGGGTGCCCAGTGCCGGCTGCTGGACTCAGAGAGAGAGAGAGAGAGGGGCACAGAGGACCTTAATGCCGGCCTCTCAGTGTATCATCCAAGCCATGAATATATATTCTAAATAATTTGGGCCCTAGCACCACTCAGTGTGGCGCTTCACTAATTACAGGTTGCCATCCCGAAAATGTCCCCTTTATCTCAAATCTTGGTCTTTTAGCCAATCCTCTATCCTTGCTAATATTACCCCCAACACTACAGGTTCTCATTATAATAAGTTGCCGTACACACGGTGCCTTATTGAACACCTTTCAGAAATCCAAATATGTTGCATCGTCTGGTTTCTCTTGATCTATCCTTCTTGCGACCTCCTCAAAGAACTCTACTAAATTTGGCAGGCACGATTTCCCCTTCATGAAGTCATGTTGACTCTGCCTGATTATATTATGTATAGTTTATGAACAGAGATTTGGTCCTCTTATCTAAGGAAAGATATATTGAAGGCAGTTACGAGAATGTTCACTAGGTTCATTCCACATGGAGAGGGATTTTCTTAGGAAGAGAGAAATTGAGTAGGTTGGACTCATACTCATTGAAGTTTCAAAGTATCAGAGGAAAAGTTATTACAACATATATGATGTTTAGGGGGCTTCACAGGGTGGATGTAACGAGGTTGTTTCCCCAAGTGGGAAAGATCAGGACCAAAGGGCACAATCGCAATGTAAGGGGTTGCCCATTTAAGTCAGAGGTCTGGAGGATTTTGTTTATCTCAAAGTTGTGTACCTGGGGAATTCTTTACTATGGAGGGCTCTCAAGGCTGGGTTGTTAAGTATATTCAAGGCAGGGATAAACAAATTTCTGATCAATGAGGAGACCCAAGGGTTATGTCAATTTGGCAGGAAATTGGAGTTCAGGGTTATTAGATCAGCCATGATCACACTGAATAGTGGAGCAGACTGGATTGACCAACTTCTTATGGCCTAAATGTACAAATGTGAAGATATTGGCCTTTGTCTAACTGCTGCTGACAAGATTAATCATGAATAATCATTATTTTGACGAAGAATATTGATGAAAGGAATGCTTTAGCTGGTGTCTATCTGGTATTTAAGAGAGATAAAGTATCAGATACAAAAAAAAACAAGCTAACACAATTCATGCTTAGAGAAAAGGAGACTCAGTACCAACTTGAATAAAAACAATACTGAAGAATGGAGAACAGCAAGTCAGTCAAACCTATAACTTCTACAATCTAGTAGGTGAAGGTAGCTGATGCTTGGGAACACCACTCACAGCATTCCCTCCAAGTGATGTAACACCCTGATTTGGAACTCTACCAATGTTGCTTCTGTTACTGGGTCAAAATCCTGCAACATCCTAATAGTAGTGTGGATGTGCCTGTACCAAATGGATCGTAATGGTTTAAGAAGGAGCCTCACCCTTGCTAGCAACGTTCTCATTCTAAGATTGAATAAGGAAATGATAATTTTTAAACTGTCATATGATACTCAGTGGTGTTCTCCAGGATTCAGTGCCTAGGACCAGTATTGTTCTCACCCTATATAAAAATGATATAAATGTTGGCATACAGAGTTAAATTTCAAAATTTACCAAAGATACCAAAGTTGGAGATGTAGTAAATGAGGATGATAATAATTGAATGCAACATATAGATAAATACATACCTACAACCAGAATGGACAACGCAACCATAATTCTAAAGAGCGTACAGCGACAGAGGGATACATAAACACGGTTGTTTGAAGGCAGCAGGACATATTGAGAGTATTGTTAGAAAAGTATATTCAATCCTGGATTTCTTAAATAGAAGCATTGAGTACAAAAGCAGGAAAATTGCTGAGAAGAGAATCATACTGCCAAAGGGTTTTGGTGGTGTGTGGTCTACCTCAAATCTGGAAAGGAAAAGTGCCACAGAAATCTGAATAATGGGCTAAGAAAGCCATTGCATGCTACAACCATGCAGTAGCTATGAGACAGTATTTTCCATGAACAGGATGGAATCATCATCAGTCCAAAAATATATTCTACATAAGCATACAAGTGAATGTATGAATTTCTGCGCCACTGTGATGGCAGGTATAATAGGCTGTAGACCCTCATGGCTGATCAAATCAAGTAGCATGTTCCTTCAGTTGTCCTTCAGAGGCAGAATACAGACCATGCTCGGCCAGTCCTTGTCATAAAACGCAAAGCACAACTACTTTTAGATGTGATTGTGAGATTGAATATCACAGCTGAATAACTCAGTGCACTAAAATTACACCGAAAACTGATTTGAGATATTGAATTAAGGTTACAAAATGACTTATTTACACTTGTTAAAACAAAATAAACAGGAATATGTTCTCTACAGACAAAAAGATTACGCTCAAGTATTTTTTTTTCAATAACTACACGGCTTTCTCCATGCAATGCCTTGGCTCATCAAAAACAAATTAACAACCAATCAGTATTCTGTTTCTTCTGTCATGTAAGTTGTTGTGATTATAATTTTATATTCTTATATTCATCCAAATGAAGATGAAATCCTTTGTGACACATCTCTCTTTCAGCAATATTCAAGGTCTGTATTAAAGGTCAAGATAACGTCACCATAGGTTTACCAGATCACAGGGCTGTTCTCTCATTAGACCGAGTTAACCTGAGGGTCACCACACCTCAGTTGAGGTGAAAGATTGAAAAGGAGAGTCCTTCATGGTAACCTCAGCCAGTGTAGGAACTGAACCCATACTGTTGGCACCATGCTACATCCCAAATTAGCCATCCAGCCAACTGAGCTAATCAGCTGATGGCTACCATGCCTTGAAGGTATGTAAATCCCCAGTCCTTTAAATATAAAAAGCTGGCAGATGTTTAAAAAATGTGCTGCTAGTCTATATTGATGGTTAGGCCATTTGGTGTAACTTGGAACATTCAATTGTGATCTTTTCCTGTATGTTCAATAGATTGCAATGTTGCAATTTCCCCAGAGATATTATTACAGTTCAGCCTATTATGAATACTTCATTGACTTTCAAAGCTCTAAGCACCAGGGACGGCACAGTGGTCAGCACTGCTACCTCACAACACCAGGGACCCAGGTTCAATTCCAGCCTCGGGAGACTGTCCGTGTGAAACTTGCATGTTCTACCTGATTCTGAGAGTTTCCTCTAGGTCTGATATCGTCCCAAAGTCCAAAGATACACAGGCTAGGTGGATTGGTCATGCTAAATTGCCTGAAGTGTTCAGGGACATGTAGGTTAGCTAGATTAATCATGGGAAATGCAGAGTTGCAGTGATAGGATAGAGGGGTAAGTCTGGGTGGGATCCCCTCTGGAGAGGCAGTGTGGACATGTTGGGCCAAATGATCTATTTCCACATTGTAGGGATTCCATAAATCATGCCTTAGGAGGTGAGGTTCACAATATGATTGACAACTTTAAGAGCTGTCTTTGGTGACTGTCACACAAAATAACATATTGCTTTTAAAATAGATTGACCACTTGTGCGGAATTAAAATCTTTGTATGTTATTTTTAATATTGTTTGATTGGAAGCGAGTATTGATGGCCATTCACTGCCCATTCTTAATTGCCTTTGCAACTATAGTCACCATAATCAAGAACTGCTTTCAATTCCAGATCATTTAATTGAACTTAAGTCCCATCTGTTGTCATGACAGAATTTGAACCCACATCCCCAGAGCATTAGCTTTGGTCTCTTTCCCACATTTACCAAGGCTAAAAAATGCCTTCTGAACTATTGCTCACTACCTGCCTAGTGTGCTCTTTCTGTTTGGTGGTCACCCATTCTCTATCGTGCCTGTACTTCCATAGGCTGAAAGGTGTCCACATCCTGAAAGGCACCACCCATGAATCTTTTAGCTCTGTGAATGCTCCAGTGCTCTGTAGACATGGTGGGGTGGTTGACGTCAGTAGTGATTTGGAACTAGTGAAGGATAAGTGGGTCTACAGTGAGTGAAAAGGCTTGTCTCCTGGGGATGTCAGGTCAGAGCCTGGTGTCTTGCTGAGGTGTAATTAGGGGTGTGAGAGGTAAATATGGGGTCAGTTAAATAGTTGCACAGGAGTTAGACTGTGTATTTAATGGTCTAACCTTTCTTTTGTAACTATTTAGTTAATTTAATCAAACCCTCAAATTCACTGATTTAAAAGCAAGTTTCCAAAGGGTTCTGGGTATTGAGGAATTGTCCAGTGGAATCTTGTGATTCCTCAGAAATTCCTTTGGAGTTTGCTTTCATAAGAATTTTGCAGTATCCCCGTGTGCAACACCCAATAATGTGGGAATAAAAATGGTCTGCCCAATAGAAAATCTAGTTATGATTAAAGATTAGATAGTTCAACACTGGGTTTTGCAATGGAGTTTGGTGGGAAGAATGTTCTTAAACAACTGATGAAATACATCATTTTCTGCAGTATATTTCCACAAAAAATGCCAGTTTGTAACAAATGCAGACAGAGTCTCAAATGAAACACTTATTGACAGTAGTCTGGGTCACACTGCAGCAGTGGTGAGTCAGAAGCCTCAAGCGATATTGTACCAGCACTTAGGTTCATGACTGGGTTCTTCTGTATGGATTAACACATTTTCCAGGTTATTTGAAAGATTGTGAACTTATTTTTGCTGCTGGTATTAAACTTTAACTCTAAATTGCTTGCAGGTTTTAAATGAGATATAATCAATTGCAGAGTTACTTATATTCAGCAACATTGGCACTTTGATCATTATAAGAACCTCAAATCTTTGGTTTAAAATCTTTTGTCCAGCAACAACATATTCCTTGCGAGATCAAGGTTCCTTCTCTTATTAAGCAGTCTCTTGCACCTGACTACAATCCACTTCATTATGACTTAATATTTTCAATAAATTGAGGGGTGTTAAATCTCATTATTTTTAAGCTTTGTTTTTTGGAGTAAACTCAAGACCATGTAATTATTCCTTTCAAGACCACTCTCTGGGTTGCAAACAGATTCCATGCTGAGGTATGTTTGTAAGTTGATTTTAATGCAAATTGGAACACAAAGCAGGACAACATAAAATAGCTGTTCATAGCTATGAAGAAATGTTTGCATGTCAGATCCTTAAAATATTATTACTGGATGTCATTCAGAAGTACAAGCATTCCTAAATCAGATATTCATAAATCAGTACTGCCTAGAAGAGTTTTGTATTCCAATAGGAAATAAATTTAAGGTTAGAACAAGTCTGAAATGTTGCTTCAGTCTCACTCTGACTTGCAAGTTTCTACAATCCAGCTTACCATTTCTAATGTTTTGCAGTGAATCCTCAAATCTCCTACCAATGGTCATCAATCTGCATAATGTGGAAGTTTCTTTCTAATGTACTCCTTACCTGTCAGTCGGGGGTTGGTGAGCTAGGTTGGCTGGGCAGCTGGTTTGTAATGCTGAGTGATGCCAACAACACAATTTCAATTCCTGTGTGAGCTAAGGTCACCGTGAAGGTTCCATCTTCTCAACCTCATCTCTCACCTGAGGCATGGGTGACCCTTGAGTTAAACCACTACCAGTCATCTCCCTCTAATGAGAAAGCAGCCCTAAATATGATTCTCTGGCTCTATGGCTTTACTTTTACCTATGAAACATTCAAATCCAACCTTCCTGTAACTCTTGGAATCTCTGCAAGCAAGTTTCCACACATCTCCACAGAAGCAGCCTTAACAAAATCGAATGATACATTGATAAATTATTTTTCCTCATGGTCCTCTAGTTCTCTGCAGCCTCTGAAAGAGTCAACCATATCTTCCTCTGACAATGTTTAGCTCCATGAAACTAATCTTGCTTGCTTCTAGGCTTTCATATTTGAAAGTCACACAAGTTCTTCAGCATTGACTTCTTTTCCGGCCCTTGCACTGCTGCCTGCAGAGTTCCTGAAGGAGTCAACCATGTCCCCTTTCCTTTCCCTGGTTCAATGCAAAGTCAGGGTCAACTACTGCATGTGCTGTTGATACCTATCTCAATCTATCCAGCACCATCACGACTTCTTGGTTGCCTCTGTGCATTCATCATGGTTGGATCACTGAATAACTGCACTTTTCTGAGCTAAGTAAACCAAATCTTTACCTTAGATTCTTTTCTCCCCCAAAAAGCTGATCCCTTCACCCATTTAATGGCTCAGGCTGAAACATACTGTTGTCAGTATCATAGTCAATCTTGAATTGAGATTCCAATTTCATATCCTTTCTCTCAAAAATACTTCTCATTTCCACCTCCTAAATGTCTCCCTTCCTCAGTCCATCTGTCACTTCCCAAAGTGAGTATTCCAATGCACTGATATTCTATACTTTATCCTCTATAAACTTAAACTCACCCTCCTGGCCTATGTGTGACTCCAGACCCAGAGCAATGCAGTCGATTTTTAACTGCTCTCTGGGTATTTAGTGATAAACATTGGCCTGGTCGGTGATGCTCACATCCCATGAATGAATAAAGAAAAAAAAACTGCACTGCAGTGGTGCAAAAGGCAGAACAACAACACCTTCTTGATAGCAATTAATGGTGGGCAATAAAATTCTGACCAGGCCAGTGCTACCCACATCCCATGATGAGAGTGCATCAATGTTTCAGCCTGAGCTGAAGGCTACTACACTGCCATTCGAAGGGGACTTTTGGCACAAACACACAGAGAGGCTGCATGTCAGTATCGGAATGCCTTTGAAGTACATTTTGCTCTACTGCACACTGAGCAATGTAACACCGACAGCATGACCCAGTTGCATATGCAGCAAACACACTGCACATGCACTGCCCCAGAAGCTGCCTGCTCCTTATTTCTGTCACGTTGCTGGTCTGGTACAAGGTTACTTTGCCCTTGACATTTTTCAGAGAGGGGGTAATTGGCCAGCGTCCATTGTATCTGAAGTTTGAATGGTTCATTGGGGTGTTGTTGTTTACCTCAACAGATAATGCTTCAGGCCAAAAGCTTGAAAGATATTTTGAAATCCTCAAGGGGGCATGGCCAGCTCTCTAGCTGTGCAGTTCAATTCAGTTCAGGAGAGAGTTGAGTAAGAGTCATGGGGAAACAGGAAGCTTCTCTCTCTCCTTCTGCCCTTCTGATTTCAAACTGGAAGTTGCCTGTGCCTTTTTTTTGCTGTTTGTGCTAAGGGATGTGTGTATTGGGACTGTTGCAAGTATTTTCAGAATAGCATCAGTAAGTCAGGTTTAGATAGAATAAGTTATCCAGTATTCTGTTTTCAGTTCTTTGTGTTTCATTCTGTAATTGTGTAAATAAGTTTTGTTTGTTTAAAACTTGGGAGTCAAACCAGCTAATTTACTCCAGGAATATCCATCATACACCTAGTTAAAAGCTAATAGCAAAGCTATTGTCTGGGCTACATGCTTAAAAATATTTTGAGGGGTCTGGCCTAGTCCATAACATTTTGAAGTAAAGATCTTCAACTCCTTATGTACTATAGTATTCCTTTCATTTACACCTGGCGTAAAGGTGAACCATAGTCTTGGAGGACCATAAGGCTGCTGTTTCATTGTTAGGGGAGCTGTGCTCAAGGATTCCTGATGAAGGGCTTTTGCCCGAAACGTCGATTTTGCCTGTCCTCGGATGCTGCCTGAATTGCTGTGCTCTTCCAGCACCACTGATCCAGAATCTGGTTTCCAGCATCTGCAGTCATTGTTTTTACCTCTACATTTACCCCTTCAACTAACACTACAGGCAATTTAGCATGGCCAATTCACTTAACCTGCACATTTTTGGACTGTGGGAGGAAACCGGAGCACCCAGAGGCAAGCCATGCAGACATGGGGAGAATGTACAAACTCCACATAGACAGTTGCCTGAGGTGGGAATTGAACCCAGGTCTCTGGTGGTGAGGCAGCAGTGCTAACCACAGAAAAGGGGCACTACGTGTGGTTTCAAAATTCCTTGACGAATGAAGGAGGATAAAAGTAACAGGGATCTTACTCTCAATCACTATTCAATAAGCTGCTTAAAAAAGTAAGTGAATTATGCTTCAATATATTAAGGAGGCAAGATTATTTTATATTGCAAGCTCTCAATATGTATAACATCTTCACAGCACTGGGATGTAGGAGTCATTAGTTGGGCCAGCATTTGTTGTCCACCTAAATGCTCAGAGGGCAGTTGAAAGTCAATTACATTGCTGTGGGTCTGGAGTCACATGCAGGCCAAACCAGGTATGTACAACAGTTTCCTTCCCAAACAGGCATTAGTGAACCAGGTGGGTCTTTATGACAATCGATAATGGTTACATGGTCAAGATTAGGGTATCTTTATATTCCAGACTTTTAAAAAAATTTCACCATCTGCTATGGTGAGATTCAAACCCATGACCCCAGAGCAATAGTCTGGATTCTGGATTACTACTACAGTGACATTACCACGATGCAACCACATCCCCTATACCACATGGACTCTAAGTAGTTCAAGAAGGCAGCTCATGAGTACCTTAAGAGCAATTAGGGATGGGCAATAAATATGGCCCAGCAAGTGCTGCCCAAATCCAGTGAATTAATAAAATCTGAATCACTCATCAGAGCCAGACTCACACAGTTTCTTTCTTCGTTTCTAATGGCAATGTTTTTCAAGTCTCTTAGTAAAGATCTCTTGGCCCATAAGACTCCTATACAATAATAATACATTCCTGAAATATCTCAAAGTGTTGCACACAATCAATTCCTTTTGGAGCACAATGACTGTTCTTCAGGGAAACACAGCAGCCATGTCTCACAAACAATAAATATGACAAATGAACTGCTAAGCTGCATTTTTGGCAGTAATATTCTTCTTAAAGATACTGTGAATTACAAGAGAAATAAAATTAAATTTACAGCATTACTTCTGGGTTACTAACTGGAACCTCTAACTCCGAAAACAAACACTTCAACACTCCCTTTGCTGAGGACTTATTATAGTTCTAGCTATTAATGTCAGAATTGAAATATTTCACTTGTGAGACCTCTGATTAATCACTAAAGGATTAACAGCTAAAGGATTGTTGAGATTAAAGACTCCTGTTTCAAACTTTCCTTTGGATGGAGTTTGTACCCTCAAGTCAAACAAGAGGGTGAATGGCTGATTGGAAGTAACCATTGCACACAGACTAGGAGCTCATTGTGAAGTTTAGTTTTCACTAAGTACAAAGAACTATGGTATTGGTTGACTTACTCAATACAAAGCGCAAGGTAGGGGAGAATTTTTAAAATTAATCCACAGGATGTTGACATTGCTGGCTCTGGCAGCAAGTGTTGGCCTTATGACTGTGGTGGGGCACATCCGACTTGTTGAACTTCTGTAGTTTTGGGGGTAAAGATAATTTACAACGCTGTTAGGAAGTCCAGGATTTTTACCCAGGGACCGTGACGGTGTGGCAATGTATCTCTATTTCAGGATGGTCTTGTATCTGCTGCCTTTGTCCTTATAAGTGATAAAAGTCCCAAATTTAGGCGTTGTCAAAGGAGCCTGGGTGAGTTGCTGCAATTCATCTTGTCGATGATATACAAGCTGCGATTGTAAGTAAGTAGAGAAAGGAGTGAATAGCAAGTTTTGAGAAGTTTTGTAGCTCAGGTTGAGGTTCTGGATGTAGATTTGCTCACTGAGCTGGAGGGTTCGTTTTCAGACGTTTCATCACCATACTAGGTAACATCTTCAATGAGCGTCCGAATGAAGAACCGGTGGTGTAGCCCATTTTCTACTCAAACATATGAATAGAAAGTGGGCTATACCAACAGTGCTTCATTCTGAGGCTCACTGAAGATGTTGCCTAGTATGGTGATGAAACATCTGAAAACAAACCTTCCAGCTCAGCGAGCAAACCTACATCCAGAAGGAGTGAATGTTGAAGATGCTGGTTCAATAATGGTGACAAGTTAGGAATATTCAAACAGGAGTAGAATATTTAGACCCTTAAGTTTGTGTTGTTATTGAGTTAATCTGGGTAGATCCATATCTCAATACTATTTGCCTGTATTGAGATAAATGCTAATATTCCAGTCGCTTTTAATGATTTCTGTTCATCAGCGCTAAATTTACATCATTTTGAAAATGGAAAGTGATTGAAAATGTGTTGTGTATACTGGAGCCTAGAATGTTGTGACAAATATAACCTGAACAAATATTCCACCATCATTTCATTGGCAATGCGTTCAGGACATCAACCCGAAGTACACCACTATAATTGATCTCACTAGTTTTCAAGCAAGAGCCAAATGGAGGGGTGGAAAGAAGACAGAGTTTACACCAGAAAAATTAATGATGAAGTCCTGACGAAGGGTTTCAATCTGAAATGTTGACTTCCCTGCTTCTCGGATGCTGTCTGACCTGCTTCGCTCTTCCAGCTTCACATCTACTGACTGCGACTTCCAGCATCTGCAGTTCTTAATGGTATCCTTTCAAGCAATAAATTTTGGTTTTTAACAGCTATCTGATGCAACAGGCTATGGAATGTATACATAGACTGCAAGCTCAGAATAGTAATCCAGGGAATCTTAGCTAATGTTCTGGGGAGATGGGTTCCAAGTCCATCACAACAGATTGTGAAACTTGAATTTAATTAATTGGATTTAAAAGATAGTTTAGTTGTGACCATGAAAGTACTGAATATTAAATAGCATCTGGTTTAGAAATGTCCTGTACGGATGGGAAATCTGCCAGCTTTATCAGGCTTGCCTCACATGAGATTCCAGACCCACAGCAATGTGGCTGAATCTTAAATTCTCTCTGAAATGGTCTAGCAAGCCACTCGCTTATACCTAACTTCTACCAAGTCTGTTAAAATGAATGAAAACAAATAGACCGTTAACCAAGGCACCAAAAATGACAACGGTACACACCGCCCTGTTATCCTGAAAATCCTCTTTACTAATGTTTTGAGTTCTGTACAAAAATTGGCAAAACTATCCTGCAGTCCAGTCAAACAAATGCCTGATATTCCTGAACAGATATGAGGAGAACGATGGTGTCTCAGATATCAGCATTACCATTCTTGGTAGGTCCCACCAACAGTATAGATCAACCAGAGGAGGTGATACAGTTAGGAAGTCTCATGGTATTAGATTAAACATGAATAAGGTGGATATGAACATGCTGATCACCACTTCACTCCTCGGCTGATGAATCAGTACTCCTCCATGTTGAGCAGCACTTCGAGGAAGCACTGATGGTGGCAAGGTTAAAAAATGAACTCTGGATGAAGTTCTTCAATATCCATCACCAACTGTGGCTCAGTAGCACCATTACTGCCCAAGCTGGCCAATCCCAAAGGACATCACTGCTAGACTGGATTCTGATGAGAGAAACATCAAGGAGGAAGAACCAAATCTTGATCTTGTCCTCCCCAATCTACCCGTAGCAAGTGCATTAAAGTTGGGCATCCATCAGATCTTAGGACATCAACTGCAGCATTAGAATTGTATTCAACTGTAATCTGTAACCCCATGGCCTAGCATATCCCCATTCTATCTTAACCCCAGGTCAGTAGATAAATCATGTTTCAATGAAGAGTGCAGGAGAGCATATCAGATATATGTTTAAAAATGATGAATCACTGTGACGAAGGTAACACACAAACAGAAACAGGAGTAGGCCATTCAGCCTCTCAAGCCTGATCCATCCTTCCGCGGCTGATGTGTGGCCTAAGTCCATATACGTGCCTTTGACCCATATTCCTTAACATCTTTACCATACAAAAATGTTTCTATATCAGATTTAAAGTGAACAACTGATTCAGCATCCCCAGCCATTTGTGTAGGAGATGTGCAAATTTACCACCCTTTATGTGAAGAAGTACTTCCTAGCATCTCTCCCAAATGGTCTGGCCCTAATTCTCAGACTGTGTTCTCTTAGTTCTAGAATCTCCAACCAGTGGAAATAGTTTATTGTTATCTACTCTGCCTTATCTTGCTAATATCTTGAAGATTTTCATCAGTTCATTCCTTAACCTTCTAAATTCTGAAGAAAACAGCTTCATTTGCATAGTGTCTCCTCATAATTTAAGTCCTGAACTCAAGGTTTCTTTCTTATTATCGTACATTACACTCCCTCAGACAGGTCACTAACATGTCTCGTCAGGTCATCCTGCTGAAGGACTGTTGTTTAGCATTTACTTTACTTTGGACAGGCACACAGTAATGAAACAATATAGTTCACCAAGTTGAGGAATCCCTGGTTCTAAGGTGGCTAATGGCAGGGGGGAATGGATGGATGTGTCTGGGCCTGCTGACTGTGATAATAAGATTATATTACTGACAGTGTGGAAACAGGCCCTTCGGCCCAACAAGTCAACATTGACCCTCCGAAAAGCAACCCACCCTACATTTACCCGTTCACCTAACACTACAGGCAATTTAGCATGGCCAATTCACCTAAGCATTTTTTTTGGACTGTGGGAGGAAACCGGAGCACCCGGAGGAAACCCACACAGACACAGGGAGAATGTGCAAACTCCACACAGACAGTTGCCAGAGGCAGGAATTGAACCCGGGTCTCTGGCACTGTGAGGCAGCAGTACTAACCACTGTGCCACCATGCCGCCCCAATGACTTTTTCCATTTCTTAATTTGATTACCTGATAGTGCTCATTCTGTGTCACTGCATTAATGCTCTAAATTGTTCTTTGATAATGACATCAGTCCTGTTGTAAACAGCATCAAAGCAGAATTTGAACTGCTTGTAATCCCTCCAATGTAAAAATAATGTCTGCTTGACATTTAAATGAAGAGACCCTGTGTTGAGAGTTGGTTTAAAATGCTACACAACAGAAAGCAATTCCACAACCAATAATCAGGTCTAAGCCTGGCAGTCCTGCCACATTTGATTGCAAATGGCCAATTTAACAAATCACTGAAGAAAGGGTCCAAGTTTATACGCATCTTCAATTATGGGAGAGCCCAGCTCATTAATCTAAAAGGCAAGGCTGAAGCATTTCAAATAATTATCAGCCGTAAATGCCAAGTGAAAATTACAGAGCGATCTAAACATCACAGGTAGTTACAATGGGGGTCATTAATTACTCATCTATCAACTGGGATAGTATTAGCATAAGGGATAGTGAGGGACAAGAATTCTTAAATTGTGTTCAGAGTAACTTTTTACAGCTGTCAGTATCCAAATCAACAAGAATGGAGGCACTGCTAAACATGGTTCTCAGGAATAAGGCAGGTCATCTAGATCAAGTGACAAAGGGAAATATTTAGGAAACAGTGATCATTCTATAATACGTTTAAGATGGTTTTGGAAATTAACACTGGTCAATCAACAGCAAAAATACTCAACTGATGGAGAGTAGACTTCAGTGGGGCAAGAATACAGATAAGCCGAACAGAATGGAACCACCGATTGGCAGGAGAAACAGTGGTTGAACAATGGTCTACTTTTGAAGAGCATATTCCCTCAAAAGGGATAAATAGGAAAAATCAATCAAGCGCTTTGTGGATAACCAAAACAAAAAAAAACAAGAGATAGAAATGACTTCAAAATCCTGGCACACTCCTTAATGACATTACACCTGCACAAAATGGACTGAAGTGGTTGAAGAACCCAGCTCATCACCACCTTCTCAACGGCAACTAGGAAGGGTAATAATATGCTAGTTAAGTCAGCAATTAATTAAATAAAAGATGAAGCTCTAAGTAGTGAAGGGAGGGCTGATGCACTTTGTAAGCAAGAACATACAGCAACAGTGTAAAATGAAGAGTACTATTTTAAAGTGTGTGCAACAGCAGAGAGACCTTGGTCCATACACCATTAAATGTGGCACAGACCTGTTAGTAAAACATACAGTGTCCCAAGGATTGTTGAAGGAATGGCCGCACTTTTTAAAAGCAAGCTACCAGCATTTACTGTTAGCTAACAGTAGTGTTATATGTTCAGTTAGTGGAGGAGGTGTAGCTGCAGATGAACTGGCACCAGGATGTGTGTACAGAGTGACATCCGGCCAGCCAACAAGCAGCTGACTAGTCTGTGAAGTGATGATGATTTGTCGATGATAAATGCCTTCTGCATGCCAACTATGATATGACTGGTTCCCAGGTAACTAAACAGCTTATGGATGCAAACAAGGTGTCTTTTTCTCTGCAGTAAAAATAAAATGCAAAGCCTGAAGAAAGTCAGTTTATTTTCCCTCACCGAGTTTCTGTAAACCAATTAGCTTTTAACCAATAAGCCACAGACTTTATAGATTCACAGAATCCCTACAGTGCAGAAAGACATCATTTGGCCACAGACATCACCACCGACCTCTGAACAACATTCTGCCCTATCTCTGTAACATTTCCCACGGCTAACCCACTTTACCTGCACATCTTTGGCCTGGGGAGGAAACTGGAGCATCCACAGGAAACCCATATAGATAGATGGAGAACATGCAAACTCCACACAGACAGTCGGCCTTGGCTGGAATTGAACCTGAGTCCCTGGTGTTATGAGGCAACAGTGCTAACCACTTTGCAATTTGTGAACAAATTGTCCTGTCTTTTACAAGCAAGTGGAATACCTGGAGAAGAGACATTGAGGAGCACCAAGTCCTGGCAAGCTAAAACGATCATCTCAGTGAAGCCAATGAATAGGAACCATTGAGCTGCCTTCCCAGACTTTCTTTTCACCCATAGCAACATTATTTTCTCATGTCTGTTTGAGTGTTTGTGATGGGGAGTTTTAAAAAGGGGATTAGAGTTTTAACTTGAGTCATAGAGTCATACAGCATGGAAACAATCCTGTTGGTCCAACTCATGCGTGCTGACCAAGTTTTCCAAACTAAACTCATCCCACTTCCCTTCATTTAGTCCAAATCCCTCTAAACCTTTCCTATTCATGTACCTGTCCAAATATCTTTTAAATGTTATAGGTGTTGCATCTACCATTTCCTTTGGCATTTCATTCCAGTTCCCTTATAAATCTTCCTCCTCTCACTTTAAAAATATACCCTCGGGAAAAGACTTTTGTTACTCATCTTACCTATGTCCCTCACAATTTTATAAACCTCTATAAAGTCACCCCCCCAACCTGTCATGCCCCAGTGAAAAAAGAACCAGCCTGTATAGCTACTCTTTATAATTCAAACCCTCTAATCTTGGCAACATCCTGGTTAATCTTTAGCAAACCCTCTCCAATTTAATAATATCCTTCCTATAACAAGGCAACCAAAACTACACAGAGTACTCCAAAAGTGGCCTCACTAATGTCCTGTACAACCTCAAGATGACGACCCAACTCCTACACTCAAGTCTGAGCAATAAAGGCAAGCATGCTAAACACCATGTCTCTCTGTCTGACAACACTACCCAAGTCCAACCCTTATTCGCTCTACCAAAATACAATACCTCACATTTATCCAAATTAAACTCCATTTGCAACTGCCCATGCCATTTCAAGGTCCCTTTGTAATCTTAGATAAGCTTCTTCATTGTTGGCTATATCACCAATTTTGGTGCCATCCACAAACGTATAACTATTCCTCCTAAATTCTCACCTAAAATTGTTTTGTATAAATGATAAACAACATGTACCCCTGCACCGATCCCTGCGAAACATCGCTGGTTACAGGTGTCCAGTACAATAAACAACCCTCCATCACCATCTCTGTCTTCCACTGTCAAGCTAATTTTGTATCCAATTGACAAGCTCTCTCCGAGTTCCATGTGATCTAACTTTACTAATCAGTCTACCATGTGGGACCTTGTCAAAGGCTTTACTGAAGTCTATATGGACAACCTCTACTGCTATGCCCTTAATCTTTTTGGTAATATAAGAATTGTTTATCTGTAGCTAGAATCTATTTACTTATAGTAAATAGTAATTCTTGTTAAGCACAGAAAACTGGTCACCAACGACAAGATGCACTGCAACAACTCAGCAACGCTACTTAGATAGCATCTTCCAAACTTGCAAACGTTACCATCTAGAAGGAAAAGAGCAACAGATAAAGGGAAGCATCATCACTACAAATTGCCCTCTAAGCCATACACCATCCTGACACAAAATGATACTGCAGTTGCCTCATGGTCACTGGGTCAAAATCCTAGAAGGCCCTCTTGAACATCTTTGTGGCTATACTTACATCACATGAACTGCAGCGGTTCAACAAAGCAGCTCGATACCACCTTCTCAAGAGTAACTGGAAATGGGCTGGCCTAGTCAGCAAATTCATATCCCATTAATAAATTATGAAAGCACCCCTCATACAGGAAGTTATCAGAAGTGGATAATGAAGGTGACACAAAGGTCAGGATTTTCATAAGTTTCATAAAACTCCAATCTAAACTAAGACAAAATTATTTTGCTTAATCTTTGCAGCCGAATATGGAAAATATTATCAAAATACTGCCTGGTAACTCATGCTGCTTGGTTTAGAGGCCTAGAACAGTGACATCACTAGCAGCTCTAGCAAAAATCCTCAATTTATAGAAATCCCACCAAATTAATATTATTGAAAATAATAGAACATAAAAACAATAAATTTTAAATGATTGACATTAAGTATAAAAGTACATTTTTATACATAGACAAATACATACATATAAAGCTATATACATACCTCGGTATTGGTTCACAAGCGAATATCATCTAGAATCTAAAATTATGATAGGCTAAGTAAACTGAGCTGACTGATGGGGTGAGTGGTTGCTATGGTGATTCAATGATGAAATTTCCTCCAGCACTCTGCTAAGTGCTAATGCAAGTTCAATTGTGTCTGATTTATATCAGCTGCAAGCATCAAAATTGCTTTAACAACAAAATTTCAGAAAATGTCACTGTATTCTGTTATGGGATTATAAGGTATCAGCAAGCCCAGCATTTTACTTCCTAATGTGGCCGATTGCAGATTAAAGCACAGTACTTTAAAGATGTCTGCTGATTATTGTCCTTACCAATTATCGTCTCGATCTCACATCACACCAGTTAAATTGTTTGTCATACAAATGTTTTATTTCCAATATTGTACATAACACTAGTAATCTGCCAGTAGTGACTTTATGGAGCTGCTTTGGCAAGGTAAGCCATTCAATGGGGCAATGATCAAATGCTTGAACATTTTTAATCCTGCATCTTTATGTTTCAGAGTCTCCTTTTCTCAGTCAAACCTACTAATTTGAACATGTATTATCTAAAATTTTAAATCATTCATTTTAGAAAACAATACTGACGCAAATAAAAATCTCCTAAAAAAAACAAAAATGTCATATCTATATAGTGAAGTATGGAATAGAGATAGTGCTCTCAGAAAGTAATGTTTTTCATAAAACAGCTATTGTTCATACCATGCAAATCAATGCATCCTTTACTATAAGCTTAAAGTCCACTAAGAGCAAAAGAACATAATAACAGCATCATATACTGTCAGCTGAGACCACACTTCCCACAAGAAAATATATTCCAATTATGCTGACTCCTCACAAAACTGATAAGACCATAAGACATAGGAGCGGAAGTAAGGCTATTCGGCCCATCGAGTCCACTCCGCCATTCAATCATGGCTGATGGGCATTTCAAATCCACTTACCCGCATTCTCCCCGTAGCCCTTAATTCCTTGTGATATCAAGAATTTATCAATTTCTGCCTTGAAGACATTTAGCGTCCCAGCCTCCACTGCATTCTGCAGCAATGAATTCCACAGGCCCACCACTCTCTGGCTGAAGAAATGTCTCCGCATTTCTGTTCTGAATTTACCCCCTCTAATTCTAAGGCTGTATCCACGGGTCCTAGTCTCCTCGCCTAACGGAAACAATTTCCTAGCGTCCACCCTCTCCAAGCCATGTATTATCTTGTAAGTTTCTATTAGATCTCCCCTTAATCTTCTAAACTCCAATGAATACAATCCCAGGATCCTCAGCCGTTCCTCATATGTTAGACCTACCATTCCAGGGATCATCCGTGTGAATCTCCGCTGGACACGTTACAGTGCCAGTATGTCCCTCCTGAGGTGTGGGGCCCAAAGCTGGACACAGTACTCCAAATGGGGCCTAACCAGAGCTTTATTAAGTCTCAGTAGCACAACAGTGCTTTTATATTCCAACCCTCTTGAGATAATTGACAACATTGCATTTGCTTTCTTAATCACGGACTCAACCTGCATGTTTACCTTTAGAGAATCCTCAACGAGCACTCCCAGATCCCTCTGTACTTTGGCTTTATGAATTTTCTCACCGGTTAGAAAGTAATCCATGCTTCTATTCTTTTTTCCAAAGTGCAAGACCTCACATTTGCTCACATTGAATTCCATCAGCCATTTCCTGGACCACTCCTCCAAACTGTCTAGATCCTTCTGCAGCCTCCCCACTTCCTCAGTACTACCTGCCTGTCCACCTAAATTTGTATCATCGGCAAACTTCGCTAGAATGCCCCCAGTCCCTTCATCCAGATCATTAATATATAATGTGAACAGCTGAGGCCCCAACACTGAACCCTGCGGGACACCGCTTGTCACCGGCTGCCATTCCGAAAAAGAACCTTTTATCCCAACTCTCTGCCTTCTGTCAGACAGCCAATCCTCAATACATACCAGTAGCTCACCTCAAACACCATGGGCCTCACTTTGCTCAGCAGCCTCCCGTGTGGCACCTTATCAAAGGCCTTTTGGAAGTCTAGGTAGACCACATCCACTGGGTTTCCCCGGTCTGATGGGTCAGTTTGGCTATGCTTCAGATATGTTGATGGCAAAGTCAAGTAACTTCTGTTCAAAATACTAGCTTCAGAAAAGAGATAATTTAATTATATAATGATAAAGGTGCATAATATACTATCATCTGGGTTTTAAAGTAGAAATAAAATAATGGTGTGGTTTCAGTGCTGTGAAGGTTTTCTTTTACAAATGGTCAGAAAGCCATCAACAGCAGTGAGCTAGCTGTGGCATGTTTGTTTCCAACGAGCATGTGAGTTAAATTAGGTGTGAAGCAGGATAATTGCTGTAGTACTGATGAAATGGTTAAAAAATTTACCTTCTATGGCAGACAAAATAAATGGAAGCAGTAGTGATTTGAGTACATTTCAGAATAATCAGAGTTTTCACTTCAAGAGAACAATTTTAACCTAGCAGGAGGTTTTTATTTTGTGAAGCCTCTGAGCTGTGAAACTTTGTGTGCAAATTTTCAAGCTGTCAAAACTGAAAACAGGCTCAGCTCATCAGAATTGGAAAGAAATCACTAGGCCATCCAAACTGGGCCTGGACATCCTAACTAAACAGTACAACACTGAATTAGCCATGATATTTCAACTGGGACTTAACCAGTATTCTGTAAAAGGTGTTAGCACAACACTATTCTATTCTATGTCTCTATTTATTAAACCAATGATCCCCATATGCCTATTAGCCTTCTCAACATATTCAGTTAAAACAAAAAATTAAAAAGTTAATGTAGGAGGGGTCATAGTTACTGGGATTGAGTATCTATAAAGGATATTGTTGTGAATAATACTGAGGCTTTGTTTTGATGGTTCTGGCATGATCTTTCTATCCTGTATTACATATTTAGCTTTGGTTTTCTCCTTTTCCTTTAATTTAGCTAAAGAATTGGGCAGCCTCATGTGAATATGTTCAGTGACTAAACAACTGCAAAAATCAAATTTGTGATTGATCAAGCCAGGTTTCAAACTAGAATCCAACTTGTCCAGCATTACCATCAGATAGGATTATAACAATATCTGAAGCCAAGTGTTTGAAATGTGCTTGTTTGCTGATGTATTTTCATAATTTTAAGATATATATGTATAAATTATGTGGTGTCAGTTTCAAGAGCTTGTGTGATTGCACTAAAAATGAAATCTTGAAACTGAAACAAAATCTAGCAGAATTTTGTCATTATCCAACAACAGTAATTACACAAGAACAAATCACGACAAGCAGACCAAACACAGCCAGACACTCTAACCACCTTACCATACATCGAAGAAGTTTCAGAAATGACAGCCAGACTACTAAGACCCCTCGGAATCCTAGTAGCACACAAACCCACCAACACTCTCAAACAAAAACTAACAAACTTAAAAGACCCAGTATAACACATGGACAAAACCAACGTCATCTACAAAATTCCATGCAAGGACTGCCACAAACACTTAATAGGACAAACAGGAAGAAAGTTAGCCACCAGGATACACGAACACCAGCTAGCCACAAAAAGACACACGACCCTCTCTCCCTCGTAGCCCTCCACATGGATGAAAAAAACCACCATTTCGACTGGGACAACACATCTATCCTGGGACAGGCGAAGCAAAGACATGCCAGAGAATTCCTAGAGGCCCAGCACTCCAACCACAACACCATAAACAAACACATAGATCTAGATACCATCTATCAACCCCTCAGAAAACAAACAGGAAATGACATCACCACAAACTCCAGGAACCCCATCCAGGACAAACATACAAATAGAAAGCATGGAGACAACAGCTTCGCTTCACTTGGAGGTCACCACTGATGATGTTACCTAGCCAGGTAATGGAACGTCTGGATATCAAACTACAGCTCAGCAAGCAAACCTACACCCTAAGTAATTACACAGATTCTCATTTGAAATCCATGTGCTTTGAGGTGCCTCTTAATACATATTAAGTCCTACCAAATAAGTTGATATTGTATGTTCCCTAGTTATTAGAAATTGCCAAGTTTTTAGTTGATGCATTCTATAAAACTGCAAAATGGCATTTTTAAAAGCATTTGTAGTTTTAAAGTAATTCATATAAACATGGAATTATTTCGCATAGGAGGCAGCAATTCAACTGATCCTACCTATACACATGTTTTGAAGAGCTGTGCAGAAAATTCCACTATTCTACTCTTGCCCTTCAATCTTTCCTGATAATGTAACTACCCAATTCCCATTCAAAACTACAAGACAATCTGCTTCCAATACCGTTTCAGCCAGTGCATTCCAGAACGTCAAAACTTGTGTTAAGATGTTTTCCTCATTTTAACTTTATTCTGTGTTCTCAAGTAAATGGCACCTAATTGAATATTTTTAAGATACAGATAGATAGATATGTGTTAGGGAGAGGGAACAAGGTTTATCAGAGGTTTGATTTGATTTGATTTGATTTTTTTCATCACGTGTACTGAGCTACAGTGCTTTACAGGCAGATACTATACAATTGCATCAGGGTAACAGATGGAAATGGAACAGATGGGAATGTGAAACTCAAACACAAACTGCTTAGCTATAATCTTATTGAATACAGGAGCAGACATAAGGGGCTGAATGGTCTACTTCTGCTCCTACTTGTATGTGTTCCATAATACTGGAATAAAAAAATCTTTATTTTTTCCGTCAAAGTCCTTTATAATTTTGAACACGTCCATCAAATTTCTACCTAACCTGTTTGCTCCAAGGAAAACAATCCCAGCCTCTCTATTATCACTGTGTAATTGACATCCAGTGTCTCTGGTGCCATTTTAACAAGTCTCTTCCACACCCTTGACAAGGCCAGGACATCCTTCCTAAACAGTACAACACTGAATAAGGTATGATATTTCAACTGGGACTTAACCAGTATTCTGTAAAAAGTGTTAGCACAACACTATTCTATTCTATGTCTCTATTTATTAAACCAATGATCCCCATGTGCATATTAGCCTTATCAACATATCCAGAAATCTTCAAAAACAATTTTATGTACTGTTGGGTTATTTCATTTTTCTCACAACTTCAAGAGTTACTGGTACTTTGTTACTCAATCTATAGTCCGTGTAATTCAACTTTTCATTTCTAATATTTGCAATGATTTATCTTCTGCAAGATTTTGCCAATTTTTGTCCAATGATTAGAAATTCTACAAACCTGCAATACTAATTTCTTCAAGACAAAAATGAGGATAAGGAACAAATGTGCATCACATTTTGTAACTTTGTCTACCAGTATCAGCTTGAATTATTCAAGACTCCAGCATTACTTAGACCTGAAGCAGAAATGTCAACTTACAGTAATTAGCAACTGTACTCCAAGTTTTATGCTAAAATGCAGCTGTCTCTGTTTTCTAGGATATTTTTCATGTTTCCCGTTTAATATGAGCAGACGTTTAATGTGGATGACTTGTTGCTTAGTCAGCTTGGCCTGGCTCTGCAAGTCTTGCCCTGTCTTCTGCCTGATCACAGTCTCTTGCTTAATATCTTCAATGCACAAAGTTCTAAATGTAATTTCAGTTTTAGATTGTAACACAAGGAAATAAATGGCTGTTTTAAACAACTCTGTTGTTTTAAATTTAACATAAGGTATCTACAAAGTATTAAATGCTCACTGTTACATGGAATTTACTGCATAGAAAACAGACCATTCAGCCTAATTGGTCTACATCGGTGTTCATGCTCGACATGAGGCTCCACTCTTCCTTTTTATTGAACACCATCAATTATGATTCTATTCCTTTCTTCTTCACATTTTTTTAACCTTTCCTTGAAAATAATCTGTCTCAAATGCACCATGTTGGAGTAAGCTCTTTGGGTAGAGAGGTTCTTCTGAATTTCCCTATCGGATTTACTGCTTGGAAAAAAAATTACAAATGAAAATCGCAAACCACATTAACACCTGCTTCAGCATCTTTAATAGAGGGAAAACACCCCAAGGCATTGAACAGGAATGTTATCAGATCATTTCAACATCATACTACATAAAGAAATATTAGGACATGTCACCAAAGGTTTGGGCACAGAGATGGGTTTTAAGGAGCACTTTAGTAGATTACTATTTTAATAACACAGAGACCCTCGATCTCTTCATTTCCCAACTGCCGCCGAGACATTAACCACTTCAAATTGTCTACCCCCTCCTCCACTCCAACCTCTCACCCTCACAACGCGCAGCCCTCCACTCCCTCTGCTCCAATCCCAACCTCACCATCAAACCAACAGTTAAAGGGTGTGCAGTGGTAGTTTGGCGCACTGATCTCTACACCACTGAAGCTAGATGCCAACTCGAAGACACCTCCTCATACCGCCCCGTCAACCATGACCCCACCCACCCCCCCATCACCAAACCATCATCTCACAGACTATACAGGATTTCTGATGAAGGGTTTTTGCCCGAAACATCGATTTTCCTGCTCCTCGGATGCTGCCTCACCAGCTGTGCTTTTCCAGCACCACTCTAACCTAAAATCATAATCAAGTGACATGTGACAAAATTTGGACATTCAGCATAATTTCATTCCACCAGCAGCTGGTGAAGCCTTTCTAAAAGGTAAATTGATACAATTCTTGACAGACCAAGACATGCCTTGTAGCTTCTTTGAGAAGTATGCAATTAGCAGCCAAGCAGTAGAGAACAAAGTGAGTGAGTCTATCCTTCTCGTGGGAGTACAACATAAATCATATTACACAGAGACAGACAGGACCAACATGAACCTATTGCAGACCATATTTACACATTTTATTGTTAAAGCCAGTCCATAAACTTAATGTGGTAGAGAATTGCTGATTTCCTCCTTCCCAAGAATTTTAGAAAACATAACTTTTCCTTTATTGTAAGTTAATCATTGAAACCATTTAAGTGCCACATAATTTTCTTTCACATAATTGTAGCAAGCAGACAATTAGAGATACTGCTTAGTGGTGCAGAGGAAGAGAAACACAAAGAACATCACAATGACGAAAAACATATCATGATCTTGACACTTCTTTTTCTGACAGCTCAGGTTGTTATTGCTTTGTTTTGAATGTGCTGCCCAGAAACGGGTCATTGGGCAAGAAACAGAACAAAAATTTTACTCTTTGCAAAAAAGCTTGGGAAAATATGCTTACTTGTAAAGATAGTATTCAGCTTGCTCAACCTCTTCTCTTGAAGAAATGTTGTCAATAAACTGCAGGATTAAAACAATAAGCAGAAGTATTTATATTTGGCTTTAAATCTGCAGTTGTCCATGTATCATTTTAGCATGTAATGCTGTACAAAAGATAATCACTTAAATCACACTAATAATTCCACCAACTAAAGCCATTACATTGATTGCTATTAATGTTGCCATCAAACATGCGGAAAATATGAAGTAAATCAAACCTCTTGCACAAAGCATTAGTAGCTTTGCTGTTGCGGTTTGAAGCTATCTGACTATAAGAATACAAAATTAAATGGTGAAGTAATAAAATCATTTGACATGCTTCTTTACTACCAAATCAAGCAAGTGAAACCTGCAGGAGAAAGAAACTATGCTTCAATAAAAAAATGTATTTGCAGACATGAAAATATAGTCTCTATTTATGCGCATCTGGTCCTGTACTAAGCTTTTCGTTATTTTATTTACACATACAGTAAGAAGCTAAATTCTCTCGAGTGATGACATTTAATTAGCAAGAGGAAATATCGAGAGGAAATAAGAAGATTCCATTCAATATTGTTTGCCATATGAATGGGAATCAATAAAGTTTTGAGACAAGTCCATCTGACATTGTTCTCTCAATAATACTATTTAATCTTAGTTCAAACTATCTATTGACCTGGAGAGTTAAAAAAAGCTGTGTCACTTAAATTATTTAATCCAAACTATTCATTCTGAAAGTAACAATTCTGAATTACTACGGGTGGACAGTAAGGCCTGATATTCTGTGTCAAGAATGTGGTGCTAGAAAAGCACAGCAGGTCAGGCAGCATCTGAGGTACAGGAGAATCGACTTTTCGCGCAAAAGCCCGTATTGTGTGATTACTCATGATCAGAAATGAAGTGGAACATACTTCTGTCAGGTCTAAGACAGGTCCCTAACCTTACCAAGTTTCCAGTCCAAGACTCATTGCTATACTAGCTCTAACACACTCATCTCTGAGCAGGAGTCATGGACAATAGAACTGTGTAGCTGTACTTCTGCATATGCTGCGAAAGAGATGGCCAGAATCCTGTCGATCATATTGTATATCTTTCTTTTTAAAAGACAGAGGAAGGATCAAAAGGCGGAACAATACAGGAGGGGGAATCATGTTTTTGATTAGAGATAAGATTACAGCTGTATTTCGAGAAGATATTCCTGGGAATATGTCAGGCAAATTATTTGGGTAGAACAGAGAATGAAGAAAGGGATGATTACCTTACCGGGATTGTACTATAAATCCCCCCAATAGTCAGCAGGAAATTGAGAAACAAATTTGTAAGGAGATCTCAGTTATCTGTAAAAATAATAGGGTGGTTATGATAGGGGATTTTAACTTTCCAAACATAGACTGAGACTGCCACAATGTTAAGGGTTTAGATGGAGAAGAATTTGTTCAGTGTGTACAAGAAAAATTTCTGATTCAGTATGTGGATGTACCTACTAGAGAAGGTGCAAAACTTGACCTACTCTTGGGAAATAAGGCAAGGCAGGTGACTGAGGTGTCAGTGGGGGAGCACTTTGGGGCCAGTGACCATAATTCTATTAGTTTTAAAATAATGATGGAAAAGAAAAGACTGGATCAAAAGTTAAAGTTCTAAATTGGAGAAAGGCCAATTTTGACGGCATTAGGCAAGAACTTTTGAAAGCTGATGGGAGGCAGACATTCATCGGTAAAGGGACAACTGGAAAATGGAAAGCCTTCCAAAATGAGTTAATGAGAGTCCAGAGACAGTATGTTCCTGTTAGGGTGAAGAACAAGGTTGGTAGGTGTAGGGAATGCTGCAAGACCAGAAAAGTTGAGGTTTTGGTCAAGAATAAAAAGGTTTAGATAGCAGAAATCGAGTAATTTCCAGAAAAGTATAAAGGCAATAGGATTGTACTTAGGAGGGAAATCAGGAGGGCAAAAAGGGAATATGAAATAGCTTTGGTAAATAGGGTTAAGGAGGATCCAAAGGGATTCTATAAATACATTAAGGATAAAAGGATAACTATGGAGAGAAGAGGGCCTCTTAAAGATCAGCATGGCCATCTACGTGTGGAACCACAGGAGATGGAAGCAATACTAAACAGTATTTTGCATCAGAGTTTGCTGTGGAGAAGGATATGGAAGATAGAGAATGTGGGGAAATAAACAGCCATATCTTGAAAAATGTTCATATTACAGAGGAGGTGGTGCTGCATGTCAAAATGCATAAAGGTGGTTAAATCGCCAGGACCTGATTAGGTGTACCCTAGAACTCTGTGGGAAGCTAGGGAAGTAATTGCTCGGCCCCTTGCTGAGATATTTGTATCAGTGATAGTCACAGGTGAGGTGCTGGAAGACTGGAGGTTGGCTAACATGGTGCCACTGTTTAAGAAAAGTGGTAAGGAAAACTCAGGGAACCATAGACCGGTGAGCCTGACATCGGTGTTGGGCAGGTTGTTGGAGGGAATCCTGAGGAACAGGATTTACATCTAGTTGGAAAGGCAAGAACTGATCAGGGATAGTTACTATGGCTTTGTGCTATATTGTGGGAAATCACGTCTCATGAATTTGATTGAGCCTTTTGAAGAAGTAACAGAGAGGATTGATGAGGGCAAAGTGGTGTACGTGATCTATATGGTCTTCAGCAAGGCATTTGACAAGGTTCCTCGTGGTAGACTGGCTAGCAAGGTTAGATCACACAGAATAGAGGCAGAACTACTCATCAGAATACAGAACTGGCTCGAAGGTAGAAGATAGAGAGTGGTGGTGGAGAATTGCTTTTCCAGACTGGAGGCCTGTGACCAGCAGTGTGCCACAAGGATCAGTGCTGGATCCACTGCTTTTCATCATTTATATAAATTAATTGGATGTGAACATACGAGGTTTGGTTAGTAAGTGTGCAGATTACACCAAAATTGGAGATGTAGTGGACAGCGAAGGTTACCTCAGAATACAATGGGATCTTGATCAGATGGATCAATGGGCCAAGGCGTGGCAAATGGAGTTTAATTTAGATAAATGTGAGGCGCTGCATTTCAGAAAGGCAAATCAGGGTAAGACGAATACACTTAATGATCAGGTCCTGGGGAGTGTTGTTAAACAGAGACCTTGGATTGCAGGTTCATAGTTCCTTGAAAGTGGAGTCACAGGTCGTGAAGAAGGCATTTGGTATGCTTGCCTTTATTATGTAGTGCATGGAGTGGAGGGGTTGGGAAGTCATGTTGCAGTTTTACAGGACATTGGTTAGGTCATTTTTGGAATACTGTATGCAATTCTGGTCTCCTTGCTATAGGAAGGATATTGTGAAACTTGGAAGGGTTCAGAAAAGATTTACAAGGATGTTGCCAAGTTTGGAGAGTTTTAGCTATAGAGAGAAACTGAATAGCCTGGGGCTGTTTTCCCTGAAGCATCAGAGGCTGAGGGGTGACCTTATGGAGGTTTATAAAATCATGAGGGTCATGGATAGTGTAAAAAAGGTAAAGTCTTTTATCTGGGGTTGGGGAGTCCAGACCTAGCGGACATAGCTTTAAGGTGAGAGGGAAAAGATTTAAAGGCAATCTAAGGGACAAATATTTCATGCAGAGGATGGTGCATGTACAGCACAAGCTGCCAGAGGAAGTGGTGGAGGCTGGTACACTGACAACGTTTAAAAGGCATCTGGATAGAAAGATGAATAGGAAGGGTTTACAGGGATATGGGCAAATGCTGGCAAATGGGACTAGATTAATTTAGGATATTTGGTCAGCATGGACGAGTTGGACCGAAGGGTCTGTTTCCATGCTGTACATCTCTATGACAGTCAGTCAATATCCCCTTTTCTATCCAAAATAGATTTAATTATTAAATCACTATCCTTGGCATGGAAGAAGTTGTTGTTGAGATACAGAGCCAAAGATAGATTAAAAGAGCTTGACCTATTGTTTCATGTCAGCTCCCTTCTCTCATTAAGGTTGCTGTATGGTTTTACAATGTTGAGGACCTTATTTTGGAGGCAAGCTGGGATGGCAAGCAAAACATTAATTTGCTAAGATCTACTGGAGCCTGGCTGATGATGATGATGATGATGTTCAAGCTATAAAGACTACACTCAAAAGTATGAATTTGGCATTTTTCTCTTCCCCAACTAATCCAGCATCAAGCAAAATCACAATTTATTCGGGATATTTGAAGCGCTATAGTAAACACATAGAATTCAATTTGGTTCTCTTTGTGTTGCTGCCATGTTCCCAACAATGCAGGATGCAATTTTTCAGTTTTGCCTATGTTCCCTCAACTTACAAATAATTCTCAAACAGTATAATTTTGTTATTATAAGGATGCATTTAATAATTGGAATTTTGTGGAGAGTGCGATGATGATAGTGTTTTTAAAAGAGTTCACATTTTTGGAACCTAAAACATGATCTGTAAAAAGCATAGATCTAGTGGAAGTATTAAGATGAGAATCAAATAGCTTATAGTTGTAGATCTCTACATCATAAGATATGATGTCTGACTGGCAATAGTACATGGAGATGTCTGTCCAACTTACCCTTGCTATTGTCAATGAGCTGACAGGAAGCTTCTTCTCGTAGGTTACATCCATTAGCACAGCTAGTTCCGCTGATTGAAAGAAGCAGAATGATGTTTGATTATATGTATTCTGTTATTAGAGATAGAGAAACACCAATCAAAATATAAGTGAACTATTCTTGTGAAAAAATAACGAGTGCATTAGCCTTTTGTTTTAACAGTCTATAACTTTTCAGCACTATTTTAGTTTCTACTTGTGAACATGATATACTTCTATTATATTTAACAAATGCACTGCAAGCTGCAAAAACAAAAAACTAGTAATATGCCCATACATTTAGATTATTTCAGAGGTACCATATACCTTTTAAGAAAGATTTTTGACACTTAAATGAGAGAAAGAATTCCACACTTTGTTATTCAATCCTATTTAGCAAAGGCTTTGGCTTCTAGTGTGTTAACCTAGAAAAAGCACATTCGCTCTTACTAACTCAAACATTCAGTTGACTAACATTCAAGTAAGATTACAAAACATGGCTCACAACATCATTTGCTCCAATTTCCTAAAAGGAACAATGAACTACTTCCATGGGAGACATAAGTTCCACCTAGCCTTTCAAAACAACATTTGAATTCCCTCACTTTTCTGTTGTGATCAGGTTTAAAATTAAAATGCATGTGGATTCAAGCAAAATGACTTTCACAAAAACTATTAATTTCATATATTGGCATTCTGAATTTCTTTGGAAATTTCTTCTGAAAATTCTTTGGGCTGTGGAGGTGGAGGGGAAAGGTGTAGTTTATTGGTGATCATTAGCAGAACAAAAGTAATATACAATCATGCACCATTTATCTTGAGACTTGACAATGAGCTGTCTCATAGATATTTTAAAGCAAAAATTAGGTGCAAATGATAAAAATTCTCTGGAAAGATAACCATACTGCCACCTACTGCACTTTATCATTGCTCTAAAATGTTAACTGAGCCATCCATACATCATTCCACTTGTTACAATTAAAGAAGGTTTCATACTCACCAAGCTATTAAAAGCTGTTAAATAATTAAATGTAACTTTAACATTGCAGGAATATCTTCAAAATTAATATTTTAGAATGCTCATTTGAATCACTTCAATTTACGTTAAATTGTCATGCATATTACAAGAGTACCATGACAAAAACTGCTGTATCCTCTTTATTATAAGCCATCAAGCAATTGATCGAGTATTCAGCCTTGCATTTCTTAGTAACAGTAATTTATTTTATATCTCAAATCCTCTCTTTGTTGTAAAACGACAGATTTTCTTTTCTGGATCATGTATTGTTTAAAAATCACAGGTTTCTTGATAAAAGCTTAATGAAATTGTAACATGAATAACTTATGAAGAATTTGTGCTTAAAGCTACAACATTTTTAAAAAATCTGAGACAGACACCAATGTATTGAAACAATTGGAATGCTTCAGTAATTCTGTCACGATTTCTACTTCCAGCTCACACTCAGTTCCAATGGCTCTTGCTAACGGAAACAGAGCGTAACACTGAGCAGGAGCTAGCTTTTGGGTCAGGACTCCAAAATCTGGGTCAAATGGGGGACATGACCACACACTGCTGGGGAATACTCAGCAGGATTGATTTTCCTGGATTGGCTAATTATTGGCTAAAGGAGAGCCTGACCACAAAAGTAAGCACAGCTTACAGGTTCCTGGAGGGAAATATTGGGCCCTCCAGCACTGAAGGTGCAGCAGGCTGGTTTTTCAAGAAAAACAGCATCCCAAAATGGAGCACCTGTGTTGCCACTTCCTGGGATCTGTGGACCTTTACACCAAGGTCCCTCTGTATGTCAATGCTCCTAAGGGTTCTGCCACTGTATAATTCACACCTGAATTTGATCTTCCAATATGCATCATCTCGCATTTGTCCGGATTAAACTCCATCTACCATTTCCTGCCCAAATCTGAAAGCTATCTATATCCCGCTGTATTCTTTGTCAATTCTCCTCCCTGTCTGCAACTCTGCCAATTTTGGTGTCATCCGCTAACTTCCTAATGAGATCATCTACATTTTCTTCCAGATCATGTATATATACACAATATACAAAAATGGCCCAAGCACTGATCCCTGTGGAACATCACTAGTTACTGATCTCCATTCTGAAAAGCACTGTCCTACTGCTACTAAAGTTCTGACGAAGGGTCACTAGACTCGAAACATTAACTCTGATTTCTCCCCATAGATGCCGCCAGACTTGCTGAGTTTTTCCAACACTACTCTGTCTTCTATGACCAAGCCAGTTTCGTATTTATCTAGCCAGCTCACCCCTGATCCCACGAGACTTTACCTTCTGCACCAGCCTGTTATGAGGTACATTATCAAATGTGTACAAAAGTCCATGTGGATAACAAATTGCCTTTCCCTCAATCATTTTTGTCACGTCTTCCAAAACCTCAATCAAGTTGGTGAGACATGATCCTCTCCAGACAAATCCTCGTTACCCATCACTAGCAAGTCCATTTGCTTCCAAATGTGAATAAATCCTGTCTCTCAGTATCTTCTCCAACAGCTTCTCCACCAGTGACGTCATGCTCACTGGCCTGTAATTACCTGGCTTATCTGATTTCCTTCTTAAACAAAGGAACAATGCTGGCCTCCTCCAGTCCTCTGGAACCTTGCCTGAGGTCCCTCAGGAATGGGTTTATGTGGCAAATCTGTATCCTAGCCAGCAATGCAAATTTTTCCTGACTCCATGCTTGCTCCCAATACCAGCCAAGAGTCTTGCTCACTCTTTCATTTCTGCTCCCCATGGGTAAGGCATAATTTCTACTTACAACAATCAGCACACAGACTGAACAATCAGTCCAAAACCAAAAAGGCAAGTAACAATATGAAGTCTGAAGATATGGGCCAGCTTGGTGGCTCGCAGTGCCTGGGTTCGATTCCATCCTCAGGCGACTGTCTGTGTGGAGTTTACACATTCTCTCCATGTCTGAGTGGGTTTCCATCTGGTGCTCCAGTTTCTTCAAAGTGCAAGTTGGGTGGACTCGCCATGCCAAATTGCCCATAATGTCCAGGGATGTGCTGGATAGGTAGATTAGCTGTGGGAAATGCAGGGTTAGTGTGATGGAGTGGGCGTTGGATCTGGGTGGGATGTTCTATGGATACTCAGTGGCCAAATAGCCTGCTTCCACACTGTACAGAAAGCTCCAAAGATAATGTATTTACAGGCATTACTTAACATATTGGTAGCAAAATTGTAATGGGAACATTTGTTTGAACCAATGCAATTTCAAAATGTGAAATGCATTCAGTGAGTAACCATGGAATTCATCAATATTCAAGGGGTAACTGAGTAAGCATACTAGGAACAGATAGAAGTTAAATTGATTAAGTTCAATGAAGAAGAGTAGAAGGCATCTCATACAGATCATAAAGTGATTGCGTAGGTGAGCTGAATGGCCAAAAGCCTAGAGAGCTACAGAAGATGCAGGAGTGAAACGAAAATGGAAATTAGTAAAGCAAAGAGAGTATAAATAAATATTGCCAAGTCAAAAATACTTTATGAGTAAATCAGGATATCTAAGGAAACAATGGGGCCAAATGGAGAGTGTTCAAATGTGAAGGCAGAAGACAAGGAAATAGTTCTTAATGAGTACTTTGCATGTGTCGGCACTAAAAAAGGATATAACATAGACGCTCCAGTTCAGAAGGAGGAGTTTACAACATTGGAGGAGTTTACAAGATAGTGAACGAGGAGATATTGAGGAGTTTAGCATCTTTGAAAATAAACAAATTGTAAGGCTTGGATGAAGTTATCAGCAGCCATTGAAAGAGGCAAAGGAAGAAAGGCTCTGACTACCATTATTTAATACTCTCAGGGCACAGGCATGATGCCAGAGGACGGGAAGATGGCTAACGCTGAACCATTCTTTTCTAAAATAAAGGCTAACAGAATAGACTGAGTAATTCCAGGCCAGTCAGCACAACCTTCAGGGTGGGATAATTATTAGAAAAAATATTGAGGAAGATAGATAACTGTTGTTTTGAAAGGCATGGATTAAACAAGGGCAGTTAACAGAGATTTGTTAAAGCAAGGTCATGTCTGACTAATTTAATTGAGTTTTTTTGAAGAAGTGACACGATGACCAATGAGGATAGTGTGTTTTATGTAGTGTAATGGATTCTTGCAAATCTTCTGACAAGGTCCCAAAAGAAACAGAGTGGTCAGAAAAGTAATAACTCAGGAGATCCAAACGCAAGTGACAACTTAGAAGCTAAGGGTAATGGTCAATGGATTTTTTTTATGACTGGAAGAGATTTCCTGGGCTCAGTACCTTTTCCATTGCTTTTAGTGATAAATATTAATGATTAAATGTAAGTATTAAAATTAAGAAGTTTTAAGGTCATATAGTAATTGGTCATGTTGTTTATATTCCTGCTAATCCCTGATGAAGGGCTAATACCCAAAACGTCGATTCTCCTGCTCCTCGGATGCTGCCTGACCTGCTGTGCTTTTCCAGCGGTACACCCTTGACTCCTCCATGTTATTTATAGTAAACGTTGTAGAACATAGGAAGATATCGATGGACTGGACAGCTCATACCATCATTGAGTTATACAGCTTCAGTCCAACTCCTCCAAGCTCACCAGATAGTCCAAATTAATCTAGTCCCATTTGCCAGCATTTGGCCCATATCCCTTTAAACCCATCCTTTTCATATACCCACCCAATGCATTTTAAATGTTGTAATTGTACCAACCTCCACCACTTCTGGCAGTTCATTCTATACACGCATCACTCTCTGCATGAAAACATTGCCCTTTAGGTCCCTTTTATATCTTTCCCCTTAAACCTATGCCCTCTAGCTTTGGACTCCACGACCCTGCGAAAAAGACCTTAGCTATTCACCCTGTCTATGCCCCTCACGACTTTTTCAACCTCCACAAAGTCACCCTTCAGCCTCCAGGGAAAATAGCCCCAGCATATTCAGCCTCTCCCAATAGCTCAAAACCCTCCAACCATGGCAACATCCTTGTAAATCTCTTTTGAACCCTTTAAAGTTTCACCTAAAGTTCCTATAGGTGGGACTCCAGAATCAATTTACAGTATTTCAAAAGTGGCCTAACTAATGTCCTGCACGGCCTCAACATGATAGATATGTGACAAATGGAATTCAATCTGAACAAGTGAGGAGTAATGCATTTGGGGACAGCAATGAAGATAAAGAAATACACAATAAATTGTAGGGTACTGCCAAATATAGTAGAACAGAAAGACCTTGGAATCGATAGATCCCTGAAGCCAGCAGACCAGGTAGAGAAGGTGAGAAAGAAAGCATATTGGAGCTTTTCTTAATTAGCCAAGCTATTGAATGCAAAACTAGAGAGATTATATTAAAACTGTATAAAATACTATTTGGAAAAAAGCTGATGTAATGCTTTCAGTTCAGCTCAAAAATAAAGTTAAGAGTACCTATTTTTACTAATTAAATAATTACTAAGTCAAAGCATACAATCCACTTCAATCTGTGAAAACAGATCTCCTGCAGAGCTAATCAAATAGTGAGTCATATCGGAAAAATAGATGTCTAGCTATTTATTTCAGTTGATAGAGTTCACAAATGGCTTTATAAATGCTTGGCTGAGTTCCAAGACTTCCTATTGGATTATTTCAGCAGGAATTTGTGGGTAAGTGAGTAGGATGCAGGAAACCATAAAAGGGGTAATGGGAAAGGAAGGATATGGAAGGATTATAGGGGCAATGGAAGGAGAATATGGATATGGATAAGACCTTTCAAACATACATTTCAATCAGTTTCCAAATCCATGCTGCTTTTCACAACTCCTCTGAGTACCTATGAAATATTTTCCCAAGATCTTGACCTAACTCCATGAAAATTGTAGGGGGAACAGGAGCTGCCTACAGCAGCAACAGAACCAGTCAGGTCAGGATTACAGAGTGTCAGTTCACTATTTTGCAATCTTATCCCTTCCCAGTGCCAGGAACGAGAATGGAATTCCTGGAATGGAATCCCGTTTGCCATAAACTGCTGCTGTGCATTCAACACTGATGTCAGACAAGCACTGTTGAAAGTCAGAGGTAAGTGTTATGGACCCAACCAAAATATATTAAGACAACAGTCCAGACCCTATCATTTCCTTATTTTAAAGTAATTGCCAGACATTGCAAGTTGAGTTGTCAAACTATCAACTTTAAGCAAAACACACTTGATTTTTACACTACATTTAAAATACAGACAAAATTAAAACAAAAGAATTGGCTTAACACTAACGGTATTGAAATTCTTAACAAAATAATATCCACATAAACTAATTAACGGTTCCAAGATAGCAACATCTCATAAATTCACCCTTGGCAAAGACAAATTCATAATGTCATTCAGCATAAAAACAGACCCTGCGGTCCAACTTGTTCATACTGATCAAGTTTCCCAAACTAAACCAATCCAAATTGCCTGTATTTGGCCCATATCCTTCTAAATGTACCTGTTCAAATATCTTTTAAATGTTGTAACTGTAGCTGCATCTATCACTTCCTCTGACAATTCGTTCCACGTATGAACAAGCCTCTGCATGAAAAAGTTGTCCACAGGTCCCTTTTAAATCTTTATCCTCTCACCTTAAAATTATGCCCTCTAATTTCGAACTCCACAATCCTAGGGGAAAGACGTTTGTTATTCACATTACCTATAAACTTCTAGAAAGTCATCATTGAGCAGCCCACGCACCAGTGCAAAAAAAAAGTTCCAGCTATCCAGCCTCACCTTATAAATCAAACCCTCCAGTCCAGGTAACATCCTTGTAAATCTTATCTGCACCTTCAGTAAAATAGGTTGTTTCACATTCAATTCTAGCAGCAGGAACAGCTTTTAACTGCATAAGGGAGAGGAAAAACAGCTTCCACATCTGGCTTCAAGACTCCAGCAGCAACTGCTACTGAAAGCTAAAACTAAAACTTTTGGTTCTATGGGACCTTGACCCCACCCATTCAGGCTGCTTTAAACTTTACTGTTCCAACTTAAAAAAAAAACAAAAACCTCCCAAGCTGTTTACTGGATTCAAATAGACAGCTCACACCTCTGTCTTAAAACCTATGTTCAAACGAAAACCAGGAAAACACTCTTAAAGCCAGAGTATCATCATAAAAGGGAGGGGTTGATAGATGTTGGGTGCAATATATCTGGGTGTTTATATGTGGAATCTAACGTCACGTTTACAGATGATGAATGGAAGTTAATACCTTCCCTCAAAGTGAAGTTGATGAGGATGATACATTTAACCAAGTGGGAGAGTAACGTGTGGGGTACCCACTGCATTCCAGACTCTGTCCTAATCAAATCTGGAGGAGAAGTCCTTTGACCAGCCTCTTGGCCATGAGCCTATGAAATATTTTCCCAAGATCTTGACCTAACTCCATGAAAATTGTAGGGGGAACAGGAGCTGCCTACAGCAGCAACAGAACCAGTCAGGTCAGGATTACAGAGTGTCAGTTCACTATTTTGCAATCTTATCCCTTCCCAGTGCCAGGAACGAGAATGGAATTCCTGGAATGGAATCCCGTCTGCCATAAACTGCTGCTGTGCATTCAACACTGATGTCAGACAAGCACTGTTGAAAGTCAGAGGTAAGTGTTATGGACCCTTAATAGAGACCCTTAAGGAGGCAATTACTGACCGCCAATAGGGTCTTCACACTATCATTGGTATTCACCTAGTGGCTGTCAGGGACTTGCCACGTAGGAACACTGGCTTTTAGAGTGTTGTGGGAAATAAGGAGTCCCTCATTCAAAGGAACTCAGTACATAATGGAGGAACAGGGAAGAATAGGGAAGAATAGGCCCAGCACTGACCAGCGCCCCCAGGCCCCAATCCCACGACCTCCAATCCATCATGATTCATCAATAGCCTTGATGATCCAGTCAGCGTATCCCTGGCAGCTTTCACTCATTGCTACAAGCCTTCGGGCCATTTTGTTGATCAAGGATAAGGCACACCACAGCTCAGTTAAGACCCTAATTGGTACTTAATTAGGGGGAGGGGGGATAAAGGGGGCAGGGTGAACCTTCCCAGAAGGAGGCAATGTGGGATCATGATACCAGTTGATTTCATTAAATACCATCTGATGCCTAGAGACTAAATATAAATGCAGAAGTTTGTTGGGTCTGTATTGTCTGCACTTTTGTATGTAATGGTATTGTCTAATGTACAAATGTCATTGTCACTGTCTTGTCATATGTTGAACTGGGATTTGAGGTTTGTCCTCCTCTCCCTGTAAATTGGTTGAACGGTAGGGTTCAGGGCCTAGCTTTGCTGCTCCTCTCCCTTGTAAAATTGCTGTCTTTTGTGTACAGCTGTCAATGTTTTTTTGTAAACTGTTTTGTAATTTGTTTAATAAAATAAAAAAATAAAAAATAAATGCAGAAGTAGGAAGGGGCCAGAAATAATAGTGTGGAGGTGGGAAAAGAAGCCAGTGCAGGTGATTCAGTGTTTCCATCTGGATAGATAAAAATAGAACTCGGCAGGTCAGTTCCACTCAGCTGAAGAATACAGGAGCAAAAAAGGATTTTGAACACTCCAAACACATGAAAAGGATTAGGTGAGATAGTCCACCAGGGTCACAGAGGTGTCATTTTTTTCATAGCTCTTATAGGAAGAGAAATCTGACTGAAGACAAGTGAGCATGGTATTGTGAAAGTCGTGAGCACAGATTTGGAAGGTGACAACATGTTCAAGACTTTGGAGAGGAAAGTAAGATTCAAGATGCTGCAGTACTTTAAGAAAGACAGAGGAGTGACAGAGGAGTCAAAGTGAGAGTCAAATAATGGTGCAGAACCCAAGATGAACAATGATTGAGGTATGTGAAGCAGCTGGATGGAGGTGAGAGGCAGCAGTCAGGCTGAGTGCGTAAGAGAGAGAAGATAAAATGGAAAAGTGGAATCTGTAATGGAAGAACAGCAGCTGTAGATTTTTAAATGCCAAGATTGCCTGTCTGAATGGTGTAATGCTACCTGAACAGGCTTGAGGCAATCTCAATGACTTTTTCTACTGCTGAATGCATGATAATTCACTAGAAATTAAAGCTGATTTAATTTAACTTAATTCAAACTAAATTGATCAAACACGTTCCTCTCTGTTTTCAATGAATATT
The DNA here is from genome assembly GCF_037043375.1 of Chiloscyllium plagiosum. Lineage (NCBI taxonomy): Eukaryota > Metazoa > Chordata > Chondrichthyes > Orectolobiformes > Hemiscylliidae > Chiloscyllium > Chiloscyllium plagiosum. Next base: position 117,023,131 of record NW_028270140.1, read on the forward strand.
TTAGAGAAAAATTTGGTAAATAATCACAATCAAAAAGTAACTGGAAATTAAAAAAAAACAAATTACTAGGACAAGGAAATCTGATAGATATCCGCAATAGACACTATAACCATGTTATCCAGGATACACAAAAAAATACATCTGCTTTCAGAATAATATTCCTTAAAGTGCAAGAAATCTCCCTTTACTCTGGAACCTCAAGGTTTCAGTTTCTACTAATCTGCCATTAAAGAACAATTTGCTTCTCATTAGGTTTCTGAAAATTGTTCAAATTACTGTTGTCATTCTACTGAACCAGCCAGCACTCCAAAGGTGTGCCTTGCTTATTAAATTGTGGGACAAATGCAAGATTTAAAAGAAAAACTTAATTAAGTCAATTGTATTGGCCCTCAGAAAATATTTGCCTACTTTCTGCCTCCTGACTCATACAAATTCAAAATCACTTGAGCTGGAATGAACAAGACTCAGTAAATTACTTGTAATGCACAGATGTAAAGTGTAATTGGAAACGAATTGTGTTTGAAAGGAGTTTACCCTCTGGCAGATTTACAGGCACATAAAATAGCATCCGATATATCGACAATGCGTTTTTGCTTATAGAAGCAATATTAATGCTACTGCCAGAAGTAATCTTTTCACATAAATTTCCCATGTGACAGTTCCATAATGAGCATCAACCTTACAACCTCTAAATTCTCACAAAACAACTTATGCATCAAATTTAAATAATATTCCATGTGAAATTTCTACAATACATACATTTTATTCCCCATAAAAAGATTTTTAATAACAAATTTTCATTGCAATTACTCCTTTAGAAATTACAAAATATGATGCCATTCTTAAAAAAACATTTTTCAGTTTCTGTCTTTTTCCAGTGAGGAGGAATCAGATTCTTTCTGGCTTTGGGCAAAACATGACAGCACAAATTTTGACACTCCTGCAACAACTGGAACAAGGATACTGAAGCAATGACAAATAAGGAAGTAGATGGAATTAATTATTTTGTTTACAGGACAAAAATGATATATTTTACAGCCCTTCTGCAAGATGTCTTACTTCATAGTTTTATGAAAAGATTTTTAAAAATGTTATTTCCATGTCACCATCAGCCCAATCACTGTGGATACAATGGGAAAAATAACTCCACTTTACAAGGCAAAGGATTAACTGCCACACAAATGCCAGTTAATAGCCATTTCCAACAAGAGAGAATCTAACCAGCACTCCTTGACAGACAATGATATCACCATGACTGGAACCCCCATTATCAACATCATCAGGGTTACCAATGACCATAAATTTAACTGGACTAGCCATATAAATATTGCGGCTATAAGACAAGGTTAGAGGTTAGGAATCTTAAAGTGAGTAACTCCCCTCCTGAGTCCCCAAAGTTTGCCTATCATCTACAAGACACAAATCCAGATCAGCAAAGTGTACCATCTACAACTGCGCTGCAGATATTCATCAAAGCTCCTTTGATAGCACCTTCCAAACCCATAACCACTACCATCTGGAAAGACATAGGCAGCAGGTACATGGGAACACCACCACCTGCAGTTTCCCATCCAAATATTCAGACTTGGAAATATATCGCTGTTCCTTCACTGTTGCTGGACCAAAATTCTGGATTCCTTCCCTAACAGCGTTGTGAATGTAACTGCACCAAATCGACTGCAACAGGTCAAGAAAGCAGCAAACTACCAAACTCACAAAGGCAACAAAGGATGCGCAGGAAATGCTGGCCCAGCCATCCCCTTTTTTTGAGAAAATGAACAACGTGTTTCACATCCTCGGGGGGGGGGGGGGGAATAATCTATGAGGAGAAAAACAATAGGTAACTACCTCATTACATATCATCAAAGTATGTGGCAGCCAAAAGATACAAATGTTTTGAATATTATTTTCCAAACAATTGGAACTCCAGCAAAGTACTTTAACAATACCAGATGTTTGGAAATACATTTGTGTCTACTTATAAAATCATTATTTTTTATTTTTATTTTCCTCCAGCCTGCATATGCTTTTTCTGGGGTTTTTCATTCTACACTCTGTTTCAAGCTAGTTTGTTCTGCTTTCCAAATGCTTTCCTACTACCACTTTTTTTAGGCCTGCAACAGAGAAATAAAGCTAAGCCACATCAGAGCTTCTCATTGTTTCTGCACTAATTAGATGACAACCATAATACTGAAGAATTAACTATAAATGTGGGGTTTGAATACAGAATACCCATTGAATGGTATGTAATTATAAGAATGGCGGGGGGTCTTTTCCAAAATTTATACACAAATACAAATACTTACTTACAAAAGAAATAACCTTCAAAAGCTGAAAGTTACATCTTAAAGGTTTTCCACTTACCCAGATTTTGAGGGTCTTTCTGTCTCTGGTCCCATTTCTGACTATCTAAATAAGCTGCAGAGAGCAGGCACCTTTTCGTTACTGGAAGAAAAGTACAAACAAATTACGTTTACAGTCATAAAACAAACGAGAAAACTGGCTGGTCCACCATGTCTATGGTTTCCAGATGAGGTACAACCAGCAAATAAAATCTTCTTCATCCTGCCAGCTCTCTTCCCCTCCACCCCCAATCTGCGGCCATGCAATTCTGCAGCAAAAGGCAAAATCCTTGGGTGGTTTAAATGTCTGTGCAAAGTTCTTCATTGCGTTTAGATTAATTTCATGCTTTGCAATCCAAAACAGATCCTCCCACAACTAAATTTGGACAGAATCTTTTCTCCTAATTATGTCCTCAGTAATTTCTTCACAAATGCAACTCTTTTCCAAAATAAAATGGCAAATTCATTAAGTCTCCTTATGGCTATGGAATTTTAGAATAGTTCTTAAATGAGTGGCCTTCCTTCTTATTACATCAAATCACACTGTCAAAACTCAAAATAGGTTAGAACGTGCAGTTGAATGCATAATCAGATCAGCCCTCCAACAGGCTGGAGGGGCAAATTGCCTGCTCCTAAATCCACATAGCAGCAGGTGAATCCAAACTCTGTCTGAAGAAATACAAAATCAGTTCTGTGACTGGGTCAGTGCTATTAAAAAGGATTATATTTTGCATCATTCTTCCTTTTTAAATGACTCAATCTTATGATTCTCGGTCTACTGCAGGTTCTCGCGTACTCATTGCAGTTATCGTGTATATATACGATCAACATTCATGCCATACTACTTTAATTTTACATTTTTAGTTATCACCCTTTGAGATGAGAAATATAAAAATGTTTTGACATCACTGTCTTGTTATGCAATAACATTAAAGTGTATTAAAGCTCAGCTTAGTTAGGGCAGCAGGATGGCTCAGTGGTTAGCACTGCTGCCTCACAGAGCCAGGGACCCAGGTTCAATCTGTGCCTTGGGCGACTGTCTGAGTGGAGTTTGTACATTCTCCCCGTGTCTGCGTGGGTTTCCTCTCACAGTCCAGGTGAATTGGCTGTGCTAAATTGCCCATAGTATTAGATGCTTTAGTCAGGGGTAAGTATAGGGGAATGGGTTTGGGTGGGTTGCTCTTCGGAGGGCTGGTGTGGACTCGTTGGGCCAAAGGGCCTGTTTCCATACTCTAGGGTATCTAATCTTAAAAAAAAAAGCCTACTACTTCTTGGTAGTCACAATAATATTTTCTCTGCAGCCAAAATGGGAGCAGCTATTTTAATAATCTGAAATCTCACTTTAAAAATAAAATAACTCTTGGAGAATTTTACAGACCATCTAAACAGTTTCAGACCTCCAACGGTCAAATTAGCTTCCTTTTATTTGTACAATAACATCCCAAGTCAGGGATCTGACTCTGAAAAAATTTAGACCTCAACCTCGGTAATGATAGGGATATGGGGTGGACATTTAGGGTAAGGAGCTCAGCAAAGGCCATTAGGATGTAAAAATTACAAGTGCTCAGTTTCAAGCTAATGCTTGAGTTCTTGTGGTGCAATGGTAATGTCTCTACCTCTGAGCCAGAAGACTCAGATTCAAGTCTCACTTCCTCCAGAAGTGTGTAACAACATCTAAAAACAGGATGACTACAAAGTATCTTCAAACTAATGAAGAGAAAGAAATTAGTGTTGAGGAAATAGAGGTTGTGGCAGGGTACAAAGGCAATAGCCTCAGTTTTGTCAACATTTAAGTGGAAGAAATTGTGCGTTTAAGTAGATATTGGATAAGTAGTCTGACAACAGATGCATTTAATGGATTGCAAATCGTTGTATGTGTATTCAGTGCACGTTTGGATGATATCACCAAAAGGCAGATTGTAAATACAGGAAGATCACCAGTGGTAAACTGGACATTGCATAATGTCAGGTGACACTCATGAGCCAAAGAGGTACCGCTGTATATCTGCTGGTGTACATTATCAGATGTACGGAGGTTTAAACAAGTGCAGTTGTCACTATAGAGCACCAAAGATCTTTGCCCACATTTCAAATTGGAGCAAGTGACTGGCACTGACTCTGATGTGATAGCCCTGTCACGAAATCTCCCACATTATAATCTACTGAATTAAGTTGTTACCACTTAAATTTGTATCTTTACATTCATAGGGGAAATGCAAGAGCTTTTGGTGCTTCATCTGGATCCTAATAAGCCTACTATCACAAAGTTCCATACAGCAATTCTGTTGTCTCTCGAGAGTTTGATGATGTTGTGGTGTCACATGGAATACAGGATACCATCCTAATCTATTCCACTCGTTCAAGTATCCCAATAGTACATTAATAAAGATATGAGTTGTTATTTCAACCAAGACCGTCTTCTGTACATAAAGGTCTAAGCACAACTTTGGTTAATCATGTTTACAAAAACAAACTAGTACTGATGCTGCAAGTCTGAAATAAAAAGAAATGCTGGAAATATTGTTAACAAACCTGTTCACAGATTGGAAACGTTAACTGTTTCTCTATTCAGAGAATTTGCAGATGCTGCCAGAGCTGCTGAACACTTTCTGTTTTTATTTATCTACTACATTCCTAGTTGTCTAAGATTGCTGGACATTGGACTACAATCTATTCACCATGCAATTTTTTTAAACCAATCCACCCTTACAGTTACCCAACGTTATGTTCTTGTGGTTCTGTTCAGCGAGCTGGGAATTTGTGTTGCAGACGTTTCGTCCCCTGTCTAGGTGACATCCTCAGTGCTTGGGAGCCTCCTGTGAAGCGCTTCTGTGATCTTCCCTCCGGCATTTGTTATGTTCTCGGTAAAACCAAGGACTGCAGATGCTGGAAACCAGAGACTAGATTAGAGTGGTGCTGGAAAAGCGCAGCAGGTCAGGCAGCATCCGAGAAGCAGGAAAATCGACGTTTCGTGCAAAAGCCCTTCATCAAGAATAGAGGGCTTTTGCCCGAAATGTCGATTTTCCTGCTCCTCGGATGCTGGCTGACCTGCTGTGCTTTTCCAGCACCACTCTGATCTAGACCAACGTTATATTCTGCCATCAAACAGGAAATGGGAAAACCAACGTGCACATCCCAAGCATGAGGTAGTTTAGGACAAAAAGTTTCCATGTATCTCCGAAGAGCTGTTTTTAACTTGCAAATCAAATCGCTGTCAGACCAACCTGAACCAGGACACGAAGGTCCAGTAAAATTTGGGCTAAGAGGAGAGAATGCTGGAGAAACTGGGCAGCTCTGGCAGTAACCATGGAGAGAGGGGCCCCAGGCAAACCAGCGCGCGCTCGCGCGCTCACTACCTTCCATCGACATCGGGCGCGCGCGCTATACTATCTGCTATCGAACCCCGGGCGCGCGCTATCACGACCTGCCATCGACCCCCGGGCGCGCTATCACTACAGGCCATCAACCCCCGGGCGCGCGCGCACTCATTACCTGTCATCAACCCCCGGGCGCGCGCTATCATTACCTGCCATTGACCCGGGCGCGCGCGCGCTCACTACCTGCCATCGACCCCGGGCGCGCGCTATCACTACCTGCCATTGACCCCGGGCGCGCGCGCTATCACTACCTGCCATTGACGCCGGGCGCGCGCGCTATCACTACCTGCCATTGACCCCGGGCGCGCGCTATCACTACCTGCCATCGACCCCCGGGCGCGCGCTATCGCTACCTGCCATTGACGCCGGGCGCGCGCTATCACTACCTGCCATTGACCCCGGGCGCGCGCGCGCTCACTATCTGCCATTGACTCCGGGCGCGCGCGCTCACTACCTGCCATTGACCCCGGGCGCGCGCGCTCACTACCTGCCATTGACCCCGGGCGCGCGCGCTATCACGACCTGCCATCGACCCCGGGCGCACGCGCGCGCTATCAAAGTCGAACAACGACCCCCGGGCGCGCGCTCACTACCTGCCGCGCCACCGCCGCCTCTCGCTCCGATCAGCCTCGCACTTTGCTGCAACAGGGAGGCTGCCATCTTGGAATGTACGAAAACAGGTCTGGGCCGGGAGGCGTCTAATATCTACAATAAATATACCGAAGTTTCATTTTTTTCCAAGGAGCATGTTTTGAGCTATCATGCATTTTGACAAAAAAAATTAAGCTCTTTATCCAGGCCTGTGCTGATTTGACTCCTTCGATACGTTTGTAAACGACTCCTCCCCGGTCCCTGGTGGTAGTGCCCGGGTGGAATGGCGGTGATTGTGACGCGGGGCCTCGGCATTCTGTTTCAGAATGTCAGAGGCGGCACGTTCCACTATCAGTATAAAGCCCGCGACTGCTGGCGTTGGGGTGAGTGGAGCATCGGCGCCTTATGGGACAGGGACATGCGTGTGCCTCTCAGTGCTTTAGGGGAGATGGGACATGGACTAGAGTATGAGTGTCTCGGTGCTTTACAGAAGAGGGGACATGAGTGTTCATAGTTAGGGAGGGAGTGAGGCTCAGCGCTTTAGGGCAGAGGGAATGAGTGAGGATATATAGTAACTGTAGAAAGTTGCAGCACAAAGCGAGTTGGGGGATACTTGTACAAGGAACATGTGTATCCTCGGTGAATGACTGAAGAAGCCTCACCGTTTCAGTCTTGATCGAATGAAGAGAGAATGGAACTTAAGTGCTCACAGTGACAGGGCAATAGTCCACTGCGCAGTCCCTTTAAAGAGATGATGATTTGTAGACGCCGGTGTTGGAATGGGGTGTACAAAGTTAAAAATCACACAACACCAGGTTATAGTCCAACAGGTTTAGTTTGAAGCACACTAGCTTTCAGAGCGATGCTCCTTCATCAGCAGCGCTCCGAAAGCTAGTGCTTCCAATTAAACTTGTTGGACTATAACTTGGTGTTGTGATTTTTAACCTTTTAAAGAGGAGCATTGTATTTGCAGCTTCTCCCAAGCTGCACTGATTTCAAAGTTCACGTGAAGGAATTTGAAAAGTGAGAAGTGTGCACAATGCCTTTTAGCGAGTGCATTTCTTGCAGTTGCTTGGCAGACTATTTTTAAAATGAGAAAAGTAAACAAAATACAAAACGCTTCTCTAGTTATTAATAAATGAATTGCTCCTTGATCGAGTATTGGTAAGATTCTAGTCATAACAAGTTGAACAACTGTTCTCTTCAATAAACCATAAATAAGAATCACGATGTCACCTGGAGAAGGAACACTGTGTTAGAGACCTTTTAGATCTTTATCTGTTTCACTCCTGTATTTAACCACAGGTCCTATGTTTAAACAGCTCTTTTCAAGGTTTGGAATACAAAAAAAGCGTTTCTTTAGCCAATATTTAAAGTCCGAGATACCATTGAAATATTAATGTTAGATGAAAGGTGGATGGAACAATGATCTCAATGTTCATGTTCGAAGCTGCCCCTTATTAGAAGATAGTTTACTGGCAATGTCATAAGATTAGTCGAGGCATTGAATACAATTATGATTGAGCTGTCTATAATGTTAGTTAGGTCACAGCTGGAATACTTGGTGCAGTAATGGTCACCATACTAGGAAGGATGTGATTGCACCAAAACGAGTGCGGGTGAGATTCACAAGAATGGGTTTTGAGTTTTTATATTTTATTCTACAGCTATTGTACATGAAGGCACAGTATAGCAGACAAATGCAGATCTTCTCATGACCAACATCTGAGGTGCATCCAAATGGTCGGCCTTCGTAAAAGATGTGCCCTGGGCTGGAGCAATTTAGCTAAGGATAGAGGCTGGGGTTGCTTTTCTTAGAGTATAGAAGGCTGAGGGGGTCTGATTGAATGAACAAAGTTATGAGGGGTAGGTTTATCCTTAGAGATGGGTCACTAACTGGGTGGGGGAACAGTTTTAAGATTAAAATGTAGCAGGTTTAGAGGGAATTTAAGGGAAAAAGAATATCCACCAAAGGGTGATGGATATCTGGAACTGAGTTCTAAAAGGGTGATAGAGGCAGTATCCATCAAAATATTTAAGAAGTATTCTAAATGGCTGAGGTATTAAATGAATACTTACAAGGCAGATGGAGCCCAGGTCATGATGACAAAGAACAAAACATAGCCACCTGAAAGGGTTTAAATTGATAAAGAGGTGGGTTTGTAACATGCAAGTCAGTATGTAAAGTTGATAAGGCACTAGGATCAGATGAAATGCATCCAATGATATTGAAGGTAATAAGAATGGAAATTGCAGAGGCACTGGCAATACTAAGATGATGAGACAGAGGAGCAGCGGTATGTCTTCCAATTTTCCCTGGATTCATGGATGGTGCAAACATTAGGCCCTTGTTGAGGTGAAAAAAAAGTTTGTGGAGACAGAGGCCCAAGTGGAGACTAGGCATTTTAACTGATGTATTGTACGTGGACTTCCAAAAGACATTCAATACCGTGCCACCTAACAGACCTGTGAGGGAAGTGTTTCATACACAAGAACACCCAGTTATGTCTTTCCAACCTGAAAAGACCCATTAATCCTAACTTTCTGTATTCTGTGTGTTAACCTATCTTCAATCCAAACTCACCCCCAACTTCCTGTTTTGTGCAGGAACTTTACATGTAGCACCTTATTGAAAGCCTTGTGGAAATCCATACACTCTAATGGTTTCCCCCTTTCAGGTTGAAGTTTGCTCGCTGAGCTGGAAGGTTTGTTTTGAGATGTTTCATCACCATGCTAGCTAACATTATCAGTGAGTCTCTGGTGAAGCGCTGGTGTTATGTCCTACTTTCTATTTATGTGCCTTGATCTATTAAGGTGGGTGATATCATTTCTGGTTGTGAATATAGATGGAAAATAGGGCAATTCAAGCAAGGAATTAGAGACCACTTTGTGATTGAATATTGTCTGGTCGGCATGGACGTGTTGGACCAAAGGGTCTGTTTCCGTGCTATACATCTCTATGACTCTAAGGAACAAGAAGACTGTACATGATTGTTTTAATTAAGTTACTGTGACTCTAATAATACTCAATGGCTTATTAGCTAAAGGCATTAAGTAGCTGGAAACCAGCCATTCGAATTTAAAATGTGAACGTTCTTAGCTACTGGAATCCTGAACACCGCACTCACTTGTGCTAATTTCAGAATAAATACGGCATGCAAGTATTTAATCCTGTCTCAGGATAAAATGCAAAAAAAAAGGAATTCTGAATTATAAACAAACTGCTAAAATGACAGCATGTCAGGGAGCATCTGCAGAGAGGGAAATTGAGGAAGATACATTTTTCACAAATGTTTCCATAATTAAGAGAAAATCTAAATACAACATGATCTGTAATGACAAGCAGTGTATTCTCTTAATATAAAATTTAAATCTGATTTCATTTTAAATTTGCAGTGAAACGGTATTTACTTTCTGACAATGTGATTCGTTTGATGGAGTTCCAACAGAAGAAGGTTGCAATTGCCAATCAGATGTACGTTAGTAGAGGTATGTTATACTCCTATCAGTTTTTTCATTGTCTTTTCCTGAGTAAAAGTACTTTAGGAAACAGAGTTTCATGTGGAACTGATCTGCCAGATCACAGAAGCCTGTTTAAAAATAAGTTCTCTGAGTTACTGATTTTCATTTTTTTGTGAAGGGGCAATGTACTTTTTGTTTCAGTTCGTCCCTCTCACCAAACCCTGTGTTCCCCATTATTTCTATTATGTTATTTGTGTCCACCTTCGTGAAGCCAGAACCAAAATACAGATTCAATTTAGTTCATCAGCCACTTCTTTGTTCTGTTTTATTGCTTTTACTTCAAATACAGCCAGTAGCATTCAAAATCTGGCAGTTTTTTTTCTGCATTTTACATATTGAAGTGAAGGCTTGAGAATTTTCTGTCTGAAATACTGAAGGTATAATTTTATTTTGAAAATCAGGTAAACGTTTAGACATTTTTATTATCATTTACTTTTTAAAAACTGGAACTTTTTTAACTGTGCAGAACAATATTTCAACAACATCGAGGAGAAGCTAAGAAAGAATGAGTTGATCCTCAAGGACGATTTAAAAATGTTATTACATTTGTGCCAAACGCCATCAGACGTCGAAGTAGCAAAGAATCTAATTTACAGGTATGTCAATTTTTTTAAAAAATGTCATTAATTCCATAAATCTGAATCTCTGGTCCTAATTAAGATTAATAGTTTTTATTCGGTTCCATATCTAATTTCCATGCATAGGTCAAAGCAATATACTTTCTAGTATAACTTCTAACCAATGCTCTGATATAAAACAGACTTAGAATTACATTTTAGAAAGTGTGAAAAATACTCAGCAGGTCAGGGAGCATCTATGAGGACAGAGTGAATGCCTCAGATCTATCACTGCTTGCCAAAACGCATCAATGTGAATCACTAGATGTGTTTCACCCTTCATAGATTCTTTGATATTTAAATATATTCAGCATTTTCTGATTTTATTCCAGTAAGTTTGGTTTTAGTAGAAGTAAATTTATTTCATTCGACCTTTTATCGCTTCAATGCTGGTATCATGGAAGGTTATAATTGTGTATATTAAATAATACAATAATTAACTGTGGAAACATATATCATTTTCTCTGCTATGAGCTACAATTGATAACCTTGCCTGGGGTTTAAATAGATTTATCATTTCACTGATAGACAAAACACAAATTACTTTGAGCTCAACAAATGCAGCTCTGGCTACAATGGAATGTCTAAGAATTATATGTCCCATTTATTTCCTGATACACTCAGTACTGCTTAAATGTGTTCCTGAGTGTAAGATGCTGTGTACATATCATTTCATTGACTAAATGGATGTGTCATGGTGTGTAGTCTGATTTTAAAATAAACATTAACGTTAACATTGATAGGCACAGGTGAGGTGCCAGAAGACTGGAGGTTGGCTAACGTGGTGCCACTGTTGAAGAAGGGTGGTAAAGACAAGCCAGGGAACTATAGACCAGTGAGCCTGACATCGGTGGTGGGCAAGTTGTTGGAGGGAATCCTGAGGGACAGGATGTACATGTATTTGGAAAGGCAAGGACTGATTAGGGATAGTCAACATAGCTATGTGCGTGGGAAATCATCTCACAAACTTGATTGAGTTTTTTGAGGAAGTAACAAAGAGGATTGATGAGGGCAGAGCAGTAGATGTGATCTATAATGGACTTTAGTAAAGCATTCGATAATCATCCCCATGGGAGACTGATTAGCAAGGTTGGATCTCACTGAATACAGGGAGAACTAGCCATTTGGATACAGAACTGGCTCAAAGGTAGAAGACAGAGGGTGGTGGTGGAGGGTTGTTTTTCAGACTGGAGGCCTGTGACCAGTGGAGTGCCACAAGGATCGGTGCTGGGTCCTCTACTTTTTATCATTTACATAAATGATTTGGATGCGAGCATACGAGATTTGGTTAGTAAGTTTGCAGATGACACCAAAATTGGAAGTGTAGTGGACAGCGAAGAGGGTTACCTCTGATTACAACAGGATCTATGATTGGGATAAATGAATTCCATTTGTACTTTTTGCTATTAGAAATGTGTCAAATGATTCAACCAAATTCTGTCCATTTGAATTTGTTTTTGGGCATGAAGTGAGGACTGCCAAAATTGATTAAGGAGAAATTGATGAGTCAGAATTCAGAGACTACATATTTGGACTATGTGTCAGATTTTAAGGTATGATCAAATGGAGCAGGGCAGTTGATGAGACAGTATCTAAAAGTATCACAGCATACAATGAAACAGGAAGCAGACAAAAAAAAATCAAAAACTTACAATTTTGCTGTCGAAGATAAGGTTATTTCCGGTGGTAGGTGAACCTTTAAACGCAAACTATAGCAGACCTTATCAAGTCAAAAGGACATTGAGTGAGGTGCACTAAATAATAAGGACTCCAGACAGAAAGAAATCTCACAGTGTGTGTCCTGTGAATATGCTCAAAAGATATTTAGACTGGGATGGAAAGTAAAGGAAACTATGTTATTGGTTACAACACACAGCGAAGAACCAAGTTCAGAGGATTCTGAATTGGACATTCCTCAAATTAAATTTGGTAATGAGGGAGTTGTCAAAAATTGGGATAAAGTATTGAGTTACCTTCAAGAGGAAAATTGAATGATCTGAAAGAGTTATTACTATCACATGGGGAAATATGTGGAAATAAGCTGGGAAGTATGAACCTAATTATGCCATGATGTAGATATAGGGGATGTTATTCTGATGAAGCAATATTCTTAAAAGCATAACCTTCTAAAGTTGGCACAGGTTCAAAAGGAGATTGAACGCATGCTCCAAGACGACATGATTGAAATGAGTTACAGTGATTGGAAGTCACCATAGTAATGGTGCCAAAGCCGGATGGTACCCAATGGTTATGTGTGGACATCAAAATTGGAGGTGTCGTTGTCAACGAAGAAGGTTACCTCAGATTACAATGGGATCTTGATCAGATGGGCCAATGGGCTGAGAAGTGGCAGATGAAGTTTAATTTAGATAAATGTGAAATGCTGCATTTTGGGAAAGCAAATCTTAGCAGGACTTACACACTTAATGGTAAGGTCCTAGGGAGTGTTGCTGAACACAGGGCGGCACGGTAGTTCAGTGGTTAGCACTGCTGCCTCCCAGCATCAGGGTCCAAGGTAGATTCCAGCCTCGGGTGACTGTCTGCGTGGAGTTTGCGCATTTTCCCCATGTCTGCGTGGGTTTCCTCCGGGTACTCCGGTTTCCTCCCACTGTCCAAAGATGTGCAAGTCAGGTGAATTGGCCATGCTAAATTGCCCATAGTGTTAGGTGAAGGGGTAAATGTAGGGGAATGGGTCTGCGTGGGTTACTCTTCGGAGGTTCGGTGTGGACTTGTGGGGCCAAAGGGCCTGTTTCCACACTGTAACGAATCTGATCTAATCTAATCTAATCTTGACCAGATGGGCCAAAGGGGTGAGAAGTGGCAGATGGAGTTTAATTCAGATAAATGTGAGGTGCTGCATTTTGGGAAAGCAAATCTTAGTAGGACTTATACACTTAATGGTAAGGTCCTAAGGAGTGTTTCTGAACAAAGATACCTTGGAGTGCAGGTTCATAGCTCCTTGAAAGTGGTGTCGCAGGTAGATAGGATAGTGAAGAAGGCATTTGGTATGCTTTCCTTTATTGGTCAGAGTATTGAGTACAGGAGTTGGGAGGTCATGTTGCGGCTGTACAGGACATTGGCTAGGCCACTGTTGGAATATTGCATGCAATTCTTGTCACCTTCCTATTGGAAAGATGTTGTGTAACTTGAAAGGGTTCAGAAAAGATTTCCAAGGATGTTGCCAGGGTTGGAGGATCTGAGCTTAGGGAGAGGCTGAACAGGCTGGGGCTCTTTTCCCTGGAGCGTTGGAGGCTGAGAAGTGACCTTATAGAGGTTTACAAAATTATGAGGGGCATGGATAGGATAAATAGGCAATGTCTTTTCCCTGGGGTGGGGGAGTCCAGAACTAGAGGGCATAGGTTTAGGGTGAGAGGGGAAAGATATAAAAGAGACCTACGGTGCAACTTTTTCACACAGAGGGTGGTACGTGTATGGAATAAGCTGCCAGAGGATGTGGTGGAGGCTGGTACGATTACAACATTTAAGAGGCATTTGGATGGGCATATGAATAGGAAGAGTTTGGAGGGAAATGGGCCGGGTGCTGGCAGGTGGGACTAGATTGAGTTGTGATATCTGGTCGGCTTGGACGAGTTGGACCGGAGGGTCTGTTTCCACGCTGTACATCTCTATGACTCTATTTGACCCGAAGACTTTAGTTATTGGTGCAACATGTGCTTTAAATTGTTGTGCAATTGTGGGGTATCCCTCAAAATGCTGATGCAGTCAGTTCCCCTACAGACTGCACTTATTCCACTATTTCAAGTGGCAAATGCAAAAACAGAACTGCTTCCCTCCCCTTGTTTGTCTGAAACCCTCAGAAGCAGTCACAGTTTCCCGACTCCAGAATGAGGACCTCAGCCGTGCAATTAACGAACCGTGCTAGTCTGCCTTCAGCAAGATCAGTGAACACTACAAAAGCTGATCTGTTAGATTTCGATGCTTTGAGACAACTGCTCAGAATACTGGGAAATCTCCGGTCATGTGGGAGGTGCCATTCTGAAGCAGTAATCGTACTTGCTAATTGATGTGTTTGAACTGCTTTCTATCTCCAGCCACAGCCCAGTCCCACAGTGAGAGCAAAAAAATGAAAGAACTGTGGATGTGAAATCAGAAACAAAAACAGAAGTTGCTGGAAAAACTCAGCAGGTCTGGCAGCATCTGTGGAGAGAAATCAGAGTTAACATTTTGGGTCTAGTGACCCTCAGAACATGAGAGCTGTTGCTGAAATGTACTCTCCTCTTAGGATCCTGTCAAAGCTGCAGGAATTCTTGGTTTTTGCCATATTAAAGCTGCCCTTTGGCTGGTATGGATGGTGGAATTGTGAAAATGTTTTTTATTTCCACACTCCAACCCTTCCCATGGAGGAGGTGGGAGGAAGGGAGCTCAGCTACAACCTTTACTATGATGTTTTAAAACACCAAATACAAAGATAGATGAAGAAGATGTATTAATTAATTATACGGAAATAATTATTAAAATGTGACACTGTCTGTCTATTGCTTAACAGGCATGAAGATAAAGAATGATAGGATCTACTTAAAATATCATAATCATCTAGAACTGAGTAGTAACTTGCATTCCAGTAATGACAGACTATATTTAAGATTCCATTAATGACTAACAATACAGATGTTCAATGCGAACTTTATGATGTTACAGCAGTGAACGAGGCTTTCAAACCTTTGATGTATTTTAGAAGACGCTATCCAGTTAGCGCCATTTCCTGTTTATATGCCATACCCCTATAATTATGTTCCCTCTTAGGTGTCAATTCCCTTCTGAAAGGTATTATTGAATCTACTTCCACTACTTTTTCAGGAACAAGTGCAGTTCTTAATAACTTGCTGTATCAACATATATTTCTTGTGTCGCTTCTAGTTCTTTTACCAATTATGTTAACTTTCTAATGGAAAGTCAGACCCAAAATAATAGCTCTCTCTAAAGATGCTGCCAAGTCCTGTTGAGAGTTTCCAGCAGTCTGTTTTTAATATACTTTAAATTTGTGTCCTGTCATGACAACATTTAAGAGGCATTTGGATGGGTATATGAATAGGAAGGGTTTGGAGGGATATGGGCCGGGTGCTGGCAGGTGGGACTAGATTGGGTTGGGATATCGGGTCTGCATGGACAGGTTGGACCGAAGGGTCTATTTCCATGCTGTACATCTCTATGACTCTATGACTGACTCACTTGCCTTTGGGAATAGCCACCTCTTATTTACTTGACGAAAACCATTCGGAGTTTGAACAAAAGTTTGAACTTAAATCTCCCCTTAAGCTTTTCTAGACTTTCATGTAACTGATGCCATTCTACAAAATCTCCTCTGTAAATTTTAAAGGATAATCCAGTTGAATACATTTTTGTTGAAGAGAAAGAGAGATTCAGATCTTTAAAATCCCAACAAATGTAGTTATGTACAATGGGAAAAAATGTCAGTTTGAGTACAAAATTAAAGAGCTGAAGAAAACATAGGTGAGCAAATTTAAATGTGGGAGAAGTTGATAGCGTTTTGGCTCAGATTTTGCAAAAGCAATGCCTCAAGGACTACAGTACATTTCAAACCTTCAGAAACTACTGGACCAACAGTAAATGTCTTTTAATTAATAAAAAATTATGGATTGAGATATAAACAGTAAGATAGAGAGTGAATTACATTACACATAGAATCAGATACAGAAAGAAGTCAAGAGAGCTGCAGAAGAATTTGATTAACGGAGCAAAACCTAGGTCCAGTTTATTTTAATGCGAATTTTTTTTTAAATGACTTTGAAAGCAATTCAGAGTGAGAGTCCACACTTATAATTATTTGTTTTCTGGCCAAAAAGGATTGATTGGCATTCAAAATCAATTATAAAATGTTAGAAAGGCTGTACTGTCAATCTCCGATTTCATTATTTGTGGAAAGTTTTTAATGGGCCATTAATGTGCTAATGCAATGCAACAATTTAATGAAAATCCCAGGAGGTTCCAGGATGAGAAACTATTTTCACAAAGCAAAAGGTGAAGTGGCATCATTTAGGCAGACATCATGGGGAATTCTTTCTTCAACATTATTTGTTGCCTGAATTGCACATTAATATTAGGTACCTTCAAACATTTCATTTTGAAGCGTGCATTTAAATATTTACAGAATTTTATTTTTGGTGTCTTACTTTGAATGCTCAAGTTGTCTGACATTTTCACAAACTCAATGGCCCATCAGTGATTAGGTTCACCAGCACACTATCCCCAAAATCAAAACAATTTGACATTTTGCCATATTTTTAACACAACTGGTTAAATTTCATATCATGGGACTGTGCGTTCACCCACAAACATTGCCATTTCTTTTCTCTATTTTATAATTTAATTCCTAAAATCTGCAATGCTGGATTTTTTACTTCTCTATTTTTCTAAGAACTGTAACTGAAGAAGCTGTAACAAGGAACCTTTGTACATCAGGTGGTGCCGTAAGCAGCAACTGATACACTTTTCACTGTACTCATTTAAGTACATGTGACAATGAAGCAAATTCTAATTGTGAAGTGGAGGAGTTGAATGTTGTTTGGAACAGAGTTGTTCCTCATGTTATCTATTCACTTGTCTTCTAACAAGGGGTAGCATGGTGGCTCAGTGGTTAGCACTGTTGCCTCACAGCACCAGGGACCTAGGTTTGATTCCTGTCTTGGGCGGGTGATTGTCTGTGTGGAGTTTGCACATTCTCCCCGTGTCTGTGCGGGTTTCCTCCCACAGTTCAAGGATGTGCAGGTCAGGTGAATTGGCCATGCTAAATTGCCCATAGTGTTAGGTGCATTAGTCAGAGGGAAATGGGTCTGGGTGGGTTACTCTTCGGAGGGTCGGTATGGACTTGTTGGGCCGAAGGGCCTGTTTCCACACTGTAGGGAATCTAATCTAACATTTTAATTCATCAATCCATGTCATTGATGTCCAGGCAATCTTAATGTTGTGAAGATAGAACAGCACAGTTGTATTTTACTCCACACTTGGCATGACAGTTGTTGAAATAATGTAATAACGATCATAAGCACTGCTATTATTTTGCAAAATTTAGTAACATTTAATTGAAACCTTGTTGTTTATCCACAGATACCATTCTGAGAACAGAAATACGGCATTTGGGGAATTTAAGTTTGGCCCTTTATTTGTGAGGTTATGCTATGAGCTAGGTTTAGAAGAAACTGCAGAAGAGATGGTGAAAGACCAGGTAATTTTTTTTATTCATTCATGGGGATGGGTGTCGCTGGCTGGCCAGCATTTAGTATCCATCCCTAGTTGCCCTTGAGAAGGTGGTGCTGAGCTGCATTCTTGAACTGCTGCAGTCTATGCGCAGTAGGTAAATCCACAATGCCCTTTAGGGAGGGAATTCCACGATTTTGACCCAGCAACTTTGAATGAACAGCAAATCAGGATAGCGAAGTGTTTGGAAGGGAATTTGAAGGTGGTGGTGTTTCCATATATCTGCTGCCCTTGTTCTTCTCGATGGAAATGGTCATGGGTTTAGAAGCTGCAGTCTATTGACTCATAATTGATATTAATAGATTTATTAATTGATCTGGATATCGGCAGAAATGGAGAAAAGTGAGTACATGGAATTGAGATAGAACTTTCACACAGGACTTCAGAATGATTTTCAGAGCATATTTACTGACACAATGCTTCCGTATGATAATGATATAAAAAGGTAAACTATACTTATAAAGTTAAGTATAATACAAATATAATTTAATATTGAGATGTGAGCAATTGATTATTTTCTTTAAAGTTTGAGTTGAAAAATTCCAGTTGTGAAGAAGAATTCACACACTGGAGAGTTAGCCTGAGTGTTCCAGCTAATGTTTGTGCCTCAATTACCATTCAGAAAAACATGGATAATTATCACATTGAATATTAAATGTTCAATTTAATCAGGTGTTTAATTCATTAAAAATATTGGTGAAACACAGGTGAGAGTTTGATGCCGACTAAAACACAAAGATGGAAGGAGGATTATTTGAAGGTCTGGATTAGAGCTAAGGCAATCTTGATCCAGCTTTGCACCCAGTATACTTTAAACTATCATGGTAACGAAATAAAAGTGTCACCCTTACTCCCCTTTATCCATTGCTTGCCTGTATAACACTTGCCTGTATAACACTTGCCTGTATAACACTTGCCTGTATAATACACTTTGATAGTGTAGTAATTGTGCAACTGGACCAATGCTGAACCAATCCAGAAACATGAATTCAAATTCCAACCAAGGGTTGAGAATTTAAATTCAGTTTGTAACAATAAAAAGTCCAGAAAGTAAAAGGGAAATGATCGTAAAACATTTTTTGATGTGTCATAAATATCCAACAAGGTCACTCGTGTCGTTTAGGGACAGAAACCTGCCATTCTTACCCAATCTGGCCAATGAATTCTATCAAACTGTTACATTGAACAATTCAGTTCAAGTTAAAGGCCCAGTACCATCTTCACAGGGCAACTTAAGGTGGGGAATCAGTGCTAGTTTGCTTTCTTATGTGACACTCTTAACTGATTAATAACACAAACTATTTGTAACTTTACCACTAATGACAAAACGTCTATGACTACTTATCTTGTGTCCACTCCAGGCACAACTTACAGTGTAGTGTTTGGTGTACTTTACATGTAAAGTGGCACTTCAGTAATTTTTTTTTTCTGTGAAGCATTTTAAATTTTGAGTGCTGTTATAAGCGACCATATAAATGCAAGTGTTTTTCTTTCTTGTACAACTAGCATCATTCCTATTGCTTTTCATCAACTTTCCCAAAGTAGATATTCATGATCAGATCATTCATTGTTTGAAGAGCATTAAGTTGTTGGATGGGGGAGGGAAGTGACTTGACTTGATGAAGTGACTTTAAAATGGTAAAATATTCCAAGGTGCTTTATATGGGTCTCACTGGGGTGTTTGCACTGCCTGTTCCTTAAATGCAGATCTCACATCACTAATGGCATCAATAATGTCAACCTTTCAGGTTCACTGTGGGCTGGCATCCAGAAAGACTTGCTAAAAATCATTCCCTCCTGCATGATGATATTGCTGCATTTGGCAGATTTCTCCTGGGCTTGCTGCCTGCTCTGTCAGACCGTTTCTTCAGTAATCTGCAGTGAAAATGCTCAGTGACATCAGGCCCAAAAGCAACTTAGTTTATTCTGTTTAACCATCATTTGATTTGTTGAAATCAAAAGCAACTCAGCGCAATTTTTAAGTAACTCCAATTGTTGATCAAGCATTTAATGCCAATGATTAGTATTCAGTTCAGAGCAAGTCACACTTCTCAGTTAACATAACTGTATTTATCTTTCAATACACATTTACAGTTAATCCTCCAAATATTTACCATAAGATTTAACTTTTAAGATTTAGGGCAGCATAGTGGCTCTTTGGTTAGCACTGCCGCCTCACAGCACAAGGGACGCTAGTTCTATTCTAGCCTCAGGCGACTGACTGTGTGAAATTTGCACTTCCTCTCCGTGTCTGGGTGGGGTTCCCCCAGGTGCTCCGGTTTCCTCCCACAGTCCAAAGATGGCTCTATCTGTAGGTTAGGTGGATTAGCCAGGGGAAATGCAGAGTTACAGGAGTAAGGTATGGGAGATAGATCTGGATGGGATTCTCTTCAGAGGGTCAGTGTGGACTTGATGGGCTAAATGGCCTGCTTCCTCACTGTAGGGAATTCTATGACTCTTCTATGATGACTGTGCATCTGTTAATTCTGCACTGTTAATCTATGTCATTCCTTAATCATAGGCTGATTTTCTTGTCAACTAGTTACATTTTTTTTTACTGTATCCTAAATATTGCTGTGAGTTGTCTGCTTGAACCCACAGTATTTTCATCTCCCCCATGGGAAGAGAAAGGAGACCAGTCCCAAATCTACCCCATCTCAAACAAGGATCAAACCTTGTGCTGTTCGTTCCAATCTGACCTACATCAGTCATCCGGCCAAGGAGGCCACATTGCTGTGTGTGGCAACAAGGAATTTTACATAGATGTTGTGACGTGGAGCTGTAGTTAATGATGTTAAAGGCTTTTCTTTCCATCATATGACTCACCAAGAGTATGTCCCTCCCTTCCCACCTGCTGTTGTATGTGATGGAAGGATTTACAAGTTAATATTTAACCTATTTTGTCACATTATGAAAACAGCTTCCTTAGTAATCAAGTCCTGGAATGGGACTTGAGCCTGGAGCTTCTGACTCAGAGGCAGGGACATTACCCATTGCACTGCAAAAATTCCACTAATATCTATGGACTGTGGTCAAAAGAAGCCACTAGCATTTGAAGTTTGAAATAAAGGAATAAGTAGCACAAAGATAAGTATATGAACCAAGACGGTTAATATTTTGTGTAACCCATGACCTGAGAATTTTCCTTGTGATGTTGTTTGAACATAGATGATTCAGAGTGGAGGACCAAGTGTACTGTGTTAAAGTTCGCAGCTGGCACTAAGATGAGTGGTAGCGCAAAGTGTGCTGGGCAAATGAAAGCCTATAGAGGGATATAGATAGGTTAAGTGAGTGGCCAAGGGTCTGACAGATGGAGTGCAATATTAGTAAATGTGAGGTAATCTATTTTGGTAGGAATAACAGTAAAATGGGCCATTATCTAAACGGTGAAAATTTGCAGCTTGGTGCTGTGCAGAGCGACCTAGGTGTCCTTGCGTGTGAATCACAAAAAGTTGGTTTGCAGGTGCAACAAGTAATTAAGAAGACAATTGGAGTATTGTCCTTCTTTCCTGATGAAGGGCTTTTGCCCGAAACGTCAATTTCGCTGCTCCTTGGATGCTGCCTGAACTGCTGTGCTCTTCCAGCACCACTAATCCAGAATCTGGTTTCCAGCATCTGCAGTCATTGTTTTTACCATATTGTCCTTCATATCTAGAGGAATGAAGTTTAACACCATGAAGGTTATGTTGTGTGCAGTTTTGGTTCTGCTTAGTTGAGAAAAGATGTACTGGCAATGGAGGGGATGCAGAGGGGTTTCACGAGGTTGTTTCCAGAGTTTAGAGGGTTGGCTTATGATGAGAGATTGAGTGGACTGGGACTATACTCGTTGGAATTTAGAAGAATGAGAGGGGATCTTACAGAAATGTATAAAATCATGAAGGGAATAGATAAGATAAAAACGGCAGGTTGTTTCTACCGACAGGTGAAACTAGAATTAGGGAGCATAGCCTCAAAATAAGGGGGAGCAGATTTAGGTCTGAGCTGAGAAGGAATTTTGTCACCCAAAGGATTGTGAATCTGTGGAAGTAGTTGAGGCTCCCTTGTTGAATATTTTTAAGGCAAAGATAGATTTTTGAACACTAAAGGAATTAAGAGTTATGGTGAGCGGGCAGGTAAGTGGAGCAGAATCCACAAAAAAGATCAGGCAAGACCTTTTTGAATGGGGGAGCAGGCTTAACAGGTCAGATGACCTACTCTTGTTCCTGTTTCTTATGTTCTTATCAGCTGTGGTGAATTCCCAGATGTTCTTTGAGTTGTGTGATATAAGTGATAGACTGATACTTTTACAGAATGTTGACATTAATATTGATGCACATTAATTGATAATTTTTTTTAGGATGGAAACAAATAAAGACACAGTAAATCATTTTCTGATAACTTCCCAGTAAATTTGAGACATAGTGGACATTCACGATCCCAAACTTGGAATATATGGAACAGTATAAGGCAATTTGGCTGTCTATATGCTTACTGCATCCAGTGAATTGTAAGCAAAATATTATAAGTTGATTCTAAATCTTCAAGTCTAAATCACCTTGAATTCCTGGAATGGCAGGATTGACATATGAAGAGAGGCTTGATCAATTAAGATTCACTGGAGTTTAGAAGAATGAGGAGGATCCCATAGAAACTACAAAATTCCAGTAGGACTAGACAGGGTAAATGCAGCTTGCTGCTGTGCGGGGGGGGGGGTCTTAGGTGTGATTCCGATGACCAAAGTGTCCAGAACCGGAGGAGGCCATTTAAGACTGAGATGAGAATTTTCTTTCACCAGAGATTGGTGAACCTGTGGAGCACCTGAGACAGAAAGTGGGTTGAGGTCAAAGCATTGGAAGTGTTAAAGAAGACATTATATATAGACATTATATATAATTGCAGATGCTGGAATCTGTGCTGAAAACAAGATATGCTGGAGATCGCAGCGGGTCAGAGAGCATCCATGGAGAAAGAGCAAACTAATGTTTCAAGTCTAGATGAAGGCATTATATGTAGTTCTTGTGGCTAAAGGGATCAAACAGTATGGGGGTTTTAAGAAAAAGAACAGAGTGATGATCAGTCATGATCATATCAAATAGTGGAGCAGGTTTGAAGGGATGAATAACTTATTCCTGTTTCCTATGTTTCTATGATTCCAGTTTTTATTCCTTATAATATCCTAAATAGCAGCAGAATGTTCTTGAATCTTACATATTTCCCACTAGGTGGCAGTTTAACCTGGAATTAAAGCATAACCTTTAATTTAATTCCATAGTTTCCACTTCATTCGTACTGCGCACACACACACACACAGTCGTGTGCACAAAGTCTCTCTCTTTTATAATTAGAAATCTGAATTGTAGGACAGATGGCTTTGCATGGACCTGTACGATTACATTGATCCAGTGGTCGAATTTTACTTGATGCAGTGCTTCATAACCTTTTTCATGTAGTAGGGCTATTTTTAAACAGATCCTAATGTAGCAGTCTGTGTGTGGTCTCCCTAGAGTATGACGTTAGAATAATAAATGGCAGGCTATTAATGCTACCAGCCAGTGCATCAATGGAACAGTTCTGCTAACGTCATTAAATGTGATATCAACTGTAAAAGATCTTTAAGGTGCTTAATGTAAATATGGCTTTTTTAAAAATGTTCTTGTGACAAACTGGATCAACAAGACAAAGACAGGTAGGTATGGATGAAGATTTTGTGGAAAGTAATGCAACACCACAGATGAGTTTGAGTCAAGACAAAGGGCAGATTGATACTGCAATCTCCATCAATCTTCGCAGACAGCCACTGGACTCATTCAGTGCTAGGGAAAATGCTGTAAGTAGTTTTGCACCTCTAGAGGGATGGAAAAATCCATTCCTTATCTCTACGGTGACAATAAAACATCTGTGTGCTGAGTTGATCAGGAAATGATCCACTGGGACACCAAAAGTAAACCATCTTTAGCTGAGCAATCTATTAAAAGCAAATTACATTTTGATGCAGGATTCTGCAGTGTTCTAAAGAAAGAAAATAATTTTGAAATAAGATTCAAAAGATATTATTAAAAACTGACAGGCAATAAATACTGGACTGACCCAATGGATTAATCCACTTTCTTGGCAATCTGGCTCCAAGGACAATGGTTGTGGTTGTTGGAGGTCAATCAGGTCACTCCCTGGATGTTACTCTAGGAATTCCGCAGGGTAGTGTCCTAGATCCCAGCCATCTCCAGCTGCTTCATCAATAACCTTCCCTCCCAGCATGAGGTGAGAAATGCGAATGTTCGCTGATGATTACTCAGTGCTCAGTACTATTCATGACTTTGCAGATGCTGAAGTGGCGCATGCAGCAAAACCCAGAAACTTTCAGGCTGGGGCAAAACGGAGGAAAGTGTGGCAGAGTTACAAATGCCAGGCAATGACCATCTCTAAGGGAGAAGTTAATCGCTCATTGAGATTCAGTCACATTGAAACCCCACTATTGACATCATGGATTTTGCCACCTAGAAAAGCGAGTCAAAGACTGGGAATTCTTCAGTCAATAACT
Source organism: Chiloscyllium plagiosum (assembly GCF_037043375.1). Taxonomy (NCBI): domain Eukaryota; kingdom Metazoa; phylum Chordata; class Chondrichthyes; order Orectolobiformes; family Hemiscylliidae; genus Chiloscyllium; species Chiloscyllium plagiosum. The sequence continues at coordinate 117,047,333 of NW_028270140.1, forward strand.
GACCACCTGACTTCACAAAACATGTCCATCATCCCCCAGTTAGACATGTGATAGAATATACTCCACTTGCTTGTATGAAGATAGCTGTAACAACACTTGAAGCTCACAGTATAGCAGCCCATTTGAAACAGCCATCACCTAAATCTTCACTGACGAAAGCAACGGTGCACAATGATAGCAGTGTGTACCCTCTACAAGATGAAATATGCAGCGAGGTTTCTTTGACAGCACCTTCCAAATCTATGATTTCTATCAGCTTAGAAGACCAAGAGTATTAGACATGGATGTTGCAACTTGCAAGTTCCCCTCCATGTCATGCACTAGTTGTCATGAGCAGAATTTGTGTGTTCCTCCTTAATGCCATGATCAATATGTTTGTATGTAATATGTGCTTTCCTACAGTCTGAGCCTTTGTCCCAATTGAGTAACTCCAGAAGCAGACATTTTGTGAATTTTAAAATTAAAGATTATTTATCTCAGACTTAGCCCAGATGTTTAAAATGCAAGGCCTTCCTCATTCCATTCCAGACTAGATGTAGCTGAACAGAATACAAAACATTGCAAGTTATTATCTGCCACTTTTATGGGAATCTTGTAGTTTCTTGGATGAGTTGATGTTTTAGTTGAAGTGAAGGTTGTATAAAACAGTAAACTATGAACTACAAGGACGGTATGGTGGCTCAGTGATTAACTTTGCTGCCTCACAGCGCCAGGGTCCCAGGTTCAATTCCAACCTCTGGCAACTGTCTGTGGAGTTTGCACATTCTCCCTGTGTCTGCGTGGGTTTTTTCCGGGTGCTCTGGTTTCCTTCCACAGATCAAAGATGTGCAGGCCAGGTGAATTGGCCATGCTAAATTGCCCAAAGTGTTAGGTGCATTAGTCAGAGGGAAATGGGTCTGGGTGGATTACTCTTTGGAGGGTCGGTGTGGACTGGTTGGGCTGAATGGCCTGTTTCTACACTAGGGAATCTAATCTACTACTTGAATTCGAATTTCCATGGGTCTAGTTCTCTGGTGAATTCAAAGTTGAAACAGGTTTAGAAAAGTTGTTCTTCCACTTTTGAAGTATTGTTTGTTTATTATTTTTACTGTTTGGATGATGCAAAGCAGTTTGGTGGCTTTCAGTGACATTGTTGGCAAGTCAGCTTCTTGCAGTTTTAAAAGTGAAAAATGTTTGTTTAATTAATGTGACCTGTTAAAAGTTTAAAGTCATTTTCCAAATGAGGCGAGTGACTAGGTCAGTAATAAATCTGTATTCAGGATTTCACAATTTGAGAATTTGAGATAGTTAGTGTCTTTGTTACAAAAGACCCATTCAACAGTAAATGCTCTTTTGAATCAGTTTCAGGAAAAGATATTAAGTCAAGATCCTGTTGTGTTCCCACTTGACCAAGTCAGAAGTCACACAAAACCAGGTTATAGTCCAACAGATTTGTTTGAAATCACACAAGTTTCGGAGCGTAGCCCCTTTGTTAGGTTCAGTGCATCCCAGTCCAACACACGGCACCTTCATATATTGGTTCCCCCTTGAGACAAGGGATGGTTCCATGTGCTAAAGGACTTGGGTGATACTGTAAATCAACATACAAAAGGCTGGAGAAACTCAACAGGCCTGCCCGCAGTGATAAAAATTAAACATTTCAAGTCCAAAGAAGACGCTTCAGAACTCAGGTGTTACTAGGGCATCCATCGTTTTGCAGTCTTTTGTGGTACGTTCAAAAGCATCAAACTTAGTTTTAAGCTGTAAATAAACTGGACATGACAATGCTGGCTTGGAACTATATTGCTATTCCTTCACTGTGCTTGGGTCAAAATCCTGGAACTTTCTAACAGCCCAGTGTGTGGACTGGAACAGGTCAAGCAGATGATTCACCATTACATTCTGCAGGGTTGTTAGAAATGGATAATAAATGTTGGCTTTTGTCAGTGATGTTTGTATAAGTGAATTCTAAAAGATCAACCAAATCAGAGAGATCGCTTGTCTAAGTGCAAACAAGTTTGATAATGAGCAATTTTTGGAACTCTATCTCTAGACAATCAAACTAAACTGCGTTGATTAAACTCTTTTATGGAGTGTTCCCTGGGGAAAAGTTCAAGCGTACTCATTGCCACAGAAATTCACATTTACTTGCATAATTCTTTTTCTCTTTCACAACACAAAATTGCCTCTGCAGTTTGGATTGACTAATCTGTTTTATCAAATCCTGTCTGTAAGTAATTTATTCAAACATGGTGCTAATTTATGAATTAAACGGACAGACTTCTTGTGAAGTGGGAATATTGTTACACCAAATGCTAAGTGTGCACTGAGCTTTCCTACACTCTCTGCCTCCGTAATATCACTGCACATTTTGAGAACTGAGCCCATACTGTGTGTGTGTGTGGGTGGGAGAGGGGTTTTATTCCTCAAGTAACCAATAAATTTCAGTCCTCTTTGGCCGTAGAATCTGAAGGGCTTCTTCTCCGATTCAACATCGTTCAACATTGTGATGGATATGCTGTTTATGAAGCAAAGATATGAACGTAAGTGAACGTTGACAAATCAGAATGTTTTACAATGTATACTGATGAAAGACTTCTGTAGTCAAGCTTTGATGTTTATTTCTTCCTAGTGCGCTCAAATGGTAAACCAGGAAACTGCAAGCCTATGTCCAAATAAATGGGTAAAACATTGGGTAATCTGTGACTAGAATTTTGTTATCAGTACCAGATCCCGGAACCATTCTTGCATATCTGTAGTCATAATGGTACAGCCATTAATTCGATGCATTGCTTCACTATACCTTTGATAGAGTTATACAGTATGATAGAGGACGTTTGACCCATCAAGTCTGCACCAATCTGTTTACACCTATCTAACTTTCTAGAATCCATGTGTGTATTAAAGGTTAGTGAGGTTTCCCACCTCTATTACCCTCCCAGGCAGTGCATTTCAGATTCCCACCACCCTGTTGGTAAAGAAAATGTTTCCTCTGATGACCTCGAAACATCATGCTTTTCCCCCTTAAAATTCTGACCCACTGTCATTGACCATTCATCTGAGGGGAATAGCTGCTTCCCATCCATCCTGTTATGGACCAGACCACACACCCTCAAAATATTTTATGAAGGTAGACTAGACCTTAACTTTTTCTTGTTTTGAAGGCAAATGTGAAGTGCCTGTAATATGACTGGTCAAGCTACTCGAAGTTAAGCAAAAACACAGTTTATTTAAACACTGTAGTTAAAACACTCAACCAAAGAAAGAGCGATTTAGAATAACGTAAATCTGTTGGAAAACTACACAAATAATAGATACTGTAATTGTTATTAATTATCAGTTCCAATATAGTAACATGCCATAAATACATCCCTTAGCAAAAAGGAACCCAGCAGCAGAGAGTAAACTCCACTTCTAGCTGTAACCGAGAAAGGGAAAAGATTGCTTCTACCTCTTCAAGCCCATAACAGCAACTGCCCAAAGCTGAACTTAAAAACTAAAAAACAAACCTAGAAACCTTGGTCTGTGAGAGCTGGCCACACCCATCCAGACTGTCTTTATTGTTCCAACTTTTTTTTTAAAAAGCTCCAAGCCCTCTAGTGGTTTTTATAGACTGCTTGGCACCTCTGCTTTGCAACCTGTCTTCACATAAAAAAGACAAAATAATCTGTTGGAGCCACAGTATCATCACAATTCCCCTTATAATTTAATACACCTCAATGACTTCACTTCATAAAGCATCCAAATAATGAATCACATATTACAGCACATGTCTGGAGCAGGTGAAACTTTGTACCTGGACTTTCTGACACTGAAGTACTGACATTATCATTAGACTTGTTAGCTGACTGTATAAAAAAGGTTATTTGAATGAATGAATGATTAATTAATAGAACCTGAATTGAGTGATCTACACCACTATGCTTTCCCAAACTCTCCTTTGGTCCCAGAATCTTCCAGAAAATGAATTTATACTGGTTTCTGTCTATCAAATAAGGGTCTGCCCCACTACATGAAGAAAAGTCTCCTAAATTTCTCAGGAATACAGACAACCGCTTCAATTTATTTGTTTGTGGAAAAGAATGAATAAACCCAAAAATATTGCAAATCAAGTATTAAGTAAGGAAAATTTTGTATTAATGCAATGCCTTAAGTTCTTGGGAGGAATCCTGATGAAGAGCTCTTGCTCAAAACTTCCAACTCTCCTGCTCCTCGGATGCTGCCTGACTGGCTGTGCTTTTCCAGCACCACACTTTTCAACTCTGATCTCCAGCATCTGCCGTCCTCACTTTCTCCCAGGTTTGGGATGGCCAGTTTTCTTTTGATGTCTAATTGCTGCTGTGTAGACAAATGTAAGAGCAATATTGACCACACACAGTAAATCAGTTGAATATATCCAAAGAACCTAATTGGTAGTGTTTATTGAGAAATTTAGGAGATATTCCTTCAGCTAGTGGAACAAGATCTCACTGACAAACATAAACCAGTATCAGTTTGTTTTCTGCAAGACTCTAGGACCACAGGAAGATTTGGGAAAGCCAAAAGATGTAGGTCACACAATTCAAGTTCCAGTAATTGTTCATGTATTCATTCATTCAAATAACCTCCTGTTTTTATACAGTCGGCTAATTGCTGATGAACTATCTTTCATCTGGTAGTTGATTCACAGAGAGTCTAGTGATTATTCAGTACTTCTGTGTCAGAAAGTCCAGGTATAAGTTTCACCTGCTCCAGAAATGTGCTGTTATGTGATTCATTATTTGGATGCTTTATGAGATGAAGTAATTGAGATGTATAAGATTATTAAGGGAATGGACAGGGTGGATAGGAAGCAGCTGTTCTTCTCAGTTGAAGGGCATTTGAGGGAACATTTTCTTCACCCATAGCTTGGTGGGAATGTTTGGTCACTAATCTTTGGGCACCCTGTATGCAAATCAGAGGGCCTACTCCTGGGCTTGGCCAAAGTGGCCATTTATACAAGTCCAGCAGCAGACTGTGAAGTGGATCATAGTGCCTGAGTGTCTTCCCTTCTTCCATGATTACATCTGTACACTGTGTTCATTGAGTGAGAGAGAGAGAGAGCCTAGAGTATCCACTGGAACATTAGACCAGTGGGCACTGCAGAGGTTGGGTATGCCATTACCCCTGTTAACAGCATTTTGGTTTAATTTGATAAGTTTCTGTTGACCATTTTATTTTGCTTTTGTGACAGTTTTCCGCTAGGAGCTGGCTGAGTTGTTGAAATTTTAATTTGAAATAGAAGAATGTTTGGCTAAAGCATTGGGAGAATTCTAACTGCACTTGTTCAAAGTGTCTAGGATATTTAGCAACTAAATGAACCAGTGCAACAGATAAATGGTACCGAGTTTCGTGCTTTACCTGAAAGTCATTTAGGAGAAAGTGAGGACTGGAGATCAGAGTCGAGCGTGTGGTGCTGGAAAAGCACAGCAGGTCAGGCAGCATCTGAGGAGCAGGAGAGTCAATGTTTCGGACATAAGCCCTTCATCAGGAATGAGGCTTGTGGGCCAGGGGGGGCTGAGAGATGGAGAGGTGGCCTTTTTCCAGCACCACACACTCTCCTCTGAAAGACCTTTAACAAAAGACTCCAACACTCAATCATTATTATACTGAACTGCTTAACTAGATTAAACCCACAAAAAAAACTTTGATTGCATGCATGACCAGATACAAAGAGAATCCAGAATGCTGCTCAGTATTGGACATTTCAGAGATTAGGGACTGTTGAATGTTGCAGGGTAATTAACGGTATAATCTATAATGACAATGAGAAGTTCAAATTGAAGTGCTAGTTAATGTTTATGTCATGCCTATGTTAATTCAGTAATATCTGTCATTGCATTTTGATCTGATTCTACAATTATTCAGTGTTGACATAATATTTATTTGGTTAGGTGCTCTGGGAGTCCTTCTGGAAATGAAAAATCAAGGCATAAAATTTAGTAAAGATACTTATACACTAGCATTTGCAGTCTGCTACAAAATGGTAAGTAATTCTTAAACCTGTCAATCTTTTCTTGCTTTAATTCTGTTTCAAAGTTCTCTACTTATGTGAGAACAGATTTATGCCTAGGTCCATGCCAACTGGAGCTACAGGTGTAATGAAAACCATCCTCTGAAAGCATCTGAATACAGAGAGCTTAGTTAATAAACATGCAACCCATGCCGACTTTATATAAAATCAAATCCATCTAAAAGTAAATGAAGAAATAGCCGGAGCCTGTGAGTGCCCTGCGTGTATGGGCAAGTTATCATTAATCAAAGACCCCTCGGTTATTCGTCACATGGGGCCACTGGGCCAAGGAGTGACAGATAGAGTTTAATTTAGATAAATTTGATGTGTTTACATCTTGGAAAGGCAAACCAAGGCAGAACTTATACAGTTAATGATAGGGTCCTGGAGAGTGTTGCCAAACAGAGACATTGAGGTGCGGGTTCATAATTCATTGAAAATGGAGTCGCAGGTAAATAAGGTAGTGAAAAAGGCTTTAGGTATGCTTGTTTTATTAGTCAGGGCATTGAGTATAGCAGTTGGGATGTCACGTTGTGTCTGCACAGAAGATTGGTTAAGCCAGTTTTGGAACACTGCATTCGATTCTGGTCTCCCTACTATAGGAAGGATGTTGTTAAACTTGAAAGAGTTCAGAAAAGATTTACAAGGATGTTGCCAGGGTTTGAGGTTTTAAGCTATAGGGAGAGACTGAATAGGCTGGGACTATTTTTCCTGGAGCATTGGAAGCTGAGGGGTGAAGGTTTATAAAATCATGAGGGGCATGGATAGAGGGAATGGCCAAGATCTTTTCCCTGGGGTGGGGGAGTCCAAGACTAGGGGCATAGGTTTAAGGTGAGAGGGGAAAGAGATAAAAGGGACCTAAGGGGCAACGTTTTCGCACAGAGGGTAGTGTGTGTATGGAATAAGTTGCTAGAGGAAGTGTTGGAGGTTGGTACAATTACAGCGTTTATAAGGCATCTGGAAGGGTGCACGAATAGGAAGGAGTTAGAGGAATATGGTCAAGTGCTGGCAAATGGGGCTAGATTTATTTCGGATGTCTGGTCAGCATGAACAAGCTGGACCGAAGAGTCTGTTTCCATACATCCCTATGACTCTATACCTCTCTACACTGCTAATTGTAAACATGGTGAAGACCAATGGTTTTGATATGCTGCACGTGTTGACCTGAGCTGGTCTGGAGGTGTAGTCTGGACTGAGTGTGCTGCATCATCCCGGTGTGTTGTACTCCACACAATTGGAGCAGTCAATGAGATGATGTACAGGATACTGAGTTACTGGAGGGACTGGAGCAGTCCTCCAGGAGGAGGACAGGATACTGGGAAAGAGGGAACATACCTTGTCCATGACAAAGCTCCATTGTGCTGGGCACCACAAGTCTGACAGATCCTGAATGGCAGCAAATCACTAGAGATGAGAGCTGGAAGGTAAGATGCTCCTGATTCATGGTGCAAGCGTTTGGTTTATATTGTGAGGATAGATCATAAGATGTAGGAGCTAAAGTAGGCAATTTAGCCCATTGATTTTTTTTTGATGGCATTCAGTGAGTTTGTGACTGCTCTGATAATTTGTGTGCAGCATCAAACCCACAGAGACCAGTGACCTTAATAAATAAAGATCTACTGTGTTGGAGGCAAACTTCTCAGAAGAAGAACTAAGACATTGCTAAATTTTGAGAGAAATAGCTTTGTCAGAGGTAATTATGTTTATATCCAGAACACAACCAAATTCAATGATATGTATTTTTCTTGTAATTCACAGTAAGTTACTTCCTACTTTTTGTTGCACAAATGTTTTCTTTTGTATGCATCATTTTGAATAGAGGGCTAATGTATGGTCTATAACTGTGTAATGAGCTGAGCTGTCCTTGTTCAGCTGTTTTTGTAAAGAGAGGATGCTCTATTGGTTTGCTCTCTGGGGTATGTCTGCATTAACTGAACTCCAGATTTGTGCCCTGGCAAAATATCTGAATAATCTTCACGCAGAATACCGAAGAGACATACAAGATCTGCAGCATGCTGTTGGAAGAATCGTTAGCAAGAGGAGATTTCATTTCCCGGCATGCATTCTGCTTTGCAGTAGCACTTGTAATTAAGCAGGTACGGTTTTCCTCACAGGCTAACAGGGTGAAATATGTACCTTGCTGCTGAGTATAACAGAGTCATAATTAGACCTGGAAATTCTTTGTTGTCTGCAGTGCTGTTTTCCACAGTTTTAACTAGAGGATATGTGTTTAAAAAAAAAGCAGTAAATTATTTAGTTCTGTTATTTTCCAGATTAAAAGCTTACATGCTTTCATTGCGATTTAAGGTAATTTTTGTAACTGTTGTAAGGTAATCCTGTAATTTTTTTCCCCATGTTTTGTATTTGCTAAATAAAGCATGACCTCACACATGGTGTAATTTAAAAGGTTTGTAGCAATGCAGCAGACTCCAGCAAGAAAGATCAGCCATATTGTCTTAACGTTTAACAGATAGCATTACCATTGCCAAATTTCCCACCGCCTAGAGAATGGGGGCTACCTTTGATCAAAAGCTTAATTGGAGCATCTATAGAAGAGATGGTGATAAATAATGGCAATATCACTGAATGAGTAATCCAGAGGCTAATCCTGTGGGATTGGCAGAATTTAACAGATCTGGAATATAAAGCTAGTCTCTATCAATCATCAATTTTTGTAAAAGCTAATCTGATCCAATGATGTCCTGCAGGAAAGGAAATCTTCTATTCTTACTCGGTCTGGTCTACTTGTGACTCCAGTCCAACTGCAACAATATGGTTGATTCTCAAGCCACTCAGTTCAAGGGCAATTAGACATGGGCACACAATCCTTGTCTTACCATCACCAACTTCCTGTGAAAGAAATACATAAGTATTGTGGCGATAAGAACAGGTGGGATGTTGGGAATTGAATGCTACATGATTTGTCTTTTGACCTCCCACCTCCCTCTATATGTCAAAATGAGATGGAATAGCCTGCGCAGCTCCAGACGGCCTACTTGATTGGCATCTGATTTATACTCCTTCTCCAGCACTGCCACTTTGTAGCTGCAGTGTGCATCATCGAAAAGATGCACAGCAGGTAACACTCCAAGGCTCCTTTCACAGTGCTACCCAAATCTGTGACCACCTCCAAGTCTCAGACTGTGCTAATCTGGAAATGTATCACTATGTTGTAACTGGATGAAAATCCTGGTACACTTGCCCAACGGCACCTGGAGTACTTTCACCACCACATCGACTGCAATAGTTTAAAAAGGTGGCTCCCCATCACCATCTCCAGAAGCAGTGAGGGGTGGTGCCAAATGATGGTCCTGGCAGCAACAACTATATCCACGAGATAAATAAGAAATCTCGTTAAGAAGAATTGAACTTTGCTTTATCTCTTCATTTTCCTTCACACCCGATCCAAGTTGTGGTCACATGGTATTTTAGAGATCACTTTGTGAAGGGATTCAGCAAGTGATGAAAATCTTTTTTAGTCCAGCACATCCATTACTGTGACTTGTGGAGATTGAAAGGAATTTTCTGTGGCACAGAGTCTTAAGTCCTGCAATTGTGTAAAGGCTGCTTACAATCTTGGAAATAGTCCAAGATGTATAATACTTTTTAATGCAAATCATCGAATGTATTCTGTTGTAGAATTTAGTCTTTAACATCTCAGTATTCCAATGGAAAGTGATTGCTATTTCTCCAGAAGTATTTAAGTAGTGCAAGACTGTGTCAGAGATGTATTTATAATAGACATTTACATACTCACCCATTAGGACTGTAATGTACTGTAATTTGAAATTTTTTGTTTATTTTGGTTTGCAGACCTTTTGTCGAAATAAATATGGCATCTTTCATAAGACAAAACACGAAGAACTGCAGATAATGAAAATCTGAAATGAAAACAGAAATAGCTGGAAAAACTCAGGTCTGGCAGCCTCTGTGTAGAGAAAGTAGAGTTGACATTTCAGAAGAATTGACACTGGATCCGATATACTGACTCTGCCTTCTCTCCCCAGATGTTTGCAGACCTGCTGAAAGCAGAGTTAACGAGTTAACTTATCAGGTCCAGTGACCCTTCTGGACTGTTGACTCTGCTTTCTCTCCACAGATGCTGCTAGACCTACTGTGTTTCTCCAGCTATTATTGTTATCATTACAGTATCTTTTGCGTTCTATCATGGTTAAGTTTGAGCATCCTAGTATTGTTATTCTATCAGTGTAAATTTCTCAGAAAACTACTTTTTACTTCTGTATTACAGAAAAATTAATGTATTTTTTAAATTGTTTTATTTCAGAATAATATTGTTAAAGCTCGGTCAATTTACTCACACATTTTGCACACAGACAGCAAAATCTGTCTTAATCTTCACGTAAGTACCTCTATCATGATTAATGAAAGCTTTAGATTCATTTAGCACCTTTCACAATCCTAGAAATGCTGTAAGATCACATGAAAAGAAATGCAGTAAGGGGCAAGTCATTTGTCGAACTGACCAGAAAAGTAGTCTTGCGTCATGTTCCTGTTGACCTCAGCTGTGTCTCATTTTCTACCTTTTCAGCACTGATATATTTGCAAATCACCTAAACACTGGAATATTTGACCTGAATATTTTGACACAAGCAACTAAAAAGGTCAAAGGAGGAAAATAAAACCTGTCCAACTCCAATTAATTTTACTTCTGTTCCATCATGCCATCAAACAGCAGGTGTTGCATTGCTGTAAAGTGAGTTGTGAGAGGACAGGGCATTCGTTCCCTCACTGTGCCATCTGGAACATGGATTGTGTGACTTTGGCACTGTTACGCTCAATGCACATTATGTAAAATGAAAACTTTGGATTCTGAAGGCCAGCAAAACTTATGTGAATGCAGACCTGGCTATCCAAATCAAAACTCTGTACACAAATCTACTAAAGCACAGGAAATGAATAAAATGAGTTTAGAAGGACAAAATACAACATAAAGGATTTATTAATTAAGGCCATTACAGAAATCTGGCTGTAGGTTGATTATTGCACAAACTAAGGACTTGTGGGGTTGAGGGTAACAATTTGATTAATAGAGAGAAAGTGTTGACTAGGATAAGCAGATCATTTTTCAAGTTGGCCAGCTGGAGTGCTGCAAGGATGAATGTTGTGGCTTCACTATTTCCAACTTGTATTAGTGACTAGGTTGAAGGTAAAAAGAATGATCTATCCAAGTCTGCTTATGATAGAAACATAAACCATGAGGACAACACAGCTGTTAAGTTCAGTGACTAAACAAGAGCAGAATCAAAAGTGGGAATGTTTTGTAAATGGTGAGAAACTTTTAAATATTTGTGTTCAGAGGGATTTGAGTGTCCTTGTACAAGGAACACGGAAGGTTAGCATTTGGATACAGCAAGTAATGAGAAAGGCAAATGGTGTATTAGCATTTGTTGGAGCAGTTTGGAATAAGTGAAAAAGTATCGTATGGAAATTTAGCAAACAGCACCTGAAATAATATGCATATTTTTGTTCTCCTTATTTAACAAATGATATATTTGCATTGGTGATGCTGCAAGATAAGTTCACAACATTGAGTCACAGAGTCATACAGATGTACGGCATGGCAACAGACCCTTTAGTCCAACACATCCATGCTGACCAGATATCCCAACCTGATCTGGTCCCAACTGCCAGCACCCAGCTCCCATCAAACCCTTCCTATTCATATACTCATCCAGATGCCTTTTAAATGTTGCAATTGTACTAGCCTCCACTATTTTCTCTGGCAGCTCATTCCATACACATACCAGCCTCTGCGTGAAAAAGTTTCCCCTTAGGTCTCTTTTATATCTTTCCCATCTCACCCTAAATCTATGCCTTCTAGTTCTAGACTCCCCCATCCCAGGGAAAAGACCTTGTCTATTTACCTTATCCATGCCTCTCATGATTTTATAAACATCTATAAGGTGAGTCCTAGCCTATTCAACCTGTCCCGAGTCCTGGGGTGAAGTAGTTGTTGCGTAACAAAAGATTGGGAAGGTTTGACCTATATTCTTTGGAGGTTAGAAGAATAAGAGATATTCTTATTTAAACGTGTAAAATTTCGGATGACTTTGACGGGCTAAATGCTGAGAGGTTGTTTTCCCTGGCTGAAGAGTCTGGAATATCGGAGCACTGTCTTAAAATAAGAGGTCAGTTATTTAAGACTGACTTGTGAAGACATTTCTTTCAGATGTCATAAACATTGCAATTCTTTATACTTGAAAACTGTGGGTACTTGGTTATTCAAGGCTGAGATAAATCTTTGGACATTTAAAGGAATTGGAGGATATGGGGATTGGACAGAAAATTAGAGATGAGATCAAAAAGGGTGGCATGGTGGCACAGTGGGGGTTAGCACTGCTGCTTGACAGCGCCAGAGACCCGGGCTCAATTCCCGCCTCAGGCGACTCTCTGTGTGGAGTTTGCACATTCTCCCCGTGTCTGCGTGGGTTTCCTCTGGGTGCTCCGGTTTCCTCCCAAAATCCAAAAATGTGCAGGTTAGGTGAATTGGCCATGCTAAATTGCCCGTAGTATTAGGTGAAGGGGTAAATGTAGGGGGAGGGTCTAGGTGGGTTGCGCTTCGGCAGGTCGGTGTGGACTTGTTGGGCCAAAGGGCCTGTTTCCACACTAAGTAATCTAATCTAATCTAAAAAGCCGATACTCCAACCGTAATTCTATCAACAAACACATCGAGTTAGACTCCCATTCACCACACCCTGAGAAAAAGAACAGGAAGTGACTTCACCACAGGAAATGACATCACCAACCCAAAGAAACCCAAACACATAAATAAAAAGCAGGAATTATCAGCAGTGCTTCGCCTGAGACCCACTGAAGTTGTTACCTAGTAGGGTGATGAAACGTCTGGAAATGAACCTTCCAGCTCAGTGAGCAAACCTACATCCAGCTAATATGATCTTGCTGAATGACATTATATATGGCATACTTCTATTCCTGTTTATTTCCTTATTGTTTATGCATAAAGATTTCAGGCTATAGAAAGAACAGCAAAATTTGAAAGAGGAAGAAATCTAAATATTTATGAAAGGCACACTTACAATAGTAGAAAGCGGGCATTACACCTTGTATGTTTCCAATATCCTGTGTTCAGGAATGGATGCAAGACTTTTACGAGTCCATGGGTCTGAGTGTAATATAATTGGGAATGCTTAAATATAGGGATCTGGAAAGGATATATTTTAAAGAAATGATTATGATAGGTCATTTTAGTTTTCATGCAGACAGGAAGAAACATATCAGCATGATAATAAAGGGCAACACATTTCCAGAATGTATTTAGAACAGTTTTCTAAAACAATATGTTTTAGAATAACAAAGGGACATATGGTCCGTAGTAAATTTAAACATGTAAGATCATAAGATGTAAAAGCAGAAGAAAGCCATTGAGCCCATCAAGTCTGTGCTGCCATTCAATGACATCATGGTCGATCTGATCGTTTAGTGATGAGAAATTAATGCATATTAGTCGCTAAGCCTGGAGAAAGAGAACGTCTGAGATATTGAGAGTAGAGGGAGAGCGCGAGTGAGTGTCATCCTAAGGGTATTACATTTTTGTAAGACATTTAAAAGTTGTGACTGCCATAAGCTTAATTACCCAAATTACTGGGACATCTATCCCAAAGACAAAAGCTCCATTTGTATAATTAAGCAACTATAGCCATCAGTAAAAGATAATATTAAGAGAAAAAGTTCACCCAAAGGCAAAAACGTGTACTAAAGCAGATAAGGGAAATGTTAACAAGTAGCAGTGAGATTCAGAAGAAGTTATGAAATATGCAAAGCCCATGTGCTGAAATTACTGAAATCTTTTGGACATTTATAAAAAATATTGTTAATGTTGAAGTTTATCTGGAGTTCGGGATACAAATGTGAGGATGTGATATTTCAGATTGAACAGGGGCAAAAATGCTTTATCCCTGAGAGCTGTGGCTGCTGAAGCTTTCAGTATATTCAAGATTAATATAACGCTGATTTTTCTCTCTACAGATACTGAGTTTCTCCAGTACTTTGTTTTTGTTTCAGATTTCCAGCCTCCACAGTTCTTTGTTTTTAATAATGTGGAGGTTAGTAGAGTGTTGTGTATTGATGGATAATGCTGGAAGGTGTGGTTAAGACAGATTTTGAATAGTGGAGCAGCCTTGAATGACCAATGGCCTATCCTATCCAGCTCCTGTTTCTTACATTACCTTATGAATCAGAAACCTGGTTAAACCTCACCGAAAGTAGACAATTCAGTTTTGAGCATCACAGATTATATTGGTTTTGGAGAGAGGGAGCTGACAATGTTAAATTAACTCAACGGTTTGCATAAAGCTGTTTCTATTCCTCTGAATTCACATATTTTGACGTGTGACCAATTATGGTTTTTAAAATGACCGATATTTAAGTATGTTTTCACTAGCAACTGAGAACATGTTTTATATTTAAGGGCTATAACAATATTATAATTTTGATTCAGGTCCTTTTGTTAGCTCTGTCGGGGGCACAACAAACTCTGCTTTCCGTTTTGGAAAGTACAGTTGCAAACAAAGTGCCAACCTTTGTGAAGAAGCTGGATATTTCCCAAGAAGTGGTAAGTATGTAAATGCACAAACTTAACATCTTTATTGATTGAGAAGTTTGTTTGTATCTTTGTTGGGACAAAGTCCTGGGGGCCCCTTACCCAAAAGGACTGAAGTGGTTCAAGAAAGTCCACATGTCACCAGCTCCATGACAGCTAGCGATGCGTAATAAATGCTGGCAGCTTCGAAGCTCAGTGGTTAACATTGCTGCCTCACAGCGCCAGAGACCCTGGTTCAGTTCCAGCCTCGGGTGATTGTCTGTGTGGAGTGCCTGCGTGGGTTTCCTCTGGGTGTTGCAGTTTCCTTCCACAGTCCAAAGATGTGCAGGTTAGGTGGATTGACCGTGCAAAAATAGTGTTTGAGAAGTGCAAGCTAGGTGGGTAAGCCTTGGGAAATGCAGGGTCCCAGGGATGGGATGGGGTGGATGTGGGTGGGATGCTCTTTGGAGGTTCGATGTAGTCTCTATGGGCTGAATGGCCTGCTTCCACCCTGTAGGGATTCAATGATGATCAGCAGTGACCCAAAGAATGTTCTTTTTAAGACACCAGTCTTGTTTATGCCTCAGTGGTGACTGTCGGTGAGAAACTCTGCTGGGGAGAGCTTCACTTAAACGAAATTCAATTGGATTCCTGAGAATAGCAATCAGAAATGGGAACCTTGGTCCATTTTAATTTCCTCAAATCTTGCTCAAAAGCACAGAAGCCAGCTGTAGTATGGTACATCTAACTGGGCTTTGACTATTTAATGCTCTAGGTAAAAACAATGACTGCAGATGCTGGAAACCAGATTCTGGATCAGTGGTGCTGGAAGAGCACAGCAATTCAGGCAGCATCCGAGGACAGGCAAAATCGACGTTTCGGGCAAAAGCCCTTCATCAGGAATAAAGGCAGAGACCCTGAAGCGTGGAGAGATAAGCTAGAGGAGGGTGGGGGTGGGGAGAGAGTAGCATAGAGTACAATAGGTCAGTGGGGAAGGAGATAGGTCAGGGAGGAGAGGGTGGAGTGGATAGGTGGAAAAGGAGCTGGGCAGGTCGGACAAGTCCGGACAAGTCAGGGGATCGAGTTGCTGGAGGTTAGAAACTAGGATGAGGTGGGGGAAGGGGAAATGAGGAAACTGTTGAAATCCACATTGATGCCCTGGGGTTGAAGTGTTCCGAGGCGGAAGATGAGGCGTTCTTCCTCCAGGCGTCTGGTGGTGAGGGAGCGGCGGTGGAGGAGGCCCAGCACCTCCATATCCTCGGCAGAGTGGGAGGGGGAGTTGAAATGTTGAGCCACGGGGCGATTTGGTTGATTGGTGCGGGTGTCTCGGAGATGTTCCCTAAAGCGCTCTGCTAGGAGGCGCCCAGTCTCCCCAATGTAGAGGAGACCGCATCGGGAGCAACGGATACAATAGATGATATTAGTGGATGTGCAGGTAAAACTTTGATGGATGTGGAAGGCTCCTTTAGGGCCTTGGATAGAGGTGAGGGAGGAGGTGTGGGCGCAGGTTTTACAGTTCCTGCGGTGGCAGGGGAAAGTGCCAGGATGGGAGGGTGGGTCGTAGGGGGGCGTGGACCTGACCAGGTAGTCACGGAGGGAACGGTCTTTGCGGAAGGCGGAGAGGGGTGGGGAGGGAAATATATCCCTGGTGGTGGGGTCTGTTTGGAGGTGGCGGAAATGTCGGCGGATGATTTGGTTTATGCGGAGGTTGGTAGGGTGGAAGGTGAGCACCAGGGGCGTTCTGTCCTTGTTGCGGTTGGAGGGGTTGGGTCTGAGGGCGGAGGTGCGGGATGTGGATGAGATGCGTTGGATGGCATCTTTAACCATGTGGGAAGGGAAATTGCGGTCTCTAAAGAAGGAGGCCATCTGGTGTGTTCTATGGTGGAACTGCTCCTCCTGGGAGCAGATACGGCGGAGGTGGAGGAATTGGGAATACGGGATGGCATTTTTGCAAGAGGTAGGGTGGGAAGAGGTGTAATCCAGGTAGCTGTGGGAGTCGGTGGGTTTGTAGAAAATGTCAGTGTCAAGTCGGTCGTCACTGATGGAGATGGAGAGGTCCAGGAAGGGGAGGGAGGTGTCAGAGATGGTCCAGGTAAATTTAAGGTCAGGGTGGAATGTGTTGGTGAAGTTGATGAATTGCTCAACCTCCTCGCGGGAGCACGAGGTGGCGCCAATGCAGTCATCAATGTAGCGGAGGAAGAGGTGGGGATTGGTGCCGGTGTAATTACGGAAGATCAACTGCTCTACGTAGCCAACAAAGAGACAGGCATAGCTGGGGCCCATACGTGTGCCCATGGCTACCCCTTTGGTCTGGAGGAAGTGGGAGGATTCAAAGGAGAAATTGTTGAGGGTGAGGACCAGTTTGGCCAAACGAATGAGAGTGTCGGTGGAGGGGTACTGTTGGGAACGTCTGGAGAGGAAAAAACGGAGGGCTTGGAGGCCCTGGTCATGGCGGATGGAGGTGTAGAGGGATTGGATATCCATGGTGAAGATGAGGCGTTGGGGGCCGGGGAAACGGAAGTCTTGGAGGAGGTGGAGGGCGTGTGTGGTGTCTCGAACGTATGTGGGGAGGTCCTGGACTAGGGGGGATAGGACAGTGTCGAGGTAGGTAGATTTAATGCTATTTAATGCTCTGCAGAGGCAGGATGAAATCTGGCATCTTTTTGCTCTGTCTGGTCCAGTACAACACTTGACAGTTACATTTCATTTTATTTGTTCATGAGTTGTGGATGTTGTTGGCTAAGACAGCATTTACTGCCTAGATTCCCAGAGGATAGTTTCTGTGAGTGTGGAGTTACACAGATTGTGTAACATCGTTCTTCTTTAAAGGACACCAGGTGGGTTTATGGCTTTTCACCATGTTTACCACATTTATTTCCAGATTTTCAATTGAATTCAAATTTCTCCATTTGAAATTTGAATCAGTGTCCCTTGAGCACTGGTCTGAGTTTCTGGATTACTGATCCAGTGACATTACCACTACATTACCCTTAACTAAGGTTGAGTTGTTCCTTGTATCTGTATATGTAGGAGAGTGTACACTACTTGTTCCAACTGATGGCATATTTTTGCTACATTTATTCAGCACCTATGATGATGTACAATAAAGTCTCCATGTGATGCACAGCTTGGGAGATTGTGCATTACTCCTCAGGGTGAATTGCATAATCTGCTAGGATGTTGTTTGAAGGTTTCTCTCCCCTTTTGTGCCCTTGCAGTGAAAGCTCTGTGATACACATTGTTTCGTCCTCTGAGTTATTTAAGCATCTCTCTGCTTAATTATCTGTTTTGATTATCTCTCTGTCTGTCTCTCTCTCTTTATCTGTCTAGATTCACCATACAATTTGTGTTTATCTGAATAAATTAAAAATCTGTTTCACTTAATAGACATTTATCACAAACCTATGTTAACGTTGGTCTATTTATCATCAAAGCTGACTGCAGTCTGCAAAACCTTGGAGAAAAATCTGGAACTTCAAAGACGGTTTGAAGATGTGTGTGACTCACTACAAAGGTCTGGTCAAATCACAGCACTGAGTCTCGATGACATGCTTTGTCAAACATCAAATGGAAAAAAGCCTGTTAACCCTTTATTGGATACAAGGAAAGTTAGTCGACGGACCTTCAAACCGCTACAGTCAGCTTTACTTTCAGAGTAATTTAGCTGGATTGTGCATTATTTGGTAGTGTTGAACAGCTGTACCTGGACATCTTTCCCCGCTATTGGTGTCAGCTGAGAGAACAGATGTTTTTCAACATCTGGTTTCACTGTTTCGAGCAAACTTGAAGACTGAGCGATGCAGAGCGCTTCTTGAGGCAAGATGATGTGTGTTTTGAAGGTGGTAATTGTTACAGTAATCTTTAAAGGCCCAAAACCAAAGTTACACATTTGGCAAAAATAAGTAAACAAAACTGTGCTGTAACTTGAATGCTACATTGCATGTCTTTGGAGGATACAGAAAGGTACATTGCTTCTGATTCATAACATTTGTGTTGTACTTCCAGAGAGCACAAAATTTTCAAATTATTTCATCACACTTGAACTTAGTTAATTATTCATCGTGTACTTTTGATTCAGTTTAATTTTTCATACATTTGTACACTGGTCTAAAATCATGAAGTCCTTTCAGAACCAGGTTTAGCAAAAATATCATTGATCCCTATCTGAACCAGGAAGACTATTGTAAAGCTGTGAAACATATTGCATAGTTGTTTTTCCTGTAGTGTTATCAGAACTGAGCCAGTTTTAGGCGCAATATATATTTTCCATAAATTGCTGCCTTGCACCAGTGCCACAGTGCTGATAGGAAGGCAGTTGCAAGGTTTTGACCCAGCGAAGGTACAAGAACAATGCAGCTCCAAGTCAGGAAGATTGCAGCTGTTGGTATTCTATCCTTCTGTCTCTCTGCCGAGCATATCCTTTGGGATATCCATCTGATGCATATTCAGTATTTCACCAGTTAGGAATTCAGTTTGAATAGTTTCTCAAATTTGCTGCA
Organism: Chiloscyllium plagiosum; assembly: GCF_037043375.1. Classification (NCBI taxonomy): domain Eukaryota; kingdom Metazoa; phylum Chordata; class Chondrichthyes; order Orectolobiformes; family Hemiscylliidae; genus Chiloscyllium; species Chiloscyllium plagiosum. Next base: position 117,066,402 of record NW_028270140.1, read on the forward strand.
GGTTTGTTGCCAGCTGAATGGGGCGTAGTTTTATTGATTTTCATGCAAGAGAAATGCAGGCTATATATATTCAGGTGGACATTTTGCTAAGATTAAGTGAACAGTAAGATATTCCCTCATTATCTTGAATAAAGTCGTGTTATCTTAGAAGTTGTAATATTTTGGCAGAGTTCACCTCGCCACATTCATTTCCATCCTGCCAGCAGTTTTATTGGCTGCTTCAAAGGTCCTATGGTTGACGTAATGAGTCATAAAATAACCTTTTATTCAGAAGTTGTAAATCATTTGTAATACAATGTATGCAATGCAAATACAATTCTCAATGCATGAAGGAATTTGTGTTCTGAAACATTTTTATTGCTAGGCAACTTCATGGTATGAATAATCTTTTTGTCCAATGCACAGTCTAAATTCTTAAAGGAAATGAAACTCAAAAATCTGTCAACACGCAGTAACTTAAAAATGTTCACCTGTCTTCCATATTTCTTTCAAGTTTGTAAACAGTTGACTGAGAAGATGATAAACTGTGCGTCTGCAAATGTTCTGTATTTGAAAGAAGCTGCTCCCTTTATCATCAATATTTTATTTTGGTAGACTTAGTTCAGTAGGCTTAGTAAGGGATTCTGAATCAGAATTCTGAACTACAAAGTGTGTTTTCTTGATTGTCCATTATGATTGACCTCTGGATGTAACAAATTAAAGATTTAATGAAAACTACTGTGTTCCGTTTATTTTCATTCAAAAAAATACAATGGAGTCCTCTTATAGTCTGTCAAAATGCTCACTATTCCTGGCTGCTTTTCTTTGCTGCAAACAGTATTCTTAAATCCCTGCCTCCTCCAACTCTTGCCCCAGACAACAGCAGGGGCCTGTTTATGTGACCCCAGTCTTAATAACAGTCGGTTTCAGCTGTCTCATCTGACCCTTTCCTGAACCCATCACGCCAGACCTCCTCTGAAGGTTCTCTCTGTCCTACCTAAATTCGCACCGTTGAGTCTTTCTATCCCGTCTTCCACCTTGCCCTCTCAGATCCTACCTTCTCCACAAAACCAACCTCCTGCTTCTCTGACCCTAAACTGCTTGATGACCTATCTTTCCTTCCTGGCTCCCATGTTAACTGATGGTTAATGGTTCTCCCTCCTCTAGTGCTCTCCTTGATACTTCATCAGCCCCCAGCCTAAAGAAACAAACCCTTGATCCTTCTGTCCATGCAAACTACTCCATATGCAAATTCTCTTCCACTCCTAAATCCTGAACATTGTAACGCTATATCTGTGCTTCATTCCATGAATTCCAAGATCAGTTACAGTATAACAATGTCACCAACACACAGCACCATCTTAGATACAGAGTACCTAAGTACAATCCTCAGGTCAGACAAACCAGCAAAGTTTAAAAAGACAAATATCACAGTCTCTCTTCAAGGGCTCTCCATTGGGGCCAAGGGCACTGAGCTGCGGGTCGATGTATTCCCACGCCAGGCTGCTAGTTGATGGTATTCTCGCTCTGGGCTGCAGGTTGACGGTATTCCTGCTCCAGGCTGCAGGCCGAAGGTATTCCCGCTACATGCTACTAGTCAATCGCATTCCTGCTATGGAATGCTGGTCAATGGCATTCCGTTCCGGAGTGCTGGCCAATAGAATTCCCACTCTGGGCTGCTGGTTAATGGTATTCCTGCTCCAGACTACTAATTAATCGTATTCCCGCTCTGGGCTACTGTCAATGGCATTCCTGCTCTGGAATGCTGGTCAGTGGTATTCCTGCTCTGACTGCGGGTTGATGGTATTCCTGCTCCAGGCTGCGGGTCAGTGGTATTCCCACTCCAGACTGCTGGCCGAAGGTATTCCCGTTCCGAGGCTACTAGTCAATGGCATTCCTGCTCTGAGATGCTGGTCAATGGCATTCCCACTCTGGAAGGCTGGTCAATGACAGTCCCGCTCCAGGCTGCTGCTCGATGGTATTCCAGCTCTAGGCTACTAATCAATGACATTCCCGCTCTGGGCTGCTGATCAATGTTATTCCCACTCCAGGCTGCTGGTCAATGGTATTCCCACTCTTGAGATGCTGGTCGATGGCCTTCCCGCTTTGGGCTACTGGCCAATGGCATTCCCGCTCCGGGCTGCTGGTCAATGGTAATCCCATTCTGGCCGCCTGTCAATGCCATTCCGCTCTGGAATCCTGGTCGATGGTATTCCCACTCTGGGCTACTGACCAATGGCATTCCTGTTCCGGTCTGCTGGTCAATAGTATTCCCACTCCAGCCTGCTGGTCAATGGCATTCCCGCTCTGGGCTACTGGTTGAAGGCATTCCCGCTCCTGGGTGCAGGTCAATGGTATTCGCATTCTGGGCTACTAGTCAATGGTATTCCTGCTCTAACCTACTAGTCAATGGCATTCCTGCTTTGAGATGCTGGTCGATTGTATTCCCACTCTGGGCTACCAGCCAATAGCATTCTCACTCCGGGCTGCTGGTTAATGGTATTCCCACTCTGGGCTACTAGTCAGTGGCATTCCCGCTCCGGGCTGCTGGTTAATGGTATTCCCAGTCTGGTATTATGCTCCGGGCTGCTTGTCGATGTTATTCCTACTCTGACCTACTAGTCAATGGAATTCCCACTCCGGGCTGCTGGTCGATGGCATTCCCACTCCAGGCTGCGGGTGGCAGATATTTCAACTCTGGGCTACTGGTCGATAGCTTCAGGGTAGGCATCCTTATCACCAAAGGGCAACTAGATCCTCGAATAAGCGAAATATTGGCCCTTCTCAGAGATGGCAGGAGATGGTCATGGCTGTATGAGTCATTGAACATGTTGAGCATCGGGCCTAACAATATGTTTAAAAATTCCTTATAGAATTCGCTGGGAAGTCCGTCAGGACCGGGCTCCTTTCCAATCTGAAGCTGCTTCACAGCCTCCTGCACCTCATGCTCTGATAAGGGGACATTGAGAAAAGGCTGTTGTTTGGGGGTCACGCCTGGGAGCTCCAGATCCTTGAAAAAGGACTCCATTTTGGCCCGCCCTTCTCACGACCCTCAGATTGATATAACTTAGAGTAAAAATTTCTGGAATGCCGCATTTATCTTTTTGGAGTCACATGTTAGGTTCCCAGACCCTTCCCTAATCGCCACAATGGCTTGAGGGGCGCTCCTTTTCCTGGTGAGATATGCTAAGTATTTGCCTGGCCTGGCATCATGCTCATATAACCTTTGCTTTGCGAAAGGAAGCTCCTTTTTGCTGTCTGCATGAGCACGGAGTTCAATGCAGACCACAGCACCGTAATCCTCTGTAGTTTGACCAATGAGGGCTTGTCATAGTAAGTCTTCTCGACTGCCTTCAACCGTGCTTCAAGGAGATGTTGCTGCTTGCCCTTCTGCCACTTCCTACTGGCAGAGTAGGAAATAACTAACCCCCCCGGCATAGACTTTGACAGTTTCCCAAAGGACGGATGGGCTACTAACCAAGTTAATGTCAAGGAATGCCCTAAATTCACTAGAGAAGTACTCTACAAACTTATTATCCTTAAGGATAAAGGGATCGCTCACCAGTGCCTCGGGCCCATTATAGCATCCTTAATTTTAACCAACAGTATATTGGAGCGTGATCAAAGATGGTGATATTACCAATTGTACAAGATGCCAAGTCCAGAGTTGTCACGCGGTCAGAAAAAAAATCAATCCTGGTGTGACATCTGTGTGGAATGGAAAAAAAATGTTAAATCCCTGATTGTAGGGTGGAGACACCTCCAGATGTCCACGAACCCTAACTTTCCACACAGATCCACTAATTGTTTAGTTTGTATGAGGGTATTCAGGGGCCTTTGGGCAACCTGTCTACTGTGGGATCCATGAGACAGTTAAAATCTCCCCCTATAATGATATGCCGGGGCTCAAGACTGATCAGTTTAGAGAACACATCTACCAGAAATTTGAGGGGATGGACCAGAGCCAACAAACATTTAAAGAACCATATTCTTCCCCTTTTATCAGGGCTTTGAGAATTACAAACCTCCCATGCATGTCTTTAACACACTCTAGTAAATGGGAGATTCCTCCTAAGCAATATAGCCACTCCCCTACTTCTGGTATTAAAAGATGAAAAGAAAACCCGATCAAAGCCATTTTCCTGTAGTTTCAAATGTTCCCTATCATCCAAGTGTGTCTCCTGTAATAAAGCAATATCCACCTTTTCCCTTCCAAGACTCGAGAGTACCTTCTTCGTCTTAATTGGTGAGTGGCTCCCTTTGATGTTCCAGTACACCATTTAATCAGGTCATTAGCCATAATCCTCTGCAGTATCGTTTAGATTCCAGAGAGGAGGAATTCGAATTGCAAATCGCCGAGCCTTATTGTCACATGATCCATCAAACATAAAAACTACATAAACCAAAACCACGACACTTAACAAACCTACAAAGCTATCAAAGACTATATACAACAGAAACCAAAAAACAAACCAATATACAGAGCGCCAATGGCGCTGAATAGGAAACTCACCCCCTGCCCAAAGGGGGCATCTTCACATCCCAAAATCCAACTTCCCATCCCGTTGCCAATACAGCAGCCTGGGCATTTAAATACCTGAACCGGGTATAAACTGCCTGTAAGTAGGCATCTAGCCATCCCAACCATTTTCCCTCCTCGTAGCTAGAGCCACACCGCAAGCACGAGCAGAAAAAGTAAATACACCATGAACTAACAATTTGAACAAAGAAATTTTGAAAAAAAAAGGTAAGTACCCCACCCATCCTTTGGTATAACCTAACTTGAAATTGAAAGTACATATCCCATACGCCCCCGAACGTAGTCTAGACCCAGATTATTACCAATACAAAAGGAAAAGAAAGCCCCAACCAGACTTCCTCTTTTTTTAAAGTAAAGTAGAGACATACCCAAACATCACTACTATTTGTACATACTAAATTGTTCAGATTAAGTTAATTTGTCACAAAGTCTCTTTCCTTCTCCGTTATGTCAAAGAGATGTACAGATCCATCTAAGGTGAATCGAGCACCGCTGGATACCTCAGAGAATGCTGGACCCCGAGTTCCCTCAGTCTTTTCTTAATGCCATCATAGGATTTTCTTTTCCGGATCACTGCCACTGAGAAGTTCTGGAAGAACATGATCTTACAGCCCTCGTAAACTAGGGCCTTCGGATCCTTCCCCTGGATTCTGGAAGCTTCCATGATTCTCTCCTTATCTTTATAATAATGAAATCACACCAACAGAGGACAAGGACGTTGCCCCAGACCTGACTTCTGCACCGTAATCTGGTGAGCCCTCTCAATCTTCAAACTTCTCATCCCAGCCTCCGAGTTAAGGAATTTCAGCAACCAGTCCTCAATAAATTTCACCAGTCTCTCACCTTCCTTACCCTCTGGCAGACTGATGATCCGAATATTTTTTTCTTCTGCCCCTGTTCTCGAGGTCATCAACCTGGTCAAGCAAATTACGGCCTTGCATCTCCAGGGCCTGGATCCGATCCTTGGAGATATCGGTATCAGCTTCCACCAGGGTCCACAATGACCCTGCATTCTACTTCAACCATCCTTTTCGTGGTCTTCCGGCTGCAGTTCATGATTCAGAGCATGATAGAGATCGGGGCCTGCTTCTCCTTTATCTGCTTACCCAACATCTCGTGAGATTTCGCGAGCTACTTTACCAGGACCTGGTAGGCAGTCAAGTCTGAGGATCCTGCAGGCTGGATCCTGCTCATTTCTTTGGCATCCCTGGACGGCGAAAAGCGAGGTAAGTTGCTCTCTGACAGCTTCCTTGGACTCCACGACTTTTACAGAGTCTCAGGACATCGCGGTGGTCCGGGTGGGGCGGGTTAGGACTTCGTCCCACTTGTGATGCGGTGCGGTGTGGTGCTCTGCAACGCGATCTTCCTAGATCGCCGCCATCTTGGATCCCCCTGCCTTTTTATGTTTAATAGTTTGTGATGGAGAATGATGCCAACAGAGTGGGTTCAATTCCTGCAATGGCTGAGGTTACTGTGATGGACTTGCTTTCTCAACCTCTGCCCTTTATCTGAGGCATTGTGACCCTCAGATTAAACCACCACCAGTCATCTCTCTCTCTAATGACTGAGCAGCTCTATGATCTGGTAAGACTGTGGCGACTACTTTTCTTTTTAAATGTCAGAATTTGGACATTGAAGACCAATCCCATTTGTTTCACTTAATGTGAGAAGGGATAATCAAAGATGCATTGTAGCCAGTGCCTTCTTGGTTTCTCTAATGAATGGTTTGTTCTCTTCAAGAATTTGGATATTCCTGTAGACTGTACCAGAAATATTTAATATCCAAGATGGCCAATATGCTGTCACGAACAAAGCAGCATGTAAACATGGCAAAAGACCTGATGTCAGTGGTAGGCAAGATGTTGGAGGGAACCCTGAGGGACAGGATGTACATGTATTTGGAAAGGCAAGGACTAATTAGGGATAGTCAACCTGGCTTTGTGCGTGGGAAATCATGTCTCACGAACCTGATTGAGTTTTTTGAAGAAGTCACAAAGAGGATTGCTGAGGGCAGAGCAGTGGACTTCCGTAAGGTGTTCGACAAGGTTTCCCATGGGAAACTGGTTGGCAAGGTTAGATCTCATAGATTACAGGGAGAACTAGCCATTTGGATATAGAATTGGCTCAAAGGTAGAAGACAGAGGGTGGTGGTGGTGGAGGGTTGTTTTTCAGACTGGAGGCCTTGTGACCAGTGGAGTGTCACAAGGATCTGTGCTGGGTCCACTACTTTTTGTCATTTATAGAAATGATTTGGATGTGAGCATAAGAGGTACAGTTAGTAATTTTGCAGATGACACCAAAATTGGAGGTGTAGTGGACAGCGAAGAAGGTTACCTCAGATTACAACGGGATCTTGATCAGATGGGCCAATGGGCTGAGATGTGGCAGATGGAGTTTAATTTAGATAAATGCGAGGTGCGGCATTTTGGGAAAGCAAATCTTAGCAGGACTTATACACTTAATGGTAAGGTCCTAGGGAGTATTGCTGAACAAAGAGACCTTGGAGTGCAGCTTCATAGCTCCTTGAAAGTAGAATCACAGGATAGTGAAGAAGACATTTGGTATGCTTTCTTTTATTGGTCAGGGTATTGAGTACAGGTGTTGGGAGATCATATTAAGGCCGTACAGGACATTGGTTAGGCCACTGTTGGAATATTGCTTGCAATTCTGGTCTTCTTCCTATCGGAAGAATGTTGTGAAACTTGACAGGGTTCAGAAAAGCTTCACAAGGATGTTGCCAGGGTTGGAGGATTTGAGCTATAGGGAGAGGTTGAATAGGCTGGGGCTGTTTTCCCAGGAGCGTTGGAGAGTGAGGAGTGACCTTTATAGAGGTTTATAAAAGCATGAGGGGCATGGATTCAGCTAAATAGACAAATCTTTTCCCTAGTGTAGGGGTGTCCAGAGCTCGAGGGCATAGGTTTAGGGTGAGAGGGGAAAAATATAAAAGAGACCTAAGGGGCAACTTTTTCACACAGAGGGTGGTACGTGTATGGAATAAGCTGCTACAAGAAGTGGTGGAGGCTGGTACAATTGCAAGATATAAAAGGCATCTGGATGTGTATATGAATAGGAAGGGTTTAAATGGATATGTGGCGGGTGCTGGTAAGTGGGACTAGATTGGATTGGGATATCTGGTTGGCATGGATGAGTTGGACCGAAAGGTCTGTTTCTGTGCTGTACAGCTCTATGACTCTATAACTATTTTCAGATGCTAACGTACCGATGGAATGTGTCCCAATGGTCAGACTTACTTTATCTTCCCAGACTAAATTTTTTTTCTTAGAAATTGGAGATGCTACAGAGGAGAATGATCAAGATATTGCCTGGGCTGCAGTGTTTAACCTAGCTCAGCAAGGGGATGGGAACCGGAGATGTAGTTTCAGTGCACAGGAGGATGAGAGTAGGAAGGACAGGGACAGGATTTCAGGGTCACAGGAATGTGCTGGCAGACAGCAAAGTGGTTTGAAGTGTGTCTACTTCAACGCCAGAAGTATCCGAAATAAGGTAGGTGAGCTTGCAGCATGGATAAGTACCTGGGACTTCGATATTGTGGCCATTTTGGAGACATGGATAGAGCAGGGTGAGGAATGGATGTTGCAGGTTCCAGGGTTTAGATCTTTCATTAAAAACAGGCAAGGCGGTAAAAGAAGGGGAGGCATGGCCCTGTTAGTCAAAGATAGTGTAACGGTGGCTGAGAAAACTTTTGATGAGGACTCGTCTAATGAGGTTGTGTGGTCTGAGGTTAGATACAGGAGAGGAGAGGTCACACTGCTTGGAGTTTTTTATAGGCCTTCACAGAGTTCCAGGGAGGTGGAAGAGAGGATTAGCAAATTTATTCTGAGTAGGAGTGAAAGGAACAGAGTGGTCATTATGGGGAACTTTAACTTCCCCAACATTGACTGGAAATGCTATAATTCCAGTACGTCGGATGGATCAGTTTTTGTCCGATGTGTACAGGAGGGTTTCCTGACACAGAATATGTTGAAGGGCCGACAAGAGGGGAGGCCACACTGGATCTGGTGCTTGGTAATGAACCAGGCCAGGTTTTGATTTAGTTGTAGATGAACACTTTGGAGAGAGTGACCATAATTCAGTTACATTTAGTTTAGCGATGGAAAGGGATAGGTACAAGCCACAGCTCAAGAGTTATCGATGGGGCAAGGGCAATTATAATGCAATAAGGCAAGAATTAGGATGCATAGAATGGGGTAGCAAAATGTAGGGGATGCAGACAATCGAAATGTGGAGCTGGTTTAAGGAACAGATATTGCGTGTCCTTGATAGGTATGTTCCTGTCAGGCAGGGAGGAAGTGATAAGGTAAGGGAACCGTGGTTTACTACAGAAATTGCATTTCTTGTTAAGAAAAAGAAGGAGGCTTATGTGTTGATGAGGCAAGATGGTTCAGATGAGGCGATGGAGAGTTACAGATCAGCTAGGAAGGATTTAAAGAGAGAGTTAAGAAGAGCAAAGAGAGGACACAAACAGTCTTTAGCAAATAGAATAAAGGAGAACCCTAAAGTTTTCTATAGGTATGTGAGGAATAAAAGGATGATTAGGGTAGGAATAGGGCCAGTCAAAGAAGTGGGAAGTTGAGTGTGGACCCTGTAGAGATCGGAGATGTGCTAAATGAACATTTCTCATCGGTGTTCACTCAGGAAAAGGAGAATATTGTAGAGGAGAAGAATGAGGTATGAGATATTAGACTAGAAATGATTGAGGTTAGTTACGCACAGGTGTTATCAATTCTAGAAGGAGTGAAAGTAGACAAGTCCCCTGGGCCAGATGGGATCTATCCATGGATTCTCTGGGAAGCTAGGGAAGAGCTAGCCTTTGGCTTTGATATTTGAGTCGTCATTGTCAACAGGTTTAGTACCAGAGGACTGGAGGATTGCAAATGTTGTGCCATTGTTCAAGAAGGGCAGTAGAGATGACCCAGGTAATTATAGACCAGTGAGCCTTACTTCGGTTGTAGGAAAGGTTTTGGAAAGTATTATAAGGGATAAGATTTATAATCATCTAACAAGCAACAATTTGATTTCAGATAGTCAACATGGTTTCGTTAAGGGCAGGTTGTGTCTCACAAACATCATTGAGTTTTTTGAGAAAGTGATCAAGCATGTAGATGAGGGTAGGGCAGTTGATGTGGTATACATGGACTTCAGTAAAGCCTTTGATAAGGTTCCACTTGCTAGGCTGATGGAAAAAATGCAGAGGCATGGAAATGAGGATGATTTAGCAGTTTGGATTAGAAACTGGCTTTCTGGAAGAAGACAGAGAGTGGTGGTTGATGGAAAATATTCAGCCTGGAGTCCAGTTACTGGTGGTGTGCCACAAGGATCTGTTTTGGGACCACTGCTGTTTGTCATTTTTATAAATGACTTAGACGCAGGCATAGGTGGATGGATTAGTAAAATTGCAGATGACACTAAAGTCGATTGCGTAGTGGACAGTTTGGAAGAATGTTACAGGTTGCAGGGGGACTTGGATAAACTGCAGAATTGGGCTGAGAGGTGGCAAATGGAGTTCAATGCAACTAAATGTGAGGTGATGCACTTTGGGAAGAATAGCAGGAAGGCAGAGTACTGGGTCAATGGAAAGATTCTTGGTAGTGTGGATGTGCAGAGGGATCTTGGAGTCCATGTATCCCTGAAAGTTGCCACCCAGGTGGATAGTGCTGTGAAGAAGGCATACGGTGTGTTAGGTTTCATTGGTCGAGGGATTGAGTTCCGGAACCGCAATATCATGCTGCAACTATACAAAATGCTGGTGTGGCCACACTTGGAATATTGTGTACAGTTCTCATCCCCATATGACAGGAAGGATGTGGAAGCATTGGAAAAGGTGCAGAGGATATTTACCAGGATGTTGCCTGGTCTGGAGGGCAGGTCTTATGAGGAAAGGCTGAGAGACTTGGGTCTGTTCTCACTGGAAAGAAGAAGGCTAAGGGGGGATTTGATAGAGACATACAAGATGATCAGAGGATTAGATAGGGTAGACGGAGAAAGACTTTTTCCTAGGATGATGACGTCAGCTTGTACAAGAGGGCGTAACTACAAATTGAGGGGTGATAGATTTAAGACAGATGTCAGAGGAAAGTTCTTTACGCAGAGAGTGGTAAGGGTGTGGAATGCCGTACCTGCTAACGTAGTCAACTCAGCCACATTAGGGAGATTTAAACAATCCTTAGATAAGCACATGGATGATTTTGGAATAGTGTAGGGGGACGAGCTGAGATAGTTCACAGGTCGGTGCAACATCGAAGGCTGAAGGGCCTGTTCTGCGCTGTATTGTTTTATGTTCTATATTTAATCAATAAGGCAAAATGAGTCTGCTGCAGTAACTCAGGAAACTTAAGTTATAAATATCATTTGTTAAAGTAGGACAGCATACTGCGGCTCATGTTTTTTGGTTGATTGCTAAAACTCTGCAGGCAGATTGAGAAATTCTTGAAACCACTGGAAAACTTGTGGCACTTAGGAAGTCAAGGAATTCATGTTCAAACAGAAAAGATTTATTAGCCCATTGCCTTCTAAACACTTGCTTCCAATCTCAAATTTTAACATTTATGCCTCACCCTTTACTTGTAACGGAAGTGAGAGGTACAAAATGTTTACATTTAATCTTTTATATTTCTGGAACACCAGCTATCTCCACAGTCTCAACATGGAGCTTGCCCCCTTTTTCCCAGATGTGACTAAAACATGTTTGTGCAGAATTTTGTTTTTAATTCCTTAATACCAACATCCTAAGTTCCAATGTAGAATGATCTACTTCTCCGTAATGTTGTCCAACTGTTGCTGTTTCTCTGGTATTATATAGCTCCTGTATGCTCCTCATTTGTCTTGCTACTCACATTAATTTCTTGTTTAAATTGTTGCATCTCAACCGAAACAGTTTCAGCATGCAGATGAGATATTCTCCACAGTTGCATTACAGTAGCTGACTTACAGATTAGATTACTCACAGTGTGGAAACAGGCCCTTCGGCCCAACAAGTCCACACCGACCCGCCGAAGCACACCACCCAGACCCATTTCCCTACATTTACCCCTGCACCTAACAGTAAAGGCAATTTAGCATGGCCAATTCACCTAACCTGCACATTTTTGGACTGTGGGAGGAAACTGGAGCACCCGGAGGAAACCCACGCAGACACAGGGAGAATGTGCAAACTCCACACAGAGAGTCGCCTGAGGCGGGAACTGAACCCAAGTTTCTGGTGCTGTGAGGCAGCAGTGCTAACCACTGTGCCACTGGGCCGCCCACTGTTCTGCTCCTTACTCAACAGTGCAAGCCTGTCTCCTTAAACTATTTCTCTCCTGATCTTTCTGCTGAAATTGTTTTCTCAAGTTCTCCTCCTGGTTCCTTTTCACAAATTCATCAGCTTTTGGAGCATAGCGTATGCTCCACAAGAGACTTTGAGACTTTAACCAGTAAGGCAACAGGAGACAATCTGATGCAGTAACTCAGGACACTTTATTTAAGTTATAAATATTATTTACCAAAGTAGGGCATTGGCTGGATGGCCAGACTATGGATCTTGCTTTCTGGTTAGGCTTAGGGCACAGATCACAACTTGGTTTCTCAGTCTCTCTACAATGCCTCGAGAGCCTTCCATTCCAAGGCAGAATAACATCAAGCTTTCTTATGTGTGTTTTCATCATCCAAAGCTATTGTTTATTGAGTCTTTCCAAGCCACAACCCATATCATTATCAGTAATTGTATTCTGATTGGCCTAAGCTAATCAAAGTGCATTGTTCGATAAAAACCGAAAGAATTGCAGACGCTTTGAGTCATAAACAAGAACAGAAGTAGCTGGAAAAGCTCAGCAGGTCTGGCAGCATCTGTGAAGAGAAATGAGAGCTAATGTTTTGGGTCTGGTGAACCTTCCTCCAGTTAATTTCATTACAGATAGCAAAACAAGTTCCCATTGACTGTGGTCAGTAAGGCCGGTCTGTCTGAAAGGTTAATAGAAGTTAATGGCAAAAGTTTGGAAAACTGAATTTTTGCCTTTCACCTAATTAGGTTTCCCCACCTTCCTGTTCACCTTAGAAAAGCTCTGGGAGGTCCCAAAAAATTCTCTCCAAGGAGTCTGCAAGGGATATAGTTCAGCTAAGTAAGGGAGCAAAAATCTGACAGATGCAGTGCAACCCACGAAAATGTGAACTTGTCGACCTTGATGGGAAGAATAGAACATAGAACATAGAATAGTACAGCAATAGAAAAGCAACATGTAATTAAAATGGAAAGAGAGGTTGTGGAATGCTGAGTTAAACTGACTTGCTTTACTTTATTAAACTTCACAAAAACTTACATATAATTAAGTGTAGAAAGCATCTCGCAAAGGTGGTGGGGATATTTAAAGGTTAAATAGGTCTGATAGAAAAGGTTGGATTGATAATAGTGCTCTCTTACTAAAAGGTAGAGAGGAGATGTCTATTGGTAAGATAAATTTATTATGTATGGTGCTCAGTTAAAATACATTGGTAGGAATTTAGTGTAGCCAGCCAATGAATGGCCTTTGCAATTTATTACACTTGTCCGTGACTGTTAGGAGATTTTGCATTGAACGTTGCTGCAACAGAGATGCAAATTATGAGATGCCCTCTACAAAACATCTGGAACCTAGTGGAAAGGCTAAGAAACTCAGGCTGCCATATTAAAAAAAATGTGAAGCAATTAAATGTACACTGCTGAATTTTAACCAAGAACTGTAAATTACAGCAGTAAAGCCTATGTCAAATCAAATATAAAACAAAATAAAAGAGAAAAGAATGATTAATTGAAAGAAAACTTTACAAAATGTACCTTTATGTTTAAATTAGCCTTAAGAAGCTGGTACTGAGCTGCTAAATGGTGTGAGCAGACCCAAAATGCAATTAGGGAAGGAGTTAAAGGATTTTGCCCCAAAGACACTACTGGAACACGAATGTATTTCCAAATCAGGATGGTAAGTAGCTTGGAGGGGAACTTGCAGGTGATGATGTTCCCATGTATTTGCTATGATAGAGTCATACAGATGCACAGCATGGAAACAGACCCTTCGGTTGAACTCGCACATGCTGGCCAGATATCCTAACCTAATCAAGTCCCATTTGCCACCACTTGGCCAATGTCCCTTGAAACCCTTACTATTCACATATCAATCCAGATGCCTTTCTAATGCTTTAATTGTACCAGCCACTCCCCAGGACCTTACCATTAAATGTATAAGTCCTGCCCTGATTTGCTTTTCCAAAATGTAGCACCTCGCATTTTTCTAAATTAAGCTCTATCTACCACTCCTCAGCCCATTGGCCCGTCTGATCAAGATTCTGTTGTACTCCAAGGTAAACTTCTTTGTTGTCTACTACACCTCCAATTTTGGTGTCATCTGCAAACTTACTGATTATACCTCTTATGTTCACATCCAAAATATTTATGTAAATGACAAAAAGCAGTGGACCCAGCACCGATCCTTGTGGCACTCCACTGGTCACAGGCCCCAAGTCTGAAACACAACCCTCCACCACCACCCTCTGTCTTCCACCTTTGAGCCAGTTCTGTATCCAAATGGCTAGTTCTCCCTGTATTCCATGAGATCTAACCTTGTTAACCAAGGTCCCATGGGGAACCTTGTCAAACGCCTTACTGAAGTCCATATAGATCACATCTACCGCTCTGCTCTCATCAATCCTCTTTGTTACTTCTTCAAAAAACTCAATCAAGTTCATGAGACATGATTTCCCACGCACAAAGCCATGTTGACTATCCCTAATCAGTCCTTGCCTTTCCAAATATATGTAAATCTTGCCCCTCAGGATTCCCTCCAGCAACGTGCCCACCACCAATGTTAGGCTCACCAGCCTATTGTTCCCTGGCTTTCCTTACCACCTTTCATACATATTGGCACCACGTTAGCCAGCCTCCAGTCGTCCGGCACCTCACCTGTGACTACCGATGACACAAATATCTCAACAAAGGGCCCAGCAATCACTTCCTGAGCTTCCCACAGAGTTCTGGCATACATCTGATCAGGTCCTGAGGATCTATCTACTTTTATGTATTTCAAGACATCCAGCACCACCTCCTCTGTAATATGGCCATTTTTCAAGATGTCACCATCTATTTCCCTACAGTCTATATCTTCCATGTCCTTCTCTACAGTAAAACTGATGCAACATACTTGTTTAGTATCTCCTCCATCTCCTGTGGTTCCTCACGTAGGCTCCCTTGCTGATTTTTGAGGGGTCCTATTCTCTCCCTAGTCACCCTTTTGGTCTTATTCTTCCAGGTGGTACAAGTTTGGGTTTTATTTTTTACATCTTACAATTAAATGCTGAAGCAGCAAGACTTGACACTAGTAAAAGGTCATTTTTAGTACCGCAGAATAAGTTTAGCATTAATTAGCATTTGTCTCTCCTGGTATTCAGAGGGATTTTGTCCACACATCACAGAAAATTAAACTGCAGGCTCAATAAGGAAATGAGCAAAGCAACTTGTATGTTAATTCATATTGTCAGTGATTGAATGATTAAAATGAGAAAGTCATGTTGCAATTATGTAGGTTCTTGATGCGAACTCACCCAAATCAGTTCATATCCACTTACCTTAACAAGAACATACCTCCCCGAGAGAAGTGCATCAAAGATTTGCTGGCTTGATCCATCAAATAAGAGGGTTGTGCTATGAGAAGAGGTTGAGCAGAATAGATCATAAGAGGTAGGAGCAGAAGTAGGGCTTTCACAATATCAGGTCTGGTCTGCTAATCAGTGAAATCATGGCTAATCTGATCATTCGCAACTCCACTTGCCCACCTTTTCACTGCCTATTACTGATCAAACATCTGTGTCAGCCTCTAAAACACTCTGCAGCAAAGAATTCCATAGATTCATTAATCTCTGAGAGAAGAAATTCCTCCTCATCTCTGTCCTTTACTCTGAGATCATGCCCTTTGATCATAGACTGTTCCACAACGGGAAGCAGTCTCTCTGCATTTACCCTGTCAAGTCCCCTATGAATCTTGAGTTTAAGTTGAAGTTTGATTTATTTTTATCATGTATGAGATACAGTGAAAAATATTGTTTTGCATGGCCTGCCAGCAGATCATATCATACAAAGTGCATCAAGGTATAAGGTCAGAGTGCAGAATACAGTGACACAGCTACATAGAAGGTACAGAGAGTGAGATCAGAATTAACATTGAGAGGGCTGTTCAAAAATATGTTAACTTTGGGTAAGAAACTGTTGTTGAATCTGATCGTACATGTATTCAAACTTTCCTGATGGAAGAGGGTGGAAGAGAGTATAACCAGGGTATGAGGGGTCTTTGATTTTGTTGGTTGTTTTCCCGAGGCAGCGGCAAGTATAGGTAGAATCAATGGAAGGAAGGCTGGTGTGTGTGATGGACTGGGCTGTGTTCACAACTCTCTGTAGATTCTTGTGGTCTTGATGCCTTACCACACCTTTCTAAATGTTCCTATGGTGCATCTAGAAAAATTGGTAAGAGTTTTTGTGAACATGCTGAGTTTCCTTACCCTCTTGAGGAAGTAGAAGTGTTGGTGTGCTTTCTTTACCATCATGTGAACATGGGTGGACCATTGTTGGTGATCATCACTCCCAGAAACTTGACGCTTTTGACCATCTCCATCTTCACACCATTGATGCAGACTCCGCTTCTTGAAGTCAATGACCAGTTCCTTAATTTTTCTGATGTTGATGGAGAAATTGTGGTCTTTCACCATGCCATAAGCGCTCAATCTCTTTTCTGTATTCTGACCTGTTGTTATTTGAGATCCAACCATAACAGCAGTGTTGTCAGCAAACTTCTAAATGGAGTTGGGGTGGAACTTGGCCACACAGTTGTGAGTAATACAGTAGGGGGATGAGAATGCAGTCTGATGGGGCTCCGGTGTTGAGGTTTACGGTGGAGGAGGTGTTGTCACCTGTTCTTACTGATTGTGGTCTATCGATCAGTATGTCAAAGATCCAGGTACAGAGGCGGGAGCTGAGACTGAGGTCTCGGAGTTGAGAGATGAGTTTGTTTGAAATTATAGTATGAGCCCAACTTGGGTATCCTTGTTATCCAGATGTTCAAGGGAAGATTGTACAGCTAGAGAGATGGCATCTGCCTTGGACCTGTTATGCTGTTAGGTGAATAGCAAATGATCAAGGCCATTTGGGAGTCTGGAGTTGATGTGAGCCATGACTAACCTCTGAAAACTTGACATAATTATGGAGGTCAGAGCCACCAGGCAGTAGTCAATGAGATATGCTGCATGATTTTTTTTTGGCACTGGGATGACGGTGGGTTTTTTGAAGCAGATGGGGACTTCAGATCATAGTATATTTCAATAAGGTTGCCTCTCATTCTTCTAAATGTCAATGAGTATAGGCCCAACTTACTCAACTTCTCCCTATCAGACTACCCCTCCATATCCCAGATCAACTTAGTGAACGTCTCTAGACCACTCTTGTGCCAAAAAGTCTCATAAGTGGACAAAAACAAATCCTGTTCAATTGTATTCCAATGTGGTCAAACTACTTTTAGCAAGACTTCCTTATATTTGTTACTCCATTCCAGTTAACCTAAAGTCCAACATTTAAATTGCCTTCCCTATTTCCTGTTGAACATAAATGCCAGCCTCTTGTGACTTATGCATGAGAACTCCCAAACCCCTCTGTTGTAGCTTTTTGCTGTCTTTCTCCATTTAAATAATATTACGATTGGATTATGTTCCACATTATATTCCATCTGCCCAGTTTTTGCCCACCTGCTTAACATGTCTGTATCCCTCTGCAGACTCTGTGTCACCCTCATCAGTGACCTTCCCATCTACTTATATGTAATCCACAAACTTGACTATAGTACATTCACTTTCCTCATCTAAGTCATTAATATATATTGTATGTAGTTGTGGCAGCAACATTGATCCCTGTGGCAATTCATTAGCTACAGTTTGTCTTCCTGAAAATGTTTCCACACCAATGTGACTCTGCTTGATTATATTATCCATTTATAAATGCTCTGCTTACACATTCTTTGTAAGACTCCAACATTTTCCTAATAACAGATATTAAGCTAACTGGCCCATTATTACCTGTTTTTGTAACCTTCCCTTTTTTGCATAAAAATGCTACATTGGCATTTTTCTATCCTCTGGCACTTTTCCAAGCTTGGGAGATTCCTTCTGATACAACCACTATCTCTGTTAATATTCGAGTACATCAATCTTTTAATATCCTAGGTTGTATCCCATCAGGTCCAGGGGACCTATCAGTCTTTTGCCTCCTTATTTTCCCAAATACTTTTCCTCACTGTGTGTGCGGAAAATCATGTCTCACTAACTTGATTGAGTTTTTTGAAGAGGTAACAATGAAAGCTGATGAAGGCAGAGTGGTAGATGTCTATATGGACTTCATCAAGGTGTTCAACAGGTTTTGGCATGGTAGACTGTTAGCAAGGTTGGATCATAAGGAATCCAGGATAAGCTCGCCAATTGGATACAAAATTGGCTTGAGGTAGGAGAAAGAGGGTGGTAGAGGGTTGCTTTTTGGACTGGAAGCCTGTGAACAGCAGTGTGTCACAAGGATCAGTGTTGAGTCCACTGCTTTCATCATTTATATAAATGAATTGGATGTAAATATAGGAGGCATGGTTAATGAATTTGCAGATAACACCAAAATAACTGGTGTAGTGAGCAGTGAAGAACCTTGATCAGACGGGCCAATAGACTGAGGAGTAGCAAATAATATTTAACTTAGATAAATGTGAAGTATTGCATTTTGGTAAAGCAAACTAGGGCAGGACTTATACACTTAATGGTAGGGCCCTGCGGAATCTTGCTGAACAAAGACAACTAGAGGTGCAGGTGCATGGTTCATCGAACGTGGAGTCTCAGGTAGACAGGATGGTGAAGAAGGTAGTTGGCACACTTCCCTCATTGCTCAGAACATTGAGTATAGGAATTGGGAGGTCATGGTGTGGCTATACAGGACATTGGTGAGGCCACTTTTCAGAATACTCTGTACAATTCTGGTTGTCCTTCTATTGGAAGCACGTTGTTAAACTTGAGAGAGTGCAGAAAAGGTTTACAATGATGTTGCCGGGACTGCAGGGCTTGGGTTATAAAGAGAGGTTGAATACACTGGGGCTTTTATTCCCTGGAAAGTTGGAGGCTGAGGGGTGACCTCAGAGAGGAGTATAAAATCATGAAGACCATGAATAAGGTGAATTGCCAATTTCCCAGGGGAGTCCAAAACTAGAGGGCATAGGTTTAAGGCAAGAAGGAAAAGATTTAAAAAGACCTGAGAAGTAACTTTTTCATGCAGAGGGAGGTGCATGTACGGAATAAGCTGCCAGAAGATGTGGTGGAAATGGGTACAATTAGAACATTTAAAAGGCATCTGGATGGTATATAAATAGAAAAGGTTTCAAGGATAATGGGACTAGGTCAGATTGGGAAGTCTGGTCGGCATAGACGAGTTGGACCAAAGGGTTTGTTTCTGTGTTGTATGACACTTTGACGCTAAGTCTCCAATGCTATTCTCTCAAGACAGTTATTGTGTTATACGTTATTGTATTATATAGTCCTACATTCTATCAAATTTAGAACAATGCAAGATGATCCCATTGAAATATAAAATTCTTCTACAACTTGACCGGGTACATGATCAGAGATTATACCTGCTGTCTGTTGAGATTGTGTTAATAACTCAGGATAATAGTTTGGCCATTTAGGACTGAGTTGAGGAAAGATTTCTTCACTCTGACGATTATGAATCTTTGGAATTGTCTACTATAAAGAATTGGATATTCAGTCTTTTAGACTGGATGATTTAGACGGTTGGACACTAAGGGAATCAATGAGGACATGACCGGAATGCAGAACTGAAGTGGATGGTAACTCATTATCAATTTGTATCACCAACTCATAATTCAACTTATTAGATAATGGAGCATAGGAACTGGTGCAGGCCATTAAACCAACAAGCCTGTTTAGCTATTCAGTACAATCCTGGCTGATCAATCATTTCAATGCTTTTTACCCAACCCATCTCCCTAACTCTTGGGTAATCAAAATCTATCAATCTTGATCATAAATATACACAAAGGCAAAATTATCAAGTCTCTGAGTAAAAAAAACTCCTCATTTCAGACCTAAGTTTGAAGTTTATATTTTAAATTGTGCACCTAGTCCTAGTTCTGGACTCCCCAACTAAGGAAACAGCCCACCTCCATCAACTTTTCTTTAAGTATTTTATAGGTTTCAATGAGATCACCTCTCATTCTTCAAATCTCTAGAGAATACATGCCCAATATACCCAATCTCTCCTCAAAGGAGAGTCACACCATTTCAGTGACAAATATGGTGAACCTTCATTGCATTCTATCTATAGCAATGGAGGATGTGGCCGAACTAAGGTGTGGTCCAACCGAGGTTGATCTAATCAGCTGATATACAATTGAAGTAAGAGACCAACCAACTACTCCTGATATTCTTTTCTTCATACTTAAAAACCAAACTGCTATTGAAATGGACAAGCCCCTTCTGTGGCAAGTTGAAGTTTCAACTATCATGCAAGTACTGGAAATTCATACTTCAATGTTTTTGATTGTCAGTCAAAGAACACAAAGCCATTTTTCACTTACTGACTTACCGATTTCTCTTCTATCTGTCCTTGCCTGGAGTTATTATGGAATTTGTGCATAAGTAATAATGAAAGCTATTACACTCAATACAGTCAGCAACTAATGTTATGCTAATTTTGATTGTTAGCTATCATGTGCACTTTGTGGATGTAGTCAATTATCATACAAAGTAGCTATTAATGATTAACATTTTATTTAAATTCTAAACTTTTTTGGAGGCTGCCAGAAAACAAAAATGTTCCAGTGCAAATTGATAATGAGTGGGAATTTTCTTTTTCATACACTGTTAATAAATACATCGGTTGAAACCGGAGCTGGGACCGTTAGCGAGGATTGAAGAATGACTTCATAATTGGCTCAGGAAGTGATAAGTTGGGTTAGTCCTTGGAATAAGAATATACTAAAATACCATATTCCTTTAAATTTGAGATTACAATTCTATCAATTGTTAAATATGTGCTCTTATTCGAGCTAGATTTCCTAGATTTTATTGTGAGATTCAAAAATGTTACCAGACATGATCTGAACAAATCTCTTGTGAAAGGTGGACTGCAGTTGGGTTAATAGACAGGTGTTTATCAGTAAGGAGATCAAGGGTCATGGAAATAAGGCAAGAAGGTAGATTTGATCATTATCAGATCAGCCATGACCTCACTGAATGGCAAAGAAATTCCGATGGGTGGAATGCTTTCTACACCTTCTAATTTTAGGGTCTTATGATATTGCTGATACATAATGTATTTATTGTTTACACTGGAACCTGCTCTTTGTCTCTTGATTTGACGATAACATCTATTGAGGGTCATGAGTTTCTGCTGTAGATCTTTATGCAACTGAACAAATGATTCTCAACCTTTGGTCACATGTGACAAGATGCCCCACAAAGAGCTGAAATCTAGAGTGCTGCATTTGCTTCATTTTCTGGCACCTGCAGGTCTCATCACTGTGTCTCAAAGCATGATGCATCCTGATGGACAATTTGTAGTGACTGGTTGAAAACTTCTCTCAAGCAGCGATAATATTACTGCCACAGATTAAGTAGAACTGAAATGTGTCTTTGAAAATGTTTTCTCTGACCTCTCCTGGAGCATTGGCCATTCAGAGTTGAGAAGACAGGGCCTGGCAGGTAAGATCCTTTTTGGCCATTCTGACGCAGTGTTCAGTCCACCAAAATTAATTTAGTTGGAAATTTTTCTGAATACATATGGAGCTGGTTTCTAAAAGAAGAATAGTGTTTGTTTCATAATCTTCCCATTGGATCTGGGCCATCATCGCAACTTAAAGTCCTCATTACACCACTACTGACATCTCAGGTACTGAAGACTTGTGTTCTAGAATTTACCATGCCACTAGTCAACTGTTCCATTACAGCTACGACACTGGAATATACTCAAAAATGTGGAAAATTGTCAAGGTATGTATAGGGCAGCACGGTGGCTCAGTGGTTAGCAATGTTGCCTCACAGCGCCAGGGACCTGGGTTCAAATCCAGCCTCGGGCAGACTATCTGTGTGGAGTTTGCATATTCCCCATGTGTCTGCGTTGGTTTCCTCTCGGTGCTCTGGTTTCCTCCCACAAGCCAAAGATGGTTAGGTGACTTAGTCAGGGGTAAATTAAGGATAATAGGATAGGGGAATGGGTCTGGGTGGTGACTCTTCGGAGGATTAGTGTAGACTTGTTGGGCCGAAGGGCCTGTTTCCACACTGTAGGGAGTCTATAAATTCTATGCCCTGTACACGAAAACAGAACCAACCCCCTAGCCAATTACTACTCCATCATCTAGTCTCAATCATCACAGAAGTGATAGAAGGTGTCATCAACAGTGCTCAGCAATAACCTGCTCAGTTAGGGTTCCGACAGGGTTGTTCAGCTCCTGACCTCACTACTGCCTTGGTCCAAACATGGATGAAAGTGCTGAATTCCAGAAGTGAGGTGACAGTGACTGCACTTGGAATCAAGGCTGCCTTTAATCAAGTGTGGCATCAAAGAGCCTTAGAAAAACTGAAGTCAATGGGAATTAAGGGGAAAACTCTCTGCTATTTGGAATCTTACATGGCAAAGGAAAAGGTTATGGTTGCAAGAACTCAGTCATTCAGCTTCAAGACATCTCAGTAGAAGTTCCTCAGCGAACAGTCCTTGGCCGAACCATCCTCAATTGCTTTATCAATAATTTTTTTTTCGATCATTTGCAGCAAAAATGGCCTTTAGCAGAGTGATATGTACTTCTTGTCAGATATGAGAGTTTAAAGAGAGTTTAAGGGTTACTGCAGCTTATATCTGCCAGTAAATGCTGTTGGTTGCGAATCTTATCAGATTGAGTGGATCGGTTGGAAAGACAGTTAGATACAATGAGGAATTTGCAACAACAACAGTATGTGATGGATGGCAGTTATAGGAAGGAGGGGGAAAAGTCTCAGATAGTCACATAGATGGGTTAACTCCAGGAAAGGTAAGAGAGGTAGGCACCTAGTGCAGGAGTCTTTTGTGGATATACCCATTTCAAACAGGTATGCAGTTTTGGAAAATGTAGGGGGTGATGAATTCTCAGGGGAACATAGCACAAACAGCCAAGTTTCTGGGATTGAGACTGGCGCTAATGCAATGAGGGTACTTCGGGTTCCAAGAGATCAATTGTGTTGGGGGATTCTGTAGTCCGCGGTACAGACAGACGTTTCTGTGGCCAGCAGAGAAAAAGCAGAATGGTGTGTTGCTTCCCTGGTGCCAGGATCAAGAATGTCTCAGAGAGGGTGCAGAATGTTCTCACAGGGGAGAGGGGCCAGCAAGAGGTCATTGTCCACATTGGAACCAATGACATAGGAAGGGAAAAGGTTGAGATTCTGAAGGGAGATTACAGAGAGTTAGGCAGGAATTCTAAAAAGAGGTCCTCGAGAGTAGAAATATCTGGATTACTCCCAGTGCTACGAGCTAGTGAGGGCAGGAAGAGGAGGATAGAGCAGACGAATGCATGGCTGAGGAGCTGGTGTATGGGTAAAAACAATGACTGCAGATGCTGGAAACCAGATTCTGGATTAGAGTGATGCTGGAAAAGCATAGCAGTTCAGGCAGCATCCGAGGAGCAGGAAAATTGATGTTACGGGCAAAAGCACTTAATCAGGAATACAGGCAGAGTGCCTGAAGGGTGGAGAGATAAATGAGAGGGGGGTAGGGTTGGGGAGAAAGTAGCTCAGAGTACAATAGGTGAATGGGGGTGGGGATGAAGGTGATAGGTCGGGGAGGAGGGTGGGGGAAGGTAGCAAAGAGTACAATGGGTGGATGGGGGTGGGGATGAAGGTGATAGGTCAGAGAGGAGGGTGGAGTGGATAGGTGGAAAGGAAGATAGAAGGGTAGGACAAGTCATGGGGACAGTGCTGAGCTGGAAGTTTGGAACTGGGGTGAGGTGGGGGAAAGGGAAATGAAGAAGGATTCATATTTTTGGATCATTGGAATCAATTTTGGGGTAGAAGTGACCTGTACAAGAAGGATGGATTGCAACTAAATTGGAAGGAGACATATACTGGCAGGGAAATTGCGAGAGCTGCTCGGGAGGATGTAAACTAGTAAGGTGGAGGGGTGGCACCCAGGGAGATAGGGAGGAAAGAGATCAATCTAAGACTGGTACAGTTGAGAAAAGAAGCAAGTCAAACAAACAAACAAACAGTCAGGACAGGCGGGGACAAGGTAGGACTAATAAATTAAACTGCTTTTATTTCAATGCAAAGGGCCTAACAGAGAAGCCAGATTAACTCAGGGCATGGTTAGGAACATGGGACTGGGATATCATAGCAATTACAGAAACATGGCTCAGGGATGGGCAGGACTGGCAGCTTAATGTTCCAGGATACAAATGCTACAGGAAGGATAGAAAGGGAGGCAAGAGAGGGGGGTGCGGTGGGGGGGGAGGGGTAGCATTTTTGATAAGGGATAGCATTACAGCTGTGCTGAGGGAGGATATTCCCGGAGATACATCTAGGCTAGTTATTTAGGTGGAACTGAGAAATAAGAAAGAGATGATCACCTTATTGGGATTGTATTATAGATCCCCTAATAGTCAGAGGGAAATTGAGAAACAAACTTGTAAGGGGATCTCACCTATCTGTAAGAATAATAGGGTGATAATGGTAGGGGATTTTAACTTTCCAAACATAGACTGGGACTGCCATAGTGTTGAGGGTTTAGATGGAGAGGAATTTGTTAAGTGCGTACAAGAAAATTTTCTGATTCAGTGTGTGGATGTACCTATTAGAGAAGGTGCAAAACTTGACCTCCTCTTGGGAAATGAGGCAGAGCAAGTGACTGAGGTGTCAGTGGGGGAGCACTTTGGGGCCAGCGTCCATAATTCTATTAGATTTAAAATAGTGATGGAAAAGGATAGACCGGATCTAAAAGTTGAAGTTCAAAATTGGAGAAAGGCCAATTTTGAGGGTATTAGGCAAGAACTTTCAAAAGCTGATTGAGAGCAGATGTTTGCAGATAAAGGGATGGCTGGAAAATGGGAAGCCTTCAGAAATGAGATAACCAGAATCCAGAGAAAGTACATTCCTGTTAGGGTGAAAGGAAAGGCTGGTAGGCATAGGGAATGCTGGATGACTAACGAAATTGAGAGTTTAGTTAAGAAAAAGAAGGAAGCATATGTAAGGTATAGACAGGATAGAGCGAGTGAATCCTTAGAAGAGTATAAAGGAAGTAGGAATATACTTAAGAGGGAAATCAGGATGGCAAAAAGGGGACATGAGATAGCTCTGGCAAATAGAATTATGGAGAATCCAAAGGGTTTTTACAAATACGTTAAGGACAAAAGGGTAACAAGGGAGAAAATAGGGCCCCTCAAAGATCACTGCACTGTCGCCCAACATTTCAACTCCCCCTCCCACTCTGCCAAGGACATGGAGGTCCTGGGCCTCCTTCACCGCCGCTCCCTCACCACTAGACGCCTGGAGGAAGAACGCCTCATCTTCCGCCTCGGAACACTTCAACCCCAGGGCATCAATGTGGACTTCACCAGTTTCCTCATTTCCCCTCCCCCCACCTTACCGCAGTTTCAACCTTCCAGCTCAGCACTGTCCTCATGACCTGTCCGACCTGCCTATCTTCCTTTCCACCTATCCACTACACCATCCTCTCTGACCTACCACGTTCATCCCCACCCCCATTCACCCATTATACTCTTTGCTGCCTTCCCCCACCCTGTTTTCTGACCTATCAACTCCATCCCCACCCCCATTCATCTATTGTACTCTATGCTACTTTCTCCCACCCCCACCCCCTCTCATTTATCTCTCCATCCTGCAGGCCCCCTGCCTCTATTCCTGATGAAGGGCTTTTGTCCGAAACGTCGATTTTCCTGCTCCTTGGATGCTGCCTGACCTGCTGTGCTTTTCCAGCACCACTCTAATCCAGACTCGGGTTTCCAGCATCTGCAGTTCTCGTTTTAACCCCCTCAAAGATCAGCAAGGCGACCTTTGTGTGGAGCCACAGAAAATGGGGGAGATACTAAATGAGTATTTTGCATCAGTATTTACTGTAGAAAAGGATATGGAAGATATAGACTGTAGGGAAATAGATGGTGACATCTTGTAAAATGTCCAGATTCCAGAGGAGGGAGTGCTGGATCTCTTGAAACGCATCAAGGTGGATAATCCCCAGGACCTGATCAGGTGTACCTGAGAACTCGTGTGGGAAGGTAGGGAAGTGATTGCTGGGCCTCTGCTGAGATATTTGTATCATCGATAGTCACAGGTGAGGTGCCGGAAGACTGGAGGTTGGCTAACGTGGTGCCACTGTTTAAGAAGGGTGGTAAGGACAAGCCAGGGAACTACAGACCAGTGAGCCTGACGTCGGTGGTGGGCAAGTTGTTGGAGGGAATCCTGAGGGACCGGATGTACATGCATTTGGAAAGGCAAGGACTGATTAGGGATAGTCAACATGGTTTTGTGCATGGGAAATCATGTCTCACAAACTTGAGTTTTTTGAGGAAGTAACAAAGAGGATTGATGAGGTGATCTATATGGACTTCAGTAAAGCGTTCGACAAGATTCCCCATCGGAGACTGATTAGCAAGGTTAGATATCATGGAGAACTAGCCATTTGGATACAGAACTGGTTCAAAGGTAGAAGACAGAGTGTGGTGGTGGAGGGTTGCTTTTCAGACTGGAGGCCTGTGACCAGTGGAGTGCCACAAGGATCAGTGCTGGGTCCTCTACTTTTTCTCATTTACAAAAATGATTTGGATGTGAGCATAAGAGGTACAGTTAATAAGTTTGCAGATGATACCAAAATTGGAGGTGTAGTGGACGTTGAAGAGGGTTACCTCAGATTACAACAGGATCTGGACCAGATGGGCCAATGGGCTGAGAAGTGGCAGATGGAGTTTAATTCAGATAACTGCGAGGTGCTGCATTTTGGGAAAGCAAATCTTAACAGGACTTATACACTTAATGGTAAGGTCCTAGAGAGTATTGCTGAACAAAGAGACCTTGGAGTGCAGCTTCATAGCTCCTTGAAAGTGGAGTCGCAGGTAGATAGGATAATGAAGAAGGCATTTGGTATGCTTTCCTTTATTGGTCAGAGTATTGAGTACAGGAGCTGGGAGGTCATGTTGTGGTTGTACAGGACATTGGTTAGGCCACTGTTGGAATATTGTGTGCAATTCTGGTCTCCTTCCTATTGGAAAGATGTTGTGAAACTTGAAAGGGTTCAGAAAAGATTTACAAGGATGTTGCCAGGGTTGGAGGATTTGAACTATAGGGAGAGGCTGAACAGGCTGGAGCTGTTTTCCCTGGAGCGTCGGAGGCTGAGGGGTGATCTTATCGAGGTTTACAAAATTATGAGGGGCATGGATAGGATAAATAGGTAAAGTCTTTTCCCTGGGTGGGGGAATCCAGAACTAAAGGGCATAGGTTTAGGGTGAGAGGAGAAAGACATAAAAGAGACCTAAGGGGCAACTTTTTCACACAGAGGGTGGTATGAGTATGGAATGAGCTGCCAGAGGAAGTTGTGGAGGCTGATACAATTGCAACATTTAAAAGGCATTTGGATGGGTATATGAATAGGAAGGGTTTGGAGGGATATGGGCCGGGTGCTGACAGGTGGGACTAGATTGGGTTGGGATATCTAGTCGGCTTGGACAGGTTGGACCAAAGGATCTGTTTCCATGCTGTACATCTCTATGACTCTAAATGAGAATATTGCCCAAAGACAGCATAATGTTCAGCATCATTCACAATCACTCAGATATTGAAGCAATCCATGTTCACATTCAGAATGAACAATATCTAGGTTTAAGCTGACAAGCGGCAAGTAACATGCTACATGGGGCTGTCCTTTTCCAATAAGACCATCTGACCATCAGCTTTTGAGATTCAATGGAATTGCCATTGCTGAATTCCCCACTGTAAACAATAAATAGATTTTTGTTCAGTAGGAGAATCAAGGGTTGTGAGGGAAATGCAGGAAAGTAGACCTAAGGCATGCCAGATCACCCATTATCCTGCTGAATAATGGAATAGACTGGAGGGGCAGAATGGCCTACTCCTGTTCTTATTTTTTATCCTGACGAGGTATCACTGACTAGAATCTGAACTGGACTAGCCATATAAATATTGTAGCGACAGGCGAAAGGCAGAAGCAAGAAACCATGCAGCAAGTAATTCATCTCCTGAGTCAGGGGTGTGATGGAATACAGTACTTCCCACTTGCCTGGATGACTGCAGCTCCAATAACATTCAAGATGTTTGATACCAGCCAGGACAAGGCAGCTTGCTTGATTAGCACCACAGAATATTCAGTCCATCCACCACTAACATTCAGTAGCAGCAGGATGTACTATTTTCAGGATGCACTGCAGAAATTAATCAATGGTCTTTGGACAGCAGTTTCCAAACCCACAAATTATCTAGTTGGTCAAGGGTGGCAGATACATGGGAACATCATAACCTACTAAGTTCTCGTCCAAGCTGTGCACTATCATGACTTGTAAATATATTATCGCTCCTTAAGTATCACTGGGTCAGAATGCTGGGTGCACATATACCAAACAGACTGCAGTGGTTCTAGAAGGAAGCTCACCGCCACCATCTCAAGGAGAACTAGCTATGGGCATTAAATGCTGGTCAGCTATTGATGCCCAAATTCCATGATTTAATCTTTAAAAAAGACTAAGATCAAATGGATAATATCTCCATTGTTCACAAGATAGTGTTTCTTTTTCTTAAAGCTGATAATGCCATCTGTAAATGGTAGAAAGGATATTTTCAACAACTTTTCAACATTGAATCTGCCGTGCCAACTGATAGTCTCTGGGCTATCCCTCAATACCCCACAGTTGAATCCATGATCATGGATCAGAGAGTTGCGACAAACAACTAAATGACAGAAAACAACAAAGCCTGCAGCTGTGGTGGCGTTCCAGCTGAGATCAAACCGGGTTGGCTTATGCTCACATCAAAACTTCACAAACTGATCCTAGGGATTTGGGAGCCAAGAAACTCTACTCACTCCCTTGCTGTCAACTGCAAGAATATGACAATTATAACCCTCTTCAAGAATAAACATCAATCATGTTATGGATTTTGATTTACATTCCCTCAGGTCCATAGCACGGATTATTGTCGACAGGCATTCTCCTCAACCGACTACTTCCTGTGTCTGTCTGAGGACATCTCCTGGAGACATGGTGTGGCATTCGGCCTCCCTTAAACGTGGAGCTGAGCTTTGCCAGCAGAAATGTTTGGAAGTTTTCCTGGGAAGCGTCTTCCCTTTGCTTGAAACATTCGAATACAAGCAAAGTTTTGCAGCTACTGGAAATCTGAAATTAAAAGAATAACAAAACGCCAGAGAAACTGAGTAGCATCTATGGAGATAAAAGACGTAGTTAAATATTTTGAGTCCAATGTGACTTTTGAAAGAGTCCCAAAGAGTCAGATCAGACTTGCAACATTAACTGTTCATTCTTTCCACAGATGCTGCCAGACCCACTGGGTTTCCCCTCCATCACATTTTGTTTGCATCGTTTGAAATACTGTCTCCGTTTATACAAAGTATCTTTCAATAAAGGCAATTCGGGAAAAAAAAATTCAACCGAATGAGACAGTCATTGTGAAAAGTCGTTTTCCTGCCTCATCAGGCAGTTGGGAGCACGTCATCATTCATTTCAAATTGTAGATTTTAAACCTTCCCTCATTTCATGATTCTGGTAATAATCGACTGGGCAATGCCCCCAGGTCCTGCTTCTGAAATTTGGAAGATGCTGATGTTTGGGTAAATGGGAACTACTGTGACTTTGTGGCTCTCACTCACAAAGCTTGTTTCAGCTGCACCCAGAGCACGTTATGGGCCGCCTTCACGCAGCTTACGTATTGGATTCTTCCTGCTCCCACATTACAGCCTCTGTTCACACACACAGATAGATAGACACAGAGATGGCGAGTTTCTTCAA
The DNA here is from genome assembly GCF_037043375.1 of Chiloscyllium plagiosum. NCBI lineage: Eukaryota > Metazoa > Chordata > Chondrichthyes > Orectolobiformes > Hemiscylliidae > Chiloscyllium > Chiloscyllium plagiosum. Next base: position 117,095,985 of record NW_028270140.1, read on the forward strand.
GATTTTGCCTCCCTCGGTTCGGAGCTGCTCCTGGTGGAGAAACCCCACCGTCCGTACTCTCCAGCGAAGAGCCTGTGAGTCAGCCTTAATCATAATCTTCTCCCTTGAACACAGACTCAAGTGAACTCAGAAAAGTTTCGTCCTGCATATGTGAACAGCTTGCGACGTGACGGCTTGCACATACGGGCTGCCCCGGGGTGCCGGCGTTTTCACTGGCACAGCTCATTCATTTTGCGGCCAGGTTGAAAGCTGTGAGGCTCCACAAGCTTTGCACAGGTCTGGGACCCCTACAACACCCACCTTCCCTAGTGCGGAAGGTCACTGAGGACTGCCCGGATCACTGAATTCAAAAAGGTGTTTTTCAGGAACCATGTAACAATGTTAGCAGTAGACAAAGGGACCCGTGGATGAACGAATCCAGCGTTACCAACTTGTAGTAATGGTTCACCTGAGTTAAGCCTATTTTGTTTTAAGATGTCCAGAATCTCTATTATTTAAACCATAGCTCATCCACGCTTGACGTATTGTTTTGTCATCACTGTTGAGCGCCAGTTTTATTTGCCATTTCAAAATTCCGATGTCTGTATTTTTAACATCATTCTGTGATGTAAGCTTGTGCTGTGAAATACACGGTTTGGCCACTCGGCGTTTTGTTTGCAGTGAATGAGGTTGTTAGCCTTCGAGTGAATATATTCCTGTAGCTTTCACATTCTTCAGAAATCAAATTTTATCTTTCTGCTGTTCTGAAAGTCCAGCCTTGCACTCCATCTTTAACTTGGGGACAAAATCATTGACCAGTTAGGTGATTCTTGACTGTCAAACAGCAATATGTCCCAAAAGTCCTTAAAATGTAGAAACAGCATAGGCCATCCAGTCTATTAAGATTGCATTCAATGAGATCATGGTTGATCTGATAATCCTCAACTCCACTCTCCTGCTCTGTCCCCATAATCCTTGATTTACTTGCTGATTAAAATCTGTCTATCTCAGCCTTGAACATACTTAATAACTCAGCCTGACAGTCCTCTGTGGTAAGAAATTCCACAGATTTGCTATACTCTGAGATTGTGCCCTCTTTTCATCGTCTGTCCTACAGTTCTGCCCACCTACTATGTCAAGTCCCATAAGCAAATAGTATGTTTCAATAAGGTTGTCTTTCATTCTTCCAAACTCTATGGAGTACAGACTCTGGATTAGTGGTGCTGGAAGAGCACAGCGGTTCAGGCAGCATCTGAGGAGCAGTAAAATCGACATTTCGGACAAAAGCCCTTCATCAGGAATAAAGGCAGAGAGCCTGAAGCGTGGAGAGATAAGCTAGAGGAGGGTGGGGGTGGGGAGAGAGTAGCATAGAGTACAATAGGTGAATGGGGGAGGGGATGAAGGTGATAGGTCAGGGAGGAGGGTGGAGTGGATAGGTGGAAAAGAAGATAGGCAGGGAGCACAAGTCATGGGGACAGTGCTGAACTGGAAGTTTGGAACTAGGGTGAGGTGGGGGAACCAGAAATGAGGAAACTGTTGAAGTCCACATTGATGCCCTGGGGTTGAAGTGTTCCGAGGCGGAAGATGAGGCATTCTTCCTCCAGGTGTCTAGTGGTGAGGGAGCGGCGGTGAAGGAGGCCCAGGACCTCCATGTCCTCAGCAGAGTGGGAAGGGGAGTTGAAATGTTGGGCCACAGGGCGGTGTGGTTGATTGGTGCGGGTGTCCCGGAGACGTTCCCTAAAGCGCTCTGCTAGGAGGCATCCAGTCTCCCCAATGTAGAGGAGACCGCATTGGGAGCAACGGATACAATAAATGATATTGGTGGATGTGCAGGTAAAACTTTGATGGATGTGGAAGGCTCCTTTAGGGCCTTGGATGGAGGTGAGGGAGGAGGTGTAGGCGCAGGTTTTGCAATTCCTGCGGTGGCAGGGGAAGGTGCCAGGATGGGAGGGTGGGTTGTAGGGAGGCGTGGACCTGACCAGGTAGTCACGGAGGGAACGGTCTTTGCGGAAGGCGGAAAGGGATGGGGAGGGAAATATATCCCTGGTGGTGGGGTCTTTTTGGAGGTGGCGGAAATCTGATGTGTTCTGTGGTGGAACTGGTCCTCCTGGGAGCAGATATGGCGGAAGCGGAGGAATTAGGAATACGGGATGGCATTTCTGCAAGAGGTAGGGTGGGAAGAGGTGTAATCCAGGTAGCTGTGGGAGTCGGTGGGTTTGTAAAAAATGTCAGTGTCAAGTCGGTCGTCATTAATGGAGATGGAGAGGTCCAGAAAGGGGAGGGAGGTGTCAGAGATGGTCCTGGTAAATTTAAGGTCAGGGTGGAATGTGTTGGTGAAGTTGATGAATTGCTCAACCTCCTCGCGGGAGCACGAGGTGGCGCCAATGCAGTCATCAATGTAGCGGAGGAAGAGGTGGGGAGTGGTGCCGGTGTAATTACAGAAGATCAACTGTTCTACGTAGCCAACAAAGAGACAGGCATAGCTGGGGCCCATACGTGTGCCCATGGCTACCCCTTTGGTCTGGAGGAAGTGGGAGGATTCGAAGGAGAAATTGTTAAGGGTGAGGACCAGTTCGGCCAAACGAATGAGTGTTGGTGGAAGGGTACTGTTGGGAACGTCTGGAGAGGAAAACACGGAGGGCTTGGAGGCCCTGGTCATGGCGGATGGAGGTGTAGAGGGATTGGATATCCATGGTGAAGATGAGTCAATGCGGGCTGGGGAAACGGAAGTCTTGGAGGAGGTAGAGGGCATGGGTGGTGTCTCGAACATATGTGGGGAGTTCCTGGACTAGGGGTGATAGGACAGTGTCGAGGTAGGTAGAAATGAGTTGAGTGGGGCAGGAACATGCTGAGACAATGGGTCGGCCAGGGTGGTCAGGCTTGTGGATCTTGGGAAGGAGATAGAACCGGGCAGTGCGGGGTTCCCGGACTATGAGGTTGAAAGCTTGGGTGGGAGATCTCCTGAGGTGATGAGGTTCTGCATGGTCTGGGAGATGATGGTTTGGTGATGGGGGTGGGGTCATGGTTGAAGGGGCGGTAGGAAGAGGTGTCCTCGAGTTGGCGTTTGCCTTCAGCGGTGTAGAGGTCAGTGTGCCAGACTACCATTGCGCCACCTTTATCTGCTGGCTTGATGATGAGGTCGGGATTGGAGCAGAGGGATTGGAGGGCTGCTCATTGTGAGGGTGAGAGGTTGGAGTGGGGGAGGGGGGTAGACAGGTTGAGGCGGTTAATGTCCCGGCGGCAGTTGGAAATGAAGAGGTTGAGGGCAGGTAATAGGCCAGCACAGGGTGTCCAGGTGGATGCAGTGTGTTGGAGGAGGGCGAAGGGATCCTCGGAAGGTGGGCGGGAGTCCTGTTTGTGAAAGTAAGCTCGGAGGCGGAGGCGGCGGAAGAAGTGTTCGAAGTCACGGCGTGTATTAAATTCATTGATGCGTGGACGGAGGGGGATGAAGGTGAGTCCTTTGCTGAGGACTGATCGTTTGTCCTCAGTGAGGGGGAGGTCTGGAGGGATGGTGAAAAGCTGGCAGGGCTGGGAGCTGGGATCTGGTGTGGGTGTGGAGATGGGAGTGGAGGTGGAGCCAGTAACTGGAGTGGGTGTGATGGTGGGGGGAATGGGGGTGGAGTCATGAGCAGGGGTAGTATTCCTTTCAGGGTTCTAGGGGGGGGGATAGTGACAGTGGGATCTGTGGGGGGCGTATCAGCAGAATGCAGGTGAGTGGCATTGGTGGGGGCGGAAGTGGTGGCATACAGGGCAGTAGGGGTGGCGGAAGTCACTGAGCGTGTGACATCAGCGATGATGTGAGGGGCAGAAGTGATGTCACGTGTGATGCATGAGGAATTGTGAGAGGCGGAAGTGGCTGTGGGAGTGGCCATGATGGGGGCAGAAGTGACATCATCAATCAGCGTGGGGGTGGCAGCTGCATCAGCCGCATGGTTAATGGCGTCCGAGAAGTTCCAGAGGCCGGGGGAATCTTCTGGAATGTTTGAGGAGTGCTGGTTATGGAGGTGGGTAGATAAAAGTTTGTTGTACTTACAGTTTTTGATGTTTGAGATGGAGTTGAAATACTGTTTGTTGAGAGTATGAATTCTCCTGAGGATGTAGTACAGAGTAGGTCCTTTGCAATTCTGAGAGAGTGTGGCCCTCAGCTGTGGGAGGAAACAGACTCGAATACACTCTATGAATTCTTACTTGTGGCTCTGCTAGTCTGATTTTTTTCACTAAACAAGTATTTTGCACCAGTGTTTACTGTGGAGAAGGAAATGCAAGATACACAATGTGAGGAAATGGATGGTGACATCTTGAAAAATATCCATATTACAGAAGAGGAGGTGCTGGATGTCTTAAAACACATAAAGGTGGATAAATCCCCAGGAACTGATCAAGGGTACCCTAGAACTCTGTGGGAAGTTAGGGAAGAAGTTGCTGGGCCCCTTGCTCAGATATTTGTGTCATCAATAGTCACAGGTGAGGTGTTGGAAGACTGGAGGTTGGCTAATGTGCCACTGTTTAAAACAGGTGGTAAGGACTAGCCGGGGAACTATAGACTGGTGAGCCTGACATCGGTGGTGGGCAAGTTGTTGGAGGGAATCCTGCGGGACAGGATTTGCATGTATTTGGAAAGGTAGCACTGATTTTTTTTTTGTACGTGGGAAATCATGTTTCACAAACTTGATTGAGTTTTTTGAAAAAGTAAAAAAGAGGATTAATGAGGGCAGTGTGGTCGATGTAATCTATGTGGACTTCAGTAAGGTGTCCAACAAGGTTCCTCATGATAGACTGGTTAGCAATGTTAGATCTCATGGAATACAGGGAGAACTAGCCATTTGGATACAGAACTGACTTGAAGGTAGAAGAGGGGGGTAATAGAGGGTTGCCTTTAAGATTGGAGGCCTGTGACCAGTGGTGTGCCACATGGATTGGTGCTGTGTCCACTTCTTTTCATCATTTATATAAATGATTTGGAGTGAAAATAGGAGGTATAATTCGTAAGTTTGCAGATGACACCAAAACTGGAGGTGTAGTGGACAGTGAAGAAGGTTACCTCAGAGAGCAATGGGATCTTGATCAGATGGGCCAATGGGCTGTGGAGTGGCAGATGACGTTTAATTTAGATAAATGCGAGGTGCTGCACTTTGGAAAGGCAGATCAGGGCAGGATTCACAGAACAACCTCAATTATCTGAACGAGACAGGTGGGGACTATTTTGTTCGGATAACTGAACTGATTGCAAACAAAGGAACGTACAGTATTATGACCTAGTGCTTTGAAGTGTTTGAGCAGGGAACACACTACCAGAGACAAATATCACCAGTCGTTATTCAAAGGATCTCATTGGACTCAAAATGATAACTCTGTTTCTCTATCTCTAGACGTGAGTCAAAGTTTTTTTTATTTCAGATCTTCAGCAGCTGCGCTATTATATTTTTATTCTCAATACTGAAGCTGTTTTGTGGATCAGACCTTGCTGTTGAGGCTCTCCTGTGTTTTCAATGCAACATGACCCTTCCCTTCGTACAGGATGTATTATTCTACCAATTGAGATTCAGAAGCAATTGGACTTGGCAACTTGTTAATTGGAGGAATTGAATTGAATTTATTGCCACATGTACTACGGCACAGTAAAATGCTTTGTCTTGTAAACACTACAGGCAGATCTCATAGTTAAGTAGCATAAATAACTAAATAATAGGTAAACAGCGGTAAAAACAAAAACACAGGTACAGCCGAATGTTAAGAGTTTGTGAGTCCATTCAGTATTCTAACAACAGTAAGGTAGAAACTGTTATGAAACCGGGTGGTGCGTGTGTTCAGGCTTCTGTAACTTCTCCCTGATGGTAGAGGTTGTAGAAAAACTTTGCCAGGGTGGGATGGATCTTTGAGAATGCTGGCGGCCTCTCCTTGACAGTGGGCCTGGTAGATGGATCCTATGGATAGGAGTTGGCCTTTGTGATTGGGCCGAGTTCACCACTCTTTGTAACCTTCTCCGATCTTGAATGTTACAGTTGCCATACCAGGTAGTAATACATCCAGACAGAATACTCTCAATGGCGCACCTATAAAAGTTGGCAAGGGTATTTGCCATCATGCCAAATTTCCTCAGCTGACTGAGGAAGAAGAGACGTGTTGAGAGGATGGCTAAGAGCTGTACTCGGTCAAGTTAAAAGCTGTGAATCAGTGTCATGCTTCCTGTAATATACAGCTGGTTAGTTTTCTTTCCTGAGGCATTATTTTAATGTCTGTCATTTCAATTCCCTGTCCATATCATGTCTCCAATAAACCACTGTGGTAGTTACAGCAGAATAAGTTCAAATGTGTTTTATTAAAAAAAAGCAAGTATATAAAACATTCACAGAGGTCTTCCTTTTCCTCCACAATCAAAGCATTTTCAGAAGCATGAGATGCATAATCAATCCACTATTTCTTTATGGAATTCATTTTCTCAATGATTCCTTCCACCTTCATGCAGTTCAAACAAAAGATGCGATCGTCGCACCATTGTCGGTAACACCTCTTTGATGTAACATTTTTACGGGACCTTGAGATCTTGTTTGGAAAATCCAAAATTTGGATAATTGATGTTCAGATAACCGAGGTCGTTCTGTGTACACTCAATGGTAAGGTCCTGGGGAGTGTTGCTGAACAAAGAGAGTGCAGGTTCACAATTCCTTGAAAATGGAGTTGAGGTAGATAGGATAGTGAAGAAGGTGTCTGGTATGCTTTCCTTTATTGGTCAGTGCATTGAGGATAGGAGTTGGGAGGTCATGTTGTGGCTGTACAGGACATTTCAGAGCATTGAGTATGGGAATTGTGAAGTCATGTCACAGCTGTATAGGACATTGGTTAGGCCACTTTCGGAATATTATGTGCAGTTCTGGCCTCCTTTCTATTGGAAGGATGTTGTGAAGCTTGAAAGGGTTCAGAAAAGATCTACAGGGTTGCCAGGGTTGAAGGATTTGAGCTATAGGGAGAGGCTGAATAGGCTTGGGCTATTTTCCCTGGAGTGTAGGAGGTGAGCTTATAGAGGTTTATGAAATCATGAGAGGCATAGATAGGCAAAGTAGACAAAATCTTTTCCCTGTGGGTGAAGGAGTCCAGAACTACAGGGCATAGATTTAGGGTGAACCTTTTCATGCAGAGGGTGGTGTATGTACGGAATGAACTGCCAGAGGAAGTGGTGGAGGCTGGTACAATTATAGCAGTTAAAAGACATCTGGATAGGTATATGAATAGGAAGGGTTTAGAGGATGTGGGCCAAATGCTGGCAAGTGGGACTAGATTAGGTTGGGATATCTGGTCGGCATGGACGAGTTAGACCGAAGGGTCTGTTTCCATCCTGTACATCTCTATGACTCTATGAAGATTGAAATCACCCATGATTAATACACTACCTTTCTTGTATGCCTTTACTATCTCTGATATATTTTGTCTTCTACGGAACAGCTACTGTTAGGGGCCCTATAGATCAATGTTCCCAATAAAGGTATACAGCTGCTCCAACCATTGCCATGCATTGCTTCCAGTTCTGGAAGTCACTGTTGCACGTGGTCCTTGCAGGCCGCACAATTAGAAAGTTGCAGTGCTGTTATAGGCAATAGAGAATAGGCAATAGAGAATTGCCTATTAATAGGCAATAGAGAATTGTGGTATACAGACTTTGGACTCGAGGAAGGTATATATTGAAGTTCTTTGTGGTCTGTGTTAGGACTCCTGCTTTTTAAAATATTTTATATATATATATATATATATGAGCCAGACTTCAGTGCACAGAGTACAATTTCAAACTTTACTAAACTATGGGGAGAATAGTAACAAATCTTAAGAGGACTTATTCAGGCTGTTGGAATGGGGATTGACAAGTGGCAGGTGCAATTTAATGAGAAATATGCCAAGTGACTTAATTTGGTGTGAAGGACGTGGTTGGCAATATAAAACAGAGTGTGTACAGTTCTGAAGGGGAATACGATACGGGGGGGGGGGGTATATTCACCACAAATCATTGAAGGTGAAAGGGTATTTTGAGAAAGTGATTAATAAAGCCACTTTAGACCCTAGGTCAGTCAGACAAGCAAACTGGGAAGCTATGACAAAACACAGGTATGGCTTCTAACATGACCTTTTAAAAAATCCTTTCATGAATTGTGGACAAGCAAAACCAGCATTTGTTGCCCATCTCTAATGATCTTGAGAGGGTAGTGGTGAGTTAACATAGTCCATGTAGTGCAGATATGGTCACAGTGCTGCCAGGAAGTGAGCTCTCGGATTTTAATCCTGTGACAATGAATGAATGAATGGCAATATAGTTTCAGGTTAGGATAGTGTGTGGTGTGGAAGAGGACTTGAAAGTTCTGGTATACCCATGCATTTGCATTCATATTCCAATATTCCAAAACTCATGAAGGGTCTGGACACAATAGATGGGGCGAAACTGAAGAAAACAAGCAATGAAGCATTGAAGAAATCCTGTTTGATGTAGTCAGGATCTGGAATGCACTGCCTGAGGATTTGTTCGAGGTGCACTCAACTATGACCTTTTTAGTGGAGAAATGAATAATTAACTGGTGGGACAAGCTAAAGGAGGCAAGGTAGGAGAATGGAAGTAGTTGAGCGCTTTTGTGGAGAGCTGCCATAGACATGATGAATGGCCTCCTCCTGTGCTGTAATCGTATGGTGGGGGTGTTTCAGGAGCTTTGGGGACAAGTTGGGAGTTGGAGGTGGATTGCAAAAGCATGAATGAACTGCCATCGCTAGTATTTTACCAGGAGCAGGAAAAGTAGTGGAAGCCACTGGGGACTAAAATTGGGCCCTTGAAGACAGAAACAGAGGAATATATTACAGGGAACAAAGAAATGGCAGAAGAATTGAATTGGTACTTCAGATCTGTGTTCACTGGAGAAGACACAAGCGATCTCCCAGAGGTAACAGTGGCTGAAGGACCTGAACTTAAGGGAATTTATATTTGCCAGGAATTGGTGTTGGAGAGACTGTTAGGTCTGAAGGCTGATAAGTCCCCGGGGCCTGATGGTCTACATCCCAGGGTACTGAAGGAGGTGGCTCTAGAAATCGTGGATGCGTTGGTGATTATTTTCCAGAGTTCGATAGATTCGGGATTAGTTCCTGCGGATTGGAGGGTGGCTAATGTTGTACCACTTTTTAAGAAAGGTGGGAGAGAGAAAGCAGGAAATTATAGACCAGTTAGTCTGACCTCAGTGGTGGGAAAGATGCTGGAGTCTATTATAAAGGATGAAATTATGACACATCTGGATAGTAGTAACAGGATAGGATTTATGAAGGGGAAATCATGCTTGACTAATCTAACTGGAATTTTGAGGATGTAACTCTGAAGATGGACAAGGGAGATCCAGTAGATGTAGTGTACCTGGACTTTCAAAAAGCTTTTGATAAAGTCCCACATAGGAGGTTAGTGAGCAAAATTAGGGCACATGGTATTGGGGACAAAGTACTAACTTGGATTGAAAGTTGGTTGGCTGACAGGAAACAAAGAGTAGTGATAAACAGCTCCATTTTGGAATGGCGGGCAGTGACCAGTGGGGTACCATTTGGATCAGTACTGGGACCACAGCTTTTTACAATATATATTAATGATATAGAAGATGATATTAGTATTAACATTAGCAAATTTGCTGATAATACAAAGCTGAGTGGCAGGGTGAAATGTGAGGAGGATGTTAGGAGATTACAGGGTGACCTGGACAGGTTAGGTGAGTTGTCAGATGCATGGCAGATGCAGTTTAATGTGGATAAATGTATGGTTATCCACTTTGGTGGCAAGAACAGAAAGGCAGATTACTACCTAAATGGAATCAATTTAGATAAAGGGGCAATACAAAGAGATCTGGGTATTCTTGTACACCAGAGCTGAAAATGTATTGCTGGAAAAGCGCAGCAGGTCAGGCAGCATCCAGGGAACAGGAGAATCGACATTTCGGGCATAAGCCCTTCTTCAGGAATGAGGAAAGTTTGTCCAGCAGGCTAAGATAAAAGGTAGGGAGGAGGGACCTGGGGGAGGGGCGTCGGAAATGTGATAGGTGGAAAGAGGTCAAGGTGAGGGTGATAGGTCAGACTGGGGTGGGGGCGGAGAGGTCAGGAAGAAGATTGCAGGTTAGGAAGGCGGTGCTGAATTTGATGGATTTGACTGAGACAAGGTGGGGGGAGGGGAAATGAGGAAACTGGTGAAATCCGATTTCATCCCTTGTGGTTGGAGGGTTCCCAGGCGGAAGATGAGGCGTTCTTCCTCCAACCGTTGTGTTGTTGTGGTCTGGCGATGGAGGAGTCCAAAGACCTGCATATCCTTGGTGGAGTGGGAGGGGAGGGGGAGGAGGAGGAGGGGGAGTTGAAGTGTTAATATTCTTGTACACCAGTCAATGAAGGTAAGCATGCAGGTACAGCAGGTAGTGAAGAAGGCTAATAGCATGCTGGCCTTCATAACAAGAGGGATTGAGTATAGAAGCAAAGAGGTTCTTCTGCAGCTGTACAGGGCCCTGGTGAGACCACACCTGGAGTATTGTGTGCAGTTCTGATCTCCAGATTTGAGGAAAGACATTCTGGCTATTGAGGGAGTGCAGCGTAGGTTCACGAGGTCAATTCCTGGAATGGCGGGACTACCTTATGCTGAAAGACTGGAGCGACTTGGCTTGTATACCCTTGAGTTTAGAAGACTGAGAGGGGATCTGATTGAGACATATAAGATTATTAAAGGATTGGACACTCTGGAGGCAGGAAACATGTTTCCGCTGATGGGTGAGTGCCGAACCAGAGGACACAGCTTAAAAATACGGGGTAGACCATTTAGGACAGAGATGAGGAGAAACTTCTTCACCCAGAGAGTGGTGGCTGTGTGGAATGCTCTGCCCCAGAGGGCAGTGGAGGCCCAGTCTCTGGATTCATTTAAGAAAGAGTTGGATGAGCTCTCAAGGATAGTGGTATCAAGGGTTATGGAGATAAGGTAGGAACAGGATACTGATTAAGGATGATCAGCCATGATCATATTGAATGGTGGTGTTGGCTCGAAGGGCAGAATGGCCTACTCCTGCACCTATTGTCTATTGTCTAATCAATGTCCTTCATTGGCCAGTTAACTATTTAAGGGCTTCTTGGTCATTTATTCTTGGAGGATGGCTCCTCTGCGACATCTGAAGGCCACTTTATATTGCCCAACACTTTCTTGTGACTTGTTGAGGGTGTGCCCTCCAGATTTAGCCACCCCCTTGGAAACACTCACTCCACCCCCTTTACTGTGTTTACCTGACTGGCCTCAGTAAGCCCAATCTCATCTGGACATGGGGCCTTTTCCATCGTTATTATTTGTACTTGTTTACAGGCCCAGCATTGGCTACCACTTTTGGGAATGAGGAGCTGACCGACCTGTCTTTTGATTGAACAGCAGCCCTTGCAGACCTCAACCCTCAAAGAGAAATGACCTTTGCCGACAGGCAGATAATTGCCTGTTGCATGGAAAACGCTGTGAGGGCTCCCTAAGCAACCTGACAGGTGGTTAGGGCCACTGCCATTATGTGATATCTTGGTTTGTTATTCATTGTGACATTTTGTGTAACTAAAAACCTGGGACAGCAACAGATAATACAAGAATTGTGCAGCAACTATCAAGAGAGAGAGGGGAGAACCTCCCTCTAACTGGCAGCTCCAAGTTCAGTTACCCTTTATGGGACTGACCTTACAAGGAGAGACACCTGTAAGTAAATGTTTTAATCATACTGACTCCTATGAAAATGAGAAGTTAATAGGTTAAATGGCCAGTAACTAGACTTGTGAAATGTGATGGATGATAGGAGAGATTAATTCAATGAGCTTTGAAAAGAAAACAAAGGTTGAAAAATTATGAATGATTCACAGAAAAGAATTCCTAACAGTGGAAGTAAATGCATGCAAAAAGTGAATAGTTGGGCACAAGTTGGCTAAAGATAATCACTACTAACAAATGGAAAACAGGCACACATCCCTTCCTTCACTGGATTACCTTCAAGTAAATTAACAAAATGTTAACCAACCTCCATCATCCTTGATACCCATGAACACAACATAACACCTCATGCTTCCAAGAAAACAAGAGCTTATGAGAATGATGAAGTCAATTTTTTGATACCTAGACAAATGCAAAAGATAAAAAACAAGGGATGTGAATTGGATTGAGAGGGGAATTAGAGACATAAATAACAGTAGTGTGTACCATCTATAAGATGCAAAAATTCATTGAGGCACCTCAGACAGTACCTTCCAAACATGTGACCTCTACCTTCTGGAAAGGCAAAAGCAGCTGATACAGGAGAACACCACCATTTGCAAGTTCTCCTCCAAGCCATTCACCATCCAGACTTGGAAATATATCACTGTTCTTTCAGTGCCACTGGCTCAAACTTACTGGAACTCCTTAATGGCATTGTGGGTCTACTTCCATCAAATTACCATTTTAAGAAGGCAGCTTACCATCATCATCTCAAGGGCAATTTTGAATTGGCAATAAATGCTTGTCTAATCAATGATGGCCACATCTGCTTAATGAGTAAAATAAATGAGCAAGAATGACATTTCCAGAGAGAATTCAAATATTGAAAAAAAAACCTCTGCAAGTTTTAACACAGTTATTAAAGTATTTAGCAATGTGATTTGAAAAATGTGCATCAAGGCAAGAAACTGACATGGAAGCTATTAGTACATTATTTTCTTATGGATCTTCTTGCAAATTCTGTAGCAAATAGGGTATAAGTATATAAAGTTATGCCAAATCTGATTTTCTGCCTCTGCTTTATTGTAGTTATCTATGACTGTGTATCAAATCTGATTCTGCAGTGTGTCTAAGATTGCCAGTTCAATTCTGATTCTAAATGGTAATGTACATGTGACAGTCAGGCTAACTCTGGCTGTTGTACATTCTTCTGGTCTTATCTAACCTATTAACATTTTACTTTTTAAAAAAGTACTGTGATTTACTGGCTGGGCAAGCATTTACTGCCCATCCTTATCTGTGTGGTAAGATATAGGAGCAGTAGTCAGCCACTTAATGAGATCATGGCTGGTCTAATAATCCTTAACTCCACTTCCCTGCCTTTTCCCCATAACTCTTGATTCCTTTACGGATAAAAATTTATTAAATAAACTTAATGCCTCTACAGCTCTCTGCAGTAATGAATTCCACCGATTCATTACCCTCTGAGAGACAAAATTCCTCCTCATCTCTGTCTTAAATGGGTGATCTGTAGTTCTGAGATTATGCCCTAGATTCTTCCAGAAGGGAAACCAGCCTCTCAGCGTCTCTATCCTGTCAAATCCAACCTCCCCTCACTGTCAAGTCTCCTAAGAATCTTGTATGTTTCAATAAGGTTACCTCTCATTCTTCTAACCTCCATTCACTACAGGCCCAACCTATTAAAAGTCTCCTTCATACCTGGGATCAACCAAGAGAACATTCTCTGGATTGCCTCCAGTGTCGGTATATCTTTCCATAGATAAATGGAGTAAAACTGTTCACCATTTTCCAGGTGTAGACTAATTAGTGTCTTGTATAGTTTTACCAATACTTCACTATTTTTGTATTCCATTCCCTTTGAAATAAAGGCCAATATTCCATTTGCCTTTCTGATTGCCCATTGAATGTGTTTGCTATTTTGTGTTTTACACAGAGGACTCTGAATCCCTCTGTGCTGTAGTTTTATGTTGTCTTTCTCCATTCATCTCCTCTATTCTTCATATCAAAGTGCATAGCCTTACATTGTCTCACATTATATTCCATCTGCCAAGTTTTTGCCCACTTTCTTAATCTGTCCATATCCTTCTTCAAGCTCTTTGTGTCATTTTCACTACTTGTCTTCTAACCTATTTTTGTGTCATCTACAAACATGATTATATTTACTTTCCTCATCCAAGTCAGTAACATATTGTAAATAAGTATGGCTACAGCACTGATCCCTGTTGAACTCCATCAAATACAGATTTCCATTCTGAAAATGTCCCCCTCATCCCAACTTTTTGTCTTCTATTAGTTAGTTCTCTATCCATACTAACACAATACCTCAAACACCATTATCTTATTTTGTATCTGCACATGTGGTAACTAATCAAACATCATCCAGTAATCTAAATATATGACCTCCACTGCTTCCTTTTTATCTATCTTATTTGTTATCTCCTCAATTGGCAGAACCCGAGTTGAGCATTAGTGTGCAGGTTTTTGCTAAGCAGGTTTTGCTTGATAGTACTATTTGCGATTTTTAAAATTCATTTCGCAGGTTGAGGGTATCCCTGGTTAAGCCAGTATTTATTGTCCATCCCTGTTTCCCCAGAGGGCAGTTAAGAATCAATCACATTGCTGTGGGTCTGGAGTCAAATGTAGACCAGACCAGGTAAGGATGCCAGTTGATTCCTGATGAAGGGCTTATGCTTGAAACGTTGATTCTCCTGCTCCTCGGATGCTGCCTGACCTGCTGTGCTTTTCCAGCACCATACTCTCGACTCTGATCTCCAGCAACTGCAGAGCTTACTTTTCCAAGGATACCAGTTGCCCTCCCTAAAGAACTTTAGTGAACTAAATGGGTTTTTCCAACAATCTGGAATGGATTCATGGGCATCATTAGATTCGTAATTTCAGATTTTTTTGATGAATTCAAATACCATCATCTATCATAGCAGGATTCAAACCTAAGTCCCCAGAACATTACCTGGGTCTCTGGATTAACAGTCCAACGATAATACCATTAGGCCATGACCTCCCTTATCTCCCATCTCTTTACTGATAATCAAGCATAGACTGACGTGGTCATAATTGCTCAAGTTGGATTTATCTGGCTTTTTGCATACAGGACATACCTAAACAATTTACCATATTGTCAGGTAGATGTCAGTATAGTGGATGATTGGAACTGCCTTGGCTGTGCCAAGTTCTGGAACACTAGTCTTCAGTACAATTGTAGGAATGTTATCTGGGCCAATAGACTTTGCAGTAGCCAGTGCTTCCAACTCTTTCTTGATATTACTTGGAGTGAATTGAATTGGCTAAAGACTATGTGGGAAGGTGGGGATATGTGAGGTTATGCACTTTGACAGGAAGAATTGAGGTGCTGAATAGTGTTTAAATGAGAAAAGACTGCAGAAAGTCACAGAACAGATAGGCAATGACTCCCAAACCTATGTGGGAGTCCTAGCATCCAAATTCAGTGGGTAACAGGAAAGGCCAATGGAATATTTAGCATTTATTTCAAAGAGAATGAAATATAAAGGTAGGGAGGTTTTGATAAAAATATACAAGGCGATAGTCAGACCACAGCTGGAATTCTGGAATAGGTTTGGGCCTTATCTAAAGAAAGATACGTTGTCATTGGGGGCAGTCTAGAAAAGATTCACTAGGCTGATACTAGGTATGGAGGGACTGCCTTATGAGGAATAGTTGAGTAGATGGGCCCATACTCTTTGGGATATAGAAGAATGAAAGGTGATCTTATTGAAAGATGTAAATTCTTAGGGTACTTGACAAGGTAAATACAGAAATGGTGTTTCCCTGTGTGGGAGGGTCTAGAGCCAATGGGTATAATCTCAGAAAAAGGAGTTGCACATTAAAACAGGAACCAGGAGGAATTTCTTTTCTCAGAGGATAATGAATCTGTGGATTTCTTTATCACAGAAGGTATTGAGATTGGATCGTTATGAATATCCAAGGCTGAGGTAGATTTTAATCAGCAAGCGGACAAAGGGGAATAGGGAAAAGGTAAGAAAGGTTGAGAGTTATCAGAGCAGCCATGATCTCATTTAATGGTCGAACTACCTCGATGGGCTGAATGGTCTGCTTCTGCTTCCATGTCTTATGGACTTGCAATTGTGATGCCGGGACGTCCAGCGAAGGCTGTGGTGAGGCTGAAATAAATCATCCACTTGACGCTGTTCGCTAAAAATTATTCCAAATGTTTCAGCCATATCTTTTGCACTGATGTGCTGGGCTCCCCATCATCAAGGGAGATATTTGTGGAGCCTCCTTGTCTGTGAGTTGTTTAGAACTGGATAGAGCAGGACTGCAGAGCTTAGATCTGATCCGTCAGTTATGGAATCAACTGGCTCTGTCTATCACTTGCAGCTTTTACTGTTTGGTATGCAAGTGGCCCTGTTTGGTAGCTTTGCCAGGTTGCCACCTCATTTATAAGTATGCCTGGCATTGCCCTCCTGCACTCTCCATTGAACCAAGGTTGATCTTCTGGCTTGATGGTAATGATAGAATGGTGAGTATGCTGGGTCATGAGATTGAAGATTGTGTTTGAGTACCATCCAACTGCTGTTGATGATAGTCCACAGCACCTTGGGTTTCCTGAATATGCTGGTGGGACTTTGCCTCCACAAGAACTGTGCGGTTATCATTCTTACTGATACTGTCATGGATATATGTATGTGTGGCAGGCAGATTGGTGAGGATGAAATCAACTATGTGTTTCCCTTTTGTTGGTTCCCTCACCACTTGCTGCACACACAATCCAGTAGCTATGCCCTTAAGGATTTGACCAGCTCGATCAGTATTGACATTGCTGAGCCACTCTTGGTGATGGACATTGAAGTCTTCCCAGAATACTTTCTGTGCCCTTTCCACCTTGAGTGCTTTCCTCAGTGATGTTCAAGATGGAGGAGTACTGATTCACCACCTGAGGAGGTGCTGGTGTGTGGCAATCAGCACTAAGTTTTGTTGCCCACTTTTGACCTGATAACTTGAGATTTCTTGGGGTCTGGAGTCAATGTTGGACAACTTCAGGGGAACTTCTACCTCGCCATTTACTGGTGCCATCATTTCTGCACATCTGTCCTGCTAATAGGTCAGATTTTCTTCCTTGAAGGGTGTTAGTGAACTTGATGGGCTTTTATGACAGTTGGCAATGGTCTCATGGTTATTATTAAACATTTAATTCCAGATTTTTAAAAAAATTCAAATTCCATTACCTGCCATAGTGGGACTCTGGGTCTCTGAGCTATTAATTCAGAGACAATACCAGTATATCATTGCCTCCCATAAAATGAATCACTATGTAAATATTCAAGTGGATATAAATGGAAAATGCAGCAAACCTGTTATATAGTCATAGAGAGGTACAGTACGGAAACAAACCCTTCATTCCAACTCATCCATGCCGACCAGATATCCTCAACTAATCTAGTCCCATTTGCCAGCACTTGGCCCATATCCCTCTTAAACCCTTCCTATTCATATATCCATCCAGATGCCTTTTAAATGTTGTAATTGTACCAGCCTCCACCACTTCCTCTGGCAGCTCATTCCATACATGCATCACCCTTTGCAGGAAAGTAGTTGCCCCTTATATCCCTTTTTTCCTATCTCACACTAAACCTATGCCCTCTCGTTCTGGATTCTCCCACCCCAAGGAAAAGACTTTGTCTATCTACCCTATCCATGCCCCTCATGATTTTATAAATCTCTATAAGGTCACTCCTCAACCTCCAATGCTCCAGGAAAATCAGCCCCAGCCTGTTCAGCCTCTCCCTATAGCTCAAACTCTGCAACCCTGACCACATCCTTGTAAATCGTTTCTGAACCCTTTCACGTTTCACAACCTCTTTCCTATAGGCTATGATGTTCTTGAAAATGTTTGTACAAGTCCCTGAATAGGAAGGAATTCAGTATGATGTATAACATTCTCCACTACGCTGCCAATGTGAATGAAGAATGAGCCAGCAGAATGTAAGCTCCTGAAAGTGACTGAAGCCAGTTTTCATAATTGTAGGAAATACTGATAAAGTGGTTTACCTAATTGAGAAGCACAAACAGCCCTCTCAGTGACATGTTTGTTCAGGCAAAACATCAAGGTAATTTACTTAATGGGTTAGGTTTGTCACAGAAAACTTCAAAAGCAGCACTCTGCACTAATAATTTGTAAGAAACCCTGTGATATATTTCAAGTAATTGCTGCATAAGCCAACCTGAACACCATGGATATAAGATTGGTCCCACGACATTGTCTGTATTAGCATATGTTTACAAGACAGGGGATGCTGAACTTGACATGTTGCAAGATCTGTAATTAGTGAAAGCCTTGCTGTATGTCTAGCATCTGCTAAATAAGCTTGGTTATCTTGATCTGTCCGAGCGATAAAACAGGTAGATCACATTGCACTATCCTTTTAGACAGTACAAACCAGACAGTAACAAAACTGTTTAAAATAAATTGTAATTTTGCCCCACCATATTTTTTCTAAATATCTTAAATTGATGTGATTAAATTACTGACCTTTAAAGATGCTCATTAGCACCCTGATCAGAGTATTTGTACCTATACAAAACATACAGTAGATGTTAGGGAAGGTAAGTCACCAATACCTTCTCCAGGGTTAATAGGGATGGACAGTAACTGCTGACTCAGCCAGTGAAGATTACATCCATGAATGAGTTTAAAAAATCCAAGTTTGGGCACAATATCCTTTGTATTAGTCACTGCAGAATGTATTTCCCTTCAACATTTACCGTGGTAACTTGCCAAAATCACTTCAACAGTCCCTTCCAGTGCAAACTTTATCACCAGGAAGGATGACAGCTGCAATAGTGTACTGTCACCTCTATGGCACCCATCGTCCTGATTTAGACTCTTCCATTGCAATTGGATGAAAATCTACAGTTAAAGCGCTAACAGCACAAGGACTGCAGTGCTTCAGAGACAAGGTGACCTACCAGAGCATCAGACTGAGCAATAAATGTGGCCTTTTCACATTTCTGAAAAAAATGTTTAGCGTGTATGCTCCTATGATTTATGAAGCATTTCCTGTGAAGAAAATGAATGTTGATGGGAATATTCGTAAAATATGATATGCCCATTGAAAGCAGACAATGGTAAATTCATCTGACCTGTTTAAAGCAGAAATTATATCTATTGTCTCTGTAGAGTCCGCATAATGATAACTGTTTCCATGGATACTGATGATGTGGAGGTGCCGGTGTTGGACTGGGATGGATATTTGGAAATACAAGCTTTCAAAGTGCTGCTCCTTTGTCGGTAGCTAGTCCCCCACTAGCTACCTGATGAAGGAGCAGTGCTCTGAAAACTTGTACTTCCAAATAAACCAGTTGGAATATAAGTACTGCATAACCATTTAAATAAAATAATTGCTGTTTATTGCACAGTTCTGACTGTGACACTTTATCCAGTTTATTTTGTTATTAAGGGTGGCGTTTTTTTACAGAATATAGTAACTAGTTTTTGGAACCATGAAAATATGCATAGGAAACATAAGAATGTAATACATAGGAAGTTAGTCCGCATAATTTAGGCACATGGAATCAGAGATAATGTGCTGGCATGGATTAGCGATTTGCTAATGAGCAGAAAACGGAGAGTGGGAATTCAAAGTCATTCCAGGCTGTGACTGGTAGGATATTGCAAGAATTAGTACTTGGGTCCCAACTCTCAATTTCTATCAATGATTTGGATGTGGGGACAAAATGGTGTATTTCCAAACAGCAAAGCACATTCTGAGAAAAATGTAAAACAGCATCAGGGGGCTTTAGACAGGCTTAGTATATGGGAAATTATGTGGCAGATGGAATATAATGTGAAAATTAAGAGATTATCCACTTTAGTAACGGGAACTGATGTGTACAGTATTTCTGAAATGATCATTTTTCTGCCTTGGTTTCTTGTTCCCTCTCTTCTTAGCTGGGGGTTATATAGATTCATGCAGCATGGAAGCATACCCTTCGGTCCAACAAGTCAATGCTGACCATAATCCCAATGAAACTAGTCCCACCTGCCTGCACTTGACCCATATCCCTCCAAACAGTTTTATTCAAATACTTATCTAAGTGTATTGTAAATGTTAAGTCCGTAACCACTACTTCCTCTGAAAGTTCAATCTACACACAAACTATTCTCTGTGTAAAGACGTTGCCCCACATATTTGCTACGTTCCAATCTGGAAAATGGAAATTTCAATGCTCATCTATTGAGAAATGTGGATGTACAAAGGAATCTGGTACCTTTGTACATCAGTCAATGGAAATGGGCAGGTAAGTGTGACAAGCAATTAGCAAGGCAAGCAGTATGTTGGGAGCAATGGTCATGTCTGTAGCTCTGGATTGGAAGGGCTTGGGTTCAAGTTCCCTGTGAGATTGTGTATAGGTATAAGCAGGCAGGGAAAGAGTTAAGTTCTGAGTTTTGTGAAGCAAAAGGTTCAGCTGAGCATGATTCAGATCAGATAAGAACTTACAGTTAACAATGGGGTGCTGGAGGCAAGAGTAATGGTTTAAAAGAGTGGAAAAGCATTCATTATGTAAAGCCATTTAACAAGATGAGGTAGCGTTCAGCATGTGAGGTCAGTTTAACAAGGTGAAAACAATTCGTAATGTGAAGTCAGTTATTCAATGTGTAACAGCAGATGGCTTAATCTTTACTTGTGCTGATTACTTGCTGATTGTAACAGTCACCCAATCAATATATATGTTGCCTGTATGTATGTCTCCTCCCTGTAAAAAGACTATATAGTTCATTGAGAAACTGCTGTTCCAGAGAAGACCGTGAACTCATGTCTCTGTGTGTACATGGGCAATCGTTCTCTCTCCCTCCAGGACCAAGAATAAAGATGAAGGAGGTAAAACCACTCTGTGTCTCTGAGCATTTTGCTTTGACTATTGGCGTAGTCAGCAGGATCCAAACGGATAGTTACAATGTCAGCGACCACCCGGGACATCGGTGTCTTGAGATGGACGGGCCCACAAGGTAAGATTTTAAACCTTGGTCCTTCTCAATATTCCCGTGTGCCAAAAAGGGTCCCCTCGCTCGATTGCTGTCTATTCTACGGATTTCTTGAACAGTAATTAGTTCAGTTGAGAGACACAGTTTTGCAAGCATGCTAGCAGGCAGAGGTTTGAGTCCTCTGAGTTGCATTGGGGGGAACGGGGTGTGATTGAGGTTCGGGTCCTCTGCGTGGGACTGGGGTTCGAGTTCCTGGGGGGGGGGGGAGGGGGGGGGGGTGCTGGTGGTTGGGTTTGTATTGAGGTTAGAGTTCTCTGCAAGGTACTGGGGTTCACGTCTACTGGGTGGGTGATTTGAGGTTCAAGTCCTCCACACTCTGCTAACTTTCGAGCTCTGTGTTTGAGGTTTGAGCTTTGTGTTTAATTGGAGTTCAAATTATCTGTGTTTGATTTGGGTTTAAGTTTTCTGTTTTAATTCGGGTTCGGATTCTCTGTATTTAGGTGGGATTCGAGTTCTGTGTTTAAGTGGGGTTCCAGCCCCCATGAGGAGTAAAGTGAGAAACAGGTTAAAGTCCCCAGTGGCGAGATTTGAGGCTCTGTGAGTCTTTGTTCGGGTGGAAGAGAGTGGCTTGGATTGCGGTGCCATGTGATCCGCGGTGAGGGTTTTCTCTTTTTGTCAGTGTAATCTCAGTGAGAGGATGCAAAAAAATTAAAATGACAACCGCTGAAATTAAGGTTGTACTAATACCTGGGTTGAAAAAAGAAAGTTTCAATGTAAATTGTGCCATGCTGAGAGTGTTTGATGTTTTAAATTTTGGTTTATTAAAATACTGGTTCAGAAAATCCTGTTCAGTAACTGTTTTGCCTTGTTTGAATCAGGATCTCAAATTCAGTGTGTCATATGGGCTATGTAATGGGGCAGATTTTGTTTTTACATTGAAATTGTACAACATTGTGTCCTTTTTAAAATGATCAAACTTGTAATCTTAAAACAAATTGAGTGCCTTGAGCCCTTATTTGTTTGAAACTCTACAATGCCTGTTTTGAAATAAAAACAGCTGGGTCAGTGTTCCTGCTTTAGCCAGATTATAGTCTTGTCTTAAAATATCTTTGCTGTTGTGTTTTTAATGCAGAGTGTTCACAAAAAGAAGAGTGAATTTTGAGTTTGATGTTTTGTTAAGATTTTGTAGAGAATATCAAAACTTAAGGCTGAGCTGTTTCAGTTCTTTTCATTATTGTGAAGACTTCATTGGCCCTTCATATCGCAAATACAAAGAATGTTGATCTTTACCAATGTTGCCACTGTAATTCCGACTGTTTAATTTGGGAAGCTTCATTTGGAGAACATATTTTAAAATATTCAGCATTTGTTTCCCACAAATATTTGAGACTTAAATCTGAACTGAAACTGCCTCTTCAATTGCGAAAGCACAGGAACCATTTTGTTGTTTTCTTGCGGCTCCAAACTTTTGAGATACTTTTCCTGCCAGCTTTCACATTAGCCAAGTTTCAATTTGTTAAAGGAAAATAACTTTTGAATAACCTGAAAGGGGTCCCGAGAGTTTGACTTTAGGACCATTGATTGCTGGTTATAATTGGCTGAATTGTTTAGGCAGTTCAATTTAGACGTTTATGGATTGTATAAAACCTTATAATGTCACGAATAGTGAACAGAGTAATAGACTTCAAGAATTCGAAGAAGGTTGAAATGGCAGACACAACTTAGTGGAGTTAAACGTGTGACTGTCTTCAAACTGGGAACCACCTTGGCAAGGAAGGAATGAGAGAGGAAATGCAAAGATACTTTCAGCAGCTAACATCTTCTCTAGAGTTTCTCCATTCGCAGGTAAAGCACGCCTTCAGACCACTGCCCACCCCTCCACAACCTGATCCAACGGATTCAATCAGCTCCCCAGTCATAAGCACAAAAAGTGAAGAAGATAACAACAGTGAAGAGGAGGTCGGTACGCTTTTTGTCAGTGGTCTTCCTATGGACATTAAAGCATGTGAGCTTTAACCGGTCTTTCGATCATTTAAGGGATATGAAGATTCACTGATTAAGCTAACATCACAACAGCCAGTTGGCTTTGTTACATTTAAACAGCAGAGTGGGAGCAGAAGCAGCAAAGAATGCCGCGTTCACCTCGCCTGCTGCTGCAGCTGCTGCACACTCCGATGCGCTGGGATCCTCCATCTGAAGCATCTCTGGAAGGATGGGAGTCTCGTCCGTTTTGTTAAGTATTTAACTGCTCTTAGCCAATAATTCAGATTTCTCTAAAGAGTGATACACGAGGGCAGACTGAATTTTGTTTTCAGGTTGGACTTACTAAAGGAGATTTTGGAGAACTGGCTCGATTCCATTCAACTTGAAGGGGTTGGAGTGTCACTAAGGACTGTGGATTTAAGAGCCTCACTGGTGAATTTTTTTTTCCACATGGGAGGATTCTTCCCATTACTGTAACGGTCTAGAAATGTTTGTTGTTATAATCATTGCATGCCATGTGTCAATAACTTGTTTAAATACTGGCTGTCAGAGTCTTATGAAACCTGGTAGTGCCATCTTGGTGGCTATCATGAAATGATTAGAGGAGGAAATGAGAATGTGTATAGGGTATAAACAGGCAGGAAAAGAGTGAAGTTCTGAATTTTGTGAAGGGAGGGAAAGAGTTAAGTTCTGAGTTTTGTGAAACAAGAGGTTCAGCAAAGCATGACTCAGATCAGAGAAGAAATTACAGTTAACAATAGGGTGCTGGAGGCAAGGGTAATGGATTAACAAGGTGGAAAGCATTCATTATGTAAATCTATTTAACAAGATGAGGTAGCATTCAGCATGTGAGGTCAGTTTAACAAAGTGAAAACTATTCATTATGTGAAGTCAGTTATTCATTCTGTAACAGCAGATGGCTTAATCTTTACTTGTGCTGATTACTTGCTGATTGTAATAGTCACCCAATCAATATGTATGTTGCCTTATCTGGACGCTCCTCCCTGTAAAATGACTATATAGTTCATTGAGAAACTGCTATTCCAGAAAAGACCATGAAGTCATGTTTCTGTGTACATGGGCAATTGTTCTCTCTCCCTCCAGGGCCAACAATAAAGATGAAGGAGGCAAAACCACTCTGTGTCTCTGAGCATTTTGCTTCGATTGAAGGGGGAACAGGACAACACCTGCACATGTGTATAATAACATCTATGAGTAGATTAATTAGATAATATGTATATTGGCTTTCAGTGCAAGAGGATTTGGTTCAGAAGTAGGGATGTCTTACTGCAGTTATACAGGGTCTTGGTGAGAACACGTGGAGTATTGCATGTGGTTTTGGTCTCTCTATCTAAGAAAGTCTATATTTGCAATAGAGGGAATGCAGTAGAGGTTCACTAGGTTGATACCAGGGATGGCAGGACAATCATGTGAAGAGAGATTGGCTTCACTGGCTTATATTCACTAGAATTTAGAAAAATGATAGAGAATCTGATTGAAACGTGTAAAGTTCTAGCAGGGCTGGACAGACCAGTTACAGGGAGGATGTTTTCCTTAGCAGGGGAGTGTAGAACCAGAGGAAACAGTTTCAAGAAATTGGGTAGACCATTTAGGGATGAGAGGAGGAAATGTTTATTCACTCAGAGGGTCATCGACCTGTGGAATTCTCCACCTCTGAAAGATGTGAAGACCAGGTCACTGAGTATATTCATGAAAGAGATAGGTAACTTTTTAGATTTTAAAATATTTAAGGATGGAGAAAGAAAGCAGGATTATGGTCTTCAGATAGAGGATCAACCATGATCCTATTGGATGGCTGAGCAGGCTCAAAGGGCCAACTGATTGACCTCTTCGTTTCTATGTTTCAATTAGAGGTTGGAGAGTGTAGAAGTACAAAGAGACCTAGGTGTCCTTGTCAGTAAGTCACTTGGTATATATGCAGATCCTGCAAGGAAGGTTAATGAAAAATTAGCCTTGATCTTGAGAGTGTTTGAGTACAGGAGCACTAAATACAATGCTTCAATGGTATAGAAGCTTGGTTAGACTCCGTCTGGAGTAATGTGTCTAGCTTTGGTCTCCTAACCTCAAGAAGGATATTATTGCCATAGAAGGAGTTTAATGAAGGCTCACCAAAGTTGGTCTTGGGAAGGCAGGATTGTCATAGGAAGAGATATTAGGCAAACTGGGCCTATTTTCTCTTGTGTTTTGAAGAATGAGAGGTGATTTCAATGAAACTTACAAAATACTTAAATGGATAGTTAGAGTAAATGCAGGTAAGATGTTTCCTTTGGTTGGGGAAACTAGAACAAGAGGAACAATTTAAAATAAAGGGGTATGTTGTTTAGGATCAATATGTGGAGAAGTATTTTTCACTCAGAGTTGTGAATCTTTGGAATTCTCTACCTCAGAGAATATGGAAGCTCAGTCTTTGAGTATATTTAAAGTAGAAATTGATAAGTGTTCTATTATTAATGGTGTAAAGGGTAATATGGATAGTCTGGCTGAAAGGCACTCAAATGTTGAATCAGACATGATCATATCAAATAGTGGAGCAGGCTTGAGGGGCTGAATGGCCTACTTTTATTCATATGTTCCTAAAAGTTCCTAAGAAAGTGTCCCAGGTTGAAACATTCCAAGTTAAAGGTGTTTGAATTGTCATTGATTTAATGTAGAGATCCCTTAGCTACTCACTTGCAACCAGTTTTTCTTGGTCTGGGAAGATGCCTCCTTTACCTATCATATGGGAGGAACGCCTCCCCACGTTCAGTCACCGGTTGAAGGAGGGTATGCAGGGTGTCACAGTCAAAGTGTGGGACTGTTTATCCTGCCTCTGCCCTTGTTCAAGTTGGCTAATGGTATTGCCATTTCTCAATCAGTCCTGATTGGACGAGATCTGGATAAACAGTTAATGTTGGTGTTGAATGTGTTGGAAAAATTGAGATTGGCAGAGATGATGGCAGCCCCTCATTTTGCAGCAGATTTTTAATAACAGGTCTGGACTGTGTGCTAACCTCCCAATGTCGCCATTCTGCTGAGGCACATTGTTGAAGGATCTTTAATCCACACAATGACAGCTACTCCCAGGTGAGTATCCACCCTGTCACAGCCTGAACTCCTGCCTTCCTGAATGTATTTGCTGGTAGTCCTGACAGTCAGTCGTTAATTGGTCCTTAATCATACTGGGAGCAGGCACACCACACAGTACCACCACCATGACCCCTTCACCTGGCAGGAGAGCACTGACATAGTTTTGGCTGTGGTCCACTGACATAGTTTTGGCTGTGGTCCACTGACATAGTTTCTCATGCTTTATCCCCAACTATTTATATGAAATTGAAATTGTATTTCTTTCTTTATCTCACCCTCTCCATTTTCTTTTTTAGAATTAAGTTCCTTGAGCTGTCTCTGTACCCTTTCTTACCCCTCTTTTTTTTCTTCTATTTTTCTTGAATTCATTGTTCCTTTTGTCCCATTTTTCATTTTTCTTCTAAGCTTCTGTACAATTCTGTTATTCTAATCTTTTTAATTTATGTTTTCTCTCTCCCCTTTCATGTAATCTCTCCTTCCTGTGGCTGTTGTATATCTGTCTCATTCCTTTGCTCCCACATATTGCAACGCAAGCTTTTTATCTGAAGATTTGATGTTGGCTATTCTCTGCAGGTATTGTCATCTGATTTATTTTCTGCTGCAAAGGTTGATTCTGTTGACAGTGTAGGCCTCTGGCAGCAGACACTGTATCCGTTGTAGTTTAACCATTTGACAGGCATCAGACTAGTCATTATCAAAGTCACCTCTACCCCTTCCTCTATCTAATGAACGAAATTGACAGGAGTTGTTTGGCTGCTAACAGCATGAAAACTAGATAACCAAAAAATAAATTCATTCTGAAAAGAACTTTTTCTTTAGAAGGCAGGTTGGAGTATAAACGTTGTGTCATGTTAATTTGCTGTGACTAGTTCTGTAGGGCAGCCAGATTAAAATGGAAGGTTGCAGTGGCTCCCGTTGTTTGTTACATTGAGCGTTGCACATCGAGACTGACGGCTGAGGTAGGGAAGCTACCAAACAGCTGCAGTTCAGCCACTTGTGATTTATTGCCCCATAATGGAAATGGCAAAATATGCATAAGTGTTTCCTATGTATCTTGGGTCACTATGACAGAACATGAAATATTGTTGATGGTGAAATTTTGAGTTAAAACCAAAACATGCTGAAGTCACTCACTCGGTTAGGCAGTTGTGTGAACCAAGGACGATGATACTATCAGTTCAGATCACTCTTTTATTTTGAGCATAATAGTGTAGTTTTTTCACTTCGTCATAGATTGAGAGTGACCATTCGTGTGGCCTTGAGAAGGTGGTTGTGAGCTGCCTCCTTGAACCACTGCAGTTTGTTTGGTGTAGGTACAGGACTGATTTGATTTGATTAAATTATTGTCATAAGTAGAGTGAAAAGCTTTGTTTACGTGTATTACAGGCAGATCTACTAAGTAAGGATCATGAGTGAAACAAAAAGCTAAGTCAGAGGCACATAGGTTACATTGCATAGGGCACCTGCAAGGCAAGGTTAACAATAGCAAGATCAGCATGATTTGAAGTTAGAGAGTCCATTCATCAATTTAATAACAGCAGGGACGAAGCTGTTCTTGAACCTGCTCGTGGGTTCAAGCTTCGCTGACAGAAGAGGTTGTCGGAGAGCATTGCGGTAACAAGCAGTGTAAATAGAGTCCATGGATGGAAGGATGGCTTCGGTGATGGTCTGGTCTGTAGTCAGAAACCACCTCCTGTAGTTTATTACAGTCCTGGCCAGAGCAGTTGCCATACCAGGCTGTTATGCAGCCAGACAGTTTGCTTTCAGTGGTGCATCTTTAAATGGTGATGAGGGTCCTTGTGGACATGCCAAATTTCCTGAGCCACCTGAGGAAGAAGAGTTGTTGTGCTTTCTTCACCCTCGCATCTACATGGATCTGGGGATTTATACTTGTGGCAAGTCCAGGACAGGTTGTTGGTTATCATCACTCCATGGAACTTTACGCCTTCCACCCTTTCAAGCTCAGCCAGTTGATGTAGATGGGGGCATGTTCTCTTCCTTTCAGAAGTCAATGATCAGTTCTTTAGTTTTGCTGATGTTCTCGTTACACCACATCACCAAGCCCTCTATTTCCTTTCTGTATTTTGATTTGTTTTTGTTTGATATCCATCCCACAACAGTGGTATTGTCAGCAGACTTGTAAATGGTGATTACCTTCCCTACAGTATGCAAACAGGCCCTTTGAGCCAACAAGTCCACATCGACCCTCTGAAGAGTAACCCACCCAGACCCATTGCCCTCTGACTAATGCACCGAACTCGATGGGCAATTTAGCAAGGCCAATTCACCTGACCTGCACGTCTTTGGATTGTGGGAGGAAACTGGAGGAAACCCACGCAGACATGGGGAGAATGTGCAAACTCCACACAGACTGTCGCCCAAGGTGGGAATCGAACCCAGGTCTCTGGTGCTGTGAGGCAGCAGTGCTATCTGGCAACTTGGAATTTGGCAACACAGTTGTGGGTGTACAGGGAGGACCTGAGGATGCATCCTTGGGCGGGCTCCAGTGTTAAGTGTTATTGTGGAGGAGGCGCTGTTGTCTATCTTCACTGATTATGGTCTGTGGGTCAGGAAGCTGAGGATCCAGTTGTAGAGGGCGGAGCTGAGACCTAGGTCGTGGAGTTTTGAGATCAGTCAGGAGAGGATAATGGTGTTGAAGGCAGAGCTATGGTCAATGACCAGGGGTCTGACGTAGGTATCCTTGTTGTCCAGGGATGAGTGTAGGGCTAGGGAAATGTTAGGAATGGAGTTCCAAGACTTTGACCCAATTACAATGAATAAAAGCTTATATATTACCAGATCAAGATGCAGTCTGTCATGTTAGGTTCTGAGGGATCAACCCACTTGTGACTTTTGGTTGGTGGTAAATTGCTGCAATCTTCTCCTTTCTAAATTGGTCCTGCTTAATTATCACTGGCAGAGGAAAAACCACTTTTGGAGTGTTAACAAGGAAAGGTACTTGCCTTTCTTAACAAGGTTTAGTTATTGTATTTAGCAAAGGTACAATGAACATGAACTAGTTAGCCATAATTACAACTATCAGGGATGGGAAATGACACGCCTGTCTAAATCAGGAGCTCATACTAGACTCCCTGATTCTCCACATAGTGACCATGCTACACCATCAGCTTGAGTGGGGCTAATGCAACTTCAACACAAACTCTTTCGGATCCATTACCTAACACAGCAGCGTGTGGATTTAACTGGCACTTGCTGGTGGTGGTGTTTTCATGCATATTTTGCCCTAGACCATCTAGGTTATGGAGGTCATGGGTTTTGAAGATATTGTTGAAGGGATTTATGACATTGGACAAGTGAGGTAAAGGCAATCTTTTTAAGCCTGACTTGTTTCTGGCTATGGCAAAAGACTGTGAAACATTAATACAAGTGTAAATCCCCAGACCCGTAAAACTAGCTTTTGTGGAATAGGGTGAAAGGACCATGGTGTTCTTTCCTATCACTGTCATTTGCTTGCAATTCACAAAGCTATTGATGGTTTCTGGGCACCTTTGCAAACTACTTCTGCACTAGCTGCACCTTGAGAAATTCTCAAGCTGTTTGCTTTGACTGCCCAAATATAGCTGTCAGCTCTTATCAACTATCCAGGGACACAGTATATAATCAAGTGCTGTGCTTTAAAAGGCATCTTTTAATGAAGATATTCAACAACAATCGGTGTAAATATCATTATCATTGTGAAAACTTTCTTTGTAAACCTGCTGGCAATCTTATTTTGGGCATTAGGAATTTCAATATTAAAGAGACAGTCATAAGTTTGATCACTGATTTTTTTCAGTGATTTGAACTATTCAGTTTAATTCTTTCCTAAAGTATTATTTGGTTTGAATGGGTTCTTTGCGGTGCAGGATGAAGAGCTGGGAGATATAATTGTACTGTAAAGAGGTTTTATTGTAATGTGGTTAAAAATTTATATAGGCTTGCTTTTTGTAAATGTGGTCATAGCATCTTTTAAATTAAAATGTTGGCATCTGTTAAACTTTTAATATAATAGTTATATTAAAATACAACTGAAATAATGTTTCTTATGAAAAATATATAGTACGGCTTGGAACACCTTTAGATTTAAAAAAAAAGCTTTCTGCTGTTGTGACCGTATCATTGGATTAGATTGGATTTAGTTGGGAATCATGGAATCATACACTACAGAGAGGTCATTCAGCCCATCGACAAAGCTACAGATGAAACTACTTTATATCTGCATTAGTCCCACTTTTCTGCACCTGGCTATGTTATGACATTTCAAGTGATCATCCAATTTTTTTTTAAAGGTAAAGATTTTCCTCAGTTCCCCTGTACACCTCCTGCATTTCACCTTTAACGTCTGCCCATTGTTACTGACTCTTCAACTAAGGGGAATGACTATTTGTTTCCACGCTGATAGTCGCATTTGGCTCTATTACGTCCTCCTTCAATCTTCTCTACTCTTCCCCCCCCCCCCAAAAAAAAACAACCTAAGCTTATCCAGCTCCTCTTCAAAACTAAAATACTCCCTTTCAAGTAGCATCTTGTTGAATCTCCTCTGAGCCCCTCCACTACAGTCACATCCTCCTACACTGTGGGGACCAGAACTGCACACACAACTCCAGCTGTGACCTAACCAAAGTACAGTTCCAACATAAACTACCTGCTCTTTTCATCTATAAAGGCAAGTGTCCTATTAACCTATCCTGGCACCTTCGGAAGTCTATGGTGTCCCAAGCTTCCTCTGTTGTTCTGAGCTTCTTAATGTCCTGCCATTCATTGAGTACTCCCTTGACTTGTTACTTCTTCCAAAGTACAACACCCCCCCCTTTCAGGGTTAAATTTGATCTGCCACTGATTTGCCTGTCTGACTAATCTGTCTATATCCTCCTATAACCTGAGACTTCCTCCATCACTGTCAACCACCCAGCAAATCATTGTGTCATCCACAAACTTACTTACCCCTCCCACATTCTTATCTAATTGTTTATATGTGTATGTCAAACAATAAGAAACTCAACATTGATCCTTGTAGTATGGTACTATCACTGGCTTCAAGCTACACAAAAGACCTTGTGTAGCCACGCTCTGTCTCCTACCACTAAACCAATTTTGGATCTAATTTGCCAAATTACCCTGGATCCCATGTGTTTTTATCTTCTCTATCCCTGATTATCATCCCTGATCAAACTCTGTTCACCAAGTGGGAATTCCCTCCTCACAATTTTCTCCAGTAGTTTCCTTACCACGGATTGAGACTCATTGTCTATAATTTCCTGGTTTATCCCTATCACCCTTCTTGAAACATGGAAACACATTAACTGTCGTCCAATCCTCTGGCACCTCCCTGTTATCAAAGAGGAACTAGAAATTTGGGCCAGAACACCTGGAATTTTCTGCCCCCCTCCCATAGCAGTCTGGGGTACAACTCATTCAGATCTTCAGCTCACCTTAACCTGCAATACTTCCTCACTCCCTATGTCAATGCCTTGCAACCTATTTGCAAGCATGTTTGTAAAGTAATGGAAGTAACTTTACTCAACTAAACTTGCAGGGCAGTTTCTTTTAGGATTTCAACATTGGATTGGAAATGGGGGAAAAAAAGGCTGCAGAAAGGAGCAAAGCTGGGGGGGCACCTGTACTTGAATAGCAGAAAGCTGACACACAGGTGCAGCAGGTAATCAGACAGGATAAATAAAATGTTGGCCCTTATTTCAAGGGGGTTGGAGTATAAGAGTAGGGAATTCTTACTGCAACTGTACAAGGTGCTGGTGAGACCACATCTGGAGTATCCTGAGCACTTTTCGTACATTTACTTCAGGAAAGATTGTTTTTTTGGAGGTAGATCAGTGAATGTTCACGAGGATGTTTCCTGGTATGGAAGGATTGTCTTGTGAGCAAAGGCTAAGCAGGTTGGGACTGTACTCACTGGAGCGTAAAAGAATGAGAGATTACCTCATTCAAACATATAGGATTCTTAAGGGGCTTGGCAGGATAAATGCTGAAAGGATACTTCCCCTCATGGGAGAGTCTAGGATCACGGGGCATTGGCACCCTTTATTCTGAAACTATGTAAGACTGAGATGATGAGGAATTTCTCCTCTGAGGGTTGAGAGTCTTAGGAACTCTTTGCCACAGAGTCCTTACTTACACTTAAGGGTGAGGTAGGTAGTTTCTCAATCAGCTGGGAAATCAAGGGTTATGAGGAAAAGACAGGAAAATGAATATGAGGAATGTTGGATCAGTGTGAATGGTAGAGCAGGCTCGAGGAACTGAACAGTCAACTCCTGTTCCTATTTCTTACCATCTAATGAAAACCTGGCTCATGATCAAATTCATTTTAAAATTAGACCAAAACCAAACTAATCAGACTGCTGTGAAATAAAATAGCGAGCCATTTATTCACATGCTGTTCTGCCCCTTGCTTCACCAATATCTCTAAAAACATATCCAAGCCCCTTCGGATAGCACGTGTATAATCGCGCACAGGTTTACCTTCCTTCGGTAGTGAAGGTTTCTGTAGGTTTATCTTTTTTTGCAGATGCCAATAGAAATTTATCTTTTTTTGCAGATGCCATAAAACGAATCAAAGCAGATAATCCAGTGGTAGAAATGGATGGAGATGAAATGACCAGAGTGATGTGGAGCTTCATTAAAGAAAAGGTAATCATTGTGATGGATTGAATTCAAATGAACAGAAATCTTGTCTGTTCTGTTCCATGCTCATCTGAATAGATGATTTGTTTTGATCTCAGTAATAGCTTAATAAGACATCTGATTATTTCTGGAAGTTGTAGAATCACTAAGAGGTAAAGATTAATCAGCAGAAAAACCCTCCATTGGTTAGAGCCATACCTGGTACAAGGGAAGATGGTTGTGATTGTTAGAGATCAGCTCAATGGCATCTTTGTAGGAGTTCCTCAGGATAAATATTTCCGAATCAACCTGTTCAGAGATGTTATCCTGCCTGCTACAGAGGTGAGTCGTTTGAACCTGGGCCTCCTGGCTCAGAGATAAGGACACTGCCGCTCCACCAGAAGAAACCTGGACAGTCCCTCACTGTAGTGTCCAAGGTCTAACCATCTTTAGCAGCTTCATCAATTACCTTCCCTCATCGTAAAGTCAGAAATGGGGATGTTTGCTGATGATTGCAAAATGTACCTCACCATTCACAACTTCTCAAATACTGAACACTCCAAATGCATCAAAATCTGACAGTATCCTGGCTTGGATTAATTATGGTAAGCAACACTAATAAGGGGGTTATTTCTCCAGTCATGTAACTGACCACGTGGTGTTGTCTTGTGGTGTCAGTTCTTCAACTGAATGGATCCATTAGAATTTAATTAGCACATATGATAAAACACATGAATAAGGCATTACAATGGGAGGTCTACAAAATGACTTCTGTAGGTAAGAGTCTATTTAAATTTGTGAACAGCACAATCTTCACAAAGCTGGACTCAAACAGCAGCGATCAGGAGTCCAACATTTTTTCCACTTGCATAACCATCTTAAGACATGTTTACTACATTTACATTTGGAATCACATTTGCTTTGGAAATTTTTCAAAAGACGATGTCAAATATATGTGAAGGTATGAAGTCATCACATGTCACAGGGATGACAATACAACAAAAAATGTGCAGTTTTGCAAACAAGGTGATGAGTTCCTTCTTGAACTGCTGCTGTCTTTGGGGTGTAGAAAGATCCACAATGCTATTACAAAGGGAATTCCAGGAGTTTCACCCAGTGACAGTGAAGGACTGATGATATCATTCCAAGTCAGGATGGTGAGTGACTTGAACAGGAGCTTGCAAGTGCTAATGTTCTCTTGCCATTGCTCTTGTAGATGATAGAGGTTACAGGTTTGGAAGGAATTGTTGAAGAAGCCTTGGTGAATTTCTGCAGTGTATCTTGTAGCTGGTACATGCCATTGTGCATCAGTGGTGGAGGGAGTGGATTACAAGGTAATGGTTGGGGTATCCTGAATGGTACTCAGCTCCATTTAAGGAAGTATTCCTCAGTCTTCCTAACTCGCGCTTTGTAGATGGTGAGCAGACATTGGGAAGACAGAAGATGAGCTACTTGATGTAGAATTCTGAGCCTCTGATCTGCTGTTTTGGCCACAGTATTTACGTAGGTAGTCCAGTTCAGTTTCTAGTCAGTTGTAATCTCCAGGATGTTGAGCAGTATCCAGCAACAGGGATCATTGGAGACCTGTAGAACACGAAAGTCATTAAGGAATTTCCAGCAACAGGAATATTATAGAACTCTAGAATTTCAAATTTGGCCAGCCAGGTTAAAAAATTCCTTTGCCCTTAGTCCAAGCAAACCAACCTCTAAGACAACTTTTTAAGCATGAGATGTGGTGCTGGACTAATGCAGTAAGGCAGCTGAATCAAACAGATGCTGAAAACTTTGGGGATCTGAGCACAATGATTCCAAAGTTTCAACTATTTTAACAGACTTCCATAGGTCTAAGAGTGGTCTTATTCCAAATACATGTGAAGAGAGCAGAAAACCTGTCAGTTGTCTTCAAGGCTTTTCGCTCAAATGGAACTGTCAAATGTAGTGATGGAGAAAGAAACACTGTTGGCAACTTGGTTGTGTAAGAACTTTTCTGATTAGGTCTAATACTTACCATTTAAGACTGAAACTGACCACACACTGCTGGTAACTTTACTGAATATGAAAGACATTGCAAAAGTACCGTACTGATTCCAGAGATTTCAATTATAGCTGATGCCATAGATTATACCCAACAAAAATACCAGACTACTGCTGACATTTTATGAATGATATCCATCAATAGCCCAAAGCAAAAAGATGAAACGTTTACTGTCAGTACTTGCCAACATCAGAGAAGAAATTGCACAAATTTTGAGGGTCAAGGACGTGCGCAGATTTGCGTATGTTGCTTTGATGGCTGGCCAGAGTTTTTCCCCAGTAACCCTGTCCCACAATCATTCTTTGAATGATGTCACCACAACATTATCGTTGATCTCTTGATCTCTGATGAGCAATTGGCTGGCCAGCTGGATATCCTTCAGAAGGTTAGTAAGGGACATCTTAGTATATCTGGGTTACAGGCCAGAGTACAGCAATCAGGACAATGGTCAGATATCTCGGGTTTCGAAAGGACATATCTTCAACTGCACCCCCAGCATCACTTACAGACAGGAGCAGAAAGGGCATCTTCTGCCGTCTGCTTTGACAGCCAGTCCATGGAAACACTGTGGCATTGCCCTACTCAAATTCAAGGGGACAGACTTTCTCATCCTTGTGAATTATTATTCTGATTGGATTAAGATGCAGAGCTACATTTGCTCACCTCTAAATCCGCTTTAACCTTTCCAAAGAGAATATTTTTTCACACTCACAATCCTGGACAATGACTCACAAATTTTATATTTCCAATCCTTTGCAGTCCCATATGGATTTGTCCACATCACAAGTTCACCCAGGTAGCATTAAAGCCAATGGTGAAGCAGAGATACCATTTTACGAAAAAAGTCATGAGAAGAATGACCACTCTCATTTGGCCCCGCATAACTCAGGTCCTGCACTATTGTAGAATAGTTTCACCCCATAACAGCTTTTGAAGAGCTGCAGGCTACAAACCCAACATACCTTCCTTTCACATTATTAGCAGGAGTGCCCTGATTTGAATTAAAAATAAACTGTTAGCTTGATAGGCTGCACACCCTGATCCTCAGGAAGAAGATATGACTCCACAATTAATAATGATAGACAAAAAAACAGCAAGCCTTCGCAGAATGTGTTTGGAATAAACACGCCCTCAGTTTCTTCTGGAATAATTCAAGTGAGGTTCAGTGAGAACACTCCACTAATGTATGTAAAAACACTAGCTTTGTTAGGAGTTGTAGGATGCGTAATAGATAGGAATCAAGGCTTGAAGAGATCAGGGATAGTGAGGTAGAGGAAGGTGGATTTGGACTAGAGAGCTAACTGTTCCAATGATCTAACCAGAACCACTGAGGATGTAGTAAAAATTTATCTTAACGATGATGTCAGATTAAATGGATAGAGACCTGATGGAAGAAGACACTAGTGAAGCAATGCCATACTCCTGTTCTTACTTTAATAATTAATAAATGGTAATGGCTTGCACTTGCCTTAAGTTCAGTCCTTATCTCCACTGGCTTCTAAAAGCTGCTAATGTTATTCCAACAAATAGCCATAGGACTTGTGAAGTACTGGTAAGACAGAGCACCTCTTGAGATACTGCCTGTCTGTGGGAGACATTGATGCGATTTTGCCTAAGTGTTTCAGCTTGGGATCTGAGGAAAAATTTGAATGGAACATATTGATATAAACTTTTTTCCAATATTTTTGTCCCATGCACATGTCAACAAAAAATGTTTCCACGTGGAGGCATTATTTTCTGATTGGCAATCTATCCTCATGTGTGGAGTTGCAAATTAGTAGTATACTGGAGATGTCATGGAATGCCCATCAAATTTGTCTTTTCTGCTAAGCCTGATGATTATTTACAGGTTGAATAATACATGGAAGCAGTAAATAAACATCAATAGGATAAGTCTAGAAAGGGTTTAAAATGTTCAGAACTCTTGCACAATTTAATAGCAGTGGGAGTTTCAGTGAAGAAGTCATCCGTGAGACTTTGATGTATGTTTTATGTTGATGGTACAACATTAGGAAATCCAAACAGAAGTAGAGACATTAGAACATTCTTTCTTTTTTGCTTTTTTAAGTACAAGTCCCTGAAGTCTTAACATTTGATCATCATTGATTAAAAGCATGGTGATACGGACTAATGCCTATGATGTACAGCTGTTTCCATGTTATTTCATTCTATCGTGCTAATGCTTTGCCCATATATAATCTAATTAATGTCCACAGCTCTGCTATCGTGACTAATCTCACAAGGTCAAATGATCTATTCCTATAAGCAGCATGCTTAGATCTAACTGGTTATACATATCAAACTCCACTGCCATGGAAATAATGCAATTCTGTCAGAGATGAAAGATTCCATTTTATGTGAATCCTATCAAGATCATCAAATGTCAGATAAAATATAAATTCTTTTCTGCCAGACTATCGACACCTTTACTTTCTTTGAAAATCTGTTCTATTCATGAGTTGTATGTCACAGACAGTGTGGGTTCTCAATATTCCTCTCGGCAGGGTGCACTGATGTTGGTCTGTTGTTTATTTTGCAGCTTATTCTAACTAATGTTAGTGTGGAATTGAAATATTTTGATCTTGGTCTGCCAAATCGAGATAAAACAGCTGACCGGGTGACCATTGAGTCTGCATTGGCAACACAAAAATATGGAGTCGCAGTGAAATGTGCCACCATTACACCAGATGAAGCTCGAGTGGAAGGTACATGAATGACATCAATTCATTTCAAAACTAATCTGTTGTGGTTACACAATCAGAATTAATAGGCCACTGAAATTTTACTGTTGAAATTCAAACAAGAACATTTTAATGCCATTGTGTGTGTGTACGCGCGCACGTGCAGAGTGTGTGCATTTTTGGTACCTAATTTTAATTTATTTGACTGAAAGGTACTTTTTTTGAAAATGGATTATTATTTAGTTTGTCATTTTATGGGAAGTAAAAACAAATGTTTGTTGATCCATGTTCACAGCAGAATTTAGAATTGGCAGCCGAAGGGTTTATCTGAAGGCTCCATGCTGAGTTGAAGCTGAACCATACAGTGTAGGAAGCTCTTGGTTTCCATTCTCAGTTTAAGCTGAGTTCACCCTTCTGGTTATGACACAGTAGGAGCTCTGTGATTGGCCATCTTATTCATGGATGAGGGAGATCAAAGTTAATCAAGTGTGCCGAGTTGAGATCATGCTTCATGTCAGCATTCTTGATAATAAAAATATTAAGAACTTGGATGAGTTCCCAATGGGCAGCTAATGGTTTTGGAATAAAAATCCAGTAGAAATCAGGCCTTCATGGAAGGTGAGGAATGTACAAGCCCATACTTTTCTTTTTGCAGAAATCAAGATTCATCTTTAATTAAGCAGCATTTGGGAGGAAAGTTATCATTTTGGCTATCATAGAATCTCTACAATGGGGAAGCAGGCCAATCAGCCCATTGAGTCCACACTGACCCTCTGAAAAGCACCCCACCCAAACCGACTCCACCTACCCTATCCCTGTAACCTTGCATTTCCCATGGCTAACCCATTAACTTGCACATCAGTGAACACTATGGGCAATTTAACATGACCAATCCACCCTTTGGACTGTGAGAGAAAACTGGAGCACCCAGAGGAATCCCACACAGCCTGAAGGTGGAATTGAACTTGGTTCTCTGGCACTTTGAGGCAGCAGTGCTAACCACTGAGCCACTGTATCACCTCAATAAATTAACTGGAATGAAGGCAGAAGTACATGTTTAAATTGCATTACTCCAAAGACATTGTGATTTATTTTGTATCAAAACTTTCTCTTCTTGAGAAATGTAAACAGATGGCAAGATGGAATCTGGTAAAAGGGTCTAGTCAGTGGGATAAAAGTAAGGAGAGATGAGCAATGAGGGAAAAAAGTCAAATGTTGAAAGAATGTAAAGAAAACAACTGTAGACAAAAGTAATTGGGAGCAGCTGATCTATGTAAATAAAATGTTAAAATAATTTGGTTAATCTGTCTGTAATGGGGCTCATCTGTGCAGATGGGGTATCATTTGGATTTAATATTCTGTCTGGTTGCACTGTTTAAAATAGAAGATACACCACACATTTCCCATAACACTTGATGCGATTAGCACTACTGCAAGTGAATTTTTAAAATATTAATCAGTTTGTAAGTGGTATTATGTGACCAGTTTTACTTCAGAATGAAATTGCTTTAAACTAATGACTTAATGTTTAATGCAATGATGCTCTGAAGACTTTGAATAATGTGATCCAATTTAGTAATAGCTCTTGCTGTCACTGTTCAGTGTATAAAAGGATTAGTCTCCGTGTATACGAGGAGGACTAGGCAGTTGGTTTCAGGTTGGTAGAAACTGCAGGAAATTGATAACAATCATTGAGAAAATAATGATAGCAAATTTTCTGCTTGAAAACAGTTTAAAACATCTTCCATTTTGTGCCATAAAGCCAATATGTGCAGCATTCTCTCAACAAGATTGTAACTTTACAGTTTTGGAAAACAGCCACCTGGTGGTGCTAGTGAACCTACTGTTGAAGCGTGAAGGTGAAGGACTCACTGATCTAAGAGCAGGAACCCTAATTTCTGTGGCAGTTCTACTGTTTCCAGAACTGATAGTTCTCTTTATATAGTCTTAACATATAAACAAATGAATAAGGAGCAGAGGTCAGCCACTTAGCCCTTCAGTAAGATGGTGGCTGATCTGTTTGTGCTATGAATTCTGCATTCCCACCTGTCCCTGATAACCTTGTATTCCCTTGGCTAATAAGAATCTATCCATCCCTGCCTTAAACATATTCAGTGAGCCCATCCCATCACCTTCAGAGGTAGATAGTTCCTGAGTTGCACAATCCTCGAAGAGGAAAAAAACCGCTCACTGCAATCCCAAAAGGCAACATCAAATTTTAAAGTAGTATCTTCTTTTTCTGCACACACCCACAAGAATAAACATCCTTTCCACATCCACGTTGTCAAGGCTATTCAGGATCTTATATACTTCACTTAAATCACCCCTCACTCTCTTCTAAACTCCAGTGAAAACAAGTCTATCTAATCTTTTCGCATAAGACAACTCGCTCATTCCAGATAAGTGCTCTCTCAATTGTCTCCAATTTGTTTGCATCTTCTGTAAATAAGAAGATGAAAACTGCACATTGAATTGTAGATGTGGCCTCACCAATATCCTGTATAACCAAAGCATGACATCCTTATTCTTATGTTCAATTTGTTGCTTAATAATAGATTGCATTCTATTAGCTTTTTTAATTCCTTGCTGTATCTGCATATTAAATTGTTGGGACTCATGCACTAGATCACATTGATCACTCTGCTCCTTGGAATTCTGAATTCATTCTCCATTTAAGTAATTCTTAGCTTTTTTTTCTTCCAAAGTGAACAACCACACATATACTCTATTTGCCAGATTTTTGCCCATCTACTGAACTTATTCATATTGGTCTGAATCCTTTTTCTGTCATCTCCACTGCATACTTACCTATCTATCTTTGTGTCATCTGCAAGGTGAGTCACCATGCCTTTGATGCCCTTATCTAATTGACATAATTAGTCAATTGGTAATACAGAACTTGACTTTGGATGTAAATATGCTCGCTGAGCTGGAAGGTTCATTTTCAGATGTTTCGTCACCATACTAGGTAACATCATCAGTGAGCCTCCGGTGAAGCACTGATGTTAGTGACCCGCTTTCTATTTATGAGTTTAGGGTTCCTTGGGTTGGTGATGTCATTTCCTGTGGTTATGCCATTTCCTGTTCCTTTCCTCAGCGTGTGGTAAATGGGGTCCAAGTTGATGTGTTTGTTATTAGAGTTCCAGTTGGAGTGCCATGCTTCTAGGAATTCTCGTGCTTGTCTCTGTTTGTCATGTCCCAGTCAAAGTGGTATCATTCTTCGTCTGTATGTAAGGATACTAGTGAGAGTGGGTCATGTCTTTTTGTAGCTAGTTGATGTTCATATATCCTGGTTTTCTGTCTGTTTGTCCAATATAGTGTTTGTTACAGTTCTTGCAAGGTATTTTGTAAATGACATTAGTTTTGCTTGTTGTCTGTATGGGGTCTTTAAAGTTCATTAGCTGCTGTTTTAGTATGTTGGTGGGTTTGTGGGCTACCAAGATGCCAAGAGGTCTGACTAGTCTGGCAGTCATTTCAGAGACATCTTTGATGTAGCGGAGGCAGTCATTTTAATCCAGCACCACTAATCCAGAATCTGGTTTCTCGCATCTGCAGTCATTGTTTTTACCTCATTTTAAACCAAAGAGACTACTTTGAGAAAGTGAACACACTGCTTGCAGATACTGATACTTACCAACAGGTGGCAATAGACCCGACCCCACAACTAGATAACTGAATCAAAAAAACTTTAGAAATCTGGACAATTAAATAAGACAGACGTCCAAAGGTGAAATGAGATGGATCCATCACACCAACGCTTCTATGAATTTCTTAAAATTCACAAACCAGGAGCCCCCCTCAGACCCATAGTCTCACTACCTAGAACACCAACATACAGATTAGCCAAAGAGGTTCACTAAAGACTGAAACACTTGGTAGAAGACTCACACCACTGTATCCACTCCACCCAAGAATTCCTGAACACCATCATAGATACCAAGATAGAAGAGGATGAAATAATTGTCTCCTTTGATGTAACAGCTCTGATCACATCCATCAACATCAACCTGGCCAAGGAAACACTGACTACACTGTTAGAAGAACCAATGACACATACATCAAACACCACCAACTTCATCAGCAAGGACAATAACATCAAGCTAGTGGACCTATGCCGTACCATCCACTTCACTTTCAATAACAAAACCTACTGACAAGACAATGGAACACCCATGGATCTCTGATATCAGGATTCTTAGCAGAGGCAGCAATGCAGAGAGACTCGAACAAATAGCTCTGCCAACCATCCAACTCAAACTTGGGTCCGCTACATGGATGACACCTTTGTCATCACTAAATGGAACAAATTAGAGGAAACCTTCAAAACCATCAATAATATCCTTTATTGGCATAAAATTCACTAACAAGGAGGACAACAACAACAAGCTGCCATTCCTAGATGTCATAGTAGTGCAAACAGCCAATGGAGAGCTTCAAACCAGCGTCTCCAGGAAAACAACACATATGGACCAAATACTGAATTACAGAAGTAATCATCCCAACACCCACAAACGACGCTGCATTAGAACATTATTTCAATGAGTCACCACACACTGTAGCACAGAGGAACTATGAAGAGCAGAGTAACATCACCGACACATTGTATTCAAAAAGAACGGGTATCCAATGAACACGGTCCGCAGACTTCTCAGCAACAAA
This sequence comes from Chiloscyllium plagiosum, assembly GCF_037043375.1. NCBI lineage: Eukaryota > Metazoa > Chordata > Chondrichthyes > Orectolobiformes > Hemiscylliidae > Chiloscyllium > Chiloscyllium plagiosum. The sequence continues at coordinate 117,137,729 of NW_028270140.1, forward strand.
CCCAAACAAGCAGACAAAACATGTCCAGAAACCCTAGCCACTCTCCCCTATATCAAAGACATTCAGAAATGACTGCCAGACAACCCAGACCTCTTGGCATCATGGTAGTCCACAAACCCACCAACACACTAAAACAGTAGCTAATGAACTTGAAAGAACCTATACAGACAACAAGCAAAACGAATGTCATTTACAAATTACCTTACAAGAACTATAACAACTCTACATTGGACAAACAGGCAGAAAACTAGCTACCAGCATACATGAACATCAACAAAATGCCACTCTCACTAGTATCCTTACATACAGATGAAGGAGGACACCACTTTGACTGCAACAGGACAAACAGAGGCAAGCATGGCATTCCAAATGGAACTCTATCAACTAACACATTGATTTGCACCCCATTTACCACATGTTGAGAAGAGGAACAGGAAATTACATCACCACAAAAATGACATCACCAACCCAGGAAATCTAAATTCCTAAATAGAAGCCAGGTCACTAACATCAGCGCTTCATCAGAGGCTCACTGATGAGGTTACCTAGTATGGTGATGAAATGTCTGAAAGTGACCTTCTAGCTCAACAAACAAATTTACATCCAGAACCTCAACCTGAGCTACAAACCTTCTCATAACCCACTAATAGAACTTGACTGTTTACAGTCATAGAGTCACATAGCATTGCTGCATTCTGTAAAAAGAATATGTTTTTGAAGCTTTTCATTTTGCATCCAAGATAATTTACAAAAATACTAATTCAAGGGGAAAACATTTTTTTTTCTTTTTTTTTCTTTTTCAAATCTTTATTCAATTTCCACCACCAGGAAGATAGGAAAACACCCGAGTGGCCAGTGACAGTGACAAGCAGTGCCCTTCACAAAAGGGCAGTGCTGTGTGATCAAAACAGTGAAGGGGAGGACAGGGATTAAATCAAAATAGAGTTGGAGGGGGAAATAATGCACTCCACTCCCTGCGGCGCCCACCTCTCCCTGAACAACTCCAGGGTGTTGGTGGACACCGCGTGCTCCTTCTCCAAGGACACCCGGGCCCTAACGTAACCGCGGAAGAGGGGCAGACGGTCGGCACTAACGACCCCCTCTACAGCCCACTGCCTGGACCTGTTTCTGATCAGTTGGGCCAGGCCCAGTAGCAGACCCACGAGGAGGTCTTCAGACCTGCCCTCCCTCCTCCGTACCGGGTGCCTGAAGATCAGGAGCGTGGGGACTGAAGTGCAACCAAAAGCAGAGGAGGAGGTTGTTAAGAAAGTCAAAAAGGGAGTGCAAACACCCACACCCAATATACACGTGACCTGGCTTCTATTTAGGGATTTAGATTTCCTGGGTTGGTGATGTCATTTTTGTGGTGATGTAATTTCTTGTTCCTCTTCTCAACATGTGGTAAATGGGGTGCAAATCAATGTGTTAGTTGATAGAGTTCCATTTGGAATGCCATGCTTGCCTCTGTTTGTCCTGTTGCAGTCAAAGTGGTGTCCTCCTTCATTTATATTACATGAGAGGAGACTGCTGATTGGTTGGCAGTTAAGAGTCTGATTGGCAGAGACTTTGCCTTGGTGAATGCAGCAATTAATGAAAAGTAATCAACTGTTCTTTCTGTCTGCAAAAAAAAAGGTCCCTATGTATTAATATTTCCAGCTTTTGGTATATGCAGATGTATCACATTGTAAGACCAACTGACAATCCTGAACAATATTCTGGATTATCCAGAAAATGTTGTCCACATTAAAGTTGCCTGTTTTGTAAGCATGGGCCAGTTTAGTATGCTCCGTAACTTGGTTGTGGCGAACAGCTGAATCCCCTTGTCGCATGCTCAAATAGACCCATTTATGCATACTCTCTGTTCTCTTCCAGCCATCCAATCTTCTATGCGTGCAAATACGTTAGCCGTTACACCATGTGCAACAACCTTTCCATGAAAGCTTGTCTTCTGGAAATCCAAATTCAGTGGGCATCTATTGTATGTTACTCACAGGAAACAGAAATAGCAAATAGGAGCAGGCATAGACTATACAGCTGTTTGATCTGCTCCACTATTTAATCTGATCATGGCTGATCATCCAATTCAATACCTTGTTCCTGCTTTCTCCCCATGCTCTTGGATTTCTTTAACCCAAAGAACTATATCTAACTGTTTGTTCAAAACATTCAATGTTTGACCTCAACTACTTTCTGTGGCAGAGATTTCCACAGGTTCACTGCCATCAGGGTGCAGACATTTCTCTTCACCTCAGTCTTAAATGGTCTATCCCAGATTCTTAGACTGTGATCCCCAAGTTCTGGTTCCCCTATCATAGGGAACATCCTTTCTGTGTTTAGTCTGCCTGGTCCTGTTAGACCTTCATAGGTTTTTCTGAGATCCCCCCTTCATTCTTCTAAACTCAAGTAGATATGGCCCTAACTGATCCAATTTCTCTTCATATAACCAGTCCTGGCAAATTGGAATCAGACTACTCCTTCAAAGAATTCCAATTAATTCCAACTCCGTTAAACATAATTCCCCTTTCACAGAACCATGCTAACTCTTCCCTTGAGTTACTTCAAGTTTTTTTCCCAAGTGTTGAGTTATAACCTCCTTGACTATCAATTCTAACACCTTCCCTGTGACAGATGTCAAGCTAAGTGGCCTATAGGTTCCTGTCTCCTGCTTCCTTCCCTTCTTTAGTACAGGGGTTATATTTGCTACTTTCCAGACCAATAGAACTTTTCCAAGGTCTAATGAATTTTGGAAATATAGCTCCCAATGTTTTGAACTATTTGTTAGCCACCTCTTTGAAGGCCCTAAGGTGAGGATCCCCGAAGATTTGACCCGCAGCTCTATTAGTTTGCTCAGGAACACTTTGCGAGTGATTGTAATTACACCAAGTACTTCTGATCCTTTACCCTTCGATATTATAGTTATTACTGGTATATATTTGTTGTTTATAGTGAAGACCGAAGCAAAATGTTTATTCATCCCATCCACAATTTCTTTAATATCTACTACTAACACCCTTTCTCACTCTCTCGAGGGCCAACACTTATTTACTCTTTTCCTTTTAAGATATCTCTAGTTGCCCTTGCTTCTGTTTTACATCTCTAGCTTCCTCTCTAGCAGAATTAAACAGAATATTCAGTCTAGTTTCTTGGGATGGAAATACTGACAAAAGCCCAATTGATACTTTTTCAGAATTTGGACTGAAAAAGATGTGGAAAAGCCCAAATGGAACTATCCGAAATATCTTAGGTGGCACAGTTTTTCGAGATCCAATTATTTGCAAAAACATCCCACGACTTGTCCCCGGCTGGGTGAAGCCAATCACAATAGGCCGGCATGCATATGGAGATCAGGTAAGGCTGTTGTTACACAAGATTTATAGCCCCATTACAAAGAACTTGCTTTATTGTTGAAGAAAACTTTCAATGTTCACTTTGTAAGAATAATTCAATGCATTCAGTTTATAAACAATGAACAAGAGTAAGACCATTCGCACTCTGAGCTGCTCCACTATTGAATATGATCATGGCCCTGATCTGATTTTAATCTCATTATCTGCATTCCTGCATTATCCCAATAATCTTTCATTCCCCTGGTAGATCAAAATCTATCTACCCTTGCAGTAAACATATTGAAATTTTCTGCTTCACTGCCTTTTCAGGCAAGAAATTTGAATGACTCTCAACCCTCTGAGACAGTTTGCATTTCCTTGGTTTACACCGCACAGTAGTTCCATAAGCAAGGGAGTAAAATTATATCAGTGCAGTACTGACAGTGTTGTATAGTCTGCATTGTTTTCTTTTAGGTAAGATATTAGACAAAAGTCCTGGCTGCCTTCTCGGGTAGTGCAGAGAAATCCACCAGTGTCCAGGTCAATAAGGATCCCTCAACTAACTGTTAATTCATCCCATTTGTGGGACCTCACCGTTTACAATGCAAATCTGGAAATGGAAAGCTGTTGAAACTAAAAGAAAGCTTGAGGCTGTTGGATAGCCTAAAATCCGAACTGTTTCCCTCATGACCTTTAGGGAAAGAAAAATACCAAAATGAAACATTCAGCGACTTGAAATCTGAAATTTAAACAAAATGCTGGAAATATCTATCAGGAACATCAGTGGAGAGACAAACAATTCACATTTCTGGTCACTCATCTTTGTGGTGAGGGCATGAGGGCCTAACCATGATCCCAGCTGGACTGTGTCCTTCTAGCTTGCTATCTGCCTGACTCCATTAGGCCTCTCTGATGCAATTTAGGCAACGAAGCCTCCTAACAGAGACAGGATGGCAGAGTTCGGAACTTTCTGAACTCCAGATACCTGTCTTCTTCAGGAAAGTCTAATGCAGCTCAATGAAGGCAGTAATGGTGGATAGGGAGGTGCACGATGAAACATAAGCAGCAAACGTTCAGTGATTTAGGATGGAAGGCTGCTTTTGGGGCATTGAAGGAATTGTGTGCGAAGGTAAAAAAGCTGTGAATGGTTTGAGGAGCAGGTGGTTTCAGCTCAGAGGTACAGGTGAGCAGATAAGACGCTGATATTAGGTATGGAGGGACTGTCTTTTGAAGCGAGGCTGAGTAGATTGGGCCTGTGCCCATGAAATTTAGAGCAGTTATTCTCAATGGGGGCCCCCTTAGGGACTCTGGCATATTTGAAGGGGGCCACAGAGTGAAAACTGTGAAATTATTTTCTGTCTATCTGTTTGTGTTGTATCCCTGTTTGAAAAGGGTCCCTAGTACCGTTGAAGAGCACCTAACGGGGCCGTGGCCACAAAACGGTTGAGAATCACTGATTTAGAGGAATGAGAAGTGACCTTATTGAAACATACAAGATTCTTAGAGGACTCGACAAAGTAGATGCGGAAAGGTTATTTCCCCATGTAGAGGGGTCTAGGACCACAGGGCATTATTTCAGAGTAAGGGGTTGTTTAAGACAGAGATGAAGAGGAATTTCTTCTGTCAGAAGATATAGAACCTATAGAGCTCTTTATCAAGGAGAACTGTTGAGGTTGGGTCATTAAGTATATTCAAGGCTGAGATGGACAGAGTTTTAATCAAGGAATCAGGGTTATGGGAAAAAGGCAGGAAAATGGAGTTGAGGATTATCAGATCATCCGTGATCTCACTGAATGGCAAGGCAGACTCGACGGGCTGAATGGCCTACTTCTGCTCCTATGTATTAGGGTCTAAAGGTATGGCAATAGCAGCCTTTGTGATGAAAAGCATATGTAATTAGAGGTGTTTATCCAAAACTTTGGCTTCTGAAAGGAGGTGAGCAGAAGCTGAAAACTGACTTCCACTTTTCACTTTAAACAGAAATTAAAATGATGTTTGATAACAAGATAATATTGAAATTTCTATTATTGTTTAATTTAACACCTTGTGTGCTCAATGATTTTGATAAAGGGATCTTTTTGTCTATAAGCATTTTACAGCAAAAATGAATCTGCTTCCTCATTTTAAAGAAACATTTTACATAAGATGGTATATTTCCAAACTACAATGGGATTTTCTCTTCAGTAACATAAGAAATTGCAGACAATTGTAGAGGACGTCACCACTGAGAGACAACAAATAAATAACTGATGAAATTAAGGATTTGTAAGTGCTGTTATAAAGTAGAAAAACTAAACTTAATCTGGTTTAGAGACAACAGGCAGAGCAGACCTGGCACTCAAATGTAGGACATGAATTTTATTTAAAATGTGAATGTCTAAGTTTTACCAACTACTTGTATTCTAGTATCGAGCCATAGATTTTGTCATGGACCAGCCGGGTAACTTTAAACTTGTCTTCGTGCCCAGTGATGGGAGCAAATCCCTGGAATGGAATGTGTTTGATTTCCCTGGTGGAGGGGTAGGAATGGGAATGTTCAATACAGATGAGGTAAGTTGCTCATAGTTTTCTGAATTTAGCTCTGCTTCCGTTTATCTATCTTTCCTGGACACCGACAGTAACTTTTTGTTGGGTATTTATTAATGTTACTAAACATTTGAAACTTTACATTGTAATTTATTTCCACACATTCAAAATATTTTCCGTTAACTTGTCTGTTCTAGCATCTTTTTTCTTGTAATCCACAAAATGCGGATATTCTCTCATTCTTCACAATGTTACAAATAGGAATGGCATATTTTACACCGGTTTTCAATGTTAAATATTGAAGGAGCTATTTTAAAATGTCACCTTGCTTTCAGGTCTGTTGTTAACACAATAATCAACAATCGATGGATGAACAGCTGTTGAAATGTGTATAGTTTTAATATTACAGGCATGCAGTTTGCAGCTAGTTGGATTAATGGGTTATCTTATATATGACACGGATTTGGGTTTGTTTCCAGGGCAGTCAGTGGAAATTGTTTTTTTCTCCCATAATGATCAAAACAGCTTCCATGTGGAATGGAATCTGGAGAGTCTTTTGACACTGTAGTGTTTAAGTATTCTATTGTGGACAGGTGGGGGCTACACCATGTGGGAAACCCATCAATTAAAGCCTGGCAGGCTCACTTGTGCTTTGGTGAGGGATGGTCCCTCCTAATTTGGCTGACCAGCCCATCAATGGGAATACTTCACAGACAAAAAGACACAAAGCTCTCCTTTAAATCAAACCCACCCCGATCCCCGCCAAAGCCTTCTAGATAGGAGGGGTTATCCACATCACCTGACATCACTCCAGCCCCAGTGTTGAACTTGCCAATACTGGAGAGCTTCCAGTCTCTGATTGACTGGAAGTCCCTGAACGCATTAAGGATCCAGATGCCCAGCAGCTAGGTGATCCATTGGCACTAATTCAGGTTGTGATGAGGATCCAGAATGATCACTGGTTCTCCAGCCCAGCACTGTGATCATTCAATTCAACCCCAAGTATCAGTTTAGAAACCATGGGAATTCATCATTGAGCCAGTAGCTTTTGTACCTTTTTCAGAAAAGTTTAGCAATCCAATCCTGTTGTTGGTCTTTGACTTGTTCTTTTTTTAATACATAGTCTATTACAGGATTTGCACACAGCTGCTTCCAGTATGCCCTAAGTAAGAAATGGCCCCTTTATATGAGCACCAAAAACACTATTATGAAGGCTTATGATGGACGGTTTAAGGACATATTCCAGGATATTTTTGAGCTGTAAGTTTGTTTCTTTTATTTAAAGTAATAAATCTTGAACTACAGTCTAGCTCATTAAATGCAAGTTATCATATTCAGTTTAGATTAACTTTGAAAAAGGACAAGGAATTCAGGGTAAAAGTAATTAATTGAGGTAGGGCTAATTTCATTGGTGAGGGGAAAGGATCTGGGCCGGAAAAAGTAGAATCAAGATTAGCAAACAACACCGTTACTAGACAATGAACAGCTTCTAAAATGGAGGTAGTTCAGGTACAATTGAAGTTCCTTCCCATGAGGGGTAAAAGTATGATGTGAGCTCCTCAGAGGATAAAGTAGAAAAAGGCTATTCATGACCAATGTGACTTTGACAATGCAAGTGATAACCTGGTTTCAGTACAAAAAAAAGGTGAAAAGAGAAGCAGAGGGAGAGTATGAGAAGAGACTGGCAGTTAAGATAAAAGGGAAGGTTAAGAGAATCCAAAAGTCTTCTGTCAACTTGTAAGATGGCAGTATGAAAAGAGAGTGAAGCTTATTAGTTACCAAATAAGGGATTTGTGCATAGACACAGAGGGTATGCCTGAGGCCCTAAATGACTACTTTGCACCTGCCATTTCAAAAAAGATCTTGCCAAAGAAAGAGGAGCTAGTTGAGACATTGAATGGAGTAAAAATTGATCCAGAGGATGTTTTGAAAAGGCTGAGCAGATTAAGATTAAATCATCAGGGCTAGATGAGATACTGAGGGAAGTAAGGATGAAAATTGTGGAAGCACTTTCAATAAACTCCCAGTCTTTCTCCAATAAAGGATTGGTGTCAGAGAACTTTCAAGCAACAATAAGGATATGTTGATAAACTAATTGGTTTGACCTCAGTTATAGTAAAGGATTTAGAAATATGGAGGAAACCTCAATTATCCGGCATTCGATTATCCGAATTTAAGATTATCCAGACAAGATCGCAATGTCTCGATGCTTGGCCAATTTATGTTATCCGGCATTCGATTATGTGAACATTTGATTATCCGAACAAAATACTCCCTGCCTGTGTCGTTCTGATAATCGAAGTTCCTCTGTAATGATTTGGGACAAAACTAGCAATCAATTGAACAAATATGAATCAATTAAGGAAATCCAGCATTGATATGTTAAAAGCAATGTTTAACTAATATGATTGACTATTTTGTTGAGGTAGCAGGGATGGTTAATAGGGATAATACAGCTGACATTTTGTACGTGAATGCCCAAGGACATCATGATAAAGTATCATGTAAAAGGTTTGTCAGCAAAGTTGAGGCCCACAAAATAGCAGTGTGAGTAATAACCTGAAATATCTCCCTTTATAGAAGGACAGGAGACAGAGACGAGCAAGTCAGCATGGACGGAAATACAGAGTGGGAGAGAATCACTGCATTTTTTCTTGATGTTTATTTATAAGTATGAAAGGGACAATTTCAAAATGTATGGATGATACCAAGAGCTTCGAAGGGTACCTCGAGAGGGCAAATAGGGTGATGGTATTGGCGACATATGACAGATGGAGTTTAATACACAGAAATATGAAATGATGCATGTTAGCAGGAAGAACAAGTAGAATAAATGCAAATGCAGGATGATATTCTAAAAGAAGAGCAAGCTGGGTATATATCTACACAAATTGCTGAAGGTGGCACAGCAGAATGAGGAAGTAGTTCACAAGACATGCAAGATAATGGGCTTTATAAATTGGTGCAAGTGCAGGGAGGCACGGCTGATACAGCAACTCTTTATAAAACTCTGGTTTGGCCTCATCTGGACGTCATACTTTAGGAAGGATATGAAAACATTCAAGTAGGTGCGGAAAAGATGGATAAGAATGGTTCCAAGGAGGACTTCAGTGATATGAATAGATTGGAGAAGGTGAGGCCATCATCCTTAGTGGAGGAAGGTTGAAAGAAGATTTGAATTGGGCAATCAAGGTCACAAGGGATCTGGACAGAGGAGACAGATATAAATTACTCATTGGTGGAAAGGTTAAAAACCAGAGGTCTCAATATAAAGTGAATGATTAAAGAACCAAATCAAACATGATATTATATAGAAGGAGTTTGGGATGGGAATATACTTCCTGAGAGGCAGATTCAGTCATATCTTTCAAAAGGGAATTGGATAATTATCAGAAAAGAAAGGAGGAATTGGGACAAGGTGAATTGTCCTTACGAAGAACAAGCTGGAAAGCAGCAACTGAATGGCTGCCTTCTCTATTATAATTATTCTGTGTTTCTATGATAGAAGGCAGATTGAATCTGACTTCCCCAATGGACATTACTGAACCAGCAGAATTTTGAGGAAAATCTAGCAGCTGAATGGTGACTTTTATTGATTAACAGATTTTTATTTTGAGTTTTTGTTTTGTTTAAAACTGAAGCTGAATTTACAGAATATTCAGGGATTTTTAGTCATTATGGAATGTGAGCAGTGCTGCCAAAGCCAGAATTGTTAATTGTCCAGGCAAAGGTTATGGTGTCTCACCTTTTCAAGTCTATCGGCAGTGACTGGTTGTGCTGTTACGAAGTAAGGTCCCCTAGGTTTTTAATCCATCATCAGTGAAGGAACAGCAATTCTATTTTCAAGTCAGGATGTTGAGCCCCAGTTAGAGGATGCTCTGAGGGTGGCAAGGGTACAGACTGTACTCAGATTCGGGAAGTTTAGTGTCCACCACCAGGAGTGGTTCGGCTGCAGTACTACTGATCGAGCTGGTCTAGTTCTAAAGGGCAGAACTGCTAGACTGGGTCTGTGGCAGGTGGTGAGTGAATCAACAAGAGATTAAAAACATCCTCATCCTCAGCAATTTGCCTGCTGCAGATGCATCTATCCATGACACTACTGATAAGAGTGACCACTGCACAGTTAGAGTGAAGGATAAGGCTCGTAAGAGCACGGAACAATGGAAGAGTAAAGATATTGATGGTCTGGTCAACAATTAGAAGGAGTTATATATTTAGGTATAGACAATTGGGATGAAGGACCATTCTTATGAGGGAAATCAGGGAAGCAAAAAGGAGATAGCCATGGCAGAGAAAGTTAAGAAGAATCCAGATAGATTCTACAAGTGCATCAGGAGTAAAAAAGCAACTATCGAGAGAATAGGGCCCCTTAAAGATCAACAAATTCTTCAAGTGTGGAACCACAGGACACAGGAGTGATGCTAATCAAATATTTTGTGTCAGTTTTTACTGTGGAGAAAAAAATGGAGGCTGCAACTCAGGGAAATAAATATTAATGTCCACAATTCTGAAGAGGTCTTAAAAACATAAAGGTGGATAAATCTTTAGGACCTGATCAAATGTATCCCAGGATTCTGGGAAGTTAGGGAAGAGGTTGCGAGGGCCCCTAGCAGAGATGTTTGTATCGTCTACAGCACGGGTGAGGTGCCAGAGGACTGGAGGTTGGCTAATACAGTGCCTTTTATTTAAAAAAGGCTGTAAGGAGAAGCCTGGGATCAAGAGGCCCGTGAGTTTGATATCAGTGGTAGGTAAGTTGTTGGAGGGGATGCGAAGAGATGGGGTTTACGTGTACTTGGAGAGGCAAGGACAGTTTGAGGATAGTCAGCATGACTTTGTGCATGGGTAACCATGTCTCAGGAACTTCACGTTTTGAGGATGTAACCAAAAAGATTGAGGGCAGACGGGTTACATGGGCTTTAGTAAAGCCTTTGCCAAGGGTCCGCCTGCTGGACTGATTAGTGAGGTTAGATTACATGGGATTCAGAGAGAGCTTACCAATTGGATACAAGATATACTTCAGAGGGTGGTGGTAGAAGATTGTTTTTTGCATTGGAGATCTGTGAACAGCAGTGTTCTGTGGGGATTAGTGCTGGGTCCACTTTTGTTGGTAATTTATGTAAATAATTTGGATGAGCATTTAAGAGCCATGATTAGTAAGTTTGCGGATGACACTAAAGTTGGTGGTATAGTGGACAGTGAAGGTTATCTAAGATTACAAAGGGATCTTGATCAATTGGGACAGTGGGTTGAGGAGTGGCAAATAGAGTTTAATTTGGATAAGTGTGAGGTATTGCATTTTGGTAAAACAAACAAGGGCAGGACTTTTACAATTAATGGTAGGGCCATGTGTCATGTTGTCAAACAGAGAGACCAAGGTGTTCAGGTACATAATTCTTTAAAAGTTGCATCACAGGTAGATCGGGTGGTTAAAAGGATATTTAGCTTCATTTCTTCAGACCATTGAGTATAGGAGTTGGGATGGTTGTACAGGAAGTTGGTGAGACCTCTTCTGGAGTACTGTGTACAGTTCTGGTCACCTTGCTATAGGAAGGATTTTATTAAATTGGAAAGGGTTCAGAAAAGAGTTACCAGGATGTTGCTGAGAATGTAGGAGTTGAGTTATAATGATAGGCTGGGACCTCTAGGAGGTGGAGGGGTGACCTTATAAAATCATGAGGAGCATTGATAAGATGAAAAGCAAAGATCTTTCCATAAAGTGGGGGAGTTCAAAACTAGGGGACATATTTTTAAGGTGAGAAGAGAAAGATTTAAAAGGAGCAATTTTTTCATACAGAGAGTAGCTTGTATGTGGAATGAACTGCCAGAGGGAGTGGTAGATGCTGGTACAGTTACAACATTTAAAAGACATGTAGATAGATGCATGAATAGGAAACATTTAGAGGGATGTGGGCCAAACGTAAGCAAGTGGGACTAGACTACTTTGGGAAACTTGGTGGGCATGGACGAGTTGGATCAAAGGTCTGTTTTCCTGCTGTATGACCTTTTGAGTGTGCTGTTCAATTTGTTGTGTATGGTACACTACGCTGCCACTGTGTGCCAATGGTGGAGAGGGTTAACATTTACGGTGTGGTGTCAGTCAAGTGGGCTGATTTGTCCTAGTTGGAGCTGAACTCTTACAGGCCATTATTCCATTATATTCCTGATGTATGCGTTGTAGATAGTGGACAGGCTTTGGGGAGCCAGGAGATGAGTTATTCACTGAACAATTTGCAGACTCTGAAATGCGCTTGTTGCCATTGTATTTATATAGCTAGTCCAGTTAAGCTTCTGGCCAATTGTAACCTACAGATGGTGATGGTGGGTGACTGAGTGATGGTAATGTTGTTGAATGTAAAGGGAAGCATTTAGAGCCTCTTGTATTGGGATGGTCACTAGTCAGCACAAGCCTAATGTTGGCCAAGTTTTGCTGCATATGTGCTGCTTCAGTGTCTGAGGAGTGGTGAATGGTGCTGAACGTCATGCAATCATCAGTAAATATCCACATTTCTGATATTGTTAGAACTTAAGTACATATGATGGAGGGAAAGTTAGTGGTGAAGCAGTGGAAGATGCTTTGGCCTAGGACACCATCCTGAGGAACTGCAGCTGTGTCTTGTAGATGATTGACCTCCAACAATTGCAACCATCCTCTGTTGAGCTCAATATGGCTTAGTCATGAAGTTTTCTCCCCAATTCACATTGCTTTAAATTTACTATGGATCCTTGAAGTTCAAATTCTGCCTTGATGTCAAAGCAGTTACTCACATCTTATTTCTTGAGTTCAGCTCTTTGTCTTTGTTTTGATCAAGCCTGTAATGAGCTCAGGAACCACGTGACCCTGGCGGTGTCAGTGAGCAGTTTATTGCTTGTGTCATTTGCTGGCATTGTCAATCAACACCTTCCATCACTTAGCTGATGATGAGGAATAGACTGACAATATTGGATTTGTGCTGCCTTTTGTTGACAATAAGGACATCAACCTGATTTGTATCAATCATTTGTACAATGGATGAATGTTCTTCCATGAATGGACACCAAACACAGGATTTTATGAGATCCAAGCGAGACAAAGTGTAATTCTGGGTAAGGAGCACACAAGTGCCTTGGCCAATTTTTCACATAGTTGGTCAGATGCCAGAGTTGCAGCTATATTGGAACAACTTGATTAGGGGCAGAGCTAGTTCTTGAGCACAGATCTATAATACTGCCAGGAAACTGTCAGGCAAGTAGCCTTTACAGTACAGATTGTACCTACCTAATCTGTCTTTTTCGATCTGGCAACCTCTCTGGTCTGACACTTGCAGTGGCTCTGTTTTTCTCTGTAGTGGTTCTGCACTAATATTTATTCATTTTACTTTTTGTTACACTTTGTCTAGCTTGGATCTCATAAAATCCTTAGTTTGGTTTCCAATCATGGAAGAACATTCATCCATTGGACAAATGAAGTCAGGTTGATGTCCTTATTGTCAAACGTTTGTGCATTGGATATACTTAATCTCCAGTGGTCTAGCAAATTCTCTGATCCGGCAAAGGTCCGGTGCTGTGTCTGCCAGGTTAGGGAGGTATTTGCATCAATCGTCCTGTAATAAGAGCTCTAAGACTACCACAGGCTTGTCCTATCCCTTACCTTGGCAAAAGACAGCACCAAAGTCAAAGGCTGGAAGCCCATACAAGTTTTCTTTATCTGCTTTTCAATTATGTTAGTTTTCTTCCTCTTCTGGATATTTTACAGCTAGTATAGTAGCTGCATTAAATATTATTTTGCATTGTATGATTAGACTGTGGTCAAGTCTCCGATTAATTTAAGTAATCCCTGTTGTCTGTGCTTTCATAGGCCTACAGAAATTACTTTGAAATTCTTCCTTCAGTGCTGTTCCTTAACTTTATACAGTGTGCTGCTCCTCTGTGGGAGTACCTTCCAGATATATCTCAGGTGTTCAGACAGTGCTGAATTGCTCAAGGTTCATTCATTGCTGTGTGGTAATCAACTTTGCACATCCTTTATTCTATTTAATTTCTCTATGAATACTTTGGTACTCTTTAGTTTTCACTCTCTTCTTCTTTCTTCTTTCTCTCTTCTTTCTTTCTTAGCGAATCTTGATCTCCTCTCACCACTTCTTCCTCTCCCAGCGTCTGTCCAAGAGACCCAGTCACTACCAGGATTCATCATTGCCAAGGCTCTAGACTGCAGGTTCCTAACTGATAGTTAACTCAGCTGACTGTGGGAAAACAGCACGCTCATAGAGAAAGGAAACAACTTGGAGGATTTGAGCATGATGATTCACAAATGAAATTTGATGGTGATGATCAGAAGGTATATACCTTATTTAAATTTATAAATACGTTGGCAGAATAAAGGAGGCACTAAACTAATTGCCACATTGACCAGGGTGAATATGGACATAAACAGAGAACTTTCTGGAAATGTTTACCGGCCCTGCTGGGAGGGAAAGAGGCAGTAAGTTGGGTCACAATCTGAGAGAGAGCCTTAATTCTGGGTAGGGAGCACACAAGTGCCTTGGCCGTTCATGTTGTTGCTTCTCGGAGGCGTCTGTTAAGAAGCTGCCTCTGTGAGCCCTGTTCACTTTAATAATAAGAGATAGACAGAAGCAGAAGACTCAAATAAAGGGACTGGAGTGATGTGAAGCCAGCAATGCTCTCAGGACACACAGTACTGCTACACAAGGACCACAAGGGTCCTCAACATGGCATTCCCTGACAATCTTCAACTTCAGGAAGAGGTCCAAGATCTCCAGGAAGATCCCACTGGCACCTCAAGGGGGTGGCATGGTGGTTCAGTGGTTAGCAGGGAACAGCATGGTGACTCAGTGGTTAGCACTGCTGCCTCACCACACCAGAGAAATGCATTTAATTCCAGCTTCGGGCAACTGTCTGTGTGAAGTTTGCGAGTTCTCCATGTGTCTGTGTGGGTTTCCTTCACGTGTTCCAGTTTCCTTCCACAGTCCAAAGACATACAGCTTAGGTAGATTGGCCATGCTAAATGTATAGGCCAGGTGGGTTGGCCATAGGAAATGGGGTGAGGGGGCTGGAGCTGGGTGGGATGCTCAAGTCTACTGGATTGGTGTAGACTTGATAGACTGAATAGCCTGTTCACACTGTCATGATTCTATGAATACTTTCTCCCGGTTGGAAAATTCCTGGGCCTAATTTTGGGCAAATAGACTCTGCTGCATTGACTCTAATACCCACAAGATCACTAGGACCTTGTATTCCCACTACATCAAAGTTCCCTAAAGGCTAAACAGGTTAGATGAGCAAGATTTATTGTGCTAGTTGCCACTTATTTGCATAGTCTAAAATCTATCTATATTCCTCTTTGCAACATATTCCCACGCTCTTTCCCCTCACCCCCCCCCCCCCCCCAAATCTTTGCGTCATTGGTGGGTTTAGCTACCATGCATTCCAAGGTGTGGAAATTCACCTGGGGCTTTTAGTGGGCAGGTGGACAGGCATCACTCCTTCAGAGGTACTCCTTTAGAGGTACTCCTTCACTGCCTGATAGAGGGGCCTAGTATTGGGCAGAGGGATGCTGTTGAGAGCCACCTCATTTTCCTTGCTGCTGACCCTCCTCAATACTCCAATTGCAACACAATCCCGAGCCTTTCAATACCCAGCTGCCATCAGGAATGTCCATCCCCAAACCTGTACCTCAGGTGAGTGGCAGGCTTGACTCTGGGACAGACCTGCCACTGATCTATTGAGTGCATGAGTGGCACCTAATTCAGTGGGCATCGCCGAAAAGAAGCAAGACAGGCCTCTCTCTGGCTTAACCCCTGTCACATTCATTAAACATCTCCCAGTGTTTCTCATTGTTGGGAAAATTAGAAGCCATCAATATAAGATTGTCTTCAAGGTAACAAACATGCAATTCAAAACTGCTTTCAGTTCTGGTCACCCTGCCAAAACGAAGTGTGTTGTGAAACTTGAAAGGGTTCAGAAAAGATTTACAAGGATGTTGCCAGGTTTGGAGAGTTTGAGCTACAGGGAGAGGCTGAATAGGTTGGGGCTGTTTTCCTTGGAGCGTCAGAGGCTGAGGGGTGACCTTATAGAGGTTTATAAATTGTGAGGGGCATCGAGAGGGTGAGTACTCAAGGTCTTTTCCCCAGAGTGGGGGAGACCAAAACTAGAGAACATAGATTTAAGCTGAGAGGGGAGAGATTTAAAAGAGGACTAAAGGATAGCTTTTTTATGCAGAGGGTGGTGCGTGTATGGAATGAGCTGCCAGATGAAATGGTGGAGACTAGTACAATTACAGCATTTAAAAAGCATCAAGAAGGGTATATGAATAGAAGGGGTTAGAAGGATATGGTCCAAGTGCTGGCAAATGGGACAAGACTAATTTAGGATATCTAGTTGGCATTGACAAGTTGGACTGAAGGGTCTGTTTCTGTGCTGTACAACTCTATGACTCTATAATGCTTCCACAAAGAGTGGTTGAGTGTGTTGAGAATAATTAAAGTACCATTGCCTGAAAAATTTAAAACAGGCCCAGTCCGCCAGCAGAGATGGGCTAACTTTGAAAAGCTACACATCCCATCCAGAACTCATAATGTTTCTGTTTTGTGTACTGCCTACATTTTGTGCTTTTCTTTAATTTTATCCTGTCCAATTGCCCTACTCCCTCCTCCTTTGTTGTGACATTAGCTGCATTTTTGTGCAAACAGATGAAAAGTACTAATTTAGTCCCTTAGCCAATGCAAGATTTCCTTTTCAGTCCCTAATCGACCTCACCCTTCCTTTGACTATTATTTTGACTTTTACTCTTTAGATGTTTAGAAAAGACTTCAGTGTTCTTTTTAAGTTACCTTCTATTTGCCCTTGTATTTCCTTTGTCCGCTCCCTGCACTTTGTGTTTTGCTTCACTTAAACAAATTAACTTCTTTGTTCTGAATTTTTGAGCTTTTATTTTACATCTTTTTGCCCCCTCGGCTATTCTGTTGAAAAAATTGTGCTGCTTTTTAGGTGTCTGTAACACTGCTTAATTCCTCACTGCTAAGTCAAAACAGAAATTGTACAAAAAGTATGTGTGAAATCTTTCCCCAGTACAGAAGTAAATTAGATTACTCTTTACTTGCCATCCAAAAAGAAGCAATATCATTACCAGATCATGAGCCAGATTATAAACATTCCAAGGTCCCTATCATCTCACGTAAGTCTCTGTTCCGCCCTTTGCAGTTGAATCTTTAACTTTCTGACACAGACTGCAATTTGTGAGAACAGGCACCAACACCTTTTCACCTCAACACTGGCACTCCACAAGGTTGCATACTCAGTCCGTTGCTATACTCCCTGTGCACTCATGACTGTCTGGCCAAATTTTGTCCTAACTCCATCCACAAGTTAGCTGGCCACATTACTGTAGTAGTCCGATCTCAAACAGTGATGAGACAGAATACTTGGTGGCAAGATAACAATCTCTCCCTCGACATCAGCAAAACAAAAGAGCTGGCCATTGACTTCAGGAAGCGGAGCGGAGGGCATACCCGTATCTACATCAATGTGGGCTGAGGTGGAGTATATTGTCAAGAGCACTAAGTTCCGAGGAGTGATGGTCCCCAACAATCTGTCCTGCTCCACCCACATCAACACGACAATCAAGAAAGCACAACAGTGCCTCTGCCTCCTCAAGAGGCTAAGGAAATTTGCATGGCAGGAAGGGCTCTTACCAATGCACCATAGAAAGCATTCTATCTGGATCCATCATGGCTTGGTACTGCAACTGCTCTGCCCAGGATCGTAAGAAACTACAGAGAGTTGTGATAGCAGCCCAGTCCATTTGCAAAGAAACTTCCCATCCACTGAATCCATCTGCACTTTCTGCTGCCTCAGGCAGGCAGCCAACATTATCAAAGACTCCTCCCACCCCAGTTATAATCTCTTCCATCAAGGCAGCTTAAGCACATATACCAACAGATTCAAGAACCACTTTGTACTCGCTGAATGGACCCCTCAAATTTTAAATTTAATGTTGACCTCACTATTTGTGCACTTTCTCTGTAGCTGTAACATTTTACACCTTGCTCTGTTTTATTATCCTTATGCACTTTGCATGGTATGATGTGCCTGTACCGCATACCAAACAAAACATTTCACTGTACCTGTGACAATAACAATCAAATCATAATTCAGGAAAGAAAGTGAACATAGAAGTCAGCCTAATATACGCAAGTATAAAGCACAAGGTTATTCTTTTCACTATTTTTTCTCCCTTGATAGCATTGACTTCTTACTGGTGTGTGGTGTAACAGCTATTAGCACCTCAACCTAACCTTTTATTCAGGTGAGCTTTGAGTGCAAAAGTTGGCGGGTATTAGATCATGGAAAGGCAGATGAAGTTTGAAACTCAGTTGATGCTGGGTCAGTTACTAATTGAAAATTACTTTTTTTTTGTTAATGATGGTATGCAGTGATATTAGATGGAGGTAAGTATATAGAATTAAATTGCAGATCAGGCATGATTCTATTGTCTACCAGGAAAGGCTTACGGCCTACTCTTGCTAGTGCATTTCAGTGGAAATGTTGCAACTGAGACTAATCAAGGCTACAGTGGTAATTGAGGAATTACATTACCATGAATCATTTTTTATCTTTGCTACCTAACACAATGATGCTGATGACTACACAAGGCTCTCATTACAAACTATATGCCTCAGATTCTATGTGGCAGCCCATCAAAAATTGATGAAGGTTTATAAAGGAGGAAACCCAGGTACAAACAATCGTGAAAGATCTGTTTTGTAATTCTATTTTTTTTCTCTTGCCTCCCAGCAAAGACTATTTTGTATTTGACAATGCACAGGTTAGTGCTTTTCCGTCTACACTTGAGTGCTTATAAAGTGGTGACAGTGTAACTGTGCAGACACAAGGTTTCCAGCAGAGGTCGTTCTTGGAAACGGTGTGTGAAAATCTTCACCATTTAGTCCAGCAATTCAACACTGACCATCTGGAGCTTTTACCATTGAATATGCAAAGTAAATTTTGCTTTCAGCTGGATGTATGTTGTAATCAGATCCTGAGATTTAACTACAGAAGTCCCACTGTTAAAATACTTGGACAATGCACAATCTTGACTTCCCGTGGTGTAGAGAAACCAAATCAAGCAAATGTACCAGAACAATCTTCAATATGGGTCCCATATTTTCACAAGGTCACTTCTGCACAAGTTCTGTTCCTTTGTCTGCATAGACTAATACAATAGCATTTTACTGAACTGTGAACAGTTTAGGTTTTTACTGCAAAGAAGCAGGATCTTACTAGAATGTGTGACAGTATGAAGAGTCTGTGGTTAATAGTGATTGATATTTATCACATTGTTTGATTTTTGTCTGGTCATCTTTGTTCCACAGACATTACAAAGCAGCTTTTGATAAGCTAGGCATCTGGTATGAGCATCGGTTAATCGATGATATGGTGGCTCAGATGCTGAAGTCCTCCGGAGGATTTGTCTGGGCTTGTAAGAACTATGACGGAGATGTTCAATCTGACATTCTGGCACAAGGTAATTCTCATTAAAGAGAAACAACTGTTTTTTTGGCTTAGCTACTTAAAGTGCTTGCTATGTTTCAGCTTATCAGCATACTCCTTATTCATAGAACTTTTGCCAAAATACATTCATTTTAACTGGCTATTAAATACACAAAAACATCTGCAGATATGTGCAATGATTTCTTTTTAAAAAATGAAATGAATTACAAAGAATGTGAATAAAGAGATGTCACCTATTAATTGAAGACACAGATAGGTTTTTAGTTCTGGTGACATCAGTTGCTGTAAATAGTCTAAGTATGATATTACTTCTATGGGAGATTTTATTCCCTGCATCTTTTACCTTTCTACCCCTTTAAGAGACTCCTTGGCAGCTCCTTACAAGACCAAACTGTCCTAAAATCTCCTGATGTTAGTGTGTGTGAGATTTTATTTAACGATGGCATCTGTCCATCAGATGATGTGATGAACTGCACCCAGTGGGAGTGCAGGTCATTCCTGGATTTCAGAGTCTGGGAGATAGTCGAGGCTCATTTATTATTGGTAACCTCTTTTGCAGCTGGCACAGATGATTTGTGTTGGGCCAAGGTCAGCTGAAGGGCTTTCCTTTCAGCAGGTCTTCTTTCTCAGCCTTTGGTCATTTCTTTAGGCCTGTACGTTTTCTCTTGCTCCCCATGTCATGGGGAGCAAGCCACTCTGGTCATTTCTGATCCCTGAGAGCTTAAAGTCTCACTTATAGAGGCATTTGTATTGCAGATGTTGGTGACCTGTTGGTTTTATGCGAATAGCTAGCTTGCTATAGAGCATGTCTTTAGGGATGTGATCATCATCCATTCAGTTCTCGAGATCCAGCTGATAGAGTCACCATTGACTCTATCACCATTGACTCTGGGAATGCCTGCATGCTAATGTACTTCTACCTTTGGCACTCTGTCCTGCCAGGAGGTGCCCAGAGATGGCAGCACAGTGACTCAGTGGTTAGCACTGCTGCCTCACAGTACCAGGGACCCGGGTTTGATTCCAGCCTCGGGTGACTGTCTGGATGGTGTTTGCACATTCTCCCCGTGTCTCTGTGAGTTTCTGCCAGGTGCTTTGGTTTCCTCCCATAGTCCAAAGATGTGCGGGTCAGGTGAATTGGCCATGCTAAATTGCCCATATTGTTGAGGCATTAGGTGCCTTAGACAGGGGTAAATGTAGAGAAATAGGGTAGGGAAGTGGGTTTGAGTGGGCTACTCTTCAGAGAGTCAGTGTGGACTTGTTGGGCCGAAGGGCCTGTTTCCACACTGGATATTCTAAAACTTCTAAAGGTCAGCAATTCTGTCAATGGCTCACTCCTGTAAAGGAGGGCAGCTAAGTCACAAACGTGTTGGACACAGGGCTTTATATTTTGATTAGTTTGCTGTTAGTCCACTCAACCTCTCATCTTTAACATGACAACTGTAGCCCAGGTAGCCTTGGTGCTGGTTTCGGCATCAAGGTATAGCCTGTGGTAAATGTCGATTGAAGTTACATGAAGCTGTTGATGAGCTGCAGTGTAAGGTTGTCAATGTTGATTGAGTTGATGCCCTAGCCAACAACTGTGGTATGCCTGACGCTGATTTTCAATTCAAACTCCTTGCAGGCATAGAACACTGATCTACAAACTGCTGCAAGTGAGTTTCAATATGGGTTCATCAGCAACCATGACTATGAGCTTACACACCTTGGTCTTGAGCTGACCAAAATGAACAGCTTGCTGTCAGCTCTGTCATGCAAGTAGACACGTTCATCGGAGTTACCAAAAGTGTACAACAGCAGCATAGAGAAAAATATGTGCTTTGATATGCTCCTGTGATATGGCTTGGGATACCTTGCTGCATAAAAGATGTTACATGAATGAAAGTTGTTATTGTAAAGAGGTTTTCTTTTTAATTCATTCATGGGATGTGGGCATCAATGACATTATTGCCCAGAGGACAGTTAAGAGTCAACCACCTTTGCTGTGTATCTGGAGTCTCATGTAGGCCAGACCAGGTAAGGATGGCATTGTAGCGATAAAGAATTGGTAAAGACTCCATGACGGATTTCCATCAAATTGACTTCCTTCCCTTCTATTGCCAAGACCAAAAGTCGGTAATGTAACTTGGCAGTGACCTCTTCTGAGTTAAATTATAAAAAGAGTAACAGTTTTTTAGATTAGATTACATTACAGTGTGGAAACAGGCCCTTCGGCCCAACAAGTCCACACCGACCCGCCGATGCGAAACCCACCCATACCCCTACATTTACCCCTTACCTAACACTACGGGCAATTTTTTAGTATGGCCAATTCACCTGACCCTGCACATCTTTGGACTGTGGGAGGAAACCGGAGCACCCGGAGGAAACCCACGCAGACACGGGGAGAACGTGCAAACTCCACACAGTCAGTCGCCTGAGGCAGGAATTGAACCCAGGTCTCAGGCGCTGTGAGGCAGCAGTGCTAACCACTGGGCCACCGTTACACCAGCAGTAGTTATCAATGAGCTGCCAAATTTTCAACTATATTTTGTTCTCTGCATTGGATTGATTCAGATAAGCTACCACCTCAATGTACCTGTTTGTCTCCCTCTGTGGTGGGAGACCATCCTGACTCTAGTAAAATGCTGGCAAGGTTGTAAATTCAGTTTACTGGTTAGGTCGTTGTCTAATCGACTGCATTTGGCTGAGTTGCTGGTATTCCTGTTTTTGGAAATATCTTATGTTGGTGAGAAGACATCAGACTTCCATCATATTGAGTTGTACAAGATATTGCTATCCCATTTTTATCAAGACTGCTCTCCAAAATCACCCATGACCCTGTCTTGTTAGATTATCCTTTTTCATTTCTTTCTTCCCAAAGCATTTGATATGGCGACCAATGCCATTGACCTCTTGTTATTTTAGTCATAGAATTTTACAGTACCAAAGGAGACCATTCAACCCATCATGTCTGTACTGGTTCCCAAAAGAGCTACCCAGCTGGTCCCATTCTCCAGCCCTATCTCTGTGGCCCTCTAAATCTTGAATTTCAAATATATATCCAGCTCTCTTTTGAAACCTCTGATCAAATTCACATCCACCACTCTCCCAGGCAGCACATTGCAAATTTTAACAACTCTCTG
The DNA here is from genome assembly GCF_037043375.1 of Chiloscyllium plagiosum. Classification (NCBI taxonomy): domain Eukaryota; kingdom Metazoa; phylum Chordata; class Chondrichthyes; order Orectolobiformes; family Hemiscylliidae; genus Chiloscyllium; species Chiloscyllium plagiosum. The sequence goes on from NW_028270140.1 coordinate 117,160,209, forward strand.
AATAAAGAAGTTTCTTTTCATCTCACTCCTAGCTCTCTTGTTGATAATCTTGAAATTATGACGTCTATTTACTGACATATCAAGTAGTGGAATCAGAATATTCTTCTTCACCCTGTCAAAATTTTGAACACCTCAATAAGTTCATTTCTTAATCTTCTCTATACCAAGAGGTATAAGCTCAATTTCTCTGATCTTTCCTGGTATCAAAAATCCCTCAATCCTACCATCATTCCAGTAAATCTCCTTTGCACACTCTCCAGGGCTTTAGCATCCTGCCTTAAATCAGGCACCCAGATCTGAATGCAATATAACAAATGTGGTGACCAGTGATTTGTATAGGTGTAGCATCACTTCCTTGCTTTTATACACTATGCTTCTATTTATAAAGCCAAGGAACCTATAAGTCGCCTTAACAACTGATTCAACTTGCTTGGCCACCTTTAGAGAATCATGCATAGGAACCTGAGGTCCGTCTATTCGTGTACAACATTCAAAGTTTGTTCAACTTTATGTCTCTGCCCTGTCAGAATTCTATTCCTATGTTTCTGTGTAACTTGTGTAATGTAGCAATTGCCTTTTATCCCTTCTCCACACATTATCTTAGCCTCCAATTCCCCCTTCATGCCTTGCACTTGTTTATCAGTAGGCTGTTCCATAAGTGACAACGTCCATTGGGACAAAGGGCAAATGATACTTAACTCCATCTCTCCTTTACTTCTCTCAAACACTCATCTGCCTCCATGTGGTCCAACTGCTTATTTAAATCAAATCTGAGCTTCCTCCAACTCATCATTGGGAAGCTCAAATTCATCATTTGCTGCAAACTCCAGTCCAGGCCGGCATGGTGGCTCAGTGGTTAGCACTGCTGCCTCACAGCACCAGAGTCCCAGGTTCGATTCCAGCCTCGGGCTACTGTCTGTGTGGAATTTGCACATTCTCCCCGTGTCTGCATGGGTTTCCTCCGGGTGCTCCGGTTTCCTCCCACAGTCCAAAGATGTGCGGGTTAGGTGAATTGGCCATGCTAAATTGTCCGTAGTGTTAGGTGCATTACTCTGAGGGAAATGGGACTAGTTGGGGTTACTCTTCGGAGGGTTGGTGTGGACTTGTTGGACCGAAGGGCCTGTTTCCACACTAGGCAATCTAATCTAATCTAATCATTACCACTGATTCCATCTCTTTGTCTACCCACACTCTTGCAATGAACAAGATCATTCAAGGTCATGGTATCCTGTTTGACCTTAAGGTGAGTTTTAAACTCGACACCTTAGAAACATAGGAACAGAGTATTGCCATTCAGGCCATTGAGCTTGCTTCATGATTAATATTATCATGGCTGATCATGGACTTCAATACCTTTTATCCACACTAGCCCCAGAGCACAATGCACCATTCGTAATCAGAAATCTATCAATCCATACTTTTAAATATTTTTTAAGGCTGAACATCCATTGCCTTGAGGGTAGAGAATTCCAAAGATTCACAAATTTCTGAGTTTAAAAAAAGAATTATCTTGATCCTAAGTACTATCCCCATTATTTTTAATTTGTGCTTTCTTGTTCTGGATTCTCAATTCCAATTAGGGGAAATATCTGACCTGCATCTACCTGTCTATCCTGTTTATTCCTTTCAATGGTAAGTTTCAATGAGATTACCTCTCATTTTTTAAAACAGGCCCACTTTGTCAAATCTCTCTTCATACTACAATTCATCAAACATGCTCATTTCATCATCTGCTAAATGCCCCTACCCTTTTAGAGAAGGAAATCTTTCATCGTTATCTGGTTTGGCCCATATGACTTTAGATTCACAGCAATGTGATTGATTCTTAACCCACCCTCTGGGCAATTAGGGATGGGTAGTATAAGACAACCCTATCCTATGAGCAAAGCACAAAATATAAATCCCCTCCCTTTGTTAGCTAAGTCTTCAGCTACCTCAAAGCTGAGCTTTTAATGTTGAGGTCTAAACCTGTTCAGTTCTGCACATCACACTGTATTTTTCAAAATCCATTACCTTGATTTCTCTTCCCTTTCTAATTGCTTATGACTTAACATCTACTTTCATGTGTGTTGAGAATTTTGCTTCTGTTACAGGCCCTTACAATACATGCAAATTGTTCTAACTAAAATGGTATTCATCTTACAATGAACTTCAAAACCTCATTGATGTTCTCAGTTAATCTATTTGCTATCCATCAAGAGGGATGAGGAATGTGACTTTCATTCCCTCATGTGAAAGGAAGTCACTTTAATGAAGAAGTAGTGAAAATATTATAAAGATCCCTTAACCTGAAATAATGTTATTTCAGTATATGTGGATGTCAACCGGAACTCTAGTTTTGAGGAGCTGTTGACACTAAATACAGTTGCTTTGAAAAGGAATTCAACCGAATTGACGTTCATCCTCCCACCACTCACAATAGATGGTTATGGAGCAACATGTTTGTTATTTTCCTACTTTATTATGAACTTACTAATTTATGGTCTTCGTTACAATTCTCAGCAAATGCCACAATTATCTGCCTTACAAAGTGTTCCAGTCAGCCAGGCCTGAGTTCTTGCTACCGTGTTGACTTTGAGAAGAATGTGACTGAGTCTGGCAGCAAGTTGCAGTTCCCTCCCTTTTGCTGAGTGTGCTTTGCTGAGTTATATTTTGTCACAGGTCTTGCAAGGGAACAAGGTGGAGGAAAAACAGAGAAAAGGGTGGTAACTTGTAGGGATTTTAATTTTGGCAGTAACAGCAGTCAAAAGTCCAGAACTATTAGAAATTTGTTCTTATGGAAAGAATTTGGGAAATTTCTTTCATTCAATAAGATTAATAAATCAGGAAAGTCTCTGACAACTGATACAGATAAGGCATTCAGTGGGTTTGGATTCAATTTAGCTCAAGTTGGTTTGGGAAGAAGAATTCTGTGAATGCTCGATTGTAAATGGTCACTGATTTAGAAGTGGAAAATGTCACATGATTCTGTTTAATTGAGTAGCTCCCAAAAGCCACAGGATGATTTGCAGAGAAAGTGAAAAAATGTCATGGGTGCTCTTTTTGAGCCAGAGTGGTTGATGAAACAGAAGGTGTATTGCATTGTATTCAAAGAATCAGTAAAGCATGTGGCCATGCACCCTATCAGGCTTGTACAATATTAGACCTGGAAGTGGTGAGGGTAAAGACTGTGCAGCTTTGCTGATTATGTGGGGTGATGTTGCTGTTATGGGATATGGGCATAACATTGGGCTTGTGGCTGTTTCACTGCATTACATACAGCTTTGGAGGTGCATGAGTCAGCCCTACAAGTTGCACAATTGAATTTCTTTCAAACAAAATTCCCAACTATGCAAGATAATTAATAGGCAAGTGGTTGTGGGCACAGGTTTGGGTGAAATGCCTAAACAGGTGGTATAGGTTGGAAACGCTTTCAGGTTTCCCATTCCCGTGTACCGAAACGAGTTAAAAGTATTCATGGACCTAATTAACTTCAGCCTTTCATTCTGACTTCAGCAACCTGCTTACTGGTTCCATGATCTCTCTACAGCTTGCCATGCTTGCAAGAGGAGGAATGATCTCTTACAGAAACTGACCAGTTGGGGGTGCTGCAAGCACTGAAATCCTTCTGATCAGACTTGGTGTGCAACATTTTTGGAATTGCTTTCAAGTGGCTTGGAGTTAACACACGTGTATCTTGACCTCTTCACTGTCAAACATCACTGGATAATTACTTGGGCCTCTGAGGACAGGGAGGAATCAGACATACCCACGGCTTCTACTGCTGCACTCAGGGCTGCCAAAGAAATCTCTGCTAGATGTGTCCACACACATTTCACTATGCACGTGTGCGTGCCAACAGCAGGGAGTTCTGTCCAAAGCTCTGTGCCCTATTCCTATCTCTAAATAACCCTCAGCACCTCTCATTCCAGCAGCCAATCAGCTATCATTACACTCCTACCCTTGCCTTCTCATAGTTGTCATGGTTACCCTTACAACTTCAAAACTAGTTTCAGTAAGTTGAATTTAAATTCCACCAGTCGATATGGAGAGATTTGACTCCATGTTCCCAGAGCATTAGCCTGGATTACTAGATCAGGAACTTAGCATGTGCCACCATCTCCCCATTGTGGAGGCTAATCTTATCCACAAGGGCATTGTTGTAAGAGTTTTTCAGGTTGGTGTCCTAGGCCTAACATTGTCAGCTGTATCATCAATGTTTTGCCATCTTTCATAAGGTCAGAAGTTGGGATGTTGAGGGCTCTTGTGGTACGGTGGTAGTATCCCTAGCTCTGAGCCAGGAGGCCTGGGTTCAGGTCCAGAGGTGTATCATTACCCATCTGAACAGGTTGACTAAAAATATCCAGAAGTGGGGATGTTTGCTGATGATGATATGGTGTTCAGCACCATTCTCATCTTCTCAGGTACTGAAACTGACCATGTGCACATGCATCAAGATCTAGACTACATTCAGACTTGTCGTGATAAGTGGCAAGTCACATTCAGGCCACAAAAGTACCAGACAATGTGCATATCCAACAAAAGGGAATCGAACCATCTGTTGATCTTAAATGGCATTACCATCACTGAATCCCCTATTCTGAGGGCACCATTGACCAGAAGCTGATCTGGACCAGTCATACAAACAAGAACAGGTCAGGGCTGGAAGGTGTCTGATTAACTAAGTAACTCACTTCCTAACTCCCTGTCAACTTTTGAATGGAAGGCACACATAAGGCATGCTGTTTGCTCCTATTTGATGTGTGTAGTTGCAACAACACTCAAGAAACCATACATAATCCAAGACAAAACAGCCCATTGATGAACAGTTCATTTGCCATTTTTAACCCACACTCCCTCTGTCTATTGGTGAACAATGGCAGTAAAGTGTACCTTCTACAAGATGCAGTGCAACAACTTGCCATGGCTTCTTCAGCATCACCTATCAAACCTATGACCTCTACAATCCAGAAAAATATAAGCAGTAGTGTAATGAGAGAAACATTATCAGCAAGCTTCCCTCCAAGCTAAACACCATCTGGAATTGGAACTTTGCCACCGTTCCTTCACTGTCACTGGGTCAGTGTCCTGGAACTCTCACCCTGACAGCACCTTGGGTGTTGTTCCTGTCAGATCAGGAGGGGTGTATTGGCCCTCCTGTTTTCACTCCTGGATTGGCAGCAACAGTGTTTACTGTTCTTTTCATCATGAGGCTATACCTCCCTTTAGTAAGAATGGGATCAGTTAATGTCTATTGTATCATTAAAGCGTGAATTACAAGGTTTTCATGAGTGAAACAAATAGCAATTTTATTATCTACTAACCCTGAAAACAAAATAAAAATGTTACATCAGGCATATATGCATAGGAACAACATTTTCAAAGGTAGTGTGCATTGTAAAAGGAAATTAAAATGAAGTACATTTTAAAGTCCTTAAAGTAACCTTGAGGCGTAAAGGGTTTAACCTGAGATCATGGTTCTTTAGTTATAGTCATATATTGGACCAACTCATCCATACTGACTAGGTTTCCCAAATTAAACCACTCCCATTTGCCTGCATTTGGCCCATATCCTCTAAATCTTTCCTATTTGTGTACCTATCCAAATGTGTTTTAAATGTTGTATCTGTACCTGCATCTACCATTTCCTCTGACAGTTCATTCCATAAAGGGACCATCCTCAGATTCCTTTTAAAATTTTTCCCTCTAACCTTAAAAATACACACTCTGGTTTTGAACTCCCCTACCCTGGGGAAAAGACCTTTGCTGTTCATTTATCTATGCCCCTCAAGATTTTATAAACCTCTATAAGGTCATCCCTCAACCCTTAACACTCCAGGGAAGAATGTCCCAGCCTTCCCAGCCTCTCCTAATAATTGAAATTCTCCAGTCTCAATAACATCCTTGTTAATCTTTTCAGTACCCTTTCCAGTTTAATCACATCCTTCCTATAGTAGGGCAACCAGAGCTATACACAGTACTCCAAAAGTGGCCTCACTAACGTCCTGTACAGCTGCAACATGACATCCCAACTCAATAGTCTGAGCAGTGAGGTTGGAAACTAGAGAGCCACCACAAGACATTAGCAAGTTTAAAAGAGCAGTTCAACATTTCCTGACAAACAGAAACAGCACGAGAAGGCATGGGGCAGATGTGTCTCAGTAAAACAAAAGATCAGAGGCATTTTTGGGAGCAAAAAAATACAGACATCCAGGTCCCAAAGCAGACAGATTGAAAGGGCTCACTGTTCGCAAGCCATCGAGAGCCATGAAAAACATTCCAAGGTGGTAAAACAATGGGTTTGATGCCCCCAATTGGTCAAGCCCTTGGAAAATTCACAAAGGTCATCCGCAGTAATAGCAAATATTTCAGACCTGCTTGCATTCTTGGTGCCTGACTGTTTCTCACCAGTATGTGTTGTCACCAGATGCTTTGACCTTTTAGCGGGGCTGAGAGAGCTTTCTCCAGTTCTGAGGTCATGCATTAATCTCCCAGGCTGTGCCAAAAACAACTTGCTGAAATTCAACTGGTGTGTCTATTACGGTGTTTAAGTTCGTTGTTCCTAAGCTTGATAATTACAGGTGACATCTTTCATCTCGAGTCAGTGAAACTTATCATGCACATGTACACACGATTAGAAAGTAAGGGTTTCTTTACACCTGACTGGGAGCACTAGTTTTGGTGTCTTTTGATAAAGATGTCAATTTCAGTTCAGATGATTTTGTTTATTCCACTTTGGTTTCATAAGCTTGGCTGACCCAACTGGTGAGCTGATTGCTTCATCATTTTAAGTCAGTGTTTTCTAAGTAGTTATTTGGCAGTACAGAACTTCAGTATTGTTGAAAAAAAAGACACATTTTGTCAAAACTTGTTGATGGCACTCATCGGGACAAATCATAAGAAATCCTAAAGTAGAGGGAAACCAACATTTGTACTGCATGAAGGGACACTGCTTTTTTATTAACAAGTACACCTCTCTTATTCATAGAGACATTGCCATTGGAAATGTACAAGTTAATGATGAATGGCAGTTAACTGCCAAGCTTTGTTTACATTTTAAACAAGGCAGATTGACTTTGATTTGCTTGAGAAATAAACTAGCTATCACTTATTAATTGTGTTGAAACAGGCACCCATATGTATACACATTCTCTTGTGTTTTTCTTTCACTTTAGTATATCACGCGAACAGTGCTGATGAGCACAAGATGAAAAACTTCAACAAAATGTCTTTTTTCAACCATGCCCAATATTTTCCTTTTAAAACCATCTCAGTCCATGGAGCTTGAAGGTGTGAAAATCAGATTGTGAAGTTTGAAAATCAAGGTCCTTTTCGATCACTATTCTGACAGTGTACTACAGTTGTAGGACTGCAGCAATTCAAGAATGTCCCTCATCAACACCGTCTTGAGCACTATTAGGGATGAGTAATATATATATACAGGCCTTGCTGCTAGTATGCATATCCTGTGCCCAAATGTGTGTTTTTTGAAAAAAGGGAGAATTCAATCAGTTGTGTGTTAGTGAGCCACCAAGGGGAGGTTATGCTGTATCTCCTTCAGAATTGCAGCAGAGCATAGGGGAACGCTCAGGGCAAGCATTGCACTTAGCTCTATATGCCATGCCCGATTCTCCATGCAGGTGACCACTCTTTACATTGGTGCAAACATTAGTGTAAATTCCTGAGACAACATAGCATGCTCAAGATGGACTCCTCCAATCTCTCTTAAAGCGTATGCACTGTCTCTGGAAATGCTGACAGCAGCAAACACATTCCCTATTACTGAGCTACAAGTTTATTTTCATTATGACCCGTGAGGACCCTCGGGGTGGCACAGTGGCTCAGTTAGCACTGCTGCCTCTCACAGCACCAGAGACCGGGTTCGATTTCAGCCTTGGGTGACTGTCTGTGTGGAGTTTGCACATTCTTCCCATGTCTGCGTGGGTTTCCTCTTGGTGCTCCAGTTTCTTCCTACGATCCAAAAATGTGCAGGTTAGGTAAATTGACCATGCTAAATTGCCCATAGTTTTCAGGGATGTGTAGGTTAGGTGCATTAGTCAAGGGAAATGTCGAGTAATAGGACAGGGGAATGGGTTTGGGTTTCGGTGTGGACTTGTTGGACCAAAGGGCCTGTTTCCACACTGTAGGGATTCAATGATTCCATGAGGATCAGCACCAGTATCCAAAAGACCAACACTCAAGAGTGTCTTGTGACATCTGACAGAAACTCACCACTGTTCTCCTGATTCCTCAGTGCCTGTTCCTTCCCACATGTGATATGCTCCTCTGGGTGAAGCACTGGTGGTATGGCCCATTTTTTATTTATGTGTTTAGGTTTCCTCTGCTTAGTGACATCATTTCCTGTGGTGATGTCGCTTCCTGTTCCTTTTATCAGGGGGTGGTAAATGGGTCTAACTCGATGTGTTTGTTGATAGAGTTCCGGCTGGAATGCTGTGCTTCGAGCAATTCTTGCGCATGTCTCTGTTTGGCTTGTCCTAGGATGGATGTGTTGTCCCTGTCGAAGTGGTGTCCTTCCTTATCTGTATGTGAGGATACTAGTGAGAGTGGGTCATGTCTTTTTGTAGCTAGTTGATGTTCATGTATCCTGGTGGCTAGTTGGCTAATCTCTTTGCTAATCACCTGAGTGATACGTTGGTAATCTCCGGTGTCCTCTTCCATTTGTGGAAAGCAGATTCATCTGTGGTTCTCTGCCTCTCTTTGTAGCCCTGGGTTTTCATCTGTAATGTGAAAAGCCAGAGGGTTATGGATGTGAAGAAATAGGATACAACATTTGAGGAATATTACCTGTGAGGATTGGGGGTGAGAGAGCATTAGGATGTGGCTGAGGATATTTGTTGAGATGCAGATTTGAGGTGAAGACAGGAGAGAAAGGGTTGTGTTTGACAGCAAGCTGTGTCAGTCAAAGTGGTAACCTGTCAGGGAAGGTTTGGAATATGAAACATTGATGGCTAGGAGTGATACAGTGATACTTTTCTTGTGCTGATGAGGTTTTTAAGTGCGTTAAAGCACTGGATCTTGCAGGTGAGAATCACCCTTCCTCCTGTTGTTCACTGCCTCAGCTATCTCCAGTCATAGCCTTGCTTCATTTGGCAGACTGGCTTACCTCATTGTTTCTCAGGGAAGGGACTGTCTATCCTGACTCTGACAACATTGTGGTCACCAGGGAGGGGCCTGAGAATTGGAGGGATGGGTATCTTCCCGCATCTCCCATGAAGCATTTAGTTTCAAACAGCCACAGTAAAGCGTAACCTGCAGCCTCTAACCTGATACTTAGGTCCCACTCTTTGGTCAGGAATTAAATAATTTAACATTCTGCCCATGGAATCTAGGGAGTTAAAACAGAAGACCACAGTTGAGTTGCTGATGAAAGCTGTGTGTCGTTTTGAATTCTGACTTTTAAGTCAGTTTTGTTCTTTGCAGTTTTTCTGGTTAACCTACTATAGCCACTGTTACCTTTATATTTGATCATTGTTGCCACTTAAATAAAATTGTCAAAAATGGCAAAGGTTTGAATTACTTGGAAGTGCTGAGAACATTTCATAGTTTAAAAAAGGATGCCAAGATTATAAGGGACCAACTAAAGGCAGGTGCAAGAAACACTATCTCCAATGATTGAAAGACTATGTCTCCATTCTCCAACAATAACATTCACTGTTGAATATGAAACTGTGCAAAAAGCAAGTGTACATAATTAATACCAATTACAGAATGGTAGGATGTTTTAGAAGCAGGAGTTTAGACGAGTGCATGAAGATATTTTCAATTCTATTTTATGTTGGCAGGAATATATTTTATGGCTGTTTGGGTAAGACTCACTAATACTTGGCATTGTAGAGTGTGTAGCTTTGTCACATTAACATTGTTTCTCTGCAGGTTTTGGTTCTCTAGGACTGATGACATCAGTGTTGATTTGTCCAGATGGGAAAACAATCGAAGCTGAGGCAGCTCATGGAACAGTCACTCGCCATTTCAGAGAGCACCAGAAGGTCAGTGCCCCTGCATATGGGAACTAAAAGATAATGCAGCACAGGATGTCTTATCCATTAGTCTTCCCTGACAACTAAAACTAGGCATCAGCATATACTGTATATACAGTAGATATAGTCTGCCAGCACCTCATGATATTTATGTTTTTGTTTCAACTTATAAATGTTATTATTTTCAAAGTACTCATACCTGGAATAAACTCAGACTTATGCCAGTTGATTATTTTAACTGGGACTAACTTTAATGAAAATGAGTGTCACTTGTTCCTTCCCATTTCTGTTTTCCGTGAGCTGTTAACTTGTTGCCCTTTGCAGTGCTTTAAGCTTGATGTTTGCCAGTCTGTTTCCTATTTGTGTTCCCAGTTGCTGTGAATTCACATATCCTGCAGCTTATAGGGAACACTGGTTTGCACTGTCATAAGTCACCCTATTATTATTACAAAGCTGTGATATATGAAACCATGCAAATCACTTTTGTTTGATTTTTTTTTCACTCCAAAGAATGTTGTAAGTTCTTCCATCTGTAAATTTGCCACCTGATGTGGCACAATTTTTGTTTTTGAGAAAGCAGGCATTTGTCCACCCTTGAGTGCTGGTACCCCAATAGATGACCAAATGTGGAGGATCTGTTCAGTGTTGTCAGGGTAGTGGACTTTCTTGAAAATTAGATCTGACAAATTGTCATCTTCCGCTTGAGTTAATTGATGAGTCTAAGTCACATTTGACTATTAATGCATACGCATGAGTCTATTTCAGTTTCAGAGGCTGCTATTTGATGTTTCTTCAGGCCCCAGAATTTTCCAATGATGAATAAACCAAATTTTAAGAACAATTCAGGGAGTAGCGCATTATTTGGAAGACACTTATTTCAGCTTCAAATATGCACACAGGTGATGACAGACTGAAGAAGGTGCTCCAATGTTTAGAAGGACTGGAGTTTGGGTGAAAGCGTACAAATGTGAAATGTTTCAAAATTCTCTAGGGTATTTCAGTAACCAGATTGATAAACATGGGTTACATCTCACCCCAAGTATGGTACAAGCAATCTGTTGGTCCGTCTGTTTAAGGTTTTGTATCTTCTGCCTGATGAAGACTAGATTAGATTACTTACAGTGTGGAAACGGGCCCTTTGGCCCAACCAATCCACACTGACCCTCCGAAGAGTAACCCACCCAGATCCATTTCCCTCTGACTAATGCACCTAACATTATGGGCAATTTAGCATGGTCAATTCACCAGGCCTGCGCGTCTTTGGACTATGGGTGGAAAGTGGAGCACCCGGAGGAAACCCACGCAGACACAGGGAGAATGTGCAAACTCCACACAGACAGTCGCCTAAGGCTGGAAAGAGGTTTGAAGAGATCATAACTGGGGTGGAAGGGACCTTTGATGTTGGCTGCCTTTCTGAGGCAGATGGAGTCAACAGATGGAAGGTTGGCTTGCGTGATGGATTGAGCTGTGTTCACAACTTTCTGTTGGGATCCCTCATTGTTGATATGAAGATCTAATTGCTACTACAGTCTGAACTTTCAGGCATTCCTACTCTGGTCCTCCACATAAAACAGAGGAAAATACAATAAAGCTCCCTGTATCATCTTGCTTCAAATGAAGCAATAAGGATACAGGCCACATTGTTAAGTGTGCTCCTGTTAGACAAATGTTCAATACAAATTGAAGTTAAGGTCAGATTGGTTTCCAGATTTGGAACAATTGTCAAGGGAGAGGCAATGATGTAATGATTTTGTCACTGGACAAAGAATCCAGAGACCTGGATAATGCGCTGGGAGTCTGGCTTTGAATCCCACCATAATAGATGGTGAATTTTAAATTTGAATGAAAGAAAATCTAGAATTCAAAGTCTAAAGCTGGCCATTTAGCTGTTGTTGTGAAAACCCAGCTTGCTGAAGTCCTTTGAGGAAGAGACACATACCCTTAGTTAATCCATTTTACGTGTAACTCCTGACCTACAGCAGTGTGGCCGATTCTTTCCTGCCCTCTGAAATGGCCAAGCAATTAACTCAATTTTTAAACCAGCGAAAAAGCCTCAATAAAGGAAGAGAAAAGAATGGACCATCTAGCATTGGAAATGACAGTGGCAGAACAGCCCTGTGGACTCTGCAAAGTCCTCTTCGCTAACATCTGGAGGCTAGTCCCAAAGCTGGGAGAGTGGTCTCAGACTACACAAGTAATAGCCTGAGATTGTCCTGCTTAAGGAGTCATACCATGCCATTTCCCAGACCACACCATCACAATCTCTGGGTATGTCACATCCCGTTGGCAGGTTGAACAGCGTTTCATGGTGATGCTGAGAGTGACAAGGACTCCTGAAAACTCTTGTTTGTGGACTTCATGTCCAATCACTAAGGGTGGTTCAGGAGCACCACAACTGACTGAGCTGGTCAAGTCCAAAAAGACATTGCTGCGCGACTGGATCTGTGGCTTGTGGTTAAAAAACCAACAAGATGGAAAAGCAAACATAAAGCAAAGAACCATGGATGCTGGAGATTTGAAACAAAAATAGAAAATCCTGGCACAACCCAGCAGATCCAGCAGCATCTATGGGGACAAAGCAGAGTTAACGTTTCGAGTCCGGGGACGGGATAAAGGAGGATCTCCTTGATCCCATCCTTACCAAGCTGCCGGCTGCAGATGTATCTATCTATGCACAATTACTTCACAGTCTTTGTGGTGACAAATTCCTGCCTTTATATTGACAATATCCTGCACTGTGCTGTATGGCACTATCACCATACTGTATGGGATAGATTTCAAACAGATCAAGCAACTCAAGACTGGGCTTCCATGAGGCATTGTGGACCACCACCAGCAGCAGAACTGTACTCCAACACAATCTGCAACCTCATGGCCTGGGATATCCCCGACTCAACCATTACCTTCAACCCAGGGCGTTAACCCTGGTTCATTGAGTGCAGGTGGGCATTCCAGGAGCAGCACCAGGCAAACCTAAAAATGAGCTCTCAGCTTGGTGAGTCTACAACACGCAAAATATCCAAACACTTGCATGCCAACCCACGTTAACAGCAAGTGATAGATAGAGATAAGCAATTCTACAACCAATCCATTAGATTTAAGCTCACAGTCCTGCCAGATCCGGTTCAGTTGAATGTCCAGTTGTGTACAACAGAACAACTCACTGAAGGAGGAGGCTCCACAAATATCCCCACCCTCAAAGATTGGAGAGTGCAGCAAATCAATGGGAAAAGTGAGGCTGAATCATTCACAGCAATCTTCAGCAAAGTGGATGATGCATCTCAGCCTTCTTCAAAAGCCCTCAGCTGCACATATGTTAGGTTTCAGCCAATTTGATTCACTCCTCGTGATATTAAGAAACAATTCAAGGCACTGTTTACTGCAAAGCCTATGGGCCCTGACAACATTCTGCAATAGTACTGAAGACTTGTGCTCCAGAATTTGCCACTCCCCAGGCTAAGCTGTTCCAGTACAGTGATGGAAATGTGTTGCTGGAAAAGCGCAGCAGGTCAGGCAGCATCTAGGGAACAGGAGAATCGACGTTTCGGGCATTAGCCCTTCTTCAGGCTCATTCCTGAAGAAGGGCTAATGCCCGAAACGTCGATTCTCCTGTTCCCTAGATGCTGCCTGACCTGCTGCGCTTTTCCAGCAACACATTTCCATCTCTGATCTCCAGCATCTGCAGACCTCACTTTCTCCTCAAATGTTCCAGTACAGTTACAACACTGGCATCTATTCAACAATGTTGAAAATTGCACGGGCATGTCCTGTACACAAAAAGCAGGACAACTCCAACACGGCCAAATAGCACCCCATCAGTCTACTGTTGATCATCAATAAAGTGATGGAAGGGGTCATCAACAGTACTATCAAACAGCACCTGCTCAGCAACAACCTGCTCAGTGTTGCCCAGTTTGGGTTCTGCCAGAGTCACTCAGCTCCTGATAGAACATAGAACATTACAGTGCAGTAAAGGCCCTTCAGCCCTCGATGTTGCACCGCCCTGTCATACTATTCTGAAGGTAAAAACAATGACTGCAGATGCTGGAAACCAGATTCTGGATCAGTGGTGCTGGAAGAGCACAGCAATTCAGGCAGCATCCGAGGACAGGGAAAATCGACGTTTCGGGCAAAAGCACTTCATCATTCCTGATGAAGGGCTTTTGCCCGAAACGTCGATTTTGCCTGTCCTCGGATGCTGCCTGAATTGCTGTGCTCTTCCAGCACCACTGATCCAGAATACTATTCTGAAGCCCATCCCACCTACACTTTTCCATGTATGTCCATTTGCCTGTCCAATGATGACTTAAATGCACTTAAACTTGGCGAATCTACTACCAATGCAGGCAAAGTAAAGAAACTACCTTTGACATCTGTCTTATACCTATCCCCCCTCACTTTAAAGTTGTGTCCCCTCGTGTTTGCCGTCCCCATACTTGGAAAAAGGCTCTCCCTGTCCACCCTATCTAACCCTCTGATTATCTTGTATGTCTCTATTAAGTCACCTCTCAACCTTCTTCTCTGTAACAAGAACAGCCTCAAGTCCCTCAGCTTTTCCTCGTAAGACATTCCTTCCATACCAGGCAACATCCTAGTAAATCTCCTCTGTACCCTTTACAAAACTTTCACATCCTTCTTATAATGCGGTGACCAGAACTGTACACAATGATCTCATTATAGACTTGGTTCAAACATGGGCAAAAGAGCTAAATTCCAGAGGTGAGACGAGTGTGACATCAAGGTTGCATTTGCATAAATGTGGCATTAAGGAGCTCTGGCAAAACTAGAGACACTGGTAATCTGGGGAAAATTCTTTACTGGTTTGTGTCATAACTGTTTATGGGCAGCACAGTAGCTCAGTGGTCAGCACTACTGCTCCAGGGACCCAGGTTTGATTCCAGTCTTGGGCTACTGTCTGTGTGGAGTTTGCACATTCTGTCCATTAATTCTGTCTACGTGAGTTTCCTCTGTGTGTTCCGGTTTCTTCCCACAGTCCAAAGATGTGCAGGTTAGGTGAATTGGGCATGCTAAATTGCCCAGTGTTCAGGATGTATAGGTTAGGTACCTTAGTCAGTGGTAAATGTAGAGTAATATAGTAGGGAAATGGGTCTGGGTGGATTACTCTTCAGAGGGTCGGTGTGGACTTGTTAGGCCAAATGGCCTGTTGCCACACTGTAGGGTTTCTATGATTCTGTGATCTGGCACATAGGAAGATTATTGTGATTGTTGGAGGTCAATCATCTCAGCTGCAGGACATCTCTGCAGGAGTTCCTCAGGGTAGTGTGCTAAGCCTAACCATCTTCAGCTACTTCATCAAACCCCCTCCAGAAGTAGAGATGTTCACTGATGATTGCACAATGTTCAGCACCATTCAGACACTGAAGCAGTCCATGTTTAAATTCAGCAAGACTTGGACAATGTTTAGATTTGGTCTGACAAGTGGAATGTAATATCCAGGCAATGGCCACCTGCAACAAGTAAAACCTAACCGTCGCCTTTTGACATTTAATAGCATTACTAAGTCCTCACCCCACTATCAACATTCTCAAGTTCACCATTAGAGTGGTGCTGGAAAAGCACAGCAGTTCAGGCAGCATCCAAGGAGAAGCAAAATCGACATCAGGAATACCTGATGAAGGGCTTTAGCCCGAAACGTCGATTTTGCTGCTCCTCGGATGCTGCCTGAACAGCTGTGCTTTTCCAGCACCACTCTAATCTAGAATCTGGTTTCCAGCATCTGCAGTCATTGTTTTTATCTATCAAGGTTACCATTGATGAGAAACTGAACTGGACTCGTTACGTAAATACTGCAGCTATATTGCCTCTACTATTGTTGTGTCAAAATCCTGGAACCCATTCCCTTACAGAATTGTGAAGGTGCTATAGCAATGGTGTGGAGCTGATTGGACAATAACTACTGGCCCAGAAAGCAACACCTTTCAGTGTACTCTCGATCATCAGTAAAGTGATGGAAGGTCTCATTAATATGAGTGAATGAAGGAAACGATGTAACAATCACAAATTGGCAAATTTATTTCTTTGTGATACACCTTGCATTATGAGTAACAGAATACACAGCTGAATTGTTTATTAAAAGACACTGGAATGGGATTTTCATTGCTGAAGCCATATGTCGCGGTCAGTAGGGGCAAAAAACCAATCAAGACAGCGCAATAGGGTAGTGAGAGAAAGAAGATGAACTTTCATGTGACAGAACATCATCATTACTGGTGTCATGTCTGCTCAGGAGAATATGTGGCCTCGCACTTTAGTCAGAATGTTTGGCAGTGGTAAGGTTGGGTGTGCACATGTGGATCATGTTTACTTTTAGAAGTTCATGAAGTAGAAGGGAGTAGGGGAGAATCAAATCACTGATTGATTAATTTGAAAGCTGGGATATAAGTAGAGTACCTGGAGTTGCCAGTTGTGCCTGAAACTGGTTCAGATCTGAATTGGAATCAGACGGAAAGTCTGATTACATGGAAAATTCATTTGAAGAGCAAGGGAAAATACAGTCCTGCTGGGAAAACCTCTTCTCAGATTCAGGCCAAGAGAGGTTTTGGGCCTTTAACAAGTTCTGAAAATTCAGGTCAAGAAAGACATACTCTTAAGAATAGGGAAAAAATGATTAATTAGATTTGTAACTAAATGAAATGGGAAATGTATTTAAGTTGTATAAAGTTTTGAACATTGTGTGAGAGATTCCTTAAGGAGAGAGAGGTGGAATAGCTCCCTTGATTCTGGAATATCCACTCCACCCTCCCCCCCGCCCCCGACCTATCACCTTCATCCCCTTCCCCACTCACCTATTGTACTCTATGCTACTTTCTCCCCACCCCCACCCCCACCCCCACCCTCCTCTAGTTTATCTCTCCACGCTTCAGGCTCTCTGCCTTTATTCCTGATGAAGGGCTTTTGCCCGAAACATCGATTTTACTGCTCCTCGGATGCTGCCTGAACTGCTGTGCTCTTCCAGCACCATTAATCCGGAATCTGGAATGAACCACTTAAGTTTGATTTTCCATGTGCTTTATTGTCTCTTGTGTTGTCCTACAAGGATATCACAAATTACACGTTAGTGTTGAATTATCAATCCCAACAATGCTCAGAACTGCATTCTGTGACTGTACAATGCTGTTTCTGTTTTGTTTTAACACCAGGGCAAAGCAACTAGCACAAATCCAATTGCCAGTATCTTTGCCTGGACGCGAGGGCTGGAGCACAGAGCGAAACTTGATGGCAATCAGCAACTTAAACAGTGAGTCTTTTCTGCTTTTCAAAGGATTCAATGTATTGAGAATGCTCTGAATTTTATAGGGAGACAATAACTGCATTTATTACTCTAACTATTACTCTGACTATTACTCTGACAAGTCGTGTATGCTTCACCTAGTGAATATAATGGGGAAGTATTCAAGATCTGAGGAGCCTTTTGTACGTATTGTAGTGCAAGTGCTGATTCTATTTGTTTTAGATGAATGAAAATAGGTGGATGGCACCCTGTCACTTCAGGCTACAAATCTGTTTTCTGATCACTCCAGTGAACCATTCTGAAAAAGTTCACAGTCGTACAAGATACTCTGTTCAGATTGAACTGGCTTTCCCATCAGATGAGATGAGAAAAGGCAGTCCCCGGTTTGTGAATGGGTTCCTGAGGCTGTTTGTAAGTTGATTCATACACAGGCTAGAAAACAATGCAGGACAGTATAAAATAACCATTTGTAAGTACAGGAATTGTTCGTATATCAGATATTTAAAATTATACCCTTGTTTAAGGTCGCATTCATAAGTACAAACATTTGAAAGTCAAACATTCGTAATCCAGGGATCCCCTGTATCATCATCTTTAAAAATCCTGGATCTGCTATGATATAACTTTTCTTTGTCCAAACTCAATCCTTACTACTTATAACATCAGTCATCTCCTTCCATTATGTATGAGAATCTCACATTTCACGAAACTTATGGAAGTGCTGTATTGGATCCATGACTGAAATATAAATATTGACAAAGTGAATTTCATTCTCATCATACATTAGCTCACTTCAGACCCAGTGACAAACTCTGTCCAAAGAACAAGGCATTTGCCAAAGCAGCAGCTGAGGAGGACTGTCCAGTGTGATTGCCCACTGCAAAACTGGATCCTCAATCTAAGGGAGCTGCAGCCATAAACTCTTTTGAGTTGAATTGAATTTGCTTTATTGTCACATATGCTCAAATGAGTACAATGAAAAATGTATAAGTCACCATTTACAGCATCTTAGTACAGAGTATCTAGGTACAATCCTAACTTGCAGAGTAGAGAAATGAAGAACTAAATGTTACATTACAGCCATACAGGGTATGACCATACCATGAAAAACAAGAAGCATCACAGGCCCTCTCCAAGGGCTGTCTGCAGCAGACCAATGCCGGGAACCTCCACGTGGTATGACCACTGGCTGTCACCATGCTCCGCACTGGGCCACTGGTCGCTGGTATCCCCACTTTCTGCTATTCTGTGACTTGGTGCATTGAAGGATTCTGTTATCATTGCAGTCATTCATATTTAGTCATTTATTCTATATATCATAGAGTCCTACAGCACGGAGACAGGCCCTTTGACCAAGATGTCCATCCACACTAACCCCATTTCCCTGCACTTGGCCCATATCCTCCTAAAACCTTTCCTATCCATGTATTTATCCAAATGCTGCTTAAATGTTGTTAATGCACCCACCTCAATAATTTTTGCTGGCACCTCATTCCATATGTGTACCACCCTCTGTGTAAAAACATTTGTCCCTCAGGTTCCCTTTTATTCTTTCCTTTCAAACCTTAAACTGATGCCCTCTAGTCCTTGATTCCCCAACCCGGGGAAAAAGACTGAATGCATTCACCCTATCCATGTCTGTCATGATCTTATACACTTCTGTCTTAAAGGTTTACTGATATCCTGGAGCAGGTGTGTGTAGAAACTGTGGAAAGTGGTGTCATGACAAAGGACTTGGCAGCTTGTATTCATGGGCTGCAGAAGTAAGTCATTGTTTTTTTTCCCTAATGTAGTCAATCCTGAATCTAAAATCAGTTCAAAAAGCCTCTAACCAAACCAATCGTAAAGGAATCCAAAGTGAGGTGTGATCTTGGATAGGAAATTGGTTTAGAACAGGAACATGAGGAAACCCATGAGAAGTTTCACAAGATAAATATTGCACCCATATCATTCGAATGAATGAATGGCATGAATGATTTCATTGTCATGTGTATTTTGCAGTGAGAAAAACGGTAAAATACAGTGAAAGGCTTTTCCACTGTTGCCACGATCGAGTGCCATTTTGAATAGTTTTACAAATAAGAAAAAAGTAGGATGTAGCTTAGAGAGAGTCTATCAGCTCTGAGCTCTGAACCAGCTGATCATCGACAACACCCATGCTGCCATCCTTCCTCCTCCACTGTTGACACCGCACCAACCAACGCTGAAGTCCCTACTCTTCAGGCGTCATCTTGTGCTGCTGGGCTGATTCTCCTCTGTCATCGCCTCATCTGCTTCTGCACCAGACCCACCAACGTGAGAGTTACATCTCTCATCGCTTTGCTGACCTTGATGGTTGCTGTGATGCCCTTCTGCCACTGATTCGCCGCTGCCAGTGCCCGACCCAACTAACGATGAAGTTGCCAATTCTCATAGGTCCAGCAGTGAAAGATGGCACAAGTCACCAATGCCGCCACCACCAATGTAGCAGCCACTGCCAAAATTAGAAAATGACTAAGGATGACATTATCTTATTATATTACCTTATATAGATTCCATTAGGGCTCTATGACTCTATAAGTACCGTCTAAGTGACAGGTGCTGGAGTTGGAACTCAGCAAATTGAAGGCCAATTATGATCTGGTTCAGAAATTGACTGAGCAGATGGGAGACCACAGTAAAGAGGATGGGAAGGATCTCCAGTTAGCAGGATGTGACTTGTAGAGTATAACAAAGATCTGTGTTGGGACCTCAACAATGCATTTACCCTGTAAAGACCCACATAATGCCATGGTTCTAAATTTGTTGCTCGCACAAAGATTTGGCAGGTTAGCAATGCAGGTTTTCCACAACTTCATGATAATGGCGTGCACCAAATCTTGATGTTGGGAATTGGTGACAAAAGCACCCCAGTAAAGACAGTGTAGTAACATCAGAAGAATGAAGTGAGTGAGGTTTGAGGGTAATGGCGGCTATATCACTTCCAATGTGGGACCATGTAACAAAAGAATTATACAAAGAATTATGGATTGTAGGCAGTTTAGCCTAGAGTTTAAGACAAAAGGTATTGATGTTTTGCAATGTATTAGTCAGATCACACTTAGAATAATGTCATTTTGAGAACTGCGGTAAAAGGAAAGAGCTGTGCGAAAAGGCAAGATATTGAACCTCACGGATGAGACAAAAGGCAACTAGTGGGGGGAATAGTAAAAATGTACTTGAACTATTAGATGGCATATAGAAATGGAAAACACATTATTAATTCAAAGTACACCAAACTTCAGGACTGGAGCACACAAATGGAGATTCTAAAATTAGAAATTTAAATTATCTATTTAGGAAATCTCCTTTTGATGTTTGGTGTGATCTGCTAATGCACAACACATTGGAATAGTTTAAAATATAATTTCAAGTCATACTGGGCAAATAAATATACCAAATATTTATTGATTTGAATGAACTTTTCCCAACTTCAATGCTATTCTGTGCTGTAATAAAGAGCTTCTTGAGAATTATGATTGTTACATTTGTCTCTGTAGGTTCCTATTTTCTGTCTCCTTTATGAAAAGGGGATTTACATTTGCTCTGTTCTAATCTGATGGAACCTTCCTGAATCGAAGGAAGTTTGGATAATTAAGCCAATGCAACATCTACCTTATTAGCCACTTCTTTTAAAACTTAGAATGAAGTTCATCAGGATCCAGCCCACGGCTCCAACAACTTGCTCAGGATCATTCCCTGGTGATTGGAACTTTGAGTCATTCCTTGCTACCATTTCTTGGACTTGGAAGCTGCCCGCCTCTGATTGGTCAGCTCACGCTGATGACCCAGGTCACAAATGTCGAGGCCTGTGAGAAGTTGGGAAACCTGCTCTTGCTTGCTTTTCTGCTCTCAGCATGATCTACCATGTTCAACCTCACACTTTTCTTTTGAAGAAACAGAAAATCACACCGTTACTGTGGTAAAAAGCTTGATGAGCACTCAAAAGTAATGTAACACATGTAAGCTAGTGGCAATCCAAAATTGTGTGCGCATTTTCCTTTTTTAAGGAAGAATTTAAATCCAGCCCATATGCAATTTGTTCCATTATTTCATGATGATTACTTGCTTTCAAATTGTTAGTGCATTCATGCCTCCTGCTGGCTTAGTTGATTGGAATGATTATGGGACAGAACAATGGGCCATAGTTGAAGCTGGGTATGGTTGTAAATTCTTAAATTCTGTTGTTTGTATTTGAGTTGGAAATGAACTGAGTGTTCAAAACCTGTTACTGCAATTTTCCACTAATGTTCTGTCATTTCCTCCATTGCTAGTATAAAACCAGGGCAGCATTATGTGTACACTGAAGAATTTCTTGATGTCATCAAGGAAAACTTGGACAAGAAGTTAAGTCATTGAAAATGACCAAGAACACCGAAGAGCCTTCAGGATTCATTCCAAGATGAATGTTACCCAATATTGTTCTGTGATGCAGATTTAAGATACTGAGACACTGGATTATTCTGCAATAGGATTCTTTCTGTTACATGTTTATTTAAACATGGGTCTTACTTCAAATGAAAAAAAGTCATTTTCAGTTGCTCATAATTCCTTCCTTTGTGGCAACAATTTTCACTGCAGAATAACCAATGGTTTCATAGTGTCAGTGCTTGTTATCTGTAACACAGAAGTGAGCCTATTGCAACTTCTCTTTATATCAATAGAAACTTTTCAGTACCCATTGAAACTTTGTACTTTGTTCATTTTAAATTTAAAAAAATCTGTGTTTTTGAAATGAAAGTACTTAAACTGTAGTACAGTTCAGATCAGCTGGAATTACAGACTACAGTAACTGTGTAAATGAGTGAGAAGCTGGTGGTATATAGCCCACCTATACTTAAAATGGTAGCCTCGATAATGAGAATTGTAAAATACTGACAATTAATTTTAAATGTCATTGACTGTGTGTGTGTGTGTGTGTGTGTGTGTGTACATTAAAATAAAATGGTTTCATGGCTATTATGCTCCCATCTGTAACTCCTTATCATGATTCATCACCTACACAAAGCATCCGAGAGAGAAAAAAACTAGGAGCAGTTGTAGGCCATTCAGCCCTTCGAACCTGCTCCAGTATTCAATATCATCATGGCTGATCATCCAGCTCCACACCCTGTTCCCGCTTTCCCCATACCCCTGTAATTTCTTTAGCCTGTATTTTTAACTTGAAAACATTCAATGGTTTGTCCTCAGCTGCTTTCTGTGGTTTCTCTAGTTGAACTGAACTAGAGTAATAGTTAATATTAAACTACACCTAAAACATTATGATCGATTATAGAAAATTAATGGTTGCAGGGCAGTGATATTGAGTGAAACTGATCGTCACTGCTGAAGTGGAAGGATGATAATTAGATATGGAATTTTCTGCAATCTGTAGCAGGTTTTGCTGAAGTCCTTTCTCCAAAACATTGCCACAGCATCTTGTCTCTGGATATGGCAGGCAGTTGGTGGAGTCAAAGGAAGGGTTTCCAATTAAAAGGATCATGAAATGTTTAAAAGGCTTAACGGGTGATGGATGTTTGAGGTTGCAGCAAACGTGAGGGTGGAAAGGGTGAAATAACTCTACAGAGGCTGGTGTCCCGTCACAAAGTCACCCTTTATTTACACATGCATAGTATGTGACACTGCTCTCGCTTCCTCAGAGTCGAAAAGTGTGGTGCTGGAAAAGCACAGCAGGTCAGGTGGTATCTGAGGAGCAGGAGAGTCTGTCTGACCTGCTGCACTTTTCCAGTGCCACACTTTTCGACTCTGACTCTCCAGCATCTGCAGTCCTCACTTTCTCCTGGCTTCCTCAGAGCCAGTTCTCAGTGTGAACAGAATCTCTGACTCTGCTGTTTGTATCTGTCAGCCAAGGCTCCCTGAGCAGAACAGATTAACAGCCCCAGTCAGGAAACTCATATTCTATGATGTCCACCTGGCTGACCTTGTTACAATCACTATACAGTGAACACAGAAGGGCTGCTTGCTGGGTCTCCTACGCTTGTGTGGAGTGTCTGTTGCAGGATCTATGGAATTTTCCCTCAGCACAGGAAGAGGAGGGCAACCTCTCCAGGTATGGATGGAAGTTGCCAAGAAAGCTAACAGTAAAAGTGTGGAATTTCCAATCTGGAGACGGAGCACCAAGAGGATCCAGGGCCTCAGGAGAGCAGACAGGCTGAGAGAAGGGGTAATTCCAGGAGCAAAGCCCCGCACCTTTGACTTTTCCAGCATTCTCCTGCGAAGATCTCCTTAGAACAACATGACTTGAACCCTCTGTCAGGTGTCTCGCAGAGAGTATTTGATGGTTATTTGGATAGAAATAGCATGCAAGAGAATGGGGGAGTAAAGCAGGAGGATGGCATGAAGTAACGATGCTCGTTTGAAGAGCTGGTGCAGGCACAGTGGGCTGAATGGTCTCCTTGTGCATTGTAGCAATTCAGTGATTCCATCTGAGCAGCCAGCATTTTCACTCAGCCTCAGCCTATTGCCTTCTCATATCAATGTCTTGCGGTCACCCTCCAGCAATGTTGTTCTCCGCTATCCACACAAGCCATTAACAACATTGAGCAACTCTGCTTTCTCTCCTTATGGGAGAAGAGAAAATCCAGTCGGGAAAGGCAGAGAGCCGATTGGAGTCTCCCTCAGGTCACCATTAACAGCATATCAGCACGAGTGATTCATAGTTACCTGGTTGCCTGTGAAAAAGGCTTTATTGCAGAAGGCTACAGATAGCAGTAGTGGCCTGCTATGAAAACCAAAGCCTCCTGAGGCATTGGAGCTCCGACATAGTGAGAGAACTGATCTTTTACAGATTGAGGATCTTGTCTCCTTTGGCTGAAGAAAGTACAATTAATGCTGTTGTGGCACCTCGGGCTGCTGGTATTGTTAGAGTCAGTGTTGCAGCCCTTTTTCACTCCTCATCAAAAATGAATTTCTTCCTTTCGAGAGTCATGAATCTGTCAAATTGTTTATGACAGAGTGCTGTCGAGACAGAGTTGTTAAGTGTGTTGACAGTTCAGATAGATTTTTCATCAGTAAAAGAATCGAGGGTTACAGAGGAAAAGGCAAGAATGTGGAGTTGAGGATAAT
Source organism: Chiloscyllium plagiosum (assembly GCF_037043375.1). NCBI lineage: Eukaryota > Metazoa > Chordata > Chondrichthyes > Orectolobiformes > Hemiscylliidae > Chiloscyllium > Chiloscyllium plagiosum. The sequence goes on from NW_028270140.1 coordinate 117,184,521, forward strand.
CAGATCAGCCATGATCTAATTGCATGAAGGAACAGATTCAATGGGCTGAATAGCCTGCTTCTGCTCCTTGGTCTTATGATGTGCCAATTGCTTCCATGCTGCAACAATAGAGTGATGCAGCAGGAAGTGAGTGAAATTCAAGACCAGTGGAGAGCCTGGCAAGCGCTGAAAATACTGTATGAACAGGAGTGTGAAAGCAATCATCTCTCACCCAGCCATATTCAGAGCTCTGCTGTTTCACTGATCAAAGACCTTCCAGCTTGTCACTTTCATTGAAGAAATATTGCTCACTATGTACTTATCTGGCCGATCTGGTGAATTGTTGACAGTTTGGGCAATAGATCTGCAGCCTGTTGAAGGCAGGAATCTCAGTTAATAAAGTACTTAATGATATATTGGAATATTTAAGTAACTTACCCAATAACTCCGTGGGTGTTCTTCACTTGCCTTCTAAGCAACTGGGGTGAAACCGAGAAATGGTGGCATGATGATGATGTATTCTGACTAGATCTGGATTTAACTCTACACGTACTCAAACCGCCTCCCCTTGCCTCCGAAAAGACCTCCATTAAAGCTGTATCAAAGTGTGAATGCTGTGGAAATCTTTTTTTTTCTCTATTGATGTGATGACAGTTCAATAAATAGCAAAAGCAGAAGACTAAAAAGTGTGTTCTACACTCAAGTGGATGATCATGATTTGGAAGGACTAGTGGAACTTTTTGATTAGGTTCTGACCTGTCCATTATCTATCTGGTATTTATTGTTTCCTCTTCCATTCATGTTTGAAGGTCAACTATGGGAGAACCACAACTTCTAATTTTCTCAGAAATACTAATTAATAATTCTAGAATAAATATGATCTAGTTCTTTTTATTGTTTTTGAGATGGAAAAGAAAATCAGATTGGATGGAAAGCGAGTGATCTGGTGGAATTTGGCTGTTTCCTGCTGGACAGATTCAGTTAAAATGATCCCAAGGTTCTTGTAATAAATAACTTTATATGAGGCTTCTTCATTTGTCCTAATTATCCTTCATTAAACCAAAGCTCAATACAGCAATATGTAGATTGGTAAATGAACAAAAGCCGACTACATCTGTACCAATTTTAAAGCAGCTTCTGGCAGCAAAATTATCAAAGCAGACCTTAAAGTACATCTAAAATAAAAGCAAAATGCTGGAGATACTGGAGATTCAAAAGATAGAAGTGGAAAGTGCTGGAAAAACGCAGCAGGTCTGGCAGCAGCTGTGGAGAGAGGAAAACAGTAAACATGGTCTAAAGAAGAGTCGGATCTGACTCGAAACATTAACTTTCTCTCCACAGATGTTGCCAGACCTGCTGCCTTTTTCCAGCACTTTATATCTATGTGGAAAACGTACCCTCTCTCCAAAACATCCATTCTGAAGTATGTTAACATCCATTTATCTGCTTTCCAGCTTACTGAAAAATAGGATAGAACAAAACTTCTATTTTACATAACGGACCTGCAATGTTGCATAGTTCCTCAAATCTAATTAAAGATACCAGAGAAGAAAGGGAACTCACGTTACCTACATGGTGAAGACTCATGGTTGCCTCGGAGTCTCATGGTGCACGTGCTCCACCTAGATCAGCTGCTTCTAACCAGTGGTAGCTGTAGTGGCACCACTACAATCCTGAAAGACCCCCCAGCCCTGAAGTGGTGCAGACAATCATATTAACTTTCTCATCTGAGATACCTGACTGAACTTCCTACAATTTTGAGACTTCTAAATCTAAAGCCTCAAGTTTTATCATTGTTTGATCTCCAACTTCTAAAAGTGATTTTCTTGAAGGCTCTTAATTTTGTTTTCCCAACAATAAAAGAAATCCTGCCAAGCCTGCAAATCTAGCCAAATCAATGTTATATGGGTAGGTCACACAAAAGGTTTACCTGGGATTTCTTTTTTCTCTCCCTTTTGAAAGTTTCTGTCCTTGTTGGGGACTGGAGACTGAATCTTCTGGAAAGCATCAAAAGGGTGATTGGTCCAGATGCCGGAGAACAGGTAAATCAGCCAATAGGAACAGAAGTCTCTCATCTAGATTAGAGTGGCCCTTTTGCCCGAAACGTTGATTTTCCTGCTCCTTGGATGCTGCCTGACCTGCTGTGCTTTTCTAGCACCACTCTAATCTAGACTCTGATCTCCAGCATCTGCAGTACCCACTTTCGCCTAAAAGTCTCTCAGGCAATCCAACCAGCTCTGCCATTTAATAATACCTGTAGCTCAATCCTATTTACCTACCATTGATCTATACCCATTCGCACTATTAGCAAAACTCTAGTGTTCTGAGTGTTGAAAGGCTCAGTTTAGCCTTTGTGGAAAAAGTTCAAAATTTCTATTACTTTTTGTGTGAAAAAGTGTTTCTGATTGCATTTGTAATTAACCTAGCTCGAATTTTAAGATGTGATACTGTGCTACTACATTGTGACTTGCAGGTTGATGCAACTTGTCCTCAATCTTTCTTTTTAAACCTTGGTATCATTCTGTCAAAGCTGCATTCCTTGCCCTTCCAGGTTTTTTTCACTTGGTATTGCTAGCCTCCTTCAGATGAAGGCTAACATTTCATCAGGGTTTATGAGGTTTTTCTGTGCCAGTCTGCTATTTTCTGTACATGGACATGCCAACCCTTTTTGTGGCTCCTTTGTTCTTAATGTCTTGACATTTAAGAAAATATTTTGATTTGTCAGTCTTTGATTCAAAGTGGATGACCCCACATTTTCCTTCTGTGATGTGAGTTTGTTTTGTGGGGGTGAGGGGAATTTGGATTGATGTGGAGGAAAAGTGCACTTTAGTTTTTAGTCCTGTGGAGCTGACTTTCAAAGGACAGAAAATTATTTTCAGTCGTGAACTAAAGGCAGCTTTTCCAAGAAAGCATATTGCTTAAGTTAAAATACTTAATCAGTTTCTTAGGTTAATTGCTGAATGTTCACAATGTTAATGATAGAGGGCCACTGATCGGTTGAGTTCAGAAAGAGAAAGTGGTCATTCTCACAGAAGGGCAGTTCCTTAGTGTATAGATGTTTCCAGAGACTGTGAGAGTTGGTTAAAATCTGCAAGCTGTCAGTATTGTAAGGAAATATCCAGGCCATCAGAGCTGGAAAAACATATTTAGGCTGTAAGAACTTAAAAGTCATTGGACTAGATTGGGTTGGGATATCTGGTCAGCATGGACGGGTTGGACCGAAGGGTCTGTTTCCATGCTGCACATCTCTATGACTCTAAGGGAAAGATCCAGAAAGAGTCAACTGAGTAAGAAATAAAAGAGTTAAAATAGAAATGTTACTTCATAGAATCCCTTCAGTGTGGAAGCAGGCCATTCAGACCATTAGGTCCATACCGACCCACCAAAGAGCATCCCACCCAGACCCACCCTTATCCCTGTTACCCCACAATTTCCATGGCTAATCCACCTAGCCAGCACATCCCAGGACACTAAGGGCAATTTAGCATGGCCAGTCCACCTAACCTGCTCATTTTTGGACTGTGGGAGGAAACCCCACGCAGTAACTGAGGATGGAATTGAACCTAGGTCCCTGGCACTCTGAGGCAGCAATACTAATCATTGTGTCACTCTTCACTGAAGTTGAGTGACTATAAAGGATATTGCAGAGTAAAAGTTTGAATCTTTTTACTGTTGATATTAGGATAGTTCTAAAATATTTTACGTATGCATAGCTTTGTTGTTTCTCCTTTTTGTAATAGATTTATGCTCTTCTGTTAAAAACACACTAATATCCTTATGCGACTATTTTCAATGGCTGTGGTGCTGGAAGAGCACAGCAGGTCAGGCAGCATCTGAGGAGCAGGAGAATCGATGTTTCGGGCATAAGCCCTTCTTCAGGAATGAGGCTTTTGGGCCAAGGGGCTGAGAGATAAATAGGAGTGGGTGGGGCTGGGGGGAAGGTAGCTGAGAATGCAATAGGTAGATGAAGGTGAGGTAGAAGGTGATAGGTTGGAGAGGAGGGTGGAGCAGATAGATGGGAAAGGTGATCGACAAGTCAAGAGTACAGTGCCGAGTTGGAGGCTGGGGACTGGGATAATGTGGGGGAAGGGGAAATGAGGAAACTGTTGAAATCCACATTGATCCCATGTGTTTGCAAGGTCCGCCATGGGATCAATGTGGATTTCAACAGTTTATTCATTTCCCCTCCCTCCATATTATCCCATTCCCCAGCCTCCAACTCGGCACCGCCCTCTTGACCTGTCCATCACCGTTCCCATCTATCCACTCCAACCTATCACCTTCTCCCTCACCTTCATCTACATTTCAATTACCGGCTTCCCCCACTGAAGTAGGAATTTGGCATTCCTGCAGCATAGCATAGAACCTGAATGCACTAATACAGTAAGCCTGAACTTTGTAGCTTTCTTTTAAAAGTCAGAATACTCCAGATGAGGTAAGGTACCTTGAGTCATATGGTGTTAGAATATATGGGAGGGGAGTGGGGGGTCAGACACAGTTGAGTGACGGTGTCAGGTACTGTGGGGAGGGCTTGTTACCTTTGGAGGGTCTCACTTATCCTTCTGGAGGGTACACGTGTAAGTTAGGATTGGTAACAGTTGAGAAGTTGGTGCCTACGAGGTTCATAAGCTCTTGGAACTGTAAAACTGTCAAGAAAGTGAGGAAGTGTCAAACCTATCAAGAGCTGTCAAAATATGTTTTTATAAATTGGAATGCTTTTCTCAATAGAGTGTAATAATGTAGAACTTCTAAGTGATGGAACAGTGTGCATGGATACTCACAGCAATTCGGTAATTTGGCCTGGTTTGTGGAGGTGAATGTGTGGAAAAATGTTTTGAGTTGGCACCCTGTTGGCATCGACAGTATGAGGGGCCATGAACGATGGATGGTGGGTCATAGGGTCACAAAGAGCTTATGAGGGACCGTGCTGGGTGGGTAGGAAAGTGTTAGGTGTCATAAGTTGAGATATCTGTGACGTAGGGAGTGTAAGAGTCATGTTCTGGAGGAATGTTTTTTTTTAAATCTTGGAGCCTCAAGGCAGACTTTCTGCCCCTGTCACCTCAGCCACAGGCAACCTCCTCAGCTCTTTGCAGGAGCCCAGACCTGGCTTCCCTGAGTGCTCCCCCACCTTACTGTGTCTGACCAGGAGTGACAATCAAGGCCTGTGGGCCTTTGTAACTCTCCTTCTCCATCTACACGATTGTATTTTTCCCTTCACAGCAAGAGGATTCAAGTACAGGAGCTCACCACCACCTTTTTGAGGGCACCCAGGGATGGCAATAAATGCTTGCCCACGTCCCATGAAAAAACAACATAAAGGTGTGGTCTCACCGGTGTCCTGTTCAGTCGGCACGAGACATTCTTGCTGAAGTGGGGCAGGAATGTCTTGTGTCGACTGAGCAGGGCTCTGGTGAGACTACAGCTTTTGTTTAAAATTTCCTTGTAAGATGTGGGGGGTTGATGGCTGAGCCAGCATTTATTACCTATCCCTAGTTGCCTTTGAAAAAGTGGTGATGAACTGCCTTCATGAAGCGCTGCAGTTCATGGAATCTAGGTTGACCCACAATGCCCTGAGGAATTCAGGATTTTGAAACAGCATTTTGAAGAAAAGGCAATATATTTCAGGATAATGAGTGGCTTGGAGGAGAACTTGTAGATGTTGGTGTTCACATGTATCTACTGCTGTTGTCCTTCTAGAGGATCTTTGTTGAATTCTGCAGTGCATCTTGTGGATAGTTCGCATTGTTGCTACTGAGCATCGGTGGTGGAGGGAATGGATGCTTGTAGATGTGGTGCTGATCAAGCAGGCTGCTTTATCTTGGATGATGTCAAGCTTCTTGAGTGTTCTTGGAGTTGCACCCATCCAGGCAACTGAGGAGTATTCTTGACTCTTGACTTGTGCCTTCTAGATGGTGGACAGGCTTTGAGGAGTCAGGAAGTGAGTTACTTGCCACAGTATTCTTAGCCTCTGACCTGCGGTTGAGCCAGTATGTTTATGTGGCAAGTCCAGTTGAGTTTCAAATCAATGGTAACCTCAAGGCTGTTGATAGTGGGGGATTCAGTGACAATAACACAGTTGAATGTCAAGGAGCAGTAACTAGATTGTCTCTTATTGGAGATGGTCATTGCCTGGCATTTGTGTGGCACGATTGTTATTTGCCACTTGTTGGCCCAAACTTGGTTATTGCCCAGATCTTGTTGGATTTGAATATGAACTGCTTCTGTAGATGAAGAGGCATGAATGGTGCTGATCATCGTGCCAATATTGGCGAACATCCCATCCCCACTTCAGATCTTATGATGGAGGAAAAGTCATTGCTGAAGCAGCTGAAGATGGCTGGGCGTAGGGGACTACCCTGAGGAACTCCTGCAAAGATGTCTTGGAGCTGCAACGACTGACCTCCAACAACAACAATAATCTTCCTATTTGTTAAATATGACTCCAACCAGCGGAGAGCTTGCCACCTGATACCCATTGATTCCAGTTTTGCTTGGGCTGAGTCAAATGCATCCTTGATGTCAAGGGCTGTCACTCTTACTTCACCCCTAGAATTCAGCTCTTTTACCCATGTTTGAAACTTGGCTGTATATAGTAGAATACATGTTTCCAATTTTTGTTTTAAGGAATACAAAAGAACTCATAAAAGAATGTTTTATTTCAAGGAAAGAATGGATAGGCAAATAAAAATGTAGGAAATTAAATCACATTTTTTTAAAAATGAGGCAAAACGCCATCCTATTAAAAACTTTACAACCAGAGGAAATCGGCTAGGATTCAGATTCCTGATTACAATCCAATGTGCTGTGCTGGAAGTGAGTGTGGAAAAGATAGGCGGGTAAGCATAAGACCATTTTCAGCTTCACCATAAATTGCTAGCACTCGCTGTCTAAACTCAACGCTGAAAAATATCATTCAAGCAAGGTACCCGCCATAAACTGGAGTTGTTAAAACAGAATCTTGTGAAGGCAGCAGGCGAGAAAGTGGAAAAGAAAAATAAGTTATTGTAATAAAATGCTTGGTAAATGTTTCATCTTAATCCTTATTGTTCCTTTACCAACCATCAAGAAGTGCGGATGGAATGGCTAGAACATTCTACTTAGTTTTTGAAGTGCTTGCTATATAAAAATAGATTGAAAAGAACTAAAGTGAAATTAATCCATTTATTTTTTGGACCACATAGGAGCAAGTGCTATAACTGAATATGAAAGGGGATGTGTTCCCTGAAACAACTGAGTAAGAACGAATGCCCTTAAAACGGAACTGTTCACAGCCGATAAGAGTTGAGGTGAAACTTTCTATTTGATTAAAAGAGCACCTCATACTATGTTAACTGGAAACTGCTCATTTACAACAACTTTGTTGTTCTGTGGTGTGAGTTTAACTTATTAGCAATGTTAGTTCTGTATCCTTCTGGGTTATAGAGAAACAATAATTCATACTTCCTTTAATTTATAATACATAACTTATACCGACTGCACACCCTGAGGGTTATCATCCTCCTCTGGACTACCACAAAGCAGGAAGATAGCTATTTGTTGCTGTCAGTAGTCTATTCTGTTTGAAAGCTTTACTGCAACCTAATTGTAGCACCTAAGTTATGGGGTTAAATACGATTTAAGGCCCTATCTTCCTGTTCAGGTGGATATAAAAGATATTAATGTACAATTTAATTGCTGAATGGGAATTTCACCGGTCCGAGTCAACATTCCTCCCATTATCAATGCCATTGAAACAGATCAATAGGTTATGCATGAATTTGTTGTTTGTTAGATCTTGCTGTCTTCATATCTAACAACAATGAATGTACTTTTAAGGTATGCTACTGATGGTTGTAATGTATTCACTCACTGACAACAGAGGATAAGGCACTGGGTCATGTAAGTATTTCCATTTTCTATAAACACTGATTTGCCTCTATGTGCAGAGATCAGCAGACATAAGGACCTCTGGGAAACATGAACATACTTCAAGGGCTCTCCGCGAGGTAGCGTCATAGAGATGTAGAGCATGGAAACAGACCCTTTGGTCCAACTAGTCCATACTGACCAGATATCCCAACCCAATCTAGCCCCACCTGCAAGCACCTGGCCCATATCCCTCCAAACCCTTCTTATTCATATACCCATCCAGGTTTCTTTTAAAGCTGCTAACATGTTTCCAGAAACAAACAAGAACAGAAATTGCTGGAGAATCCCAGTCCGTCTGGCAGTGCAAACAGTGTTAACATTTTGCATCCAGTCACCCTTCTTAGATGCTGCCAGACCTGTTGTGTTTCTCCAGCAATTTCTGTTTTTATTTGTTTCAGATTTCCAGCATCCATGGTTCTTTGTTTTATTAAAAAGATACTTCTCTAAAGTTTCTGCAGGGGCGCTCATGACCTCCTGCCACAGTTTCAGCACACAGGCAAATCCCATACAGCCTCTACCATACGTCTAAATTACTACAGAAATATTTCTGATTAATATATAGAATCAGGACATAACAGTCAGCAAAAGAAAATATATACAGTATGATAAGATGCATGACAATCGCATCAACCCATTAGGTTTATAAAAGATATAGAAGGAAAGAACTAAAGCAAGTAAATAAGTTCAAGGTATAGTTCAGGAAAAAGTGAGGATTGCAGATGCTGAAGATCAGAGTCGAGAGTGCAGTGCTGGAAAAGCACAGCAGATCAGACAGCATCTAAGGAACAAGAGAAATGACATTTCGGGCATAAGCCCTTGGTCAGGATTCCTGATGAAGGACTTATTTCCGAAACATCGATTTTTGTGCTCCTCTGTGCTTTTCTAGTACCACACTCTTGACTCAAAGTATAGTTCAGGCAGCATCCAAGGAACAGGAGAATCGACGTTTCGGGCATAAGCCCTTCTTCAGATGCTTATAACCGAAACGTCGATTCTCCTGTTCCTTGGATGCTGCCTGACCTTCTGCGCTTTTCCAGCAACATATTTTCAGCTCTGATCTCCAGCATCTGCAGCCCTCACTTTCTCCTCAAAGTATAGTTCAGCCATGGTAATAACTGAATGATAGAACAGGCTTGAGGGGATGAATGACTTATTTCTAGCCAAATGTACTTATCTCATCACAGGCTGGCTGAGCTCCAAGGATTCCAGTTTGATAATTAACGTGATGGACTGGAAAGTAATCTATGCAGTTCAGAAAGCAACCATCTAGCCTATGCACACTATTCTGTAAAGGACTCACCCACAGATCTCACTCTTCCTTCACTTTCCCAACATTTCCCATGAGAGACACATAATGCAAAGACTTACAGCCAGTTCCCAATTTAGTAAACCTACAATTTTGATAATCCTAATAAACAGGAGATGATTAATCACAAACACGAGGTGCACTCAACTAATGCCTGAATCCAAGTGAGCATTCACCCCATTTAAAGCAAAATACTGCGGATGCTGAAAATCCGAAATAAAAATAGAATATGTTGAAGAAACTTGGCAGGTTAGACATTGTCTTTGAAGAGAGATACAGAGTTAACATTTCAAGTCTAGTCTGGCTTTCTTTATGGTTGAGGGCCCTGTCAACTGCGTGAGAAGACTTTATCCTTCGGAATAATTTACAAGGCTACAGACTGAAAATTGGAAAGTGGCATTTAAGTTGAATGGCCGTTTGTCAGCTCATAGGGATCCAAAAGATCGATTGTCCTTCTCCAATGCTGTAAACTTCTATGACAACCAAATCCAGTCCTATCCCCACCATATATCCGTTGGAAAATGATTTAGAGCAGAAATCAGTGCAGACTTGTTTTTTTCTTCATTAGTTCAAATGTGCTGATCTTCCCTTGTCAGTTTGGCTCAGATCAGCTAATTCAGAATAGGAACTAGACATAGTAACTTTCTGCTCTATGTGGTTCACTAAGTCTCCCTGACTAAACACACTGCGTGATCAAAAGAGCTATAATATGTTGTATGTTTTACAAAAACCACATCATACTGAATTCTAATGAACACTCTTTGCTAATAAGGTTGTGTTAATAAATTGTGATTTGTTTGTGAACCTCATAAGGATAGAGAACATTTGTTTAAAAGGCATAATTTTTCTTTGGTGGAGAATAATGCTGCTTACTTATTGTTTGGATGAATGAGAATATGATTTAACAGAATGAAGTACTGTCAATTTTCACTCAGGGGAGAGACCATGAGGAGGATGTGAGAACTTTCTGGTTTCAGTCTCATGTTTCTGTCCACACAAGGTGGAGAAACAGAAAGACGTTGTGGGAATTCAGACAAAAATATTGACTTATTTTACAGTAACATTGTACACAATCTGAGAGCAGCTAACCACTTACTTAAGGAATAGAAAGTAATCGGTTGAAGATCCTTTTGAAGTGATTTGTAGTTTGATGCTTCCAAATTGTGCACTAAATACTGTCTTTGTGACAACAATAATTTTGCTAAAATAAAACTACCAGTTTTATTTATTGAAATCATTATTTACTGAATTACATTATGGTCTACACTTTAAAGACACCATTGCAATGATCAAACATCATTTGACAAACATTTCTGTACTTGCACAGGAAGGATATATTAAAGAACTGTAGAACTATGATTCAATGATTTAGTTGTATATTTTGATGAGGCTTTACTTTATACCATGTAGTTACAATGACATAAGAAGCGTTTATAATTGGGAAGACAGTGTCCTGGATCAATAATCAGGAGCATGGATTTAAGGTAAGGGGGAGAAGGCTAAAAGAAGAGTTGAGAAGAAATGGTTTCAGCCAGAGGGTAGTGGGAATCTGGAACTCACAGCTTGAAAGCACGGATCAGTCAGAAAACTTTGCAAAATTTAAGCAGTATTTTGCGTTGCCTTAGCCTCCAGGCTGTGGGCCAAGAGCTAAAAATGGGATTACTGAGGTCAGATCTTTATGACTGATGAAGACTCAATGGGCTGATTGGCCTTATTCTGTACCCTAAACATCAAAACGCCACTTATGGAAATCATGTTAGGGTCCTGATTTTAACTTCTTGTATTTTCAGGGAACGCAGACGGTTATATTTCTCAAAGCAATCCAACCCCATCCTGATCTCCACAACTCAGAGGCCATTTTGGAAGGGGGTTCTGGCTACCCAACAAGTGTCTGATTGTACTTTAAGAATTAGAACCTAATGATGCCATTTTACCCTGGACGACCAAATGTATTACTAAGTCCCAACTTGAGCAGAAGTAATGGGTGCAAAGGAACAGCAGGCTCTGGGAAACATTGAAAAGAAAAGGGGATAAGTGAAATGGCAAGGCGGGTGATGCATAGTGATGGTAAATAAGACTATAAGACATAGGAGCAGAAATTGGGCCATTCAGCCCATAAAGTTTGCTTCACCATTCAATTGTGGCTGATATGTTTCTCAACTCTATTCTCCTGGTTTCTCTCTATAACTATTGATCCCCTTGATACTCAAGAACTTATCTATCTCAGTCTTAAATATACTCAATGACCTGGCCTTCACAGCCTTCTGTGGCAATGAATTCCATAGATTCATCACTCTCTGGCTGAAGAAGTTTTTCTCAGGAAATTGTGGGTGCCAGTATGATCCAACGCTATTAGATCTACAGTCCATACTGCAGCTGCAGGAATGTTGGCTCAGAGTTATTGAACTGGAGGCTGGGCTGTAGGCACTGTGGCACATCAAATAGAGGGAAAGCTACCTGGATACTTTATTCCAGGATGCCTTTAGGACAAAATTCCACTCAAAGAGAAGAAGGTGTGACTTTAAATGCAAATAAGGGGACCTAAAGGGCAAGAGTGCTGGGCCTTCAGCCTTTGCAATTATCCAACGGCCTATCTTATCAATCATCTGCTGTTGCTGTTGGTCTTTGAACCCAGTGTTTTGAGATTTGTTTCAGCTTGTTTGGGTGTGAGTGATGGCTGTTGAGTGGATGAGCTAACTGATCATGGCAGCATGGTACAGGAAGCTATTCAAAAGGAGGTAAGCAGGGATGTAGTGGTATTAGGGATAGCAGAGTGAGATATTTGACCTCATTCTCCTCAGCAAAGTGTGTGAGATCCAGGTGGCTGTGTTGTCTGTCCTGTGCCAAGGTTTGTGGATCAGCTCTAAGCTGAAGAAGATCCCACAGTGGGAGGGAAAGGATCCAATTATCATGGACCATTTATTCATTGTCACAAGTATCTTGTTGCAAAATAAAGTGTTGTATGGTGACACCACTCTCCGGCACCATGTTAAAACCCAGATAAATAAGCCAAAACATGGAATATAAAGGCAGAAAAATGAAGAAATGAAGGAAGTGTCCAACTTTATAGTCCTTCTTGTGAAGTGCTCTGTCTGGGCCATGGGCATAGTGCCCAGGTATGAGTCCCCTTCATCGCCACTGCCACTAGAAGGAAAGTTGCCACTCTTCAGTGCCATCCCGCCTCCACTGATGCCCTCGCCACAATGAGTCCCTGATAGACCTCGCCAATGCAGACACCACCAGAAATCGAATTGGCCCAACTGGACTCCTCTGCTGCTATGAGTCTGTTTTGGGCCAATGCAGACATCACCAATGCCGTTGGGCACTGCAAACTCAACTCCGCCACCAATGACAGAGGTAGAACTGGGGAAGAGGTTCTGCTGAGGTAGTATGAGAAGTTAGATACAAAATTAAGAAAACAGAACCACAAAGGTATTAATCTGTGATTTACTGCCTGAGCTGCATCCTGAGCCTGGGATGAATAAAATTGCTGAAATGAATGCATTGCTTGAAAGACTGATATGGGAGAGATGGCTTCTTCTTAATGGGATACTGGCATCAATCTGGGGAAAGTGGTGACTATTCCATTGGCACATTCCACACCTGAGCAAGCTGGGCTGGTGTATGAGCAAGCTGCATAATTAGGGAAGTTGATTAAATGATGAATGGGAATGAAGTATGTTGTGGAGATGACATAAGACATCTGTAGACTGATATGAATAAGTCAAGAGTGTGGACAAAAATCTTGCAGATGGAGTATAATGTAAGAAAATGTGAAGTTGTTCACTTTAGTAGGAAGAATTAAAAAATGTACTATTATAAAATAATGACTACAGAATATGGTGCATGGGTCACAAAAGGTACAGCAGGTACAACATGTGATTAAAAAGATAATGAAATACTATCCTTTATCACAAGAGGAATTGGGCATAAAAGTAAGAATGTTATGCTTCTGTTATCCAAGATGTTGGTGAAACCACACCTTTTATGTTGTGTGCAGTTTTGAGCTCCTTATTTAAATAAGGATGTGAATATATTGAAGGTGATCCAGAGGAGGTTTGCTACATTGATGCCCGGAATAAGCAGGTTGTCTTACAAGGAAAGACTGGGCTTGTTTTGACTGGAGTTTAGAAGAGTGAACTGATTAATCCTGAAAGATCTTGACAAAGTGAAGATGGAGAGGATGGTTTCTCTTGTGATTAATTCCAGAACTAGGGGACATTGTTCTAAAATTGGATTCCATATTTTTAGGACAGAGTTGAAGGAAACTATTTTCTCTCAGAAGGTGTGTGACTTTGGAACTGTGCTGCAGAAGTAGTGGACACAGGGTTATTGAATGTTTTAAATCAGAAATAGATCCTAATTGAGCAAGAGAATCACAAGTATGAAGGGTAGATGAGATGTAGAATTTGGGACACAAATAGATCAGCCACAATCTTATTGAATGATAGAGTAGTGCTGAAGGGTTAAATAGCCCTTTCTGCTTGTACCCTGTATATTCAGATGTTAGATAACAACTTATTTTTAAATGTTTCTTTCTGCACCAGGAGCAGCAAAATTAAGGCTTCCCTTCTCATTGTCACTACTCCCCGAAGCTGGTGATCATTTTGCTGTTTCCTTTCACCTGCTCACATTTACAGATTGCAATAGCATTGGGTTCAGATGAACATTGGGAATAGCACTTTTCAAGGAAACCTGAATCCCAGGCTAACAATTATCCTTTCCTCTCCGTGAAATTCACAAATTAGAACCCCGTAAAAACATATTTACAAATATGACTTCATCAAAAATTTGCAACTGTTGAACTTTGCAAATGCATCCACACATGATTGTTATAATTTTCTTTATTTATAATAGCTGGAAATACACTCTTTAATGTTGCAGTTTCCCTTTTCCTTTGCCTTTTGTAGCTTTGGATTGAAATCTGTAATAAAAACAGAATGTTACCCTTGTTTGAATTTCTGCAATTATTTCATTTCCTTTCAATCATTTTAAACTTGAGGACCTATTTTGAATTGGGTCACTCAGTGTTTATGTTAGACTGCTATCGAGTCTTCAAGGAGGACATGAGTTAGACATCATGGAGTTATGGAGGAACATACAGGTTTAAATCAATCTATTCTGGCCTTGAAATGTCCTTGAAATGAATCCACTATGTTAACCTTATTAACATTGTCTGGATATTTAATGTAATGATTAATTTCAAGAGTTGAATCCCTTCCAATATTCACTTTCTAAAATTGAAATAAATTTATCATTCCATCATTTATCATTTATTAAGAATGAACATTCAGTGACGTAATGCATACAAAACAACAGAAGGGTTCTCGCTCACTCCAGACTCCAGATTGATTAATTCTTGTGCCATATTAATATGTGAAATGAAACATTACGAGCCATTAATCATGGTTCATTGTAACCAGAAACTCGCATACTTATCAATTAATCTCCTTTCTTCTTCACTCCAAATGCATGTGAGAGCTCCTCCCTGTTTTTGTATCTTGTCCTTTCCTCTTCCCGGACTAGTTACTGAGGACACTGAAATAACAATAATTGAGTTTCTCTCATCATCTTGATGTTACATCACATCTATTTATTTAATACTCAGACCTGTTTGTTGAGTTTTTTTATTGAATACAGCACATTATTCTGTCAATAAAATTATTGCATCTCTTGGCAGAATTCCACATTCCACCAACCAAATTCCTCTCGATGGGCCAATAAGTAACAAGCAGCATTCACTCCATGCAGATGTCATTCCTTTTCCAACAAGACAGTATCTATAAATGACCCCTTACATTTCAGTGTTTTTTCACTTTTCAAAAATTTTTCTTTACTCATTGGATGTGTGCGTCACTGACTGGGCCCCAGCATTTATTGCCTGTCCCTAGTTGTCCTTAAGAAGTTGGTGGTGAGTAGCCTCCTTGAACTGTATGTGCTGTAGGTAGCCTAGGGTGCTATCAGGAGGAGATTTCCATGATTTTGTCCTAACAACACTGAAGGAATGATGATATATTTCTTGAAGCTTTCTTTCTGACATGGAAATATATCACTGTTCATTCATTGGGCCAAAATTCTGAAATTTTCCTAACTCAGCGTTGGTGAGTGCCTTTTCGAGGGGAACTCTCAGGATGTTCAGCACCATTTGCAACTCCTCAGATACTGAAGCAGTTCACGTCCCAATGCAGCAAGACTTAGAAATATCCAGGTTTAGGCTGAAAAGAAGCAATTAAGATTTACACCACATAATTTCCAGGCAATGACAATCTCCAACAAGAATCTAAGCATTTCCCAGAGCCTTCCTATAAAGCACAAGCCAGAAGTGTGATGGTGTACTCTCCACTTTCCTGGTTCAATGCAACCCTAACCTCACTTGAGGAGATTGACACCATCCAGGATAAAGCAGTCCTCTTAATTGGAACCCCAAAATCAGTCCCTCCACCAATAATACCCAGTGGCAACAGTGTGTTCCATACACAAGATGCACAGCAACAACACAACATGTCTTCTTTGACAGCTGCTTACAAACTTTTGATGTCGACCACTTGGAAGAACAATGGCAGTAATTGCATGGGAGCACCACCACCTGCAAGTTTCCCTGCAAGCAACATACTATTCTGAGTTGGAACTATATCAATGTTCCTTTAATGTTGCTCGGTCAAAACCCTAGAACTTCCTTCTCTTCCTTCCTTCCTTTGGCAATGGATGAACTGTAGAGGATCAAGATGCGTGATCGAATTCCTCCCTCAAGGACAATAAAGGATGGACAACAAATTCTGGGTCTTGCCAACAGCTTCCATATCCCATACATGATTTAAAAAATACTTGAAGAAAACTACATACAGCTAGAACTGCACAGAGATTAGCCTAATTATAGGAAACCCCAGGAAGATCAGTTGCAAGTTCAAAACTTCTTCCTAAAAAATTTTGATTTAATTAATTAGTGTTTGGCAAGGGAATCAAGGGTTATCAGGGTGAGGTAAAAACGTGGATATTGGAACACAAACAGATCAGCCATGCTCCTTTTGAATAGTGGAACAGGTTTGAAGTGCCAAATGGCCCACTCTTGCTCTTCATATGTATTGAGGTCTGGATTGGAACATCACTTACATTTTTCACATGATTTCTCAAATGAATATACAGCTACTTGCCTGTAACCAGTGATACAGAACTTGACAATCATACTCATTAGACAGTGATGGCCGACAATGGCTTGCCCTTGAATTTCCTAACTCTGCTATCTCCTTGTGAAGAGTTCCAAACACCACACACATATGCTTCATGGAAGACATCTATATCTAATTACCTGTTAGCATTTACTAACCTTTAATTGTGGAATATGTACTTGTGTGAAAGACATCATTAAGGTACAGGCAAAAGTGAGGACTGCAAATGCTGGGAACCAGAATCTAGATTAGAGTGGTGCTGGAAAAGCACTGCAGGTCAGACACCGTCCGAGGAGTAGGAAAATCAACGTTTCGGGCAAAAGCCCTTCATTAGGCAACCACTCTAATCTAGACCGTCATTAAGGTATTGACTCTTGTTCTCTCTGCAATTTGTATCATTGGGGTTTGCATTTTAATGTTGTATGGTTGACACAAAATAAGATAGTTCCACAAGAAAACATTTCATCTGTCTACTCAATCTGATCTTAGTAGAGCTGCTTATAAGACCAATGAAAAACGTTGTAGCCATATACTGGTTTGGGCTGGGGCTGTCGGAGTGGGTTGTCCCTATTGGCTGCCACTGGCTAGTTGATGTATGTGTGGATGAGTAGAGAGTGGCTGATTACAGCATGTGAGGCTGGATGTGATGAAGAGGGACTGAAACCTTCACATGAAACAGTGGCTGTTTGGCTCATCATGCATTAAAATCAATGATGTGAAGATGATTATTAAGGAATCTTGGTGTGAATCTTGTGCACATCAAGAGTATCCACTGCTTTCTGATCAAAGCCCTGAGCTGGTGTTGCTCAGGTGAAACAAGGGGCAGGTGAACATGGAAAGTAACACTTTTACAAAGTATTTTAAAAGCACAGATTTTCATATTTGTCTAAGGTATTGCATGTTAATTTATAAACTTTCATAATTATAAACTGAATGTTAATGTGTCATTTATTGCTGTTTTGCTGTTGATGGAGTATGGAGAGGGTGTTTATGGGGAGTTTGAAAAAACCATTAAGACAAGCGATTGGAGTATGAAAAAAAACAACTAACTTAAAAGGGAATTCATAAGTCTTGTATAGATATACAAATACTAAAAGGGTTGTAAAATGAGAAACAGAACCAGAAAGGGACCATAAAGGGGACTTACAAATGAAGACAGAGAGCATGGTTGAGGTGTCAAATTAATACTTTGCATCTATTTTTACTAAGGAATAATATGCTGCACTGGTCATGATGAGGGAATTCAGACAGTAAAATTGACAGAGAAGGTATTGAATGACTGTCTGTACTTAAACTTGATAAGGGATTAGCACTGGATGACTTGTATCCAAAAAGTGAGATTGGAAGTTGCAAAGGCACTGGCCATAAATTTCAAATCTTTGTTTGATTCAACGATGGTGCCAGAAAATTGGAGAATTGAAAATGTTAAACCCTTGTTCAAAAACAGGTCTAAAGGTAAGAAAACCAGCTACTTGATATGGTGACAGAGACTGTTGATGAGGATAATGTTACGGATGTGGTGTACATGGATTTCCGAAAGGCAATGGTTAAACTTCCACAAAACAGACTTGTGAGCAAAGTTAGCGCTCATTGAATAAAAAGAAAAGGAGCATGTTGAATACATTTGGCTGAGGGACAGGAAACAAAGAGTAATAGTTGTTATTTTGGACTTTAAGAAGATTTACAGTGGAATTCCACAATGACTGATTAGGACCCCTGCTCTTCCTGACATAAATTAGATCTAGACCTTTGTGTACAGGGCACAATTTCAAAACTTGCACGTGACACAAAGCTTGGAAGTATTATGAATAGTGTGGAAGAAAGTGATGACTTCCAAAAGGACATACATAGACTGGTGGAATGGGTGGACAAATGGCAGATCAAATTTAGTGCAGAGATGTACAAAGTAAATTTTTATCACCTTGCCATTGTGATTTTGTGCACTCTGTTATCAAAATGGTATCAATATCCTGTACAAAATCCAATCTGTAGAAAGTCCAACAAGGAATAAGGACCATTCATGTAACAAAACTGAGATAAGACATGCTGAGAAAAATTCTCTACTTGACGTTCATGTGCCATTTCTGGCTCTCAATATGAAGTCTATATGAAGTGAATGAAATCTATATCACTAATGTTCTATTGCACTATATCTCTTGTTTTGCTTGTTGATTTTGAAAGTTTGCAAAGCATTTGTCTTAGTGCTTTTGCTTGATCCATGACTAAATTGTAAGTTATTACTGTACAACCAGTCTCTATCACACGTTGAGATATATGTAAATTAAAAGAAACATCTCCAAGTCTATACAGTGCCCATGCAGTTGCCCTTTAGTGATCCCCAAAGAGAAAGAGAAAGCTTTGAATCTCAAGGTATAGAGGTCGTCATGCTATTTAAATTAGATTCATGGTCCAAATATAAAATAAATAAGGTTGCAATGACACAAGAGATTGGAAGATTTTTTGCTGGATTAATGGATAAATGTAAAAGACTGCCAATTAACAGAATGTTGGTTAACTTGTTTTAAAAAGAAAAGATTGGACAAATATCTGGTTAGAACAGGATTAAATGTTTTACAAATAAATCAGATCTAATCGAACTCTTCGTAAAAGATGATTCAACCAAAGAAATTGTAGCAGTGGAAAACAGCTGGACTGGGTTGAATAATGGAAATTGTAATGTTCATTAAATATTCCAGAGCTTCATTTGATTATCTTTGCAATTAAGGGCAAACTTATCTCAGAAAATGTCTTTCCTTAGGTTAATTAAACTTAGTAGGGTTCATCATTAGGTCAGTTATAGATAGCAAACAGAAGGAATGAATTTAATAGGCTAACTAATCTCTCCTTAATGCATATTTCTACTTTCCTGTCTTTCAAGAATCTAGGTTTTGGTACTTAGCTTATTGATTTACAGCAAGTGTTCCCATCAATTAGCTTTGCTTAACTGCCACTTCTGGCTATCACTCAGATTAGTTTCTGAATTAATCTCAAGTCCTTCATTCTAAGAACTGATCATTTGCTTCCCTAGTTGCGTTTCCCAGGGGAAATAATAAAAGTGGCTAAGGTTAGACTACTAACATGAGAAATTCTCATTTTTCACAATGTCTTTTCTTTAAAAAAGGAGAACTGACCCATTAAACCACTTCAGTTAGACAGCCTCCGGCATTGAACCACTTCTGTGTCCATTTTAAATGCTGACAATGAAAATAAAATCAGTGGGACAGCATCTTCTGTGCATTGTTTCATTTCAATTCACCATACTTTCAAAAACAGTCTTAGCAATATATACCTTTAAATGTTCTCCTCTCGGACACCTCATTTCCTAACTGAGAAGTCCAAGGGATAACATCCATAGTGATGTAAAGATGTTGGTATTGAACCTAATTTACCGTCTCTGATATTAATTTCTCTTGAATTCGATGAGATAAATGGAGTTTGGGCAAATGGAAGCCACTGTGAGGGTGTAAGGGCCATCCTAAGTTTCAGGTCCACTGTGTATTGACTGCTGGCATCATGCCATTTCCCCCACTTCATAACAATAAAAAGAACAGGCAGAACTTTCTGGATGACAGGGTAGGTCCTGAGAATATTCCATCGCACTCCTGACTTATGCCTTGTGCATGACATCCTCTGTTACTGTAAGAAAGATAAATTGTCCTTCCACAAAGGCAAAATACTGTAGATACTGATTTCATTTCCTGAACGTACCTCCAGTGGGAAATTAATGAAAGGGGTGAACTATTTAATTAAGAGCAGCTATCAAGCTCTCGAACCCAGAGACTAATCCTGGCCTTCCAGATTTGGGAAAGGCTTACTTTTTGAAGGGACAGAAACCCATTTTATTTGGTAGTGAATCAAAACAGCATTTCTAACAAATCATGTAACTTAAACTAAAGGACAAGACAAGCAACCCGGCGAGTTAATTGCTAAGATTTTGTGACCTACAGAAGGAAAGGCCAGAGACAAGATGCAAATTCAGTTTAGAAGTATAAACTGGAGAGGTGATGGCCTAGTGGTGTTATTGAAAGACCAATAGGCCCTTCTTTCCTGAAGAAGGGCCTGTGCCCGAAACATTTGTCACCATTTTAAATCATAAGCCCTTCTTCAGGGCTTTCCTGAAGAAGGGCTTATGCCCGAAACGTCGATTCTCCTGCTCCTTGGATGCTGCCTGACCTACTGCGCTTTTCCAGCAACACATTTTTCAGCTCTGATCTCCAGCATCTGCAGTCCTCACTTTCTCCTCACCATTTTGAGTCCAAACTTTTATCGAATTTAAATTCCACTGTCAGCATGGGATTCAAACCCATGTCACCAGAACATCAGCCTGAACTTCTAGATTACTAGCCCAGTGACGATACCACTAGGCCACTTCCTTTTTGTGGGGGAGAAAGTGTTGATTCTTTTTCTTTTAGTTTTTAGGATATGGTTTTTACACATTGTCATAGATACACAGCTTTGCTTTTGTGTAATAAACTTGAGTTTTCATCACCAACCTTGTGTGCATATGTCCAATGAATGACTACTCTGGTAACCAAATTACAAAAATAAATATTGTGATCAATCAAGATTGCACTCTGGGATCTGACTTGTCCAGTGCAATCATCAGCTGGGATTATACCACCGTTTTGCCCAGAAGCTGAACTGGTCTAACTAATTAAATACTGTGGCTGTGAGAGGAGACCAGGGACCGGGAATTCTACAGTGGATAACTCACATTGTAACTCCCCAGAGCCTGCCCACCATCTATCTCTGATGGGATGTTCTCCTTTTCTCTGGATGGGTGCAGCTCCAATGACACTCTGAAATCGTGACACCTTCTATGCTAAAACATCCCATTTCATTGGCAATGCGACCATCAAGTGCAATGTACTTCCTCCACCCTCAATGCACAGTGACAGCAGTGTGTACTATCTATAAGATGCACTGCAGCAATTCACCAAGGTTCCTTCAACAGCATCTTCCTCTGTGGCCTATACCATCTAGAAGGACATGGGCAGCAAATGTATGGGGTCATCATCATATGCAAGTTCCCACTAAGCTCCACACCTTCTGACTTGTGGCTATATCAATATCCCTTCACTAGTGCTGGGTCAAGATACTGGAACTGAATTCCTACAAAGCATTGTGGGTGTACATGCCCCCAAGGACTGTCGTAGTTCAAGAATGTGGCTCACCACCACCTTTTCCCAGGGCAACAAGGGATGGGCAATAACTATTGTCCTAGTCAGAAATACGCACTTCCCTCGAAATAGATTATTTTAATAAATTTGCTTGTTCCAATTCAGCTAGTGGTATGCCTCAGGATGTTGATGGTGGGCAAACAATGATGGTAATGGTATTGAATGATGAAATAATTAGACTCTACCTTGTTGGGGACAGTCTTTCACTCTCACTTGCACAGCATTAATTTGGACAAACCTGAATGCTGTCCCTGTCTAGCTTCATTTGGCATCAACTTCTGAGGAATTATAATTGGGACTGAAAAAGGTGGAATAATCAGTGCATATTCCCACACTGAATTCTGGTGGAGAGAAGGTGAAGATGGTTGAGTCCAGGACACTACACTGAGGAGCTCCTACAAAAATATCCTAGGGTTAGAGTGATTGGTATCCAACAAGCACAACAATCTTCTGTTGTGCTAGGTATATCTCCAATCAGTGAAGAGTTTCCATTGTCTTCAGTTTTGTTTGCCCTCAATTAAATGATGTCTTGTCACTATGCCAACAGCTCTGGAATTCAGTTCTTCTATCCATTAAACTGGCTTGGCCGAACCTCAACTAGGAATTGGAAAAGTATTGCATCACATTGCTGACTTGCGTGTTGTTGATGATTGCCAGAGATTGAGGAGTCAGGAGTAGAGTTATTCACCACAGAATTCCTAGCCTATAACTTGCTCTTATAACCACAGTATTTATTTGGCTAGTGCAGTTAGGTCTCTGGTCAATGTTTACCCCAGGATGTTAATGGTTGGAGATTCACCATGGTGATGCCGTTGGTAGTCAAATGGAGAGGTGTGTATTTGCTCATGTTGGAGATGGTCATTGCCTGTCAAATGTGTGGTGTGAATATTACTTGCCACTTATCTATATATATAAATGTCAAAATATCAGGAGCAGGTGTCAGAAACAATCCACAATACAATGGTAAATCTTGAGAATTAGAATATAAGAAGGTAGAGGTCATGTTACAGCTATATAAATCCCCTAGTCAAACAACATGATCAATACTCTTGCAAGTTCTGGATCCCAAAGCTGAGGAAAATGCATTGATTTAGGAAGGCATGTCACTTAGATACCCACAGGGCTAGTTACCTGGAGAGACTACAGAAACTAGGTTTGTGTGCCTGCAATTTAGACGGTTATGGGGTGATTTGATTAAAAATTTCACAATATTCTAACTGAAAGCCTGGGCTTAAAGGCTACAGGGGTAAATTAGAAACAAATCTTTAAGGAATGAAATTAGAAAACTTCTTCATGTAAGCATCAGTAGAGATTTGGAATTATCTTCTACAAAAGGCAATTAATACTGTGGTAAATGTCAATTCTCAATTTGAGATGAAGTCTTTGTATCTACAGGTTGTAAAGAATATGGAATAAAAGTTGAGTTTAGAACTCGGGCACTGATCAGCCAAGGCCCCAGTAAAATGTAGTAACAAACTTAATAGGTGAAATGGCCTCCGTGTGCATCTTGATATAGATTAATCATTGCTCATTCAACAACTGTCGAAAATCAATGGGCTACTTTGGATCTTCTTTGGATATCCAACATTCTTTTCTGTTTTATTTGTTCATTGAACGTGGACATTACTAACTAGCCCAGCATTTATTACCCGTCCCTAGTTGCCGTTGAGAAGGTGGTGGTGAGCTGTCTTATGAACTATTGCAATTCATTTGGTGTAGGTAGATGCACAATGTCATCAGGGAAGGAGTTCCAGGATTTTCGCCTGGTAACAGTGAAGGAACGGTGACATATTTCCAAGCCAAGATGGCAACTTCAGTGACAGGGTGGGGTGTGGTATTCTCATGTATCTACAGTCCTTGTCCTTCTTGGTGGTAGTGACTGTGAATTTGGTGAATTTCAACCGTGCACCTTATAGATAGTACACACTGCTGCTGCTGAACACTGATCATGGACAGAGTGGATGCTGTGGATGTAAAGTCAATTGACCGGCTGCTTTGTCCTTAATTGTGCCAAGCTTCTTGAGTATATATATGTGTGTAGATGTGTGCATTTGGGAGAATGTGTGAAGGTGTAAGTGAGTATGTGTGGGTGTGTATATACATACGTGTGTAGGTGTGTATGTGTGGGAGAATGTGTGAAGGTGTAAGTGGGTATGTGTGGGTGTGTATACGCATACGTTGTAGGTGTGTATGTGTGGGAGAATGTGTGAAGGTGTAAGTGGGTATGTGTGGGTGTGTATACACATACGTGTGTAGGTGTGTATGTGTGGGAGTATTTGTGAAGGTGTAAGTGGGTATGTGTGGGTGTGTATACACATACGTGTGTAGGTGTGTATGTGTGGGAGAATGTGTGAAGGTGTAAGTGGGTGTGTATACACATTCGTGTGTAGGTGTGTATGTGTGGGAGAATGTGTGAAGGTGTAAGTGGGTATGTATGGGTGTGTATACACATACGTGTGTAGGTGTGTATATGTGGGAGTATGTGTGAAGGTGTAAGTGGGTATGTGTGGGTGTGTATATACATACGTGTGTAGGTGTGTATGTGTGGGAGTATGTGTGAAGGTGTAATTGGGTATGTGTGGGTGTGTATATACATACGTGTGTAGGTGTGTATGTGTGGGAGTATGTGTGAAGGTGTAAGTGGGTATGTGTGGGTGTGTATATACATACGTGTGTAGGTGTGTATGTGGGAGTATGTGTGAAGGTGTAAGTGGGTGTGTGTTGGAAATGTGGAGTTGAATCTATGTGAATGTGTGAGAGTGTATGTAAGGGTTTTGGTGATGTATCTGTGTGGGTATTTGTCGGTGAGTGTGTCTGATGTGTGTGTATATGAAATGGAGTGTCTCTTTGTGTGCGAGTGTGGGGTTATATTTATGTGGCTATGTGTGGGTGGGTATGTTAGCGGTGAGGTATGTATCCAGGTGTATATGAATGATATAGTATGTATGGGTGTGTGTGTGTGTGTGTGTATGGGTGTGTGTGTGGTTGTAGAGGTATATATTAGTGTGCATTTGAATACAGGGTATGTGTGCTTGTGGAGGTGTTTCTATGGATATATGTGTGGAGGCTTGTGGTTGTAGCAATATATCTGTCTGTGTATATGTATGTGTATACGTGTGTGTGTGTATATTGAGGCTCATCTGTGCGTATAAATATGTGTGTGCATGCAGGTGTGTGTATGTATAAATGGGTGTGTGTTTATGTGTGAATGTTGATTCTAGGAATAGTAATTAAAGTTTTTGTGTGTATACACATTGTGAATGAATTAACGAACTGAAAAATCTGAACTTTGTACCTGTGATTTGAGCAGTTGCTCAATCACATTCTATTGTATTCTTATAATCCCTCTTTTCCATATCAGTCATTCTTGTGTGAACTCCTTGGGGAAATGAGGGTAGAGTTTTCAATTCCACTTCCTTTTCTTTGTTCAAAGAAATAAGGGAACTCAGCTGCAAGTTGTAGAGAAAAAAAGGAATTTGAAAAGTCCAGAAAATGGTCAATCTCCTTGCTTCACATTGTGCATGTAGCAAAAAGGAAATAGTGAGGAGCGCTGATACAGAATCTCATGGGATTGAATCCGGTCACTCCTAGTTAACAAAGAGGCGTATCTTCCTCCTCTCATGCCCCAATCTCCTCCTTGCCTGATTACAAACACTGCTTTGTCCATTATTTGTTATGAATCTGGTTCTGTTATTTTTTTTCTCTACCACTGTGATTATTTAATGTTCTTATCAGTTTTGCAATGCCACAATAGAAATAATTTCACAGCCTTGAGTATGATTAAAAGTGTATAAAATTCAAGAATGATCATTAAAAGGTTTGAAACAGAATTATTTTGAGTCTGACTCTTCATTTATCCAGTTGACATGCAGAGAGCATTAACCTATCTTCCTTGCAGATGCTTATCGGCCAGCTGTTTGTTTTTAATCCACATTTTCATGTTTCCCTTTGTATCTGTATATAGAGGAGATTTGTCCTCAGATAACTTGCTGAGTACAAATGATGAACAATTGCACTTAACAATCTAAATATAGAAAACAAAAATTCTGCATATCGTTTTAGACTCAAATGCATTTGCAGCATAAAAAAAAGGCCCTTCAGTCTATTGTGTCCATGTTAGCCGTAAGAACTAAACAAATAGGAACAGAAGTAGGCCATTCAGTCCATCCAGCCTGCCCTGTAATTCTATATGATCATGGCTAGCCTGCCCCAATTAACTCTTCTTTTGTGCTCCTCAAAGCCCTCAAGTCCTTGCAAATATTGTTCATCTTTTTAAATTCTTTCCGCAACGTAGCCTCCACAGCTCTGGGTAGAATTCCAGACATTCATTAATCTCTGAGAGAAGAACTTCCTTTGCATCTCAGTTTTAAATGGTTCTCATTATTCTTTAATTATGTTTCCTAGTTTGAGATTCCCCCACTAATAGAAACATATTGTCAATACTTACTCTGATAAGGCCCTTCAGAACTTTCCATGTTTCAATATGATCACCTGTTATTTTCCTAAACATTAGTGAATGAAGACCTAACCTATTCATCTGTTGTTGAGAGGCTAGCACCTTTTTCAAGGAATTAGCCTTGTAAATCTCTTTTGAACTGCCTTCAATGTCAGTTTATCCTTTTAGAAATATAAGAGACCAGCCTGTACTACATTTCCAGGTGTGAACTCACCAGCACTCTGTATCGGTCATAACAAGAGCTCTCTTTTTAAACTCCAACTCATAAGCAATAAAGATCGAAATCACATTTGTATTCTTAATTACTTGCTGTACCTGCATGGTCACACTTTCTATTTCACAAACAAAAACAGCCTCTATTGTTTACTTTTTTGGTGTGCATCTTTCCATTTAAATCACAATATGTCTTTTAATTCTTCCTAACAAAGTGCATGACTTCCGACTTCCCTATATAAAACTCTGTCTGCCAAGTTTTTGCTCACTCACTCAATCTACTTACAACATTGAACATAGAACAATACAGTGCAGAACAGGCCCTTCGGCCCTCAATGTTGCGCCGATGTGTGAACTATTCTCAGCTCGTCCCCCTATAGTATCCCATCATCATCCTTGTGCTTATCCAAGGATTGTTTAAATCTAATGTGACTGAGTTAACTACATTGGCAGGTAGGGCATTCCACGCCATTACCACTCTCTGAGTAAAGAACCTGCCTCTGACATCTGTCTTAGACCTATCTCCCTTCAATTTGTAGTTATGCCCCCTCATACACCCTGACATCATCAGCCTAGGAAAAAGACTATCTAATCCTCTGATCATCTTGTATGTCTCTACCAAATCCCCTCTTAGCCTTCTTCTTTCCAATGAGAACAGACCCAAGTCTCTCAGCCTTTCTCATAAGACCTGCACTCCAGACCAGATAACATCCTGATAAATCTCCTTTGCACCTTTTCCAATGCTTCTACATTCTTCTCGAAATATGGCGACCAGAACTGTACACAACATTCCAAGTGCTGCCGCACCAGCGTTTTGTATAGTTGTAGCATGATATTGCGGCTCCGGAACTCAATCCCTCTACGAATGAAACCTAACACACCGTATGCCTTCTTAACAGCACTACCCACCTGGGTGGCAACTTTCAGGGATCTATGCACATGGACTCCAAGATCCCTCTGCACATCCAGACTACCAAGAATCTTTCCATTGACCCAGTACTCTGCCTTCCTGTTATCCTTCCTAAAAAGCATCACTTCACATTTAGCAGCATTGAACTCCATTTGCCACCTTTCAGCCCAATTCTGCAGTTTATCCAAGTTCCCCTGCAACCTGTAACATTCTTCCAAACTGTGCGCTACTCCACTAACTTTAGTGTCACCTACAAATTTACTAATCCATCCACCTATGCCTGCATCTAAGTCATTTATAAAAAGGACAAATTGCAGTGGTCCCAAAACAGATCTTTGTGGCACACCACGAGTAACTGGACTCCAGGTTGATTATTTTCCATCAACCACTATTTGCTGCCTTGTTTCAGAAAACCAGTTCCTAATCCAAACTGCTAAATCACCCTCAATCCCATGCCTCTGCATTTTCCTCCAATAGCCTACCATGTGGAACCTTATCAAAGGCTATACTGAAGTCCACATCAACTGCCCTACCCTCATCTACATGCTTGGTCACCTTCTCAAAAACCTCAGTGAAGTTTGTGAGACATGGCTTGCCCTTGACAAAACGATATTGACTATCTGAAATCAAATTGTTGCTTGCGAGATGATTATAAATCTTATCTCTTATAACCCTTTCCAAAACCTTTCCTACAACAGAAGTAAGGCTCACTGGTCTATAATTACCTGGGTCATCTCTGCTGCCCTTCTTGAACAATGGCACATTTGCAATCCTCCAGTCCTCAGGTACTAAACCTGTAGACAATGACAACTCAAATATCAAAGCCAAAGGCTCTGCTATCTCCTCCCTAGCTTCCCAGAGAATCCTCGGATAAATCCCATCCGGCCCAGGGGACTTGCCTACTTTCACTCCTTCTAGAATTAATAACACCTCTTCGTAAGTAACCTTGACCCTTTCTAGTCTAATATCTCATATTTCATTCTTCCCCTCTACAATATTCTCCTTTTCCTGAGTGAAAACCATTGAGAACTGTTAGCTTAGCACCTCTCCAATCTCCACAGAGTCCACATTCAACTTCCCACTTCTGTCTTTGACTGGCCCTATTCCTACCCTAATCATCTTTTTATTCCTCACATACCTATAGAAAGCTTTAGGGTTCTCCTTTATTCTATTTGCTAAAGACTGCTCATGTCCTCTCTTTGCTCTTCTTAACTCTCTCTTTAAATCCTTCCAAGTTGATCTGTAACTCTCCATCGCCTCATCTGTACCATCTTGTCTCATCAATACATAAGCCTCCTTCTTCTTAACAAGAGATGCAATTTCTGTAGTAAACCACGGTTCCCTTACCTTATCACTTCCTCCCTGCCTGACAGGGACATACCTATAAAGGATTCGCAATATCTGTTCCTTAAACCAGCTCCATATTTCGATTATCTGCATCCCCTGCATTTTGCTACTCCATTCTATGCATCCTAACTCTTGCCAAATCGCATTATAATTGCCCTTGCCCCATCGATAACTCTTGACCTGTGGCATGTACCTATCCCTTTCCATCGCTAAACTAAATGTAACTGAATTATAGTCACTCTCTCCAAAGTGCTCACCTACAACTTGTCGGCCCTTCGACACACTGTGTCAGGAAACCCTCCTGTACACATTGGACAAAAACGGATCCATCTGACATATTAAACTTATAGCATTTTCAGTCAATGTTGGGGAAGTTAAAGTCCCTCATAATGATAACCCTGTTTCTTTCATTCCTACCCAGAACAATTTTGTCACTCCTCTCTTCCACCTCCCTGGAACTCTGCGGAGGTCTATAAAAAACTTCAAGCAGTGTGACATCTCCTTTCCTGTTTCTAACCTCAGCCCAGGAGAAAGTGAGGACTGCAGATACTGGAGATCAGAGCTGAAAATGTGTAGCTGGAAAAGCGCAGCAGGTCAGGCAGCATCCAAGGAACAGGAGAATCGACATTTCAGACATGAGCCCTTCTTCAGGAATGAGGAAAGTGTGCCAAGCAGGCTAAGATAAAAGGTAGGGAGGAGGGACTTGGGGGAGGGGCGTTGGAAATGCGATAGGTGGAAGGAGGTTAAGGTGAGGGTGATAGGCCGGAGTGGGAGTGGGGGAGGAGAGGTCAGGAAGAAGATTGCAGGTTAGGAAGGTGGTGCTGAGTATACTATAAACCGACTATAAACCGACCGACTCCCACAGCTACCTAGACTACACCTCCTCCCACCCTGCCACCTGTAAGATCGCCATCTCATATTCCCAATTCCTTCGTCTCCGCCACATCTGCTCCCAGGAAGACCAATTCCCATACCGAACAACCCAGATGGCCTCCTTCTTCAAAGACCGCAATTTTCCCCCCAGACGTGGTCGACGATGCTCTCCACCGCATATCCTCCACTTCCCGCTCCTACGCCCTTGAGCCCCGCCCCTCCTATCGCCACCAGGACAGAACCCCACTGGTCCTCACCTACCACCCCACCAACCTCCATATACATTGTATCATCCGTCGTCATTTCCGCCACCTCCAAACGGACCCCACCACCAGGGATATATTTCCCTCCCCTCCCCTATCAGCGTTCCAAAAAGACCACTCCCTCCGTGACTCCCTCGTCAGGTCCACACCCCCCATCAACCCAACCTCCACTCCCGGCACCTTCCCCTGCAACCGCAAGAAATGCAAAACTTGCGCCCACACCTCCCCCCTTACTTCCCTCCAAGGCCCCAAGGGATCCTTCCATATCCGCCACAAATTCACCTGCACCTCCACACACATTATTTACTGCATCCGCTGCACCCAATGTGGCCTCCTCTATACTGGGGAGACAGGCTGCCTACTTACGGAACTTTTCAGAGAACACCTCTGGGACACCCAGACCAACCAACCCAACCACCCCCTGGCTCAACACTTCAACTCCCCCTCCCACTCCATCAAGGACATGCAGGTCCTTGGACTCCTCCATCGCCAGACCACAGCAACACGATGGCTGGAGGAAGAGCGCCTCATCTTCCGCCTAGGAACCCTCCAACCACAAGGGATGAACTCAGATTTCTCCACTTTCCTCATTTCCCCTCCCCCCACCTTGTCTCAGTCCCAACCCTCGAACTCAGCACCACCTTCCTAACCTGTAATCTTCTTCCTGACCTCTCCGCCCCCACCCCCACTCCGCCCTATCTCCCTCACCTTATCACCCTCACCTTAACCTCCTTCCACCTATCGCATTTTCAACGCCCCTGCCCGAAGTCCCTCCTCCCTACCTTTTATCTTAGCCTGCTGGACACACTTTCCTCATTCCTGAAGAAGGGCTCATGCCCGAAACGGTGATTCTCCTTCTCCTTGGATGCTAACTGACCTGCTGCGCTTTTCCAGCAACACATTTTCAGTTCTAACCTTAGCCCACACTACCTCAGTAGATGAGTCCTCGTCAGAAGTTCTTTCATCCACCGTTATACTATCCTTGACTAACAAGGCCACACCTCCCCCTCTTTTACTGCCTTGCCTGTTCTTAATGAACGATCTAAACCCTGGAACCTGCAACATCCATTCCTCACCCTGCTCTATCCATGTCTCTGAAATGGCCACAACATCGAAGTCCCAGGTACCTCTCCATGCTGCAAGCTCACCTACCTTATTTCAGATACTTCTGGTGTTGACGTAGACACACTTCAAACCAGCTTGCTGACTGCTAGCATATTCCCATAGTCCAAAAATGTGCAGTTTAGGTGGATTGGCCATTGTAAATTGTAGTGTCTCGAGATATAGAAACTAAGTGGACTAGCCATGATAAACGAGAGGTTATGGGGATGGTGGGCATAGTCTGGGTGGGATGCTCTTCAAAGGGTGTCTTCTGCACTGTAGGGATTTTATTTAAGTAGCATGCTTTAAATTGGACAAGTATTCCCACTAACAGGTGCAGGAAAGGTTTATCAGGATGTTACCTGGAAGGCATTAGCTATTAGGAGTGTGTGGAGAAATTTGGTTTGTTTTTACTTGATCATCAGAGGCCAAGCGGCAACCTGATAGAAGTTTCCAAAAATATGAGAGGTGAATAGAATGAATAGAAATATCAATTACTAGGGAACATAAGTTTAAAGTAAAAGGGAGAAAGTTTAAAGTAGTTATGAAAAGTGAAGTGATGTAATGAGGTCAGCCAGGTGGACTTCATAAAAAATGAGATTCCTGATTGGACCAGTTTAACAGCCCCAGTCAGGTAGGCCAGGCTGACAGATAAGAAAACATCCTTTCTATTTTGATTTAGTCCCTACCCTCCCCTTCACTGTTTTGATCACACAGCATTGCCCTTCGATGTGAAGGGCACTGCTTGTCACTGGCCACCTGGGTGTTTTCCTATCTTCCTGGTGATGGAAATTGAATAAAGATTCGTGCACTTTGTGTCTTTCACTGTGTTTCACACCTGCACACACACACCATGGGTGCTGGGGAAAAATAAAAAAAAAGAAAAAAGAAAAAAATGAAAACATCCTTATGTCCTCATCACAAGATGCCATTCCATTGCATTATTCATTTTGCAGCAAATTGGGATTCTTCCCCCTTCTCTTACACTCTTCCCCCTTCTCCAAATCATTAACATAGACAGTGAACCTGATTTGACGATTTATTATTGTCACATGTACCGAGATGTAATGAAAAGATTTTTGTGGTAATCAGACAAATCATATCTCACAAAACTACATCACAGTAATATAATAGAATGCAGCATATAACATATGCAGAATATGTTAGCTACAGAGAAAGTACAAACAAAGATCAGCTCTAGTATATGAGAGGTCCATTCATAAGTCCGATAACAGCAAGGAAGGAGCTTTTCGTGAATCTTGTTGAAATGTGTTTTCAAACATTTGTATCTTCTGCCCGATGCAAAAGAGTGGAAGAGAGTATAACCAGAGTGGGAGGGATCTGTGATGATGTTGGGTGCCTTCCTGAGGCAGCAGAAAGTGTAGATGGAGTCAGTGGAAGAAAAGCTGGTTTGTATGATGGACTGGGCTGTGTTCGCAACTCTCTGTAATTTCTTCTGGTCTTGTGCCGAACAGTTGCCATACTAAGCTGTGATGCATCCAGATAGGACGCTTTCTATGATGCATCTTGAAAAATTGCGAAGAATCATTATGAACATGCCAAATTTCCTTAGCCTTCTGAAGAATTAGAGGCATTGGTGTGCTTTCTTGATTGTAGCAGCAACGTGGACAGATTGTTGCTGATATGTACTCCTAGGAACTTGAGTTCTCAACCATCTCCACCTCCACTCCATTGATGTAGACAGGGGCATGTCCTGCACTTTACTTCCTGAAGTAATGCAGTAAACAAGTTAAGTGAAGTAAATAATTGAGGACATAGAGCTGATCATTGTGGTACTCCTCTAGTTGCATCCTTTCAATCTGAAAAAATCTATTCATACTGATTCTCTGTTTTCTGTAGGCAAACCAATCATCCATCTATGTCATTGCAATACAGGCAGTCCCTAGATTGATAACAAGTTCCTCTCTGTTCCACTACATTGATGACAGTGTCGAGAAGGACCGTAGAGTTTGGAGATCAGAGTCAAGAGTGTGGTGCTGGAAAAGCACAGCTGGTCAGGCAGCTTCCGAGGAGCAGGAGAACGAGCTTATGCTCAAAATGTTGATTCTCCTGCTCCTCAGTTGCTGCCTGACCTGCTGTGCTTTTCCAGCACCACACTATCAACTCTGAATTTCAGCACTGCATCTTGTAAATGGTACACACTGCTGCTGCTACTGAGAGAGAAAATGAATGTTGGTGTGTGTGGTGCTATTCAGGTAGGCTGCTTTGTGCTGGATGTTGTTAATCTCTTGAATATTGATGGAGCTGCACTCATCCAGGCAAGTATTCCATAACACTCCTCACTTGTGCCTTATAGATAGTGGGCACATTTTGAAGAATTAGGAGCTAGTTAGTCTCTGCAAGATTTTTAATCTCTAAGGTGCTTTTTTAACCATGGTATTTACATGGCTAGTTCAGTTCAGTTTCTGGTCAACAGTAATGTACAGGATGTTGATAGAGAGGATTCAGTGATGGTATTGCCATTGGATGTCGAAGAGCAATGATTAGACTTTTCTTTTGTTGTTGCCTTTGCTTGCGTGGTGTGAATATTACTTACCATATGTCAACTCAAGCCCATTCTAAACTCCTACCACTCTCTGTGTCAAAAACCTGCTCATCACATCTCCTTTGAGCTTTTCCCCTCTCAACATAAATGCATGCCTCCTAGTTTTAGAATCTGGCCATAAACCCTATCTATGCATCTCATAGTTTTATAGATTTCTATCAGGTCTCCCCTTAGCCTCTGCTGCTCAAGAAAACAAAACTCAAATTATTCTAGCCTCTTCTTATTGCTCATATTCTCTAATACAGGCAGCATCCTGGTAAACCTCTTCTGCACTGTTTCCAAAGCCTCCACATCCTTCCTGTATTGTGGCAACCAGAATTGAACCCAATACTCTAAGTGTGACCTAACCAAAGTCTTATAAAGCTGTAACATGACATTGTAACTCTTGTACTCAATTCCACGACCAATAAAGGTAAGCATGCCATATATCGTCTTCGCCATCCTACCTACTTGAGATGGCCACTTTCAGAGAGCTATGGACTTGAAGCATCAGAT
Organism: Chiloscyllium plagiosum; assembly: GCF_037043375.1. Taxonomy (NCBI): domain Eukaryota; kingdom Metazoa; phylum Chordata; class Chondrichthyes; order Orectolobiformes; family Hemiscylliidae; genus Chiloscyllium; species Chiloscyllium plagiosum. The sequence continues at coordinate 117,218,284 of NW_028270140.1, forward strand.
AAAATGTCCTAATAAAATAAAAATATTGCAAATGCTGGAATCTAAAATAAAAGCAAAGTGCTGGAGAAACTCAGCAGATCTGGCATCATCTGTAGAGAGAGAAACAAAGTTAATGTTTCAATTCCAAAGACACTTCAAATATCTTGTTGGAGGCAAAATCACATCATAGCAAGGAAGGCGTTTCTCCGTATAGTAGTGCCTTTCCAATACTCCTGTTTAAATGGCACACTTGGGTGTAGGTGATAACATATATCATTGAATAGAAAACAGGCAGTAATGGATAAGCTGCCATTAGACTCCTTATTAGATTTTGGTTTGCATTTGATTTATTTGGAGGAAGATAGTGAGGAGAATGTGTAAGTCATCCACCACAGCTGCCTGGAAGTGAGGATTCCAATGTCCTTTGAGTTGATTCTTTATTTCACTAGTGGGGAAAATGTCTCTTGCTGGACTTACCTAAAAGCAACAACTTCAAAGCAGAAAACATGGCAGCTCAAAATGGCTTGAGATCACACCATTTGTTACATTCATGGGCAACTTCAGTGATATATATTCCTCTTTCAAAACAGTAAACAGTTCCCTTTTAATTTCCATATCCCACAAATATTGTTCCACAGTATAACATAATCTTTATTTCAGATGTGCAAACACAGGACACAACTAAAATTAAGCACAGTTATGATCTAAAGTACATGGAAGAATATAGATTGAGCAAAGACAATTCAACCCAACTACAGTTCTTTCAGAGCTGTACTAACTATGTTGTTACCCTTTGCTTCCTTCAACAAAAGAATGGAAGTTATGATGTAGATTTCACTGTGTAATTTATATGTTAGAAAAACTTCCCTTTTTAGGGCCTCCCAAGTGCCAATGCAATACCTTTGAAATGTAGAATGCAGATTGAATGTAGGTGCTAGGAACGTTACCCGCCCATTAGTGAACTGATTGGCAATGTTTCCTCTAAGCAACAACTTCAAAGCGGAAAACAAAGAACTGTGAATGCTGAAAATCAAATCAGAAACAAAACCAGAAATTGTTGGATAAACTCAGCAGGTCCACCAGCATCTGTGAAGAGAGAGCAGAGTCAATGTTTTAAGTCCAATGACCCAAATGACCAATTAGAGGTAGCAGCCCTCCATTGCTGACTGTACCAACAGGAGCATTGGCTGCAAGATTAATAGTTGAAACTTTATTGCTGGAACAGCACAGCAGGTCAGGCAGCATCCAGGGAACAGGAGATTCGACGTTTCGGGGACAGGCCCTTCTTCAGGAATTGTGAATTCGGCCTGTGCCCGAAACGTCGAATCTCCTGTTCCCTGGATGCTGCCTGACCTGCTGTGCTGTTCCAGCAATAAAGTTTCAACTTTGATCTCCAGCATCTGCAGACCTCACTTTCTCCTGCAAGATTAATACTCTATTGAAGAGACAGAAAGAGAGAATTCATTAAGGAATATAGAGTATGAACATTGACATTAACAAATTGAACCAATGTCAATTTTTTGTGCTGTAGATTCAATGTAGCTCAATATAAGAGATGCAAGACTAAATTTTCTCCAATAGTAATCTCAAAACTGGAGCAAGACTTCTAACTTGTGCTGAAATTTCAAAGTGACCCTTATTTATTTTTCTGGTTTATAGCTAGATAGCACTGGAAATAAAGAGACAGTGGCTAATATTTTTCACCTACACTCATCAGAGCAGGTGCAGGAATATCAATTTGCAAAAGAAATAACAATTTATAGTGCATGAGAAAATGATGCAAATTATTTGGCAAGTAGTTAATCAAAGCATTGGCATAGATAATACAGCAGATAATAGTTATCCCCATGCATTTGTTTAATTGAAAAATAATAGTGCCTGAACATATTTATTCTGTTTGCAGAGAACAGAACCCTATATAAAAATATATGTTACTTCTAAAAAGCTTAAGTGAGCACATTGCAAGCTTGATTGATAATCTTCAATCTTGTTATTTGTAGCACACTAAGGATTCTTGAGGAAGTGCTGTCCAATTATAGCACAATTGTCCAATTATATTCACCAAGATGAACGTATGACAAAAATCTTCAACAAGATGATGTCTCTTTTAAGTTGCAAGACTTAAATGCTGTCAAGTTCAGTATCAGTTGTGACTACTTGAGCTAATATTTTGTGTGATGTGGGCTCCTGGTGGTGAATCCATTTGTACAAAGGGTGCTCTTGTCATCAATAAAGGTGAAGTCAGTACAGTGTTGAGATAGCTAGAGGATGAAGGATCTGTCATTAAACGGACAAGGTGTCCTAAAGACTTTATTCAACTTGAAATACTTAGACTCAGAGCCTTTAGCAACAGGCAGCATAGCCCAAAAGAGGGGAAAATGCCCAACACTTGGTCCTCTCACTCCTCCAGTGGCAATAGCTGACATTCCAATGCTGCATCAGAAATCATCAGTAGCCTTTAGTTTGAGGTCTCTGAAGTTTGTGGCAACTGAGGTACAAAGCAGACAAATTTTCATTCTCTGATGCCCTAGCCCACCACTAACATTTAAAAGTAGTGAGGCAGATTAAGGCTTAAATTAGAAGGAGAGTGCTGGAGAGACTCACAACATCTGTGGAGCGAGAAACAGAGTTAAGGGGTTAAATCTTCCTAGGCCTGAATGATTCGGGTATTGCGAATTGTTGGAGTGAGACTGACAGAAATATAATCCCTGGGTGTCTAGAGAAATAAGTCTGAATCTCCAAACATGTTTTGAATGACTAGACAGAACCTTGCTAGTGAATGGTAAAAGACTTCTTTCACCCATCTGAATGCACTAGTGTGCAATTATTAGGTAATCTCACCACATTGATGTGCAGTTTCCCATTCTCCAGCCCACCAGGTAGAAACTAGACAGTGACAATTCCTGCCATGGAAGTCAGAGAGATCGCTGGCAACTCCAGTTCATCGTGTACTCCTCCGGACCTCCATCTTGGACAGCAAGGCATGCTTCATATGCAATAACCACCCATATCACCCACCACCCCCTCCCTGTGCCACCATTCCCACATTCACAGATGTGCTGTTCATTGGAGAGCAGTCCCTCTCATTGTATTGCTGCTGTTAGGACACTGCATCTCAGCTATCTTCGCTAGGTCTGTTAGCACTCGATTACTAGTGCTGACTAGTAATCAGCACTCGTCAGATGCTGACAGAGTCTCTGACTTACTTTACCTTTTTGTGCTTTGCCGCTCAGCTAGACTTGAATCTTGCATTGCTTTCTCAAGTGGAAACAAAGCCAGGCAGCTTAACATGGTTGCCTTTGGTGACCAGCAATGTGATGGACATGTTATATAGGACCATGCTGCATACATTTCACTTGCATCCTGTGCCGTCACGAGGGGAATGGGTGTGGGAGTGAGTCACAGTCAGTCCTGCAAGGGGTGGTCATCTCAGTGAATGTCAAGGGGCTACTGCAGGTTGGGGAAGTCAGATGTAGGGATTGGAGGCAGTATGCCAACATGGGACAATAATTGTGAAGGCAGTATTTGAGATGGGGAGATGATAGTACATTGGAGGACAGTTAGATGTGGGGAGGGGTGTGGGTCATCAACAGTCACACTTTGATGGAAGGGATATTGTAGCTTTGCTGGTTGGCAACACTAAGCTGTAGGAGCATTGGGAGCAGAGTGGCACTCACTTAGACGGGTTTGTAAGACAGATAAGCTGTGTAGCTTGGTTCTTAAATGGCAATACGTTTATGAAAGTGTATTGTATGTGACAATGAAGCGCCAGATATGCCATTTATGGACCCTGCAAAACATCTCTTTTCAGTTCTCATCCAACAATGTTTGCAGTGAAGGGCACCTCCTGCTTGGCAGCATGTGACCTGGAGCATGGCTGGGCCTTAAATATGGCACCAGTGCCAAGAATACCTGGCAGCGTTGAGTACGTCTGCCTCTGGTGAGAGGGAAGCTGGGAAAAGAGGGATACCATAAAAGTATGGTACATAGGTAATGAGATGAGTTTCAGAGAATGCTTGGGAAATCTCACGACAGCTCACAGAGAGAAACCCTTCATGAAAATCACCAACATTAACACATAACCATTTCTGGTAAATTTCAGTTCACTCTTTCTGGTCTTGTATGACTTTTCTTTAGATTCCTAGTATTTAATGCCCATCCCTAATTGCCACAGAGAGAGTGATGGTGAGCCTCCTTCTTGAGCCAATACAAAGTATTTAAGGTAGGTGGACCCACATGCTGTTCCAGGCTTTTGATTGAATGGCATTGAAAGAACAGTGACATAATTCCAAGCCAGGATGGTGAATAGCTTGGAGGAAGACCTCTATGTGGTTTCCCAGCCAGCTGCTGCATTTGTCCTGCTTGTTGGTAGAGGTTGTAGGTTTGGGAGGTGCTTTCAAAAGATCTTTGAGTTCCAGCTGTGATTCTTGTAGATGGCACACATACTGTTGCTACTGCATAAGGCTGAATATTGAAGATGGTGGATGGCATACCAATAAAACTGCTCGTCCTGGATGGTGTTGAATTTCATAAATGTTGTTGGAGCTGCATCCATCCATGGAAGTAGGGGGTGTTCCATCATACTCCCGATTGGTGCCTCGTAAATGGTGAACAGACTTTGGAGGAGCAGGAGGTGAATTGCTTGCTGCTGGGTTCCCAGCCTCTGACCTGCTCTTGTGGTCACAGGACTGAATGTATCTCTCTGCCCTGGGAGTTTGAGCATTCTAAAAGTGTACCATTAGCAATACCTCATAAAATATGGTGCATCTACTGAGATTACTGGTGAATATTTAGGAAATCTTGAGTGCCTATTCACCTCTGCTTCCATCCTAGACTGCAATAGGTGCAGTTATATAATATTATAAAATAGCTTTGAAATCAGTAAATCACAATGAAATGGAATCTCTCCATTGTTTGCCATTATCCTTGGGAGGGTTGGGGGCTTTATTTAAGTGGGACTGTGAGCTGGGGAGTCTGAGTTTGGTGGCAGGGGTATCTTGCTGGATCGGGTGCAGATTGTGCAATAACTTTCTGCTAACTGCCCATAAGCTTTTCATGTGCAGCTTCATCTGTATTAATAATGAATGAGAAACTTTAGCACTTGACAACGCCTGTTTGTTACCATCATAGTGCGGAGATAGATGTTGTACTGTATATTGGATCTATAAAATGTAAAGAAGTGCATGTTTTCAAGTAGTCTGCCAAAATGTAAAACATGTTATAAATGGGATGCAGTTACAGTGTGTTGTTGCACACTTGGGATTACTACCTCCTCAATGCTCATCCCACCTTCTGAAAGGCAGCCCAAGGCTCGGCAATAAAATACATTAAAATGGATGGGATAGTTCCATTAACAAAATATCAAATGGATATTATGGAAATTATTGAAGAGTGGTGTAGCAGCATCAGCAAAGGTTTTCTTTGTTACATTAGCCAAATTCTGTATAAACATCACCTAGAGAGATTTGATAGGTCAAGTTCAGTCTGAGGATCAGAATATGACTGAAATTGCAAATTGATGCTTTTGTCTGGGCACCTCCTTGGGAATTCACCTGGTTAGCTGTCTCACATAACCTGGGTGTAAGATCAGAAGAAATATTGACAATATTTTTAAAACTGTAACTGAATGTGTGTCACACCTATTTCCAGGGTAAAAGGAAATAAAACATTGAAGCAATTCCTAATCAGCATTGATAAACTCACCTCTGCTTGACTGGCAGCAGAGATATCAGAATTGGCCTCAGTGCCCTAGACAACTCCAGTTATTATTCAGCTGCCCTTGTTGCTTGGCAATGAGTAAGGGCAAGTGCAAATTCCCTTTTGTGACTCTGTGCTCAAAAAGATTCATGTTACCAATAGTCAAAGCTCAATTCTCAAATTTCACACTCAAATAGCTGGATGTGAATTTGAAGGTTTCCAGCATTGAGATGGAAATAGATTCTGCTGAACTGGCTTGATTAAAATTGATGGAACCAAACCAATCAGAATCTGAATGAGTTTAGTTTACTTTGTACAATAAATATGACAACTTACTGTCCATCACTAATCCTAGCCACAGTACTTTTTCAAAATGTCATTTATTATTTTATTGTGTTTTAGGGATGATTGCAACTGTACAGGTGGGCAAATAAATGGTCCAGGTGACATTGATAACACTGCCCATTTTAAGGACCCCATCTAATTGCATTCTAGAGGTTTAGGCAGATAAGCTGTTGGCTAAGCTGGCTAGGTGGCTCCTGTATTATGCTAAATAAACCAACAGTGTCAGGCTGATTTCCTGGTCCAGTTGAGCTAGAGATGGGGCCTGCTTCTCACCTCGTCCCTGGGATTGAAATGTGTTGTCATGAACTCGAAATGTTGCAAATGAAGAAAGCAGCTCAGAACAAAGTGTCAGAGTGCCTTTTGCACGAGTGCGATTTAATGTCAGAAACTTGACTTTTAGAACATAGGGCATACCTTTACAGACTCCACCAGTGGATTTGCAGGCTGTAAAATTCCCAGGGAACAGTCCTTTCACCTGACTATGTAGCCATGACTAATCTGTAACTTTGCAGGTTGCGGGCAAGGCGAAAGATGGTGGGAGCAGTTCAGGGAGGTAGACAAACTATTCAAGCTTTGGGTGTGGCAGCAGGGGTCCTTCCTCAAGGGTCTCTGTCCAGATTGAGGGACCCACCCACAAAGTTTGTATCCATTTCCAACTACTCCATTAAGAACCCACTACCTCAGGCTTCAGTTTCTTCTGAGCCCCTGAGACAGCTGACATGGAACTGGTCCTGGAACCCAGGACTTAGAATCTGGTGGCTGCTTGTGATCCCAGTCCTGACCACTGCTGCTCTTGGGACTAGACTATGAAGAAATTCTCTGAGATGGGACTTCTCCTTATTTGAAGGGTGAAAGCCCTATTTTCAGACACTTAGTGCTCCTCAGAGCATTAAATGACAGTGGGGCTACAGTGGTCAATGGGGACGTGTTTCCTGCTGACTTTTATTTAGGCAAATCAACCTTTGAGCCTATTCTGTGATTGAATGAGAATACTCCTAATATATATTATGACTTTGTCCAACTGCCTTGGCTCTGTATCCCTCAGAAGTGTGGCCAACAAAAATCCATCAATCCTAGATTTACCATTATTAAATGAATTCCACACTTCAACAACCCCTTGAAATGTTTTGAACCTCTCTCTGGATGACTTGGTTCAGATTTTAAGCTACATCACTGACTTGGACTGCCCGCAGCAGTAAAAGTGTATCCAAAGTCCAAAAGTTGACAATCAAATCATTCTGCAACTTCTCTATTCCTGAGAATATAAGTTAATTTACATACTCCCTCCTTATCGTTTAATCCTTGGAACCATGAACTCCAAGTACTGCCTTTACTAAGCCGATAGTACCCTTGCCTATGAATATAGACTTGGGCACAGTTCTGATGACTTGAGCACATTAAGTAGGTTGGCATTATGTAAAATGGTGAGGAAGCACAAATAATTGGGATTCAGTTCTTTGAACAAGATAATAAGCAGTCTGACCCTGTGTATGGTCAATGTGCATGGCTTAGAGACCCAGCCTTAGTTTTACCCAAAATGTTGCCTTCTCAACCTTCTGATGCTGCCTGGCTTGCTGTGTTCTTCCAGCCTCTTGTTTGTCTACTTTAGATTCTAGCATCTGCAGTTTTTTTGTGTCAAACTCCCTCCTTAGCCATTGTCTGAGTTTGAACTGTGCAGTTCACAAACTCAGCATCCTGTTTGACCCAAAGCTATGTTTCTCACGCCATTTCTTCTCTGTGCCAAAGACCAGCTAACTCTGCATATGTTGTGCTAGCCATCTCCCATGTGGAAGTACTCAACATGGTAGATATGGAGAAGCCATTTCCTTTGACATAGAGTCTAGAAGAATAGAAAAGAGAAACTGTTCAAGTATGAAATCAGGAGGCAAAAATTTGAAGCTCTTTCCCTTGAGAGACTGTGAATTTAGATTTTCAAGACTAATATTGATAGATGTTTCTTTGTTAAATTTAGCAAAGTGTGCAAAGTCAGATTAATAGAATGGAGGAACAAATCAACAATGATCTGATTGAATACAGTGGCTTGAATCAGCTGAATGGCCTGCTCCTGATTTTCTTTGTTCTGGAAAGATCATTTGAACTGAAAGCAATTGCAGTTGTTGAGTAAATCACTGCCCCTTTATTGCACAATGCAGCACTTTACTTCCTGCTGAGCAAGATATTCAGGATGGCATGATGTACCTTGCATATTTTTAATTGGATAAACGATTATAAACATTATGTAACAAAATACATATGAAAGTTGGGAATGCAGATCATAATTATTTTATTAATTACTTTGAAAAAGTGCTGGAAATGTTAGTCTTGTCAATATTGAGAAAAAAATGAGTGCGGTATCTCGGAAGAGTACAATGTTGTGGCATTGATATCCACATCAATTGTTGATGAAGAGCATCAAGCACTTAGTCAACATGACATATATTCCATATTAGTCCCTTACCATATGTGCTTTAAAGTTTAGAATAACATTAGATAACAATGATTTCTAACGCATGTAACCAGTATTTTGTTCAAAAGAATTTTATAAATGCGTGCGTGATTAAATGACAGCATATTATTTCAATATTCTCTGAGCAAATACTTAATATTTACATTTATACCTAATTCTCCTCCCCCTTTTCTACCATTTCAACCATGATTGCTTGCTTTCAATCAGTCTTCTTTCAACTCTAAATCTATATTAACAAATCTGAGCATGATCTCTCACAGCAATGGCACAACCAATGGATATGCATTCGGCAGAGAAGTAAACACATTCCCCACCATCTCTCCCAAAAAATGGATATCTTCTGCATTGTGAGGCCTGGCTACAAACAACTAATTTTATTTCATGTTGAAATGGCAGCTTTCAAGCATGAGCCAGCACCGGAACTCAAGTATTTCAGCTGTAAAGTGAGGCTACCATTGCTGAGCAACAAAGTCAATGTTTATTTCAGGATGACTTGAATTATGCAGGAATTTAAATAAATGTTCCTCAAGTCTTCACAAGAACAAAATAAAAAGACAAACCACAAGGCATTCATGTATCTCATAAAAAAGCATTCTTTTCTTTCTTTATCTTATTTCAGATCAGATACAGATGACAAGCATAAGAGATTTTCCATTTCACTAGAAACTCATGATTATTTTACGGTTACATATTTTCTCCATTTGTATTTGGTTTGTAATAGTTCCGGCATTGCCTCATACTTCAGCAAGTGTATTTTATTACTTAAATGACTTTGCATGCATTGTAATAATTGGGAGATTTTCACTGGAAGACATAATTTACAGATATACTTCAAAGCTAGAAAATATACCAGAAAAATACACAAAAATGTAACTGACTAATATCTGGTAAGTAATTACAATGATATGTATATTTAAAACAAATACTCAAAATTATATCAGGAGAAATATCAGTAATAATTTGCATATCGAACAGACTTGCAGTGTCCCTGCACATTCCCTATCCTTATGAAGATGGCAAGCAAAGTGCTCTCTTCATACCCCTGTAGTGACACGGGCTGGATAAAATCTGTTCATAAATGTGCAGTGAATAAAGTCAGTTGGTTTATCCCAGCCATTATTAAACAGATAACAGTAATGTCTTCCTTATGTTTATCAAATGGATATTTTGACTATTGATGATACACTAAAATTTGCAGCTTTGGGTAGTTATAAGAGCTTTGCATAAAGTGTTAGTGCAACTGGTTGCAATTTTGCAGAAAGAGGAAGTTGTGAAGATTGGGGCCCTATGATCAGATAGGGTCCACACCGATGAACTGCATGATCCAAATAAATATAAACATCATAAGCTAAAGCTACTGTGCAGCTCATATTTATGTTTACATAGTCCTTTTTTGCAGATTTATTAATCAAAATAGTAGTTTTATTTTATTACCCTTGTGCTTCTCACACTGGGCTATATCTTCTGTCAAGACAAAATTCCTTATAGCTTTCATTGATATCAAATAGATAGTGCATAGCTGCAGTGCTATGTTTGTCAGTTACAGTTCCATTCTGCAGACATTTTCCATGGGTCATCAAGTCTTCATCTTCCTCATTTATCACACCCACTTTATCCTGCTCTTCGTTATCTGAATCTCTGAAGTCTTGAATGAGTCGTCCTGGTTTCTGGGATAAATCTTCTGGCAAATAAAGTTTGTCTGCTCTGCAATACATACCAGGGCTGTACTGGTCTATTGTATAGTAGTTGTCTTCTTCTTCTTCTTGACAAGAGCTGCCTTTTGCACTCTCCCCATCGGACTGTGATGATATTTTTATTCTGCTCTTTTGAGAAAGATCAAAGGGCTCTTCCTGCACAAAGTTGCTCATGAGATTGTTCTGTACAATTCCAATTCGCCCTCTCCTCCTGAAGCCTAAGGTTGAGAGATAGCAACGTGAGCATCATCAAGCTATCATACAAACTGAGTTACATGGTTCAACAAAACACAGTAGATAATAAATATGATATCGGATTAACAATTTGTGTCTCCAAAGGATTGAAAATGAGTTTTTCCAATTGACATTTGTTAATGTACTGAAGCATAAAATAATTTAAGCAAATATATTATTGGGCTGGCCTTCACTTATTTTATTTTCCACATCTATTTTTATTCATTTCCCTAAATCTCTGAGGCCCTTCGATTCTTGCTTATGGGACAGGGTGAGGGGGTCTGGGGAGATATCAGGAGGAAGCCTAGGGGAGACTCAAGGCTCGAGAGTATGGTGCTGGAAAAGCACAGCCAGTCAGGCAGCATCCAAGGAGCAGGTGAATCGATGTTTCAGGTAAGAGCCCTTCATCAGGAATGAGGCTGGGAGCCTCGGGGGTGGAACAGATAAATGGGAGGGGTATGGGGCTGGGGGCGAAGGTAAGTGAGAGTGCAATAGGTGGATGGAGGTGGGGGTAAAGGTGGTAGGTTGGAGAGAAGGGTGGAGTGGATAGGTGGGAAAGAAGATGAACAGATGGGGCATATCATGAGGGTGGTGTTGAGCTGGAAGGTTGGAACTGGGATAAGGTGGGGAAAGGGGAAATGAGGAAGCTGGTGAAATCCACATTAAAGCCATGTGGTTGAAGTGTCCCAAGACGAAAGATGAGGCATTCTTCCTCCAGGCATCAGGTGGTAAGGGAGTGGTGGTGGAGGAGGCCCAGGACTTGCATGTCCTCGGCAGAGTGGGAGGGGGAGTTGAAATGTTTGGCCACGGGGCAGTGGGGTTGGTTGGTGCGGGTGTCCTGGAGATGTTCTCTGAAGCATTTTGTGAGAAGGCATCCTGTTTCCCCAGTGTAGAGGAGACCGCATCGGGAGCAACAGATACAGTAAATGACGTGTGGAAGGGCAGGTGAAACTTTGATGGACGTGGAAGGTTCCTTTGGGGCCTTGGACGGAGATAAGGGGGGAGGTGTGGGCACAGGTTTTGCAATTCCTGTAGTGGCAGGGGAATCTACCAGGACGAGAGGCTGGGTTGGTGGGGGGGGGGGGCGTGGATCTGATGAGCCGTGGAGGTCTCAGATCGTGGTAAGGAGAGAAAAATATCTCTGGTGATCCGTTTGTAGATGATGGAGATGGCAGAGAATGATGCAATGTATATGGAGGTTGGTGGAGTGGAAAGTGAGGATGGGGGGGTTCTATTCTTGTTGTGCTCGGAGGGGTGGGATTCAAAGGCGGAGGTGCAGGAAGTGGATAAGATGCGTTGAAGGGCATCATCAACCACGTGGGAGGAGAAATTGCCATCTGTAAAGAAGGAGGCCATCTGATATGTTCTGTGGTGGAATTGGTCCTCCTGAAAGCAGATGCAGCAGAGGCAGAGGAATTGGAATACAGGACTCAAGACTCAAGACTGCCTTTTGAAATCCAGGAGTATATCGGCTCATCCCGGCCCACAGGAAGCCTATAGTTATAAAGTAGAACGGGCTACAGATTTATAAACTGGAAATCGGATGCTAGATAGGTATGCGAGTCAGCATCTAACAGGAAGAGGTTAGGTCAATGTTTCAAGTACAGTCTCCTCACCACCTGAGAAATTAATGGAGAACATGTAACTTAGATTAAATTTCAGTTCACTGCTCACCATTTACTATGTGGGGAAGCAAAATAGAGAAGTATATCAAAGGCAAATGGTAGTATATTTATCAGGTTCTGATTGGAAGTTAAACATTTTTAAATTTATGTCCGTTGTTTCAAAATGCTTTTGTCCTTGTGACCTATTCTTTGAGTACAGGATTTGATTGTTTTATTTACCAATCTTGGGGTCATAGTAATTACAAGTGTTCTTATTCACAATTAGATCAAAAGGGAATTAAGGGCTATAAATAATAGAGCACAAGTTTGAACATTTGATATTAATCTATATCTGTTATGACACTACAAACCTACTGGAAATAATTAAATCTGACAAATTATTTCATCTCACTGGTCTATATTCGATTAAGAGTACAATTTTGATTTACTTATTGCTTTGATTTATTTTGTTGGACAGGGTAATTATATTTTTGATGTTTTATTACAAAGATGCCAGCAGATTCTGAATAGAGTCAGTACATGGTGTGTAGCACTTGTGTCAATAACAGTTACCATAACTTCCCAATTCCCACTGACACTTTCAATAGGTGGAAGGTTTAAGCAATTATGTGGCAATCTTTTATAGGTAAGCATAAACCAATCATTAATTAATTTTAAGCTTTCATAACTCAATTGCCAGCAACAAATCTTATTAAATTAATTATATACATTTATGCTGATAAATAAATAACTAAAATAAACAGGAGCCACTATTCAATATCTCTAATACCTGGCTGCTTTCCTGTTTCTGACTTGTCAGTTTTTTGTACCATTTCCTTCTTTTTATTAAAATCTTACTGGTATAACCCCAATAGTGGTCAATGCTGCATTAATATTTGGAGCGAGGTTATATACCAAAAGGATCAAGTGTTTAATATAATTCGTAATGGTCTTCTGTACCAGGGACAACAAGAAAATGCAATCCATGAAAGAGATTGGTCAAGATTAAATAGCAGAGATGTGAGGATACGCAATCTCGAAACATTTGAAAATATGTACAATAAAATCTTTTTCAGTAGATAAATGCTTCAGAGTACATCATAGGGAATGCTTGCACATTATGAAAAAAGTATTGGAGTAGAATTTTCTCACTCCATGATTTTCTTAGTGTTGCATTTTTTTCATGTATTATCTAGGTTTCACTGATGTCTTTTCCCATTCAGGGTTTTTGCTTTGCTTTTTCAGTCTCCAATTTGTTGTCACCCAAATATCAACTGTTTCTCCTTATGTCAGGAAGGATTGTCCTCTTTGGCTACTGGTTTAACTTTTGAACATTTTGACCACCTTTCTCATTTCCAGAACTGATTTCTGTTTCCATCTCAACTGCATTAATGGTAGGTCTGGTTTTGGAGCCATTGGACAAAGGAGATAACAAAGAGAGTTGGAGCAACTGGGACAAGAGGGATAAGGACAATACTGCACTTATGCATCGAGGGCCTGGATCTGATGAGCCGTGGAAGAAGCTGTGATTCACTGAAGATCAATATCTCAGGTACCTCCACTTTCTTATTCCCAAGTTATATCATTTATAGAAGACTTGAGCCTGTGGCTGGAAAGGGCATAGTGGCCTTTTACATTTATCCAATGGGTAATTTCCAGGCTACAGCAAGTGGCATGAGTGGTACCTCTTAGTCTGCATTCCATGGTAGCTTCACATCAGTCACCAGACTTCCCAGGAGAAGCACCTTCATCACTTTCCTCATGGGCAGATGAAGTAAGGTTAGAGAGTACCAGTCTTATTTACATTGCAGACTTCCCTGTTATACAAGTGCCAATAACTGCACCAAGTTATCATCATGTAGACAGGCAGGAGGCTGGAAGAGCACAGCAAGCTAGGCAGCATCAGGAGGTGTAGAGGTCGACGTTTTGGGTGTAACTGTTCTTCAGAACTGGGGGTGGGTTACACCCAAAACATTGACTTCTCCACCTCCTGATGCTGCCTGGCTTGCTGTGTTCTTCCAGCCTCCTGCCTGTCTACTTTGGATTTCAGCATCTGCAGTTTTTTTATCCAACTTATCATCATGGCATCTTTCTGAATGGAAAAGGATTCTAATCTTTCTGTTAGGAGAGGCAATGGCCTAGTGGACTGTTAATTCAGAAACCCAGGTGATATTCTAGGAACCTGGGTTCAAATCCTACCAGAGCAGATTGCAGAATTTGAATTCAATAACAAAAGTCTGGAATGAAGGTCTAATGATCACCATGAATCCAGTGTCGATTGTCAGGTAGAGGCATTGTAGAGCAGACAGTCATCAATACACCATGCTTCTGTTGCCTGAACCAACCAGTATGGCCCCGATCCAGATTTGTGATTGCCTCTTGCATGTCGTGTAACTTCATTGCAGTGAGGGGACAGGATCTAGGCAGCAGGTCCTATGGCAGTATGGAAAGTATGAGGAATATGAGCAAGAGATGGACGAGGAGGGAGCGGAGGAACAGCAGCAGCTTGAAGTGGGGGAAGAGCAGGAGCAACATTGGTCAACAGTGTCTCAATAGTTCCCAGGTCTCCGAAGAAAACATATCCAGGAACATTCAACTTGAATTCATTTCTTCCTGAGCCTCACCCCCAGTACACCAACATAATCCTTGTTAATCCTACTGTCCTTTTCACCATTAACCAATGGGCTGCCTTTAGCTCAACCTTACTTCACTCCAAGTAAAAGCTTCAACACCAAATTCAGATTGACAAAACAAATCCAACCAACATCTCTATTTCGTGGATGTAATTAATAGAAATACAAACTTTTAGGGCTTGCCTTTGGTGTAATTTACTTATAATAAATGGAGTCAGAGAGGTATACAGCATGGAACCAGGTGCTTCAGCCCAACTCATCCAGGCTAACCAGGTTTCCTAAACTGAACTAGTCCCATTTGCCTGTGTTTCACCCATATCTCCCTAAACCTTTCCAATTCATGTACCTGTCCAAATGCCCTTAAAATGTTGTACCCACCTCTACCACTTCCCCTGGCAGTACATTCCATATATAAGCACCCTGTGTGTGACAACATTGCCGCTCAAGTCCTTTTTAAATGCTTCTCCTCTCACCTTAAACCTATGCCCTCTAGGTTTGGACTCCACTCTCAGGAAGTATTTCCTAGTGGCTAAAGCTTGGGTCCATAGAGCGACAGATCTTCCCTGAGACTGCAGCAGGTCACCAGGTTTTGAAGACCTACAGTCCATTCATATTCTGCATTTCCTAGGCAGCACCAGTTATAATAAGTTGAATAAAATATGAATGTAATTGTTATTTTGTTCACATCTTTCTTGTACTTTTGTAGCAGAACTTGACCTTTTTGTTATCAGTGGCTGTTTATAGCATAATCCAGGAATTATATTTTCACTCATCAATACACATTTACAATAAGGTTTTACCTCAGCGAAAGGCTTATTTTGCAGGGTTTTGTTCCTCTAACCCTCTTGGCAAAATAAAGTTTGAAAACAACCTTTCCAGCTGTCTCTGCAGTGAGAGACATAGTAAGTCTGCTCCTTGACGAATCCTCAGGGTACAGTTAAGAGAGAAGAAGGGAAGCCTGAAGGAAGGAAAAGATGAAGGAAATAGAGAAACTGCAAGGGGCAAGAGGGAGAAAGAACGGGAATAGAAATACAGGAAGACAAAGAGAAAAGATGGGGAAGCAAGAGGAGAAAAGAAATGGAAACTAAGAAAGGAGAGAAAGGGCAGGAGAAAGAGACAATAAAAAGAAATAGAGAACAGGCAGAGAAAGCCTTCAAAATATTGACTGTGTTCATTCAGGTGCAATCTTTGATCTCCTACATGCATTTACCATAATTTTGAAACAATAATAGTACTTCATTAAAATCTACATTCTTACTTTGTGAATCAGACCCTCCATCCATGACTCCATGTTTAACCTTCATATGACGAGTAAGATTGCCCTTCAGGGTAAATTTGCTGGGACAGTACAAACATTTGAATGGCTTGCTGTCAGAATGGAGATGCATGTGTCCCATCAAATTGTGCATCCGGTTAAACTCCTTCCCACACAACTGTCAACATAAATGAACAAACAATTTTAATTAGATTTCATTATTAATACTGAAGAAAGTACTGTCTTGTGATGATAAACAAGACAGAATTTTTTTTAGCCCAATGGTATGCTAGAAAAAATGTAGCTCTTGCCTTATTTCCATCTCCAAGACTTCTGTCAGTGTTGATATTGCTATGCCTCAATACTTAGAATTAGTTTAAAGGAATCTGTAAAACATTAGCAGTAAAGCTTTGCACTTGAGCTGTGGGACTCACTTGCTGTTAGATTAGTTGCCTTTTATTCTAACCTGAATACACAAAGAATTCAATACTTTTTATTGCACCAGGACTGCTTCCATATCCCCAAGAAACATGAAAAGTAAAGAGAATCACTGAACTGCATGTTGGAAATCGAGTGTGAAATTCCATATGCCTTTCATAGGAGAAAGCTATGTTAAAATTTGCATGAGAATCTCCACAATTTGTAAAATTTATTGCCTTTCTCTGTGGCAGGTTTGTTGGCTAGGGGTATTTAATGAGGCAGCAGAGTGGTGGGTGAGGAGCCTGCCACCTTCCCATAGTGGGAAGGTTCAGAGACATTCTCCCTGCCCACTGCCAATGGAGGCAGTCAATGGCAATGCATGCCACCTAAATGACTCATCCTGCCAATGCTGGAGTTACCATGCAGGGAGCCCAAAAACCAAACCCATGAGCAGTCGCTTATGGGCATCTTGCAGGGTCCTTCATTCTGGAAATAAGGAGTGGGTGTGGTGCCCAGGACAGCCAGTCCATTTACCGTTACTCACAACCACCCAGCCCATCGATCCATATCCTCGCCTTCCCCATCCTGCCATCATTCACCTGTGGACTGGGTTTATGATAATCCTGGTCCTTGGGTCAGTGTCATACTGGCAGCAGCTGCTGCCTTTCTGATAGTGTTGCCACCCTGTGTGAAAAACCAGTAATAATTGGAAATGAATGTACTGGTCATACTGGAGCTGTGTTTGGAGATACAAGATAAGTTGGACCAGTGTGTATGCCATTTGTGCGTTTTCCTGTTTTTTCCTTGCACTCAGTGGAGATGCTGGCCTTCAATTAACTGGTAACTCTCAGTGGGTGGTATTTCCACCTCCAGGGAACTTGACCCCACAAATGGTTCACTGCTTTCCAGTCAACTGCCTGGCATGACACTTGATGAAGTGGGTCTCTCTGAAAAAGTGGCGACACTCCTATCTTTGGTATCAGCAGATCAAGCAGATCTTTTCACATGCTGAGATGGCAGCAAAATACACTCCTGTAGGGATTGTGAACAATTCAACTTTTCTTCAGCCCTACTTTATCTTTTTCCCATAGGCCATAAATTTGCCTTCAGGGCTTTCATCCCACTTCCCCACTTTAGTTGCCTCTTCAAGGCGTTTTTCTTCCCTTTTTATTGGTGCTCCAGGAGGTGCAATTTCTCTTTATTGCATTTTCAACTTCACCCTTTTTTGCCAAAGGTCTTAAAGAGTCATAGAGTCATAGAGATGTACAGCACAGAAACAGACCCTTCGGTCCAACCCGTCCATGCCAACCCAATCTAGTCCAGATATCCCAACCCAATCTAGTCCCACCTACCAGCACCCAGCCCATATGTCTCCAAACCCTTCCTATTCATATACCCAAGCAAATGCCTGTTAAATGCTGCAATTGTACCAGCCTCCACCACTTCCTCTGGCAGCTCATTCCATACACGTACCACCATCTGCGTAAAAAAGTGCCCATTAGGTCTCTCTTTCCCCTCTCACCTTAAACCTATGCCCTCTAGTTCTGGACTCCCCGACGCCAAGGAAAAGACTTTGCTTATTTACCCTATCCATGCCCCTCATAATTTTGTAAACCTCTATAAGGTCACCCCTCAGCCTCCAACGCTCCAGGGAAAACAGTCCCAGCCTGTTCAGCCTCTCCCTGTAGCTCAAATCCTCCAACCCTGGCAACATCCTTGTAAATCTTTTCTGAACCCTTTCAAGTTTCACAACATCTTTCTGACAGAAGGAGACCAGAATTGCACACAATATTCCAACAGTGGCCTAACCAATGACCTGTACAGCCGCAAAATGACCTCCCAACTCCTGTACTCAATACTCTGACCAATAAAGGAAAGCATACCAAACGCCTTCTTCACTATCCTACCTACCTGCGACTCCACTTTCACGGAGCTATGAACCTGCACTCCAAGGTCTCTTTGTTCAGCAACACTACCTAGGACCTTACCATTAAGTGTATAGGTCCTGCTAAGATTTGCTTTCCCAAAATGCAGCACTTCACATTTATCTAAATTAAGCTCCATCTGCCACTTCTCAGCCCATTGGCCCATCTGGTCCAGATGCTGTTGTAATCTGAGGTATTGCCAGGAGTCAGGTAATTCTCATGGGTTGTCACCCAGGAAAATGAGCAATAGCAAGTTGAGCCAGAGACAGAAATCACCCCCACACCCAACAGCCCTGGAGGAAGGTTCAGTTCACATTGAGCTTGAGTGTTATAGATCGAGAGACCTGAGCAAACCAGCTAAGGGCTTAAAGTGAGATGGAGGTGGCACTTTCCTAGTAGTTTCAATCTCTGAGTTAATTTATAATCAGAATAAAACCAAACAATGTTAGTCTCTAAATAAAAGCAAAATACTGAGGATGTTGGAGATCTGAAATAAAAACAGAAAGTTTCTGAGGAATACAGTAGGAATTGAAGAAGAGTCATACTGTACTCAAAAGTTAACTCTCTTTCTCTTTCCACAGATGCTGGCAGATCTGCAGAGTTTCTCCAGCACTTTGTTTTTATGTAGTTTTAGTTCTAATTGTTTGAAATACAAACAAGTTGAAATATCACCAACTGATACATTGTATTTAATGATTGATCTAAAAATGACTGAAATCCATGTCAATTTCCCAAACATCAGGTCTCAGAAGAGACACTGATAACACATCAGGAACCTTTCCACAATTCAGGAAGCATCATAGAGGAGTCAACAGATGCATGTTTGACCACCTCCTAATGGTTACTTATGGAATACCATTTTTAAGAGCTGTCTAGAAAATGTTGCTTTATGAGAGACGGAAAACTTGTACAAAGGGAGAAAGTACTGATATGACACTGAGGCAACATTATTACTACTATATTACTAATACTAAGATGTTACTGAGGAACTGTTATTTTACTAATATTGATAAATTACTGAAGATATACACCTGAGGATATCAGGCTTGAGAAACATCAATTTCAGACAAGACTGAACCCTTTAACCTTGCTTTGAAAATTTGCACTGAAATTTGCACATTTACCTGAATAAAAATAGTTAAAGTACAATTTCAACCATCTGTAATTTAACTAGTTTAAGTTTGTATGATCTTACAATTCATGGCAAGAAGGGACCATCAAAATTCTAAATATAGTTGCAAATCTCAAGGATTAAAATCTCTGGGAATAGAAGATTACAAAACAATGCTGCTTTCTTCATTATGAATTCTTTTGGAGAGGTTTCTGTGTTCTCAAAGAGAGAGGGAGCAAGTCTGTGTACTGTCCAAAAGGACCGTGAGAAAACAGGAAGTTTTAAGGAGTACAAGAGAAAGCGAGATGAAATCTATTTGCAGAAAGTTCCCTAGGGACATGAAACTATTGTTAAGCAGGCAGTCAGTGCAGCAATATCCTTCCTTCTGCTGAAGAGGAGCTTCATGCCAAAAGGCATCTATCTGGTCACTGTTTTAACCCATACCAGCCAGGGTCAGATGGAGGTCTTCGCCTCTCTTCATTAGCTATTTAATCAGCTGATAATGTTCTTGCTGCAATCCTAAAATAATGTTAGTTGTCAAACTTATAAACAGATGTAATTTAAGAATGTTGTTAACACTTCATCTTTCCCAGCTCATAAAATGCATTGCCTGGTGTTGCAATGCAATCGCCATTAATTTTGCACAGATATTCTAATGCTGAATAATTATTGCAGTAATACAGATTGAATAAAGTATTATTTACTGTAAGTTGAGAGTATGTTGCTGGAAAAGCACAGCAGGTCGGGCTGCTCATTTCTGATGAAGGGCTCTGGCCCGAAATGTTGATTCTCCTGCTCCTCGGATGCTGCCTGACCAGCTGTGCTTTTCCAGCAACAAGCTCTCAACTCTGATCTGCAACATCTGCAGACCTCGCTGTCGCCTATTATTTACTGTAATACTGTGAGATAAGCTTGTGAATAGCACCTCAACTTGCTGTTGATGTAAAGACTTAAAAGTATATTTTATTTGGCCTTTTTAGTTTCTACTTATTTTCCATTTTCTTGGTATGATGTGAACAACAGTAAAAATAGTTGGGAAGGTACAGAGAAGATAAAAAAAATCAGAATCTCAATGTCAAAGAAACGTTTTACAATTTGCCTCTTAACCCTTAAATGGCAACTTCAGAATCTCATTAGTGAGCATTGACAAACATATTTCCATGCATTTGCCTCCCATTAAAACCCCAAATCACCTTATTTATTTGATGCTTTCAGTTCTCCATCTACTTCCCCAAGAAACTAAACAGTTTGAATTCCTGACATGTAAGTCAGTGCAGGCACCTGGCAACTGCAGCTCGTCAAATGCTCATCCTGACCATCATCTACTGTTTCTTTACGGCAATGTCCCTACACGCTTCGTGGATGCAATCTCCCTCGATCCCTCATTCAGGTCAGCAGTCACATCACAGCACCATGCCTACCTTCTGACCAATTCAAACACCACTCCAACACTGCAACACTTTGGATCTCAGGGTCACCTACAACTTGCATTCCTCTGCCAGGGCATTTTGCACTTGGGGGTATACAGAATGCATCGCATGGCTCATATCTTACTTTCTTAGTCCTCACTGACTTCATGTGCCCCCTCATGGAGGCACTCTACTCATCACATTGCTTTCTTAGCACACCCTCACTGACTTCAGCACTACCTAACAGGCGACCAGTCTGAGTGGGAAGACTGCCTCTACAGCTTGCATTATCTTTTAGCACGGAAGAAGAGGCGAGGTAGCCTGTCACAGTGGGGAGAACTGTACAGTCTAGGGGGTGGTTATGATGTTGTCTGGCAATGGGTTACGTCAGTGTCACGCCTGTAGCATGTGCCAGTCACCTACCCAGCAAATACAGTACCTGTGCTTCAAACAAATAGCCACTTGTGAAAATCAAAGGGGGGCACCCCTTTGTGGACTGAAGGGGTACTATAATGAGTTAGGGAATGCTACCACAGTCAATCAAAGGGATCATCTGCTTCAAGCCTAGGGTTTGCCATGGTCATCAGGTATTTGGATCTACCAGAGAGTGGGGATGCATCCAGGGTTGGGCCATGGTCTGTCCTGCAAGTCAGGTACAGCCTGTACAAACATTACAGGTAGGTCAGTCGAGATGCTGTGGAGACATCATTCTGGGTCTAGGCTGTATTCAGTCAGGGCTGTCCTGCCAAGTCAGTCCAGGAAGTGGGCCATGGCCAATCCTGGGGCTTTGCTCAATAATCATTGGAGGTAATCCATGGGGAAAGTCTTGGGGAACGTCGGAAAGTCAAATCTGGAAATAAGTGGATTCTGACTGTCAAAACAAGCTATTCTAGATGGAGGGATAGGACCTCATAGACAATAGGATGGGGTTGGTAGCTCAGGAAGAGGGGAACACTTTGCAGTTTATGGCCACTCTGGAATCTGCATCAGGTTATAGGGCCATCAAGGATGTGGGACTTTCCAAAGTCATGGGCTCAAATTGGGCATATTAAATGGAATTTGAAGGGATTCAACAGAAACAGGGAGACTGAAAGATTATGAGGGCAATAGGGATACATGAAAGGGAGCTTGAAGGATGGGAGAATATTCTGCGTCCCAGGTGGAGCATGCAACTCATTCATAACAACATGAAGCTGAAACTTTGTCACAAGAACCAACTAAGCAATTACTGAACAAAATAGCTCACACTGGTTACAGTGGGTGGAGTAAGTCACTATTTTGTTCTTTGGAACAAAGTTAAATGTTTGGAGTTCGAGTACTCCTAATAATTCTGCCTCCACTGATTCAGTATTGCCATCCAAATGGCTTCAGTTTTCACTTCATCAGCAAGACCTTCATTGTCCAAGAATGTACACATTCTAAATCTTAGCCTCACGTATTGTGAGCATCACATTCTGTGCACTAATCACCTCCTTGCCATGTCAAAGATACAACTGTAATCAGCCAAAGGCACTTCAAAGCAGAACCTGAAGTTCCATTTCCCAAACACAGTTCAAAGCAAGCACTGGATAATAATACTTCATGGTTGGCAGAGTTCTCACACTGAAATGTCAGTGTGAAAGGACATGGCTAGGATGTGGAAGGGAGCATTTTAGTTCTGGGGGTTTAATGTGCTTTACTAGCAGAATTCTAATCCCAATGTAACTTGAAAACTTTGGTTGTGCAAAGCATAAATGGATAATATTATACTTCAGACTTCCTTATTTACACATAACAATGACTCCTTGGAAACACTCCGTGCCGCTATGTGTGACGGCTTAATATGAGGCTTCATTGTGATGGATGTGAGGACTGACGAATTCCTTAAGTAAACTTGTGATAATTGCCTGACATTCCTCACAGATTATCTGTCACATGTAGATCACTGCGGCTGGAATCCTGATTGGCATGATGCATTGATCACTGACTTTGCAGATCTCTGCAGTCAAGGGAGTCTGTAACTTGAGATAAGTAATCCCTGATGATTGCAATGTCTTTCACAGGATTTCTGAACAGGCTACTCATCACTTACATTGCTGTGACTTAACCTGGTCCAAAAGTGAAAATCATACGAAAGCACATATTTTAACACAAAACCAATAGGTTATCCATAAAGATGTCTCACCCATGCCACCTTTGTACCATCATTAAGTTTTTCTTTTCCTCAGCGTAGTACAACATTTAAGGCTTCCGTAGCTGGGCTGGACAGAGCCAACTCTATGATTCACGCTGTTGGCCTTGAAGTCTTAGATGGTGGTCCCTATGTACTCTCTGTGCCCAGGCCTTCTGAAAGCAGACTCACACACCCCAGCTAGGAGATCTGGAGCCCCTGGGTTCACAGATTGAGTAAGATGGAGGGGGCAGTCCTGAAAGATGACACGGTGGGCCAGCACCCTATCTATCTCAGAGGAAAGGACATATAGTGCAAGGTGCCCTCTCTCCTTGACAATGATGTTGAGCACTTAATGGCTAGAGAGATGCAATGCAGGTCTATGTGCATATCTGGCAGACAAGAGTATGTTGGACATGGATCTCTGTGACAGTTCCCAGCCTGGAGACAGCCAGAAGCATGGATACTGGAGTACATGCTGTTTTGATAACATTGGCTGTCTTCTCCACCTTTAGAAATAATAGTAAAAGTTTCTTTCAGTACATAAGAAACAAACGACAGGCAAAAGTAGACATTGGGCCACTTCAAACTGATGCAGGAAGCCTAGTGATGGGAGATAAGGAAATAGCAGGAGAACTTAACAAGTACTTTGCGTCAGTCTTCACAGTGGAAGACATG
This sequence comes from Chiloscyllium plagiosum, assembly GCF_037043375.1. NCBI lineage: Eukaryota > Metazoa > Chordata > Chondrichthyes > Orectolobiformes > Hemiscylliidae > Chiloscyllium > Chiloscyllium plagiosum. The sequence goes on from NW_028270140.1 coordinate 117,241,884, forward strand.
AGTAATATCCCAAAAATTAAAGGGTGTCACGGGGCTGAGTTGAGTATGGTTGCCATTACGAAAGAGATAATGCTAGAAAAGTTAAAAAGTCTTAAAATTGATAAATCTCCTGGCCCCGATGGGATACACCCTAGAGTTCTGAGGGAGGTGGCTGAGGAAATAGCAGAGGCATTGGTTGAGATCTTTCAAGAGTCACTGGAGTCAGGAAAGGTCCCGGATGATTGGAAGATGGCTGTTGTAACCCCCTTGTTCAAGAAAGGATCAAGGCAAAAGATGGAAAATTATAGGCCAATCAGCTTAACCTCGGTTGTTGGTAAAATTCTAGAATCCATCATTAAGGATGAGGTTTCTAAATTCTTGGAAGAGCAGAGTCTGATTAGAACAAGTCAACATGGATTTAGTAAAGGGAGGTCATGCCTGACAAACCTGTTGGAATTTTTTGAAGAGGTAACAAGTAGGTTAGACCAGGGAAACCCAGTGGATGTGGTCTATCTAGACTTTCAAAAGGCCTTTGATAAGGTGCCACACGGGAGGCTGCTGAGCAAGGTGAGGGCCCATGGTGTTTGAGGTGAGCTGCTGGGATGGATTGAGGATTGGCTGTCTAACAGAAGGCAGAGAGTTGGGATAAAAGGTTCTTTTTCAGAATGGCAGCCGGTGACGAGCGGTGTCCCGCAGGGTTCGGTGCTGGGGCCACAGCTGTTCGCATTATATATTAATGATTTGGATGAGGGAACCGGGGGCATTCTAGGGAAGTTTGCCGATGATACGAAGTTAGGTGGACAGGCAGGTAGTACTGAGGAAGTGGGGAGGCTACAGAAGGATCTTGACAGGTTGGGAGAGTGGTCCAGGAAATGGCTGATGGAATTTAACGTGAGCAAGTGCGAGGTCTTGCACTTTGGCAAAAAGAATAAAAGCATAGACTACTTTCTAAATGGTGAGAAAATTAATAAAGCCAAAGCACAAAGGGATCTGGGAGTGCTAGTCGAGGATTCTCTAAAGGTAAACATGCAGGTTGAGTCCGTGATTAAGAAAGCGAATGCAATGTTGTCTCTTATCTCAAGAGGGTTGGAATATAAAAGCAGAGATGTACTACTAAGACTTTATAAAGCTCTGGTTAGGCCCCATTTGGAGTACTGTGTCCAGTTTTGGTCCCCACACCTCAGGAAGGACATACTGGCACTGGAACGTGTCCAGCGGAGATTCACACGGATGATCCCTGGAATGACAGGTCTAACATATGAGGAACGGCTGAGGATACTGGGATTGTATTCGTTGGAGTTTAGAAGATTAAGGGGAGACTTAATAGAGACAAAATAATACATGGCTTGGAAAAGGTGGATGCTAGGAAATTGTTTCAGTTAAACGAGGAGACTAGGACCCGTGGACACAGCCTTAGAATTAGAGGGGGTCATTTCAGAACAGAAATGCGGAGACATTTCTTCAGCCAGAGAGTGGTGGGCCTGTGGAATTCATTGCCACGGAGTGCAGTGGAAGCCGGGATGCTAAATGTCTTCAAGGCCGAGATTGATAGATTCTTGTTGTCTCGAGGAATTAAGGGCTACGGGGAGAACGCTGGTAAGTGGAGCTGAAATGCGCATCAGCCATGATTGAATGGCGGAGTGGACTCGATGGGCCGAATGGCCTTACTTCCACTCCTATGTCTTATGGTCTTATGGTCTTATGGTCTTATCGACTGCCTCTCCCAAATCTGCTCTCTGATTCTGTGTCCATGCAGTTTGACAAAGTCTTTAATGGTTGAGATGATGGAATTGTCCCCTACCTAGGGCTGAGCAGGTGCCTGGTATCTGTCGGTTTTCTGAGTGTCAGAGAGCTGGGACACTTCTTCCTCAACCAGCTGTGGAGCTATTTCAGTGATGTGCTCACCAGCCTGACTTCAATAGAGTACCCACTGAGGGGAAGGTGCCTGGCTGGGTGCAGGGTGCAAACTTGCCCTTGCTTCCTCGGAGAGTTCGGAGCAGCGGGGAGGTGGAGGTGAAGATGGAGGTGGAGGTGGAGCTAAGAAGATCTGTGCTAGCTCATTGGGTGCTGCTGTTCCCTGCATAACAGAACATGGAGAACTAGTTGTGTAACAGGGACAAAAGTGTGTGCAGTTAGCACCAGGAGAGCTACGGAGCATAATGAAGCTTACTGGGTTGATTGTCTATTAAGTTTTCCCCAACCTCATATCAGTGTCTTCCCTTCTGGCTAATTCTTGAATTTTCTCCTCATAGGGGATGAAGTGCCTGATGTTCATCACAGTTCTGCACTACTATTTCCTACTCTCCACCACTCTTGATCCTCGTACATGGGTCAATTCTTTCTGGAATGAATGAGACAAAGGGAAGATTAAGTCTGATGAAAGTGAACTTAGTGACAATGCATGAGCTGGATAGGTGACCCTGGTGAGTGAGCAGGTAGTGCAGTTTAGTAGTTTGGGAAACTGTGTTAGATGAGATCTGTTTAATGGTTTATGATACATTTAATAGTGAAAGTTATAGTCCAAGGTCCTTGGTGAGATATAGGTGCAGTAGCTGAGTCCACCTGAGTGGTGGCCCTGTAAGTGTGAGGTAGCAGAGGATGCTACTTACTCTTGCAGAAGATCCTTGGCCTTTTTCCTGCACAGCTGGGAATCCTGCTTCAGCCTCGATCTGGACTGCTGGCTGTGTCTGCTGGAGTTACTTCCTGTGATGGACAGCCCTACCCTCCACCATCCAGTTTACCAGCAACTCCAGTCCCCTCTCAAGGAAGTGGGATGTGACCTTTCCTTTCTGTGCCACAATGAGCCACTAGCAGAGTGTGAGGGCCAGTTCCTAATTTGCAGTGTCTGAAGTGGATACACAGCTGGTCTTTAAATCTGACATTGTGCATGAATGACAGAAGGATTCCGAGCAGTGGTGGGCACTTCCACCCCTTTGGCTGCGAGATTCCATAAGAAGAGCCCACTTCCATAATTTGTAAGAGAAGCAGCGGAAGATTGCAGGAGAAAGGTCACTCTGAGCCATCATGGATCCAGTGTCATAAATCTCACATGACAAAAGGCTTTAACTGCAAGCAGGAAAATTCCACCCCACGTAGGTTAGCTAAGTATTTCATTCCCTTTTTGTTCTGTGCATGTCACAAATACAAGCCACACAGATAGTGCTGCTCTTATTTCTAGACTTCTTTCCAAAATAGATTGTTATTTGCATGAGGAGAATGAGACTCTGTCACAGTAACGAGGAAGGTGAAGGCAGAGTATTTCAATCCTCCCTCCAAGTGACTCTCCATGAAATAGCTATGGTAATCTTAAACTCTTGCCTGAATGCTTCCTTAAATCTACTGCTTTGTTTAGCAGGGCCAGAATGCCATTTGTCAGCTCTGTTTGGAACAAAACTTTTCTGTGATATACAGCCTTGTCATGATATTATGAATAGGTAAATTAATTTAAATGCTAATATTTCACAGTGTGATTTCACTTCTGGAGAAGATGCCCATCCATTCCCTGCTTACAAAACTTATTTACTGTTGACCTGATTATTAATAATGTCCTAATTTGTCTGGCTGTTCTCTTTTTACTAAATGATTAATAATGCTTGCCTTGAGATTTGTTTCGGACTTTCTCCCTTTTGTATCATAGCCCCTAATGTTATTTTGCATAGATACCATGTTTGTAATCCTCCATTGTAAAAGTTGTTGCCCCAATACAAAATCTCTCAAGTGAAATTACAGTGATGATATTTTAAGTTTACATGTACTAAAACAACGTTTGAGTTTAATATACCATGTGATCCATTTGAATTCAAGAAGCAAAGCTTTAGAAATAAATCCAAGCTGTTTCTGATTTTTAAAAAGTACGTAAAAAGCTGTTCTGTAAAAAAATTTGAGCAAATGTAAAAATTATTATCTGTGGCAAGTAACAGTCTTCTAAATATGTAGTGAGATTTGAGGCCTCAGAAGCTTGGCAAATATGTGCATCAAGTCTATTCAACTTTTGATTTGTATCTAGATTTTAAATGCTTCATGTCATTAGCATACCCCGGTCACCAGATAATCTTTGCAAAACTCCCCCATACAGAAACAAATCTACTTTTAGAAACTGTTTTTAGAGTATGTTACATATTTAGTTACTGAATGATATGGTGGTGTTTATTCATATCATTCAACTGCCTGAATACCCATAAGCTAAATGATGTTGGCCTCAGTCACTTTTATTTTAGCAAATCCTCGCCATTTACCTGCAGCCAATTTCTATCAGTCACGACTCATAGTGAACAATCCTAGCTTTGTCTCATTCTCACTTAGCACTGTTGGAAGCCTCACAACCACATTGTACAACTTGCAAACCGAGGCAAACCATGACAACCACATCACCCCAGCAGATTCCATTGGACACATTGATACTCAGGACCATAAAACGAAGGGGCCGAAGTAGGCCATTTGAACCATCTGTTCTGTCATTCAATGTGCAGTCCTCACTTTCTCCTGGTCTGATAATGCTCAATTTTCCTGACTTTCCAACAAAACCCTTGATTCCCTTATTGATTAAAAATCTATAAGCCTCAGTCTTGAATATACCTAATGACCCAGCCTCAACAGCCCTCTGTGGTAAAGAATTCCACAGATTCGCTAGCCACTGAGAGGAGAAATTGCTCCTCATCTGTATCTTAAATATGCAACCCCTGATTCTGAGATTATGTTCTCTGTTTATAGACTTGCCTGTGAATTAAAACAATTTTTCCACATCCTTATGTTTCCGTCACCTTTCATCCTTAGAAACACAGAATACAGAAAAGGCCCCTTGGCCCATCAAGTCCGTCTCACCAAAAATATACTACTATGTAGACTAGTCCCACTTTCCCATTAGGTCCAGGAATTGAATGTTATGACACTTCAAGTGCTTATCCAAGTACCTTTTAAAGGTTGTGAGGTTTCCTACTTCAACTATCCTCCCAGGCAGTGCATTCCACACCCCAACACCCTCTGGTTGAAAACCTGAAATCCTCTCTAAACCTTCTGCCTTTCAATTTAAAATTATACCCCCTTGTTATTCACCCTTCAGTTAAAGAGAACAGTTATCTCCTATTCACCCTGACCATGCCCTTCCTAATCCTGTACATCAGGTCCCCTTTCAACCTTGCCTGCTTCAAAGAACACGACCTGAGCCATCCAAGCTCTCTTCATTGCTGAAACACTCCATCCTGGGCAACATCCTAATGAATCTCCTTTGCACCTGCTCCAGTGTAATCACATCTTTCCTGTACTGTGATGACCGTAACCGCAAACAATACTCCAGTTATGGCCAAACAAAAGCTCTGTACTGCTCCAAACTGCCCTCCCTGCTCTTATAATCTATGTCATGACTGATAAAGGCAAGCTTCCTATATGCCTTCTTATTGACCCTATAAGTCTATCCTATCACTTTCAGAGATCTGAGGATAAGAACCCCAAGATGCTTCGAGCTTCCTAGTGTCTTGCCATTCATTGAGTAAATCTTTGTCTTGTTCCTTCTTCCAAAGTGCATCACTAATCAGGATTTAGTTCCATCCACCATTGATCAATCCTCTATCCGTGTTAATATATGACCCCAACAACATGGATTCCTGATTCACTAAGTGACCTTACATTCAGTACTTTTTTAAATGCATTTTGGAAATTCAAATATTCCATTGATTGGTTCTCTATCTATCCAGCTTGCTATCTCTTCAAAGAACTCTCACAAATTTGTCAGGCATAACTTCCCCTTCATGACTCTTCTTGATTATGTTATGTGTTTTGAAGTGCCCTACAATCACATCCTTTATAATCTTTATTAGATTCCCTACAGTGCAGAAACGGGCCCTTTGGCTCAACCAGTCCACACCGACCCTCCGAAGACTAACCTGCCCAGACCCATTTTCCCTCTGACGAATGCACCTAACACTACACACAATTTAGCATGGCCAATTCACCTGGCCTACACAATCTTTGGATTGTGGGAGGAAACCAGAGCACTCAGAGGAAACTCACGTAGGAACGGGGAGAATGTGCAAACTCCACACAGACAGTTGCCCAAGGCTGGAATTGAACCTGGGACCCTGGTGCTGTGAGGCAGCAGTGCTAACCACTGAGCCACCCAGTAACTAGACTATAATAGACTAACATTTTTCCAATGACAGACTTTAATCTAAGCAGTCTATAGTTACCTGTTTGTATCCCCCTCCCTTTTTGATAGGATATTGCATTTGAAGTTTTCCAATCCTCTGGGATTTTTCCAGGATCTGATAGCTCTTAGAAAATTATGACTGGTGCATACACTATCTCTGTAGCTACTTCCTTTAATCTCCTAGCTGGTAACCCATGAAGTCAAGGCCTTTAGCTTCATTACTTTGCCTTGTACATTTTCACTTGTGATAATTATTGTGTTTATTCCCCATTCCCCCTTTGATTATTTAGCATTTTTGCAATGCTACAGGTATCATCTACTATGAAGACTCTGCAAAGCATTTGTTCAATTTGTTTGCCATTATTATTTTATCAGCCTCATTCTCCAAGCAGTCTGTACTCACTCTGGCATTTCTCTTCTTTTTTGAATATTCATAGAAGCTCTTACTTATTTTAATATTGCTGACTAGTTTACCTTCAAAATGAATTTTTCCCTCTTTATTTCTTTCTTTGGACATTTTTAAAATCTTCCTAATCCTATGACTTACAACTAATCTTTGCCACAATGTAGTATTTTTCTTTCAATCTGATACTATCCTTAACTTCCTTGGTTAAGTTTAGTTGCTTTACCCCCTTCCTAGAATCCTTCTTCCTCTCTGGAATATTTCTTTGTTGTGAATCATGAACTATTTTCTTAAATGTCTTCCTCAACCATCTTTTTTGTTCAACCTGTCTCTCAGACCATTCCACCAAAACGTACGCTCATTCCTTTATGGTTACCTTTATTTAAGTTAAGCATTGTTGTTTCTGACCCCAGTTGCTCACTCTCAAACTGAACACTAAATTCAATAGGTTATGGTCACAAATTCCCTCTCTCTTGCAGGACATGGTACTGCAAAACTGGAGGCAGCTGGAAGTGACCTGAGAGAGAGTGGCATGCTGGCATATCATGAAACCACATGAGGAGACACTGCAGTCATTATTGGAATGAATATTGCTGAGGCCATGACTAGAGGGAGGGCTGAAACTATTAAAGACAATGCTACCATGATGAGACACTGAGCAAATACTGTAGATGCCATAAAAGATTGAGGTGAAAAACATTGATGGGGCAACCTAAGAACAAAACTGAAATACAATTTAAGAGCTGTGAATGCTGAAGATCTGAAATAAATACAAAGTCCTGGTTGAAGTAGGACTGGAGTTTGGTCCCCTTATATAAAGAAAGATATTATTTCATTAAGTTTAGAAGACTGAGAGGTAATCTTAGTAAAACATATGGGACTCTTAAATGGCTTGACAGGTTAAATGCTGAGAGGATGTTTCCCCTCATGACAGAGTCTAGGACTAGAAGGCCCAGTCTCACAATCTTTGGCTTTCTTAACTGATCCACATTTTTTCCATTTATTGTTAAATTTGTAATAGATTATAATTTCTAAAATCATGCCTACTACCAAGATTAAACTATTTGGCTGGTAGTTACTGACATTATTGTAACACACTTTTTCAACAAGGCTATATGATTTGCAATTCACTAGTCCCCTTGCCCCATTTCTGTAACCAGGGTGGATTTAAAGAATTTGCTAAGGTCTCCACAATTTCTAATACTATTTCCTTTGGTATCTTGGATGCATGTCACCTCGTTCTGGTGACAGCCTTTAAGTACATCCAGTTTTTCTAATACTTCCTTTGAACCACTTTTTAGTCCATCCAGTGACACAACTACCTCTTTTTTCACTATGACTTGAGCAGAGCTTCTTCATCAGTAACAACAGATGCATGTATTTAGGCCCATAACTGGCTCCACTTCTCCTCATGCCATGCTTTTATTATTTAAAAATGTATCGAAAGACTTTGGAATTTTTTAATGTTAGCTGCCAATCTATTTTCATCTTCTCCTTGTACTTCTCTTGTCTTCTTTTTCTTCCTTCCCTTTGCATACTCAACCCATTTCTATTTCTATTTCCATTCAACATGTGTAATATGCATTTTTTTTCCATCTCATCTCTTTCATTATCCATGCAGCTCTGGGTTTATTTCTCATGGAATTGTTTCTTGTCTGTTCCTGAACTAACTCCTCTCTACAAGTGGCCAATAGTTTTGTTTTCCAATCCATGATTTCATTTTACCAGGATCCAATCCATTCTCACTCCATTGATGTTGACTCTCTCCTAATTAATTATTTTTATTCTAATGGATCCTTGACCATTTTCAAAGCTAACCTGAGCCTAATGATGTTGTGGACATTGTCCAAAATTATTACCATATGTACATCTAATTTGTTTAAATCGTCTCATTGCCCAAAAACAAATCCAACCATGCTACCTTTCTTGGACTGAAAATATGCTGATACAGAAAATTCAGTTTAGAAATCCTTCCTCCTCTCTTTCTTTCAAAATCTATCTGAGGAAAATTTAAGTCTTCAATTACTACTACAGCATATTTTTTGCACCGTTATGTAGGCTGCTTGCAAACGTATTCCTCAATGTTGTTCCCACTAGTTCAATTCTGGCAGATACCTCTGATAACCATCCTTTTGTCCATCTGACCCTCCTTAAAACTAGAGATTGAAATCAGAAACTCAGCAGTGTGGGGAATCCAACCTGGACACCACCACTTCTGGATACTTCCAGAACTTTAAAATAATATTTTGTCGGATAGGTGTGTGTTGCCAGGAAGGTCATCTTTTTCATCCCTAATTGCCCTTGAACTGAATGGTCTACTGGTCCCTTCAGTTAAAAGTTAACCTCATTGCTGTGGGTCTGGTGTCACATGTAGGCCAGACAGGTAAAAACGGTAGATTTTCTTCACTCAAGGATATTAGAACGAGGTGGGTTTTTATAATGATATTTGTGTGGTTCCCATTACTAAAGTTAACTTTATTCTCCAGTTTCATTGGCTGAATTTCAATTCCACAAGATATCACAGTGGGTTTTGAACCAATGACCTGGATCTTAAAACTGGACCTCTGAGTTCCTGCACGACAACACCCCATGCTCCAAAAGAGAGATCACCTTTTGTCATTTCATTATGCTTTTTCTATTTTGCACTAATTATGGCATACTTTATAGTTACTCTTTAATTTTATGGCCTTGATTAGTGTAACAAATCACTTTGTATCATGTGATGTGTGATAATGGCATTCCCATTATTTTGGGCCGACCTTTAATTGCACGATAAGTATATGAAGATTGACTTATGACATTTTAGTCATAGTGAATTTCCTTCAAAATATTTAACACCGTTAATGCTGACGATCAAATCTAATGATTTGAAGCCTATTTGAAATTTGAGCATTGGATTATTGCTCTCAAAGTAATACACACAGATCATTCAGCAGCAACAGTCTGTTAGCCTGCAAACGTTCTAAAATAAATACAAACCTTGCATTTGAAAGGTTTGATGTCAGAGTGGACAATCATGTGTGCCTTCAATGTTTGTTTCTGCACAAAGCTCTTGAAGCAAAGATGGCACTGGTAGGCTCGGATGTTGGTGTGAATAAGGACATGTCGCTTCATGTTGGCCAGCAACGTAAACTCACGTCCACAGATTCCACATTTATGCTCCTTTACACCCTGAAACAAGAAATAAAAAGGGGAACCAGTTCAGTGCAGGAATTCCCCTGATGGATCTCATGTTGTGCTTTCAAATGCATGGATACTGTGTAATTTTCCAGAGTTGTTGACTCTGAAAAATTGATTTGAAATCTCCACCACAAAGAAGAAGTGAAAGCCTTATGGTTAGTTCTTTTTTTCTCCCTCTCATCTCCTTTTCTAAAAGCCTTGATACATGCAGCCGCACAGTTCCATTAGTGCCTGCAAATACCTCTTCCAATACTTATTCTTCACATGTGAGTCCAGAACAAAGGGCTTGATATTCTGTCCTGCTCCACACGGCATCTCCAATGTTACTGCTGAGGTAGAATACAAAATAGAGTGGAAGTTCTGCATGACATAATGAAAGGGATCATAGGATAATACAGCACAGAGTAGGCCATTCAGCCTATTATGCCTGTATCATCTCATTGATTGGACTATTCAGTTTGTCCAATGCTCCAGCTCATTCCCATAGCCATTTCAAAGAATATAATCATTTCCTTTTTGGAAGGAAAAGAGGATAGGAAGGTATTATCTATAGTTTGTATTTGTGGTGCTTAAATATACAACATTCACTATTGAGAGCAGGAACAAGTGTCTGACAAAATTAATTTGACTGGTTCCATTATTTTGTATATGTAGAATTACACAAGATATTGAATAAACATGCGGGTAATGATGGGAGCTGAAGCTTCTGAAGAATTTGTCATGAACAGCAAAAAGCAAAACAATTTTAAGACATCTCAGCACCAGCTGCTTTCCTCTTCCTGTTGCGCACTAACCAGAGGTGCAATGTTCATTCTATCTACCAAACTTGCAGGCATGTTTATATCCTGTCCTCTTTCAATCAACTTCCTTAACTTTTCTTTTGTCAATTGCTGGTAACTATAACCCTCTGGAGGGAAAGCAGCAACAGTCTCAGGGGGTTAACTACAAGAGGCGGGTCCCTTCCTGTTGTGTTCGTGTATGTTTAGTAGTAGATTTAGCAAGAAAACAATCCAAGTGATCTCTCAGAGCTGCACTGCTCTGCTGTGCTCTCTAAGTCGAAGGGGAAATATTGAATGTAGCAGGTAATCAAGGGAGAGAGCACAACGATAGGACTTTTTAAATTTAACATAATTTAACATAATTGCTTTTCAAATTAAAAGAACAACAGCAATCTTAATTTTAAAAGATAACATTATGAGAAACAACATCAGAAATTGCTGGAAAAAATCAGCAGGTCTGGCAATATCTGTGGAGAGAAAGAGTTAAGATTTCAAGTCTAGTGAAGATGGGGTAGGGGAGAGGGCAGGAGTAAACGATAGGTGGAGATGGAGCCCAGAGAGTGAGAAAAACAGTTGGGCAGGTGAATGGGTAAAGATCAGCCTAGGAGAATGAACATAGCTGCTAATGGGGATCATTAGTAGCTGATGATGGGTTGTTAGTGGTAGCAGCCCATGTCAAGGCCTGGTATATGGGATTGGGAAATTAGAAACAAAATGAGAAATTGCTGGAAAAACTCCATGCTTTGCTGGAGCATTGCAGAAATCCTGAGAACGTGTTTCCTGGCCAACATCTCTGTCTCAGGCTTGCTGCAGTGCTCCAGTACATGCTGGAAACAGCACCTCATCTTCCGCTTGGGAACTGTACAGCCTTCTGGACTTAATATCAAGTTCGACACTTTTAGGGTTTAAGGTACCTTTCCCTATGTCCTTACCTCAACTCCCATACACTTGGCCTTAACATCACATGGGCTGCTATTATTACATAATTTCAACTACTAATGATCCCTGCTATTCATTCTCGCAGGCTGGCCTTTATCCACTTGTTTCTCTGTCCAACTATTTTTCTCTCTGTGGGCTCCATTTCCACCTATGGGGCAGCTCCTCAGGTGCTGCCTGACCTGCTGTGCTTTTCCAGTGCCACATTTTATTGACTCTCTCCAAATATAAATATCAATTAGAGAAACAAGATTTGTACGTTAGGCATTAACTCACTTCCTGACTGCCCAGGCACAAGTCAGGAATGTGATAAAAAAAAACTCCCCACTTGCCTGTATGGGGCCTGCTCAAGAACACTCAAGAAGCTTAGAAAATGCAACCCACTTAATTGGCATCACATCCACTCGCTCCAGCACCAAAACTGAGTAACAGCAGTGTGTACTATCTACAGGTTGAACTGCAAGGCTCTTTAGGTAAGAAAGTAAGTTGCAATGAAGAAATAAGAAATTTATAAATGGATATGGATAGGTAAGTTTTTAGTTCAAGATTGGACAGATGGAGTTTGACGTGGATAAATGTGACGTTACCATTTTGATTAGCGAAATAGAAAGCAACTTGTCTCAGTGGTTAGTACCGCTACCTCACAGCACCAGGGTCCCAGGTTCAATTCCAGCTTTGGGTGACTGCCTGTGTGGAGTTTGCACATTCTCCCTATGTCTGCGTGGGCTTCCTCCCACAGTCCAAAGATGTGTAGGCCAGATGAATTGGCCATGCTAAATTGCCCATAGTGTTAGGTGCATTAGTCAGAAGAAAATGGGTCTGGGTGGGTTACTCTTCAGAGGGTTGGTGTGGACTTGTTGGGCTGAAGGGCCTGTTTCCACACTGTAGTGAATCTAATGTAAAAAAAACTTAGAGAAGAATGCTTTGTTGGAGAGGGATTGGGTGGCCTCATGTATGAATTGCTGAAAACTAGTATGCAGGTAATAGGGACGGTGAATGAAATTTTAGCATTTGTTGCTAAAAGAATAGAGTATAAAAGGAGGGAAGTGTTGCCACAATTGTACAACGTATTAGTGAGACAACATCTGCAGTATTGCGTACAATTCTGATCCCCTTACATTATTGGGGACATAATTGTAGTTGTAGGAGAGGTTCACTAAATTGATTCCAGACTTGAAGGTTTTGTATTATAAAGAGAGATTGAACAGTTTAGGCCTATGCTCTGGAGTTTAAAAGCATGAGAGGAGACCTAGTTGAGGTATATAGATGCTAAAGGGGATTGGCAAAATAGACATAGAGAGAATGTTTCCTTATATGGGGTAATCAGAATGAGATGTAATAATCTTAGGATAAGAGATAGCAGATTTAAAACAGAGATGAGAAATTACTCTCTCAAAGGGTTGTGAATGTGTGGAATTCACTGCCCCAGAATGCAGTGGATTAGCATATTGAGGAAATTTAAGGAAGAATTAGACAGATTTTTAATTCGTAATGAGTTGAAGGGTTATGGAGAGTGGGCGGGAAAGTGGAGTTGAGGCCAAGATGAGACTAGCTGTGATTGTATCAAATGGTGGAACAGACTTGAGGAACTAAATTGCCTGCTCCTGCTCTTAGTTGTTACATTCTTAGAGAGCACCTTCTAAACTCATAACCACTACCACTGAGTATAGCAGGGGACAGCAGGTCCATGGCAACACTATTACCTGCACGTCCCTTACCAAGCCACCCTCCACTCTGACTTCGAAATATAGTGCCATTCCTTCAGTATTGCTCAGTCAAAATCGTTCTGAGGATGGGCCACCTGACCTGAAACATTAACCCCGATTTCTCTCCACACATGCTGAGCTTTTCCAACAATTTCTGGTTTTGTTTCTGATTTACGTATCTGTAGTTCTTTCGGTTTTTAAAATCCTGGATTCCCTTCTCTAACAGCAATGTGGGTCTACCTAAAGCATGTGGACTACAACTGCCCTCTTCTCAAAGGCGACTAGCGATGAACAATAAAATGGCACCACATCGTGAAGGAGTATAAAAAATGCCTTAAAAAATAATAGACTTCAGGATTGTAATTAAATCTTTTAAATATTATTCGGGTCCTTCCATCAATACGAGATTATGAAGATGCAGCAAACAATCCATTTAGATTTGGGGTGGGGACATGTTTTTCTTCGATGCATCTTTGCTAATGGCTAAAGAGACCAATCCTTGAACAGCACCTATTGCCTTGCTGTGGTCACTGGTTATCATGTTCATGCAAAACAGCCCACAGATGTCACTATTTTTCTCTATCCCCAAGCGCAATACATGACAGGTGGAACCTTCATATTCTTGGCTGATTCATTTGTCATCTGACCCCAGCTACCCCGCTAGTTAGACAGTCAGTATGTAAGGTTCTTCCACATCTAAAATGGCCAAATTCATCAAAGCCATTTCTGACTGGGGCTAATACCCTAGAGGTCTTTACCTTTGAGAGGTCTACCACATTTATGATTTTGTCCTGCCAGCATTAACCCATAATGTGTCTCAGACAGCAAAAATGAAAATCATTGAAACAAAAACAGAAATTGCTAGAGAAACTCAGCAGGACTTGCAGCAACTCTGGAGATAAAGCAGAATTAATGTTTCATATTCAGTGATCCTTCTTCAAAACAAAACATTATTGAGCTTTCTTTTCTGGTAGCTGTAAGTCACAATTATGGGCATTTAAACGGGCATTGGATAGGCATATGGAGGATAGTGGGCTAGTGTAGGTTAGGTGGGCTTGGATCGGCGCAACATCGAGGGCCAAAGGGCCTGTAATGTGCTGTATTTTTCTATGTTCTATGTTCTATTATGCAGCAAGCTGTATTTAAGAAGGTGGGAAATATAGTTATTTCTAGATGACTACTGCTAGTACATTGTGGCATTTGGTATCTCTACCATATATGGTACTGGATTTGAGATAGCTCACTGCCATGAATCCTCCTTTGTCTTGGGTCTACCTAATTAATGGCAGCAGAGGATGAACCATTGAAAAGTATTTACAGATGTGTTCCTGGATTACAAGAAGGTTTATTGTGTGATGTCAATAAGTACAACAGTATCAGACATAATTACCAAAACATGAGCGAGCTGGTGGAGACACTTTTGTTCCCTCCAGAAACTGGAATGGAACACTTTGTCTTCATCCAGTCTGTGTGTAGTCTTAGTAGAATAGGTGGAGCCAATGTAATATGAACATTAATCCCTTTAAAACAATTATCTCATACAACATCTCACTCCAAGTTTTACTTTCAATAGTTAATCCATTGTACAATCATGTCTATAAAGCTATCACCTTTACTACTCCCTCATCTTCCCTCATATTTCTGACCTCACAACTGTGGGCAATGGGGAATTTCACACTTTTCACAAAACACAATCTTATTGAACTTGGAAGAATGGTGTGTGTCTTGCTTGAGGAGTGTTGACATTGGTCCTGATCTGTGGATCTTTTCCCTGTTGGAGTATATTTTATTGCTCAGATATCCCTAGCAGCAGATGTCATTGTTTGAAGGTATTGTGGGTCCATCCATTACCTAATCTTGAGGACCGTTAACATCCAAACATTCCTTCCTAGAGGCTGTCTGCCCTATTGAAACAAGCACTCTCTTCTTTGTAATACCCTGGATTTCTGGATCATGCAATTTCTCTCTAATTGAAAGAGGTATTCTCTTTTTTGAAGAATACTTAGAGCAGGTAATTACATTTTTTTTGACTGTGTCCTGGAACTGTGGTCATTTGACTAACTCCCAAGGAATCATTATTCAGCTAATCACCCTTAAGTTTTTGATCAGGTTGAACATCTTCATTTGCTGTTTGTGATTGTTGGAAGAAATAATATTTTTCAGGTCATCATTTCTGTTACTGAAAGAATGCTGCTCACTCAAACCCAGCTGGCATTAACTGTACTGCTTTATTCATTTGTTCAGTCAGCTGCTGTATTGCCTGGACACCATCAGTTAAAGAGTCACCAGTGAACTCAGGTGGTTTGTTCTGCTCATTCTTGTTCTCAATATTTGTTTCTTTTGGCTGAGTTTCATCATCTGATCTTTCAGCAGTGATGACAGGAGTGCTTTACAAGCCTAACTATTCTGTGCGATGCCAGATTTCACAATGGGTTACGAGATTTTTCAATCACTTTTGAGATCTCTGACTGAGCACTGGCTGTACACCTGACAATGCCTAAATATTTCTGTTGTACCTTTTTCACTTCATATTCCCAAAACAAACTGAAACAATGAGGATTTATTTTGTCACACATTAGTAAGTTGTCATTGATTGTGAAATGTGCTGGTGCTCAAAGTATGCCTTCTCAGCCAAACACACTGGTCTTTTGGTTTAGCCATCCTTCAACACAACAGAATCTTTGTCCCTCATTTGTTTTTTATTGAATGTGGTTAAGCCTCTCCTGTCTTGCTGGCCACCATATTTTCCTGGCTTTGTGGGACATTCCTATTGTGGCACTAAATGTAATCTCTACAGATTCTTTGTGGTCTGCTTTGAGTCCAGGGAACGCAGTGAAATCTTTCAGTGGTTGCCCAATGACTGGTTGCTCTTTTACTGATCCATTGTTTTGACAATCATTCTGTTTGCCCCTGGACCAGTTATTCTTGAAAATAATGTGCCTCTTTCTGACTCCTTATGGAATTTGAAGCCTAAACATCTGAACTGTATCTTAAAAGTTATCACTCCATGAGTGCAAATTTGTGTCCTGTATGCTGCCCTTGAATCTGTTTGGAAGAATAACATCATTTTTCATTTCTTCTCAATGTGCTGATTAATCTTAAAATTGTCAATTGTAAAATTGTTGTCAATCTGTAGCATTACAATATTGCTTATCTCGTGTTCCTTAAACTTACACTCTTGTACTCACAAATACTGTTTTAAATTGAATTACTGCAGAGCTTGCTAAAACACTAGGCAGTGTTCCCTTTATTTGCCAGTTAAACTTTGCATTACAGCATGACTGTAATAGGTTTTTCAATAAAGCTTTAAATTGTATTGCTGATTATTCAGGAGTGATTTACTGCTTTCAAGCATTTTTAAAATAGGTTCCTTTGTCATATTGTAGCTCAGTACTGCATATGGGTCCTTTCTGCCCTTTCCCAGTTTTAGCTACTATTAACACTAAACCAAGTAGTGGTTATCTACTTCTTCAAAGGTTTTCATAGATCATAAGACCATAGAGCATGAGCACAAAAATAGGTCATTCAGTTCATTGAGTGTGATCCAGCATTTCAGCAAAACCGTCGCTGATCTGATTACCTCAATTCCACTTTGCTGCCTTTTCTGTGTAATACTTGATTCCTTTACTGACTAAAAATCTGTATATCTATGCTTTGTATACTCTTAATAATACAGCCTCAACAGCCCTCTGTGGTAAAGATTCATACCCAATGAGAAAATAAATTCCTCCTCATCTCTGTCATAAATGGGCAATGCTTTACTCTGAGACTATATCCTCTAGTCCGAGACTTACTCAGCAGCAGAAGCAATCTCTGCACACCTATCCTGTAAAAATATCCTTCCCTTTAACAATGTTATATAATTTAATAAGATCTCCTCTCATTTTTCTAAACTCCAATGAGTACAAAACTAACCTACCCAAGCTTTTCTCATAAGAAAATCCCTCCATACCTGGAATCAACCTTCAGAGTTATCTTTGGACCATCTCCAATGCCAATCTATCTATCTAGATAAAAGGGCCAAAATTGTTCACACTTTTTCAGGTGAAGTCCAACTAAGTTTTAGCAAGATCTCCCTAATTTTATATTCCAATTCCCTTTGAAATAAAGCTCAACAGTCCATTTGTCTTCCATGTTACCCACAGAATTTAGATGCTAGCTTTTGTGATTAATGCACAAGGACCTCCAAATCCATCAGTGCTGCAGTTTTCTGCTGTCTTCATCATTTAAAAAGTATTCAGCCTTTCTATTCTTCCTGCAAGAGTGCGTACCTTTACATTTTCTGACATTATTTTCCATCTGTCAAGTGTTTGCATATTCACCTAACCAGTCTATATCAATTTGTAGACTCTTTGTGTCATCCTCACCTCTTGCCTTCCCACCTCTCATTGTCTCATCTGCAAACTTTACAATAGTATATTCACTTCCCTGATCCAAATCATTAATATATATTATAAATAGCTGTGGCCCCAGTACTGATCCCTGTGACACTCCATTAGTTACAGGTTGCCATCTTGAAAATGCCCCTTTTGTCTCAACCCTGTGACTTTTTAAAATGAACAATCCTCTATCCATGCTAAGATACTATTCCCAACAACATGGGCTCTTATTAAGTTGACTCACATGTGATAGCATATTGAATAGGGACGGCATGGTGGCTCTGTGGTTAGCACTGCTGCCTCAAAGCACCAGGTACCTGGGTTTGATTCCAGCCTCGGGCAAATGTCTGTGTAGAGTTTGCACGTTCTCCCAGTATCTGCACTGGTTTCTGCTGGGTACTCCAGTTTCCTCCCACAGTCCAAAGACGTGCAAGTGGATTGGCTGTGCTAAATTACTCACAGTGTTCAGGATGTGTAGGTGAGGTGCATTAGTCATGGGAAATACAGACTTACATGGAAACAGTATCTACATGAATTTGGAAAGGCAAGGATGGATTAAGGGTAGTCAGCATGGTTTGTTGTGTTGGAAATCGTATCTCACAAATTTGACTGAGTTTTTGAAGAGGTGACTAAGAAGGTGGATGAGGGCAGTACGGTAAATGTTGTTTACATGGATTTTAGAAAGGCCTTCGACAAGGTACTGCATAGACACTGGTTAGTAAGGGTGGATCAGTTGTGATGCAGGAAAGGCTAGCCAAATGGATACAAAATTGGCTTGACAGTCAGAGACAGAGATTTTTAGTAGAGGGTTGTTCTTCAGACTAGAAGCCTGTGACCAGCAGTGCGCCACAAGGATCAGTGCTGGGTCCTCTGTTGTTCATCATTTATGCAAACTATTTGGATGAGAATGTAGGAGGCATGGTTAGTAAGTTTGCAGATGACACCAAAATTGATGGAATAGTGGACAGTGAAGAAAATTATCTAAGAGTACTATAGGAACTTGCTCAACTGGGGCCAGTGGGCTAAAGAATGGCAGATGGATTTTAATTCAGATTAATACGGAGTGTTGCGTTTTGGTTAGACAAACCGGTGCAGGACTTACGCAGTTAATAGTAGGGTCCTGGGGAATGTTGTTGAACTGAGAGACATAGTGGGGTAGGTATATAGTTCCTTGAATGTTACATCACAGGTAGACAGCGTGGTAATTAACACTTGCCCTCATTAGTGAAAAATGTCCCAGCCTACTCAGCCTATTTTTATAACTTAAACCCTTCATTCCCTGCAACATCCTGGTAAATCTTTTCTAAACTCTCTCCAATTTAATAATTTTCTTCCTATAGCATTGAAGTGGAGGTGCCGGTGTTGGAATGGGGTGGACAAAGTTAAAAATCACACAACACCAGGTTATAGTCCAACAGGTTTATTTGGAAGCACTAGCTTTCAGAGCACTATTCTTTTGTCAGGTATCTACTGGGGCAGGATCATAGGACACAGAATTTATAGTAAAAGATCAAAGTGTCATTCAACTGGTGCTATGTCTTGAACAAACCTGGATTGTTGTTAAGTCTTTGGTTGCTTATAATGACTTTGCAGGTTTTGATTCATTAATATTTAAGTCCTAGCACTTCTTTCCAGTCACATTCCTGAGATAACTTAAGGTTTCATAAAATAAAGGTGATATCTCAGCTCAAACAACCCATTAAAAGTAGATTGAAATCTGTCTGTATCCCAACCTTGAGTCAGAGTGGTTCTATTTCCAATGTAGGCATGTATAAAATGTCGTATGAACTGACTGCCTACAGATTGTGTACTTTTTTGAACAAAATAGAACAACTTCCTATTGACCAGAACTACACACAGTATTCCAGAAGAGGCCTCGCCAATGTTCTGTACATGATGTTCCAATTCCTATTCATAAAAGTCTGAGCAATGAAAGCAAGCTTAATCATCCCGTTTACCTGTAATGCAAATTTCAGAGAATTATGTACCAGAACCCCTAGATCTCTCTGTTCTACAACTCTACCCAAGCTGGAATCTTTTTCCCTGGTGCTTAGAAGGCTGAGGGATGACCTTCTGTAGAGGCGTATAAAGTCATAAGGGACATAGTTAAGGTGAATAGCCAAGTCTTTTCCCCAGGGTAGGGAGACCAGAGCTAGAAGGCATGGGTTAAAGATGAGAGAGGCAAGATTTAAATGGGACCTGAGCGGCAACTTTTTCACACAGAGGGTGATGTGTATACGGAATGAGCTGCCAGAAGAAGTCCGAGAGGCACATACAATTACAACATCTAAAAGACATTTGGACAGGTACATGAATAGGAAGGGTTTAGAGGGATATGGGCCAAGTGCGGTCAAATGGAACTAGTTCAGTTTACGAAACATGGCCAGCATAGACAAATTTGGCCAAAGGGCCTGTTTCCATGCTGTATACCTCTATGGCTCTAAATCTCTATAGAGAAGAATGGACACCACAAAAGGTGCCATTTTGACAATTAAAAGAATGATTGATACAATGTACTGAAGACACCTATGTCCATTCATTACAATGCATTACGCCTCATTTTAGGAAATACTAATGAAGCCAAGCAATGTGCATATCATGAGCAACACATGACTCTCATAGGTCTATGATAAAACATCTTCAAAACCAGGAAAAGGCTCAAAAATAATGCAATTCCAGAATTTGAGATCCAATTTGAATTTGAGTATTTGAGCTATCCTGTACAACTTTCACCCATCATGGTACAGGAAGAGGAAACTGAGTGGAACAGTCCTTTGTTTTGTTTTCCTGCTCAAGTACACTTCAAGGAGGGTCACTGTAAAGAGTGGTGATATGAGTGCTCTTAAAAACAAATTTCTGAATCCTAACTGAGGAAATTGCATAGACAATGACCTAACCATGGAAGGAATGTGTTGTATGATGACCAGATAGACCTGTACCTTTCAGAGAATTACATGACATCATGATGTGTGTCAGTCCAGTATAAAAATGTTCACCTTATCTCCATTTCCTGTATCATGGGGTCAGGCAGTGTAGCTTCTTCAGTCAGATTTATGCATGCAATGTACAGCTGCATAAGCATGTGATATTAATGCATTGTAAAAAGTGTTATTAATAAATCTCAGGATATCTGTCTGAACAAGGATATAACTCTTTGTGTTACATGTTGTGCGGCCTAACATAGTTAACCAAAAGGCACATCAGAAGGAGAACTGAATTTGAGGAAAAATGTCCCAGTAAAACTTTTAAAAAGGATTATTATGTTATATAACATTCAACATCAATAAACAGAAACTATTAATCATAACTATTACAAACTTCCTTTCTGTCAATGTGCTAATTCTTTGAATACTTTGAAATTAAGTGTAAATTTCATAGAAATTGAATTTTGTTTGCAAAGGTAGAACAAGTATGATGAGAGAATGTTTTTGAAATTGTAAACATTATCACTGATAAATATATTGTCTCTCTTAAGCTACTAGCGAGTGATCCAGAGTACTAGCCCAGGATCAAGTCATCAGAGACTGCCATTACTGCTCACTTCAGGCTCAATGATTTCTTACTACCAATCCCAAGAATGGATTCATAAGACAATGGGTCATTTATAAGATACCTGACACACTGGAAAATTTGGTAATGTTTGCTAATTCAGAAAAGGGTGCTGGATTTTTTCCTTGAAATAACTCAATACTGAACCCAGAAAGTCTCCTGAGAAAAATGCTCCTGGAAAATGTATATTTTAAAAATTCATTGGCACCACTTTTCAGGGTTCAGGCCTTGATCATGACTTGGTCACTCAATGGGCTCCATCTCTATCAGTCTTACCAAGACATATGTGATCCTAGCACTTCCACTGTTCCCTGGTTCTCCTTGAATACCCAGAACATGGGGAGTCTCCTGTAACCAACCCTATATCTAATCTTCTATGACCATGGTCTGTTTGGGTTCCACGTCCATCAGAACAGTGAGAAAATCTGGGGAAAGCTTGTATTCAGTATAATCTGACTGCCATTTTTACAGTAGTTTTGCAGGAATACACAATGATATTAATTAATTGATTTTCAGACCCAACTGCTTTAATCAGTACAGATTACATCCAACCATCAACCATAAACAGAATTTTAAATGATGCAATTCCTGAAAAACAGACATGATGGTTTTTCATGACTTAGTTCCAATATGCAGGTGAGGCACCCAATACCAATGGAATCAGGTTGGGAGTTCATGGTATGAATGAACTGAACTGTGGTATTTGGAGCACAAAAGACCAAATGTGAAGCAACATGTGTCTATCGTAATTTGTAATGCAGAACAAGACAGGTTTTGTCTAATTGTGCATAATTATGTTGAACAAAAAGCTTGCCTCCAACTATGCTGGATGTGCGACTTGATAACTTTGCTTCTGGAACCTTGGTGTAGATATTCTTAATTAACATACTCAGACCAACTTTGGAGCAGGTGTGACTTGAACCTCGCCATTTTAACTCAGAGGTAAGGACACTATCACTGCACTAAAAAACATGATGTCAGTGTATAATGAGTCAAGAGAAGTATGTCTTTGACAAACTAGTTTAAGGGATTTAGATTTAAACAGAAAGAGGCCTGAGATGGATGCTGAGTTGACTGGGTGAATTTAATATCAAATCACTCACAGAAGAGAAGTACAGAGAATAACAGATTGTATTAAAAGAGAGAAAAATAATAAAAAGGAAAAACAGAAATGTTTTTAAAATATAAAGTTTTAACATCTGAAAGAATTCACAAAATGAGATCTTACTTTTAATTCTGTATCTTCCTATACAGAGATTTTTTTATTAATTTATGGGATGTGGATGTTACTGACTGAGCCAGCATTTATTGTTCATCTCTAATTGCCCAAAGGCCAGTTAAGAGTCAATCTTATTGCTGTGAGTCTGGAGTCACATGTAGCCCAGACCAGGTAAGGATGGCATTTTCCTTCCCTAAAGGAAATTAGTGAACCAGGTGGGTTTTTCTGACAATTTGTTTAGTTTATCAGATACTGTAGCTAAATTTCTGTTTCAAGTTCAATGAACAATTGTTCATTATTGCAACAAATTCAAGATATTCATAGCGAGATTAAGCATGTGATATCAGTTTTCCATAGGTAATGGTGGAACAATTCATCAGGACAGCAACTTGCGGCCAATCACCTTTCTTCGTTACAAGTTGCTAACCAATTTTTTCATGAATAATAGCATGCATCATTCAGATGTTGTTCTCTTTCATAGCAAAATCTGTTCCATTGTGTTGAAGCAAGATATTGCAATTGAGTAATATGATGGTCAATGATTAAGATATTTCTATATTTACCTTTTACGTGGGAATCTGTTTCAGTTGCTAGGAGGCAGAACAATGCAGCTCAAGTTAGACAATTCATATTGAAAGCAGCCCTACATCATGCAGCTCAAACTCAATTGTATTCAATAAGTATCAGAGTCATTTTTACTCTGTAATGTTAAACATTTATAACTGGCCTTAAGTATGCTCTTGGGTGCTTGTGATTTCCCAAAGTAGTTTGGGCATTTTGAGATGATTAAAATAAAAATCCTTATTTATTAATGAGTGAGAATGCTGGATGAACGCTATGTTTAGGTTAATTTTGTTCAATCCATACAACTTTTCTTTTCATTATAATACGAAATAGTGACGTCTTCCCATATCAGCAGTAAAGCAAAATGTTTTTTTTTTTAATTTCCTTCTCATGATAAACTTTTGAGTTTTACAAAACTATCCTTCAAGGATTGTTGGGTGAAGTATGATTGATTTTGCAGCTTCTGCCAACATGGACTTATCTGTCTGTGCCTTCAGGCTGGATTTAATGGAGGTGATGGAAGTTCTACCTACAACTTGAGAGATCTTGAGAGAACCACACATCACCTGTTTGAGGGAAAGCCTGCAAAATTCAGTGCCATTCATGCACAACTGCAGAAACACATGTTTTCCCTCTAGGGTTAAGGACTCCAAAAGTAGATGATGTCCCATCCACCAGTCAATCAGTAACCAGCAGCTCTATCACGAGGGAAGCTGCAATTGCTATTACATCCCACCAAAGACCTAGGGCCATTATTGACTAGCAGGTAATGTGTTGTTGGGAATTACATAGGAAAGGGTTTGATAGCAAGGTCAGCAGAGTAATACTCAGCAGGTTTTCTCTGTCCAATCCCAGGTACTTTGATCAGTCACTGAGTGTCTTTGAATGAGGGACCTGCTCCCACCTTTGGTACAGGTGAGAAGGTAATGGAACCCCCACCCACCACACTTCTAACTAATTAAATTCTTCCCTCTGTATCTGTTAGTCATTCCCTCCATTCTTAGCCCAAAAAACCATTAACTTCAATGGAAAACAAAATTATGCAAGCGAGAAAGGGAATGTTTGCATTATTGCTCACCGATTTCCTCCTGTGTCCTCATACCTTATAATTCTTCACATTTTTATCTAGTTAAAATCTATTCAATTGTAAATATAGACAAGATCGTTAAATTATTTTTTCAGAAGGTAAATTCTCTGCAAATGTTTTCTATCTTTTGAACATTTCTGTCATAATCTTTGAGAAAGTATTAATTAAATATCCCTTTTCTATTTCAGACATAATTCCTACCTTGTGAGTCAGGGAGTGCTGCTTGAGGTGATGGGGTTGAATGAATTCCATGCCACATTCAGTGCAGATATATGGGCGGATATCTTTGTGTTTCATCATGTGATTTTGCAACTGACTTGGATACTGGAAAGTCTTCTCACATTCATCACAGCGATACAATGTAGGACCACGGTGTGATGTCAAATGTCTCTTTAATTGGGCTAGGGTAGGAAAGTCAAGTCCACACTCTACACAAATATTGTCTCGACCATTCTCATGCTTGGTTTCATGGGCTTTGAGCTCACTTGGATAAGCAAAACCCCTGCCACAAATGCTGCAATTATATGGCTTCACATCACTATGTTGCATCATATGTCGTTTAAGATGGCTGGTCTGGGTGAATGCTTTGTGACAAACATTACACTTGTGAGGTCTAGTACCCTGATGCGTGAGCATGTGAGTATGCAGGTGGCTCAGTTGTTTGAAGAGTTTTCCACATTGGGAACAAGCATGGGGCTTGATACCACTGTGTCCCAAAATATGTGTTACCAGGTTGTACTTGGAAGTGTATGATTTCTCACACATTCGGCACTGCCAGCGTTTTTGATTGCCACCTACATCAACATAATAACTGTCATCGATTTGAATGTTAACATCAACCCGTTCAACCGTGTTCTTCTTTTCTTCTCGGCTAGGTATCCCACCACTCAGACTTCCCAGAGGACCATTCTGATGAAGAGGATACCTGAAATGCAGATTTGATGGTGCCATAACAAAAGGGAACATAAAGTCTGGAGTGACATTGGAAAAGTATGCTCGAGAAGGATGCATCATCAGAGGACTGGTAGGCCACATTAAATTATGTTTAATAGACTCATGCTTCAAGCCTGTATTACCGAGGTGGTCAAAAGTTCTGAACAACTGAAACCCTACATTACTTAAGTCTATCATTTCAGCCATGGGTTTTGGTGATGGCAACTCCATTTTGATGTCTTCAGGTTCATCGATTTCTGTCAGTAAATCTTCTGAATGAACAGTATGAATGACTTTAGTGGGGGTACTTTTTCTCTTACGTGATCCTCCTTCAGAATTTGCAGTGAGTCTTTCTATATTTACTGTAGATATGTCATTTGTAGAATATGTAATTCCTGATTCATAATCTCTGAAACCCATGCATTTGTTTGGTTTAATGGTCAGTGGGAGAGGCTGCATTGAGAAGTGTGGAGAAGTCGGGATTTCTTTCATATCTCTGGAGATATGAATGTCGTCACTGTATGGATCAGCCATCTTGTTCTCCATAATGTTCACTCAGCTTCTTTCCTTAAATTAGAAAAGAAAATGTCAAAAATGAAATCTTTTCCAATGAAATGGGTCTTCAACAATAGTACAAAAGAGGTAATTGAAAATTGACCACCCGTTTGACACCCTGACGGATTGCCTTTTACACAGGTTTCCTTAGTGGTGATTGGGTCTTTATTTTCCTCCTCCAAGAACTTCATATGTCTGAATATTCCCAATGGGAAACCCATTGATGACATGAATGGATTTGAAAGAAACTGAAGTAACAGAGTGATTACTAGAAAGGCGGGTAAAAGCCCATGTAGCAATAGTGAAAAATAAGAAGATTGTGTAAGAACTTTTAAATTAACATATATATTGTCCCCTTTTATATTAATTTTTTTTGTGATAACATATCCCAACCTTGGTGGTTCATTTTATGTGGGATGGGTACACCTACCATGAGAGAATAGAATGGTTGGAAAATGATGCTGACTGAATTTGAACATTACTTCGCTGTCTCTCGAATGTCATTACAGAGTGAATTTTAGCAAAGGAACTGTGTGTCATTTGTAAATATGATGGAAAACCGGCAGTGTCGTTCTCCACTTTGTTTCTAACATTATGCTGCTCCTTGTTTTGGTTCGCATTGGGAATAACGAACACAAATAAAAAGATGCAATAAGTTCTATTGTGCAAAGCTTACAAATTGTGCTTGGAATGTTTGGAATAGCTGAAAAAGTATAACATCGTTTACCAGCTAACCAGCAAGAGGGATAAATTATGACCCTACCTTAAAGAAAAGTGAAATTCAGTTCAGGTAACTTGGATTTGGATGACTTGACTATGCCCTCATGGAAGAACTAAAATGTGTCCTCAACTCTTCAGTGCTGAATCAATACAGAAAACAGCTTCCTATCATTTAGTTAGGTGAGCCTTACTTTCAGGATAGGACATGAATCATCTGAATTTCAAGGCGTCATAATTCCAAATTAAATGTTTAGTAAATATAAGCTCTTAATTGCAATTTCAGCAAGTAGCATTATTAATTATGCTTGATCATGTTCCTTTATTGAAGAATAATTAATATTTGTGGCATGCTTCCTTTAATGCACAGATCTGAAATGCTAAATAGATTCATTAAAGGTTTAAAATAATAGATTGGAGTTTTTGTAACAATATTTAAATGTAATATGTGCCTTAAATTTTGGCATTAGTCATTTAAATAAATTCCTCCTGAAAATATCTCAAGGACATGTGCCTTGTGGATTGTGGTTAGGCATTGGTGAGACTACATCACATTTTATTCAAAGAACTTTCATTCTTGCTTAACATGTGCAAAGTAAGAAATGTTACTTTACATTGAGAGTTTGTAAATGGGGAGCCAGTTGGTGAGAGAAAGTGCATATGTTACTAAACATGAATAAATCATTCACAGTCAATTCTTCATCTGTGAGTTGAATTGAAAGTGTGTTGTGTAAAAGCTATTTTAATAATGATAAAAATTGACTATCAATCTTTGACTTCCAGCATCAAAATTTTAAACGTTTCAATTTTGACACATACTATGTTTAAATTGAAATATGCTATAGCTGTGTGTTAAAAATGGTTTAAAATTTGGTTACGACCAATTAAGAGGGTTAAGAAGAGGGGAACGACTTCACCCGTCCTCACCAGGGTGCCACACAGTAGAAACATAAAGTAGATTGCAAACAATGCTTGCAACTTGCAACGTGGAATCCCTTGTTCTTTACCCTTGAATTGTTCCTTTTGGTTCTTCTCTTACCAAGCCAAGTTCATCATTAAACAACAGCATAACATGGGGGGAGCGGGGGGAGGGGAGGAGGATTGCAGGGAGTTCCATGAGAAAGGAGACCAAGAGCTGGTTGCATCATGAATGAAGTGAAGAGGTGAAGATTGAGTCAGAAAGGACAATGCAAGGCACATCAGATCAACCACCATGAATCTCACTTAGCAATGCACTTAAGGGCAAGTGGAAAAACAACTCCCATAGTCCTTCATCATCAATTGTGGGCCAGTCTCTGCAGCTTTATTTTGGGATCCACATCAAAATGTTGCATGTGACACACCTGAGAAACTTCCTTGTGGATTTTGTGAAGTATGTACAGTTAAAAGGAAGACATCGAAGGAAAGATACACTGGCATTGGAGAGAATGCAGAGAATGGGCATTAGGTTAATACCAAGTCTGGAGGGATTTTCTTATGAGAAGTAGTTGAATAGATTGGGATTGTATGCATCAAAGTTTCGGAGAATAATGTTGTTGCAACATAGAAGATATTCGGGAGACTTATAGAGTCATAGAGATGTACAGCACGGAAACAGGCCCTTTGGTCCAACCTGTCCATGCTGACCAGGTATCCCAACCTAATCTAGTCCCACCTGCCTGCACCCGGCCGATATCCCTCCAAACCCTTCCTATTCATATACCTATCCAGATGTCTTTTAAATGTTGCAATTGTACTAGCCTCCACCACTTCCTCTGGCAGCTCATTTCATACATGTGCCACCCTCTGCGTGAAAAAGTTGCCCCTTAGGTCTCTTTTATATCTTTCCCCTCTCACCTTAAACCTATGCTCTCTGGCTCTGGACTCCCCTACTCCAGGGAAAATACTTTGTCTACTTATTCCATTCATGCCCCTCCTGATTTTGTAAACCTCTATAAGATCACCCCTCAGCCTCCGACGCTCCAGGAAAAACAGCCCCAGCCTAATCAACCTCTCCCTATAGCTCAAATCCTCCAACCACAGCAACATCCTTGTAAATCTTTTCTGAACCCTTTCAAGTTTCACAACATCCTTCCAATAGGAAGGAGACCAGAATTGCATGCAATATTCCAAAAATGGCTTAATCAATGTCCTGTACAGCCACAACATGATCTCCCAACTCCTGTACTCAATACTCTGACCAACAAAGGAAAGCATACCAAACACCTTCTTCACTATCCTTTCTACCTGTGACTCCACTTTCAAGGAGCTATGAACTTGCACTCCAAGGTCTGTTTGTTCAGCAACACTCCCAAAGACCTTACCATTAAGTGTATAAGTCCTGCTAAGATTTGCTTTCCCAAAATGCAGCACCTCGCATTTATCTAAATTAAACTCCATCTGCCACTTCTACCCCACCATTGGCCCATCTGATCAAGATCCTGTTGTAACCTTCTTTGCTGTCCAGTACACCTCCAATGTGGTGTCATCTGCAAGCTTACTAACTATACCTCTTCAAATTCACATTCAAATCATTCATATAAATGACCAAAAATAGTGGACACAGCACTAATCCTGGTCACAGACCTCCAGTCTAAAAAACAACCCTCCACCACCACCCTCTGTCTTCTACCTTTGAGCCAGTTCTGTCTCCAAATGTCATAGAGTCATAGAGTCATAGAGATGTACAGCATGGAAATAGACCCTTCGGTCCAATGGCTAGTTCTCCCTGTATTCCATGAGCTGTAATGTTGCTAACCATTCTCTCATGGGGAACCTTGTCGAACGCCTTACTGAAGTCCATATAAATCACACTTACCGCTCTGCCCTCATCAATCTTCTTTGTTACTTCTTCAAAAAACTCAATCAAGTTTGTGAGACAAGATTTGACAAAGCCATGTTGACTATCCCGAATCAGTCCTTGCCTTTCCAAATACATGTACATCCTATCCCTCAGGATTCCCACCAACAATTTATCCACTACCGACGTCAGGCTCACTGGTCGATAGTTCCCTGGCTTGTCCTTACCACCCTTCTTAAACAGTGGCACCACGTTAGCCAACCTTCGGTCTTCTGGCACCTCACCTGTGACTATCGATGATACAAATATCTCAGCAATGGGTACAGCAATCACTTCCCTAGCTTCCCACAGAGTTCTCGGGTACACCTGATCAGGTCCTGGGGATTTATCCACTGTATGTGTTTCAAGACATCCAGCACTTCCTCCTCTATAATACGGACATTTTTCAATATGTCACTATCTATTTCCCTACATTCTATATCTTCCATTCCTTTTCCACAGTAAACACTGATGTAAAATACTCGTTTATTATCTCCCCCCATCTCCTGTGGCTCCACACAAAGGCTGCCTTGCTGATCTTGAGGGGCCCTATTCTCTCCCTAGATACCCTTTTATCCTTAATGTATTTGTAAAGACCCGTTGGATTCTCCTTAACTCTATTTGCTAAAGCTATCTCATGGCCCCTTTTTGCCCTCCTGATTTCCCTCTTAAGTATACTCCTATTGCCTTTATACTCTTCTAAGGATTCATTCGATCTATCTTGTCTATACCTGACATATGCTTCCTTCTTTTTCTTAACCAATTTCTTTCATCATCCAGGCATTCTGTATACCTACCAGTCTTTCCTTTCACCCTAACAGGAATATACTCTCTCTGGATTCTCGTTATGTCATTCCTGAGGGCTTCCCATTTTCCAGCTGTTCCTTTCCCTGCAAAGGTAAAGCTTTCTGCTTTACCTTTGCCAAAGAAACAGCTTTCTGCCCCCAATCTGCTTCTGAAACCTCTTGCCTAATACAGTTAAAATTGACCTTCCTCCAATTTAGAACTTCAACTTTTAGATCTGATCTATCCTTTAAAACGAATAGAATTATGGTCGCTGGCCCCAAAATGTTCCCCCACTGACACCTCAGTCACCTGCCCTGCCTTATTTTCCAAGAGTAGGTCAAGTTTTGCACCTTCTCTAGTAGGTACATCCACATATTGAATCAGAAATTTTTTCTGGACACACTGAACAAATTCCTCTCCATCTAAGCCCTTAACACTATGGCAGTCCCAGTCTATGTTTGGAAAGGTAAAATCCCCTACTATAATCACTCTATTATTCTACAGATAACTGAGATCTCCTTACAAATTGGTTCCTCAATTTCCCTCTGACTATTAGGGGCCAATAATACAATCCCAATAAGGAGATAATCCCTTTCTTATTTCTCAGTTCAACTCAAATAACTTCCCTGGATGTATTTTCGGGAATATCCTCCCTCAGCACAGCTGTAATGCCATCCCTTCACAAAAATGCCACTCCCCCTCCTCTCTTGCCTCCCTTTCTATCCTTCCTGTAGCATTTGTATCCTGGAACATTAAGCTGCCAGTCTTGTCCATCCCTGAGCCACGTTTCCATAATTGCTACAATGTCCCAGTCCCATGTCCCTAACCATGCCCTGAGTTCATCTGCCTTCCCTGTTAGGCCTCTTGCATTGAAATAAATTAATTTATCAGTCCTACCTTGTTCTCTGCCTTGTCCCTGCCTGCCCTGACTGTATGACTCGCTTCTTTTCCCAACTGTACTAGCCTCAGATTGATCTCTTTCCTCACTATCTCACTGGGAACCCTCCCCCCATCCCACCCATCACCCTCCACCACCACCACCACCCCCCACCTCCTCCCGAGTAGCTGTAGCAAATTTTCCTGCCAGTATTTTAGCCCCATTCCAATTCAGGTATAATCCGTCCTTCTTATACAGGTCACTTCTACCGCAGAACAGATTCCAATGATCCAAAAATGTGAATCCTTCTCCGATACACCAGATCCTCAGCCACACATTCATCTGCTCTGTCCTCCTATTCCTACCCTCACTAACTTACAGCACTGGGAGTAATCCAAATAATACTACTCTCGAGGATGTCTTTTTTAAATTCCTGCCTGACTCTCTATATTGTCCCTTCCGAATATCATCCTTTTCCCTTCCTATGACATTGGTTCCAATGTGTACAATGACCTCCTGCTGGCCCC
The DNA here is from genome assembly GCF_037043375.1 of Chiloscyllium plagiosum. Taxonomy (NCBI): domain Eukaryota; kingdom Metazoa; phylum Chordata; class Chondrichthyes; order Orectolobiformes; family Hemiscylliidae; genus Chiloscyllium; species Chiloscyllium plagiosum. Next base: position 117,273,020 of record NW_028270140.1, read on the forward strand.
TCTCTCCCTTAAGACCATTCTGCACCCTCTCTGAGACATCCTTGATCCTGGCACCAGGGAGGCAACACACCATTCTGATTTTTCACTGCTGGTCACAGAAACATCTGTCTGTGCCTCGGACTAGAGAGTCTCCTAACACAATTGATCTCTTGGAACCCAACGTAGACAGGGTGGATGTGAAGAAGTTGTTTCCCCTTGTGGGAGAGTCTGGGACTCAGAGATAGGGCTCATCTATTTAAAACATCACCAAGGAGGATTTTTTTCTCTCAGAGGCTACTATAAATGTGGAATACTTTACTGCATTGTATATGTTTGAATCATTATGCATATTTAAGGCTGAGACAGACAGATTTTTAATCAGTGAGCCATAATCTCATTGAATAGCAGAGCAGATTTGATGGGCTGAATAACCTTCTTCTGTTCCTGCATCTTATGGTCTCATAGTCTAAAGATTGTGGGTATGTATGTAATTTTTACCATATACTACAATGAGGTAAATTCATTGATGATAGTCTAAAGATTGTGGGTATATATGTAATTTTTACCATATACTACAATGAGGTAAATTCATTGATGATAGTAACACACTCAAGCTTCCAGAAGAGTCATTGGTGACATTAATCATGAGTTGGAACAGTTAAAATGTTCCCCTCTCTCCTGGGGTGGGCATGAGAGGTGGGCTCTTGAGGAAGTGGTCACTGAAGGGAATTGGAGCAAGATTTATCCTGGATGAGATGAGTTAAGTGAAAGTTGATCAAATTCCACATAGCAATCAAGATTGAATCTTATTGTTTCTAAACACAGTGCAAAAAAAACCCATAATGTTAATTAAAAGCCACTTTGCTGATACTAAAAATGTTGTCTACAAATAAGCGATAATAAATGGATCTCTACAGGTATCTTAAACATACTTGAATAGAGTTCTGTTTTTCCGAGTTCAAGATTTGTATATCATTGTAGTATTGACTGCTTTGGCAGAATAGGCACCTTTATAATTTAGGTGAAGTTATTAGAAGAGCTAGAATCTCAAGTGTAATACCACTGTCGGTAGGGGCATCATCTTTGATTCTGACCCACTTATTGGGATTTGGGGGAGGACTATCAATCAATGAACCTGCTGTGAGATTTTCTAGACATCATCAAAGTGCTGGTAGGGGCAACAAGCTGGATTCATGAGTCACACTGTGGTTGGATTTAACAGTGGTACTTTGTGGGCTGTGGGTTTCACAAATCACAAGTGATTGTCATTCAAAGAGTCTCATGAAGGAAGTGGAAGAATAGCTGATTATGTCTTTGGGTGTTTTATAAGTGTAGTGGTGATGTACCCGAGACCATACTCTCTGTTCATTTCTCTACACCTCGTGACCACGTGCTTTTCTCTTTAGTTGTTCAGCGGCATCTCCCATTTTAAACTTTAATGTATAACATAATTACTGAAAAGAACCCATTCTGTTGCCTTCCCCATGTGTGCCTAAAGTTAACACCACTCCTCTTCTCAAAATATCCTCAGCGTTTGTTCCTCAAGATTCTAGCACTTCTGCCACTTCAGCCTAATATTTGCCAGTTTCACTGTTGGCCATAACTCTGAGCATGTCATTCTTAAAAGTGCTTAGGGTGGTTTTCAAAAGGGTAGGGATAATCATCCCCTAAAGACTCAGATGACTCTGCTACCCAGGGTTTGGAAGCATGCTTATAGATTAAAGTTCACATCACAATTTCCAAATGTTCTTTGTGATAATAAATACAATATTTTATATTCCATGTTTTGAGAAAATTACAAATTAGGGAGTATGAGAAATTAGGGTTTGTAGTGATTGTGGTAAGGTTAGCCAGCTGGACTGCATAGAATATGACTTTCCTGATTGGGTCTGTTAATCTGGTCCAGTCAGGGAGACTCAGCTGTCACATATAAAAAAATGAGACACTGACACTCTGGTGCCTGATTCTGTATAAGATAGTACTATAGTCAAGGTCTGTTCAGGTACAAATAAAAGATCACTTGGTGATGGATACCAGTCACTGTGGGGTTAATTCAGAGGTCTTCACCACAGCTGAGAAATTAAAGAAGAAAGCTGGCAAAATTAGTAACTTTGAAAATGTCGGGATGGCACGGTGGTTCAGTGGTTAGCACTGTTGCCTTACAGCGCCAGGGAGCCAGGTTTGATTCCAACTTTAGGTGACTGTCTGTGTGGAGTTTGCATGTTCTCCCTGTGTCTGTGTGGGTTTCTTCCGAGTGCTCCGGTTTCTTCCCACTTTCCAAAGATGTGCAGGTCAGGTGAATTAGCCATGCTAAATTGCCCATAGTGTTAGGTGCATTAGTCAGAGGGAAATGGGTCTGGGTGAGTTACTCTTCAGAGGATCGGTGTGGACCTGTTGTGCCGAAGGGCCTACTTCCACACTGTAGGGAATCTAATCTAATCTCATGTCCTCCATCTTAAGATACATAAAGCAAGCAAAGTACATGCTTATGTCTGTTTTGCTAAGCTTATTTTTTTTCTTGAACAGGTCCTTAGATTGAAGCCAGAGGCTATAGCTTGTGACACACAACTCAAGCATGATTGACCAGAAGGCTCACCCTGCCATATACATATTGGAAGGATTTGCAGATTGCTAATAAGCAGGGGTATAATTTATGACCAATAGAAGGGCTTTTGTGGTAGTGTCCCTACCTCTAAGCCAGGAGTCCCAGATCCAAGTCCCACCTGCTTTAGAGGTGTATAATAACATCTCTGAATAGATTGATAAGAAAACATGTGCATGAGAGCAATAGATGTCAACGTGGAGTATTGAGACTGCTCCACCATTCAAAGACATTGTGACTGACCTGATAACCTTCAACTCCACATTTCTGCCTTTTCCCTATAATCCTTGATTCCCTTACAGAGTAAAAATCTGCCTATTTCAGCCTTGAATATTCTTAATGGCTCAGTTTCTAAAGCCCTCTGAAGTAAAATAAACTCCCACAGATTCACTACCAAATGAGAAAATAAATTCCTCCTCATCTCTCTTTTAAAAATGGGTGGCCCCTTTATTCTAAGATTATGCCGTCTGATCCTAAACTCTCCCACAATGGGAAACAATCTTTTAGAATTTCCCTGTCAAGCTCCCTAAAAGTCTTATATGTTTCAATAGAATGTCAAGCTCCTAGGAGTGGTCATCCACAACAAGCTTTCTTGGATTCTTCATGTGGACGCACTGGTTACAAAGGCCCAACAACGTCTCTTCTTCCTCAGGCAGCTGAGCAAATATGACATGACGGCGAATATCCTTGCCAACTTTCATAGCTGTGACATCGAGAGCATTCTATCTGGATGTATCACTACCTGGTATGGCAACTGTACCGTTCAAGCTCGGAGACAGTTACAGAGAGTGGTGAACTCAGCCCAGACAATCACAAAGGCCAACCTCCCATCTATAGAATCCATCAACCAGGCTCACTGTCAAGGAAAGGCTGGCAATGCTTTTCTACAACCTCTACCTTCGGGGAGAAGGTACAGAAGCCTGAACACACTCACCAGTCAGTTTCGAAACAGTTTCTACCCTACTGTTATTAGAATACTGAATGGACTCACAAACTCTTAACGTTCGCCTGTACCTGTGTTTTTGTTTTTGCCGCTGTTTACTTACCTATGCTACTTAACTATGTGATCTGCCTTTATTGTTTGCAAGTCAAAGCTTTTCAGTGTGCCTCGGTACACGTAACAATAAATTCAATTCAATTCAATTTAATAAGCCCATTTTTTTCTAAATGCCAATGAGTACAGGCCCATCCTACTCAATCTTTTCTCAAAAAAATTCCTCCATACTTGGAAGCTTGGCTGTGTTATGAATGCACTCTCCATAGCCATTCAGGCCTGGAATAGGACTCATATTCTGAGTTCCTGGTCGAGAGACAGGAATCATACCCACTGTGACACAAGACATCCCTAGTACAGTATTCAAGATTATAAGAGATGATGATAAGGTAAGAAAAAGAGAGATGCTGTCTCTTGTTTGATGAATCAGTGCCCAAGAAAGCATAAACGCAAGATAATCACAAAAACATTTAAAGGGAAAGATTAGAAAAGTACTGAGATGTGTGAAACTTTATAAAAATATCATAACACATCAATAATTGAACTACAGTAAGAAAAGTAAAGCTTTAAGGAGCATATAATGTAAATTCATCAAAATATTATTTTGTATTCATAAGTATATTTATATATGTACGAATAGATTTGAAATATGGAGCTGTTATTAGAACAGTACAGTATGAACTGGGCTACAGTCCATATCCCACAGATGAAAGGATAGTGAGTTTACTACTGTGCCTTCTGATCCGAACACACATGACTTTTTCTTTAGTGCTGCATTCTCATTGTGATGAATCCAGCTTTGACTTTCTTGTGTCCTCTCAGAAGAACCACGTCTGGATTTCACTGGGTCAGTTAAGGTGGAACTAAATAACTGAAATCTCATGGAGCTTGTAACCCTCTCCTGCTGAGGCAACTCCAACAGAGCGCAAGCAGTGCCTCTGAGAACAATATACATTTTCTGTTTTATGAAAACATTTCTCTGGATGTCATACTGGAATTATTGTGGACAACTGGTAAATTACAATGTAGAATTGTAGGGCCTTCAGAATAACATGGAACACTAGATTAGCCCCAGCTGGCGTTAAGCGCCCAATTCATCAGTATGGAAGCAAGGATTTTGAATAGAGTACAGAAGAAATGGATCCACAGATGAGGGATGACAGTTCCATGGCTGGACCGAAGAAGTAGAGGTTGTTCTGCTTAGAACTGAGATAGATAGAGAGGATTTGATAGTGATGTTTGAAATTGTAATGGCTTAAGTATAATAAGTAAATAGCTTTAATGGCTCAAGGATCACCAGCCAGAGATCACAGTGTGACAGTGGTTAACAAATAAACTAGAGTCACTGTAGGGGTGTATTACTTTACACAGCAGGTAGTGATAAACGAAAATATAATCCTGAACACGGTGATGGATACAAAGTCAGCAATAACTTCCAAACTAAACTGGATGTTGGAAAAAAGCATTGGAGGGATATGGGGAGGAATATTTGATCTTCGAAAGGACTGGTGCAGAATTGAGGAGCAGGGTAGCATCCCAATGTGCTTCCTGATTTTATGATTTTATAATTCTTATCAGTAATTAAAGGACACTTCATTAATGTAACAAATCAGCTTAAAAAAGTTTGGAATTTTTAATGAAATACCTAATGAGAAAGATAAGAACTGAATTAACAGCAGAAGCAAGACTACATTTGAAAAAGCTGATTCAGTTATTTGGGACAACTTTAGTAGATAAGCTGCAAATGGCCTTATGTTTTGACAAGATTTCACAGAAAAGATTATTAGAACAGTGTAAGTATACAGAAACTAGGGAGAGGGTGTGCAAGTTAAATTAAAAACTGGCTAAACGGGAAGAAAGGAAGACACTGAATCAGTCTTGCAGACATCTCTCAGGTGGTAGGAAGTGGGTAGTGACTTCCCACAGAGTTCTTTTCTGGCACCACTTCAGTCCACTGTGATCAACAACCATTTGGATATTTTAGGCAATAAAGAAGGCAACATAGGAAATAATCTTCAGTGGCTTCATTAATGACTCTCCCTCCATTATAAGGTATGAGGTTCACTGACGATTACACAATGTTCAGCATCATTGACAACTCCTCAGATACTGAAGCAGTCTGTGTCTGTACACAGTAAGATCTGAACAACATCCAGCCCTTGGCTGTGAAGTGGAAAACAGCATATGCCCTACACAAGTGGCAGGCAATGGCCGCAAGTAATCAGGAAAGTTAAATGAACAGCAAAAAAAATTAAGAAAGTTGATAGAATGTTATCATTTATTGCAAGGAGAGTTAAGCACAAAAGTGAGGAAGTTATGCTTCAGTTATACAGGACACTTGTAAATAGGTGGGATGGCAAGTGGTGAGGATGCCACAAAGAGTCTGGAGAAAGATATACATCGGTTAAAGGAATGGGTAAAAACCTGGTAGATGAAATATAAAGTGGGAAAATGTGATGTTATGCATTTTGTTGGGAAGAATGGGGGGTGAATAATATTGAAATGCAGAAGACTGCAGAAAGGAGTCTGTTCTCTGTGCTGAGTGGCATTTGGGAGTCCTTGTGCGTAATTTACACAAGTCTGGCATGCAAGTTCAGCAGGTTAACAGGGAAAGGCAAATGGAATGGTGGCCTTTATTTCAAAGGGGATGGAGTATAAAAGTAGGGAAATCTTGCTAAATCTATACAAGGCACTAGTTAGACTACACCTCGACTACTTTGAACAATTTTGATGCCCTTATTTAAGGAAAGATATCCCGGTATTGTGGGCAGATCAGAGAAGGTTATTCATTAGGTTAATCCTGGATACTGAGGGACTTTTCTTTAGAGCATAAGCTGGGTCTTTATTCATTGGAGTTGAGAGCAATGAGAGGTGATCTTATTGAAACATAATTGATTCTTAGGGGACTTGATATGGGTAGATATGGAGAAGTTGTCTCCTCTGGTGGGACAGTTTAGGACCAGAGGGCATAGTTCCAGAGTAGGAAGTCACCCAGTTAGGACCCAAATGAGGAGAAATTTCCTCTCTCAGTGTGTAGTAAATCTGTGGAATTCTTTACCATAGCAGGCTGTGGAGGCTGGGTTGTCAAGGCTAAGACAGACAGATTTTGAATCAGTAAGAGAATTGAGGATTATGAGGAAAAAGTAGAAACGTCAGTTGGGGATCTTCTGTCCCCAGGTGTCACAAATCTTTGTCCTGAATCTTGTCCTGAAATGTGGGTGGAATCAGAGCCTTTCAACATTTCAGAGGCGAAGGTTGGGTATGGAAGGGCTGGAAGGTTATCAAGGATAAGCAGGAATGAGCACTTGAGGTTACAATCATATCAGGATGATCTTATTAAATAGCGCAGCCAGTGGCTAAATGACAAATTCCTGCTCCATTTTTATATATCCGTATCTCCAACGAGAGAATCTAACCATCTTCCCTTGACATTCATTAGCATAACCATCACTGAATGCTCCACTATCAAAATCCTGGGGGCTTTACCATTGACCAGAAACAGAACTGCACCAGAGTTATAAATATCTGATGGCAAGAACAACTCCAAGGCTAGGAACCCAGCAATGACTAATTTATCTGCTGTCTTCCAAATGCCTGTCCACTATCTACAATGCACAAGTCTGAAACATGACAGAGTACTCTATAACTACCTGGATGAGTGCAGCTCCAATAATAATTAAGAAGTTTGATATCATTCAGGATAAAGCAACACATTCACATCTTCAATATTAACTCCTCCCTACCCACCATCAGTATACAGTATCAGTAGTGTGTACCATCTGCAAAATGTAATGTAGCAACTCACCAAAGATCCTTCAATAGCATCTTCCAAACCTGTGAGCCCCTGTCACCTTGGAACAGCAGATGTGTGGAAACATCAGCACCTGCAAGTTCCCTCCAAGCCACATACCATCCTGACTTGGAACTATAGTTTTGGTCAATTGGTCAAAATCCTGTAACACCTTGTTAACAGCACTGTGGCTGGACCTGCCCCTATAGACTAGATCTGGTCCATAATGTCCATATCCTGTGAATGAATAAAAGAAAATCTGATCTCAGCTGGGCTCCATAAAAGCTGACATCATCTGGCTTCATTGTCTTGTTTACTTCTCCTGTTAACAAATTGCACAATGTCATTGACAATGAAACAATTATTTTCTGACATTGTGTTGCTGATGGTATCTCTCACTGCTGACAGCCTGAATTAGAGTCTCAAGTTAGTGCAATATGTGCCATTGGAAACATCAAAATTACCCAATTTATATTGTGTGCTATCGTCAGGCAAGTCTGCGCAATGATAACACATCAAAACATTTTCCATAATTCTAGATCTAGGTAATCAATCCTCACACCTAATGTAGAATGTTTTCCAGTAAACAGACTGGTGGAACAGAATGCAGTAAGAAAGGGGGTATTCTAGGAAAGTGATAATCCATACTTAAGAACATAAGAAATAGGAGTGGAAATAAGGCCATTTAGCCCATCGAGTCCACTCCGCCATTCAATCATATCTGATGGGCACTTCAACGCCACTTACCCATATCCCTTAATTCCTTGCGAGATTAAGAATTTATCAATCTCTGCCTTGAAGACATTTAACATTCTGGCCTCCACTGCACTCCATGGCAATGAATTCCACAGGCCCACCATTCTTTGGCTGAAGAAATGTCTCCCCATTTCTGTTCTAAATTGACCCCCTCTAATTCTAAGGCTGTGCCCAGGGGTCCTAGTATCCCAGCCTGACGGAAACAATTTCCCAGCATCCATACTTTCGAAGCCATGAATGATCTTGTAAGTTTCTATTAGATCTCCCCTCAACATTCTAAACTCTAATGAATACAATCCCAGGATCCTTAGCTGTTCATTGTACGTTAGTCCTACGATTCCAGGATCATCCATGTGAATCTCCACTGGACACGCTCCAGTGCCAGTATGTCCTTCCTGAGGTGTGGGGCCCAATACTGAATACAGTATTCTAAATGGGGCCTAACTAGAGCTTTATAAAGTCTCATAGCACATCACTGCTTTTACATGCCAACCCTCTTGAGATAAGTGAATACATTACATTTGCTTTCCTAACCAAGGACTCAACCTGCAAGTCAACCTTTAGAGAATCTTGTACTAGCAGTTTTGGATCCCCTTGTATTTTGGGTTTATGAATTTTCTCACTGTTTAGAAAATAGTCCATGCCTGTGTTCTTTTTTCCATGCTAGGTTTTGATGCTAGGTTGAAACTTTATTGCTGGAACAGCACAGCAGGTCAGGCAGCATCCAGGGAACAGGAGATTCGACGTTTCGGGCACAGGCCCTTCTTCAGGAATGCTTGTACTAGCAGTTTCAACTTTGATGCTAGGTTTACTGACAATGTGAAATGTCTTTTCATTCCTGATCATTATCAAGTTTGATTTTAAAGTCTTTTTCTGGATAAAAGAATTTACAAGATAGAAAAAGTCCCTGAGTGGGTGTTACTGGTGCCAAAAAGCTGCCACTAGTTTTTAAGAACTATTACAGAGATTGTAGCTCCTCACAGCTTTTGTCCATCACCTTTAACTACTGACATAATATTAGCAGCATTTTGTACGAATGAAATAAAGAAAATATGACAAGCTTTTAACATGGCAAAAAGAAAAGTAATTAATTGAAACAAAACAGAAATTGCTGTGGAAACAGAGTAGGTCTGACAGCTACTGTGGAGCGAGAAACAGTTTTAAAATTTTGGCTCCAGTGAACCTTCTTCAGAACTGATTGTAGCTCGGAAAATGTTGGTATATATGCTGAAGCCAGGTGGGGTGGGAAGGGGTTGGGGTGGGGGTGAGGCCAGCAATAAACAATAGGCAGAGATAAAGCTCAGAGAGAGATAATAGCAGTTGGGCAGACAAAGGAATGGATAATGATGAGCTAGGGAGAAAGTAAAGCTGATAATATTGGACCATTAGTGGGTGAAAATGGATTGGCTATGATGAAAATAGAGTAAAGAGTGTGGTGCTGGAAAAGCACAACAGGTCAGGCAGCATCCAAGGATCAGGAAAATCGACATTAACCCTTTATCAGGCCCATACGGTGAGCGGGCCAGAGTGTAGGGGGTGGGAAAAGAACATGGAAGGAATGTTCAGGCTCTAAAATTATTGAATTTGATAATGAATCCTGAAAACTGCAGGGTTCTCAAGCAGAAAATTAGGTGTTGTTCTTCCAGCTTATGCTGAACTTTACTGGAGCACTGCAGCAGGCTCGAGACGGAGATGTTGGCCAGGGAACAGGGTGGTGTGTTGAATTGGCAAATATCAGGGAAGCTTGGGGTCATTTTTGCAGACAGAGTGTAGGTGTCCCACAAAGTGGTCACCTAGTCTCCACTTCATCTCCACAATGTAGAGGAGACCACATTGTGAGCAATGAATAGAACAAACTAGATTGAATGAAATGCAGATAAATCACTGCATTTCACACCTGAGAGGTGTGCCTGGGCCTTGAATAGTGAGGAAGAAGGAAGTAAATGGGCAGATGTTACACCTTTTGTGATTGCATAGGAGGGTACCATGGGGGTATGAGGAGAGGTTGGGAGTGGACCAAGGTGTTATGGAGGGAACATCCTTGTAGAAGGCTGACAAAGGAGAGGAGAGGAATGTGTGACTGGTGGTGGCATCCCTCTGGACGTGGTGGAAATGCCGACTTAAGATCCTTAATTGTTTGTCGCTTTGATTAACTCCACAATAGTTAATGCTATAAACTGTCAGGTTTCATTTCTGTGAATATTACACTTCAAGAATCTTAACATCAAATTTACTGATTGGTATAAATTCAGGCTGGAAAACCAAATGTATACATTCCTCATTCCAAGTTGCTAGACATATTCTGGGGACTAGTTCTAAGTGTATGAATGGATAAAGCATACCTTACAACATTGATCAGTGCAGTTTTGTGAGAACATTGGAACACCCTTGCACTGGAGTTCCAAGTTTCAAAAACTGAGCATAATGCTGGACAAAACGCCTGTCACTTTGCAGATGAAGCAAAGTTGTTTTGCAAACGTGCAACCATTCACACAGCGGACTTAGCAATGCTGAAGCCATGTCCAGATGCATGCTCTCCCCACACAAGTTTCTACCTATACTGTATACCTTCACTCAAGCACTCTTTCAAACCAATTGTCATTCTTGATAATGAATTTGAACAAAGTTATCTGTTAGTTTGTATTCAACCTTTATTGACCCAGGAATGTCAAACTGACAATGCCTTCTTAGTCTCGCACCAAGAATGTAGCTCTTTCTTTCACTGATATTTTAATGCTTTCCACACTGCTTCAATGTCTCCCTCCTCTTTCACTTCTGCTTTTCTAATGCTCTCCTCCTTCATTTGTTGTTCTATCCACCAACACATTCAATTTCCCCTCCAAGCCACTCACCATCTGACTTAAAAATGTGTCACCATTCCTTCAGTGTCTTTGGGTAAAAATCCTGGAACTCCTTCTTTAACAGCATTGTGGATGCACTAATGCCAAATTGATATCAGTACTTCATGAAGGTGGCTCACCACTCCCTTTCTCAAGAACAGCTAGGAGTGGGCAAAAAATGCTGGCCCAGCAAGCGATGCCCTCACACATGAGTGAATTTTTAAAAATCTCTTTCCCTGTATTTCTATTTCTTCTTTTCTCCACCACTTCTGTTTTTCATTCTGCCACGACTTCTTCCTTTCACCTCCCTCACTGTTGCATTCCTCTTCTTCCTTACTCTCATCCTGCTATCTTTTCTTCAATTCCATAATGATCTCTTTTCTTCCACTTCTATTTCCAAATCTCTATTTCAGTTTCATTTCTCTGTTGTCTCATTTATCTTTCTGTCAGTCCCTTCGTTCATTTGTATCTTTCTCACATTCCCCTAACTTATATTCCTATGATGTTAACCATTGCCAGACCAGCTGAGTTTCTCCAGCATTCTCTGTGTTAGTTTTAGTCTTTCTCACAAATCTTCTCTGCCATTCAATGAGATATTGGCTGCTCTGTGACATAACTCCATATATCCATCTTTGCTCCTTTTCCTTTATGATACAAGTTTTCTCAGAATGAGTCTAATGGCAATTGTCTCAATAAAAGCAGAGAAAAAAAGAAGAGAGTAGCAATCGATAAAATTGTCAATTATAGTTAATGGCAGATACTAAAAACTGTAATTGGAATTCAGAGCTTGTAGCAATAACCAATATAATTGAATGGATCTGCAGATATGACTGTTTAAATGGTACCATCTTAGTTCAATTTCCAAAAGATGTAAATTTATGGGATGACTTTACGATTAGCGTTGGTAGTCACAAGCAAGGATTTCTGATGAAAGGTCATTGATCTAAAATATTACCAGAACTGATGTGCCTTTCAAACACATCTGTTTTTATTTCAGACTTCCAGCATCTGCCATATTACACTTTCATGTTGTTGTTATTGTTTAATACTTTGTAACTACCTCATGCCAGAAGCATTCAAATGCTGTACTGTATCACCTGTTAAGAAGGATATTCAAGACTTTGACAAAGGGACAGTGAAGAAGTGGTGAAAAATTTCCAAATCAGAATGGTATTTCCAAATCAGACTTGATGGTGATGAGGTTTCATTCAGTTTGCTCTCCTTATCATTCTAGATAGTGGACTTCATACATTTGAAAGAAGTCTTGGGTGAGTTGCTGCAATGCATCTTATTTATAATATATAATGTTGCCACTGTTCATCTGTGCTAGAGAGAGTGAATGGGAATAAATAAGGGAAAAAAGTGGATGTGGAACATTTGGATTTTGAGAAAGCTTTTGATAAAGACCACATAGAAGGCTAGTGAGCAAAGTTAAAGCACAAGTAATTGGGGGTAATATGTTGACATGACTGAAAATTGTTTAGTAGACAGGAAATAGTGAATAGGAATAAATGATCATTGTTCACAGTGGAAGGCAGTGACAGGTGGAGTACTACAGTGATCAGTGCTTAGCCCCAGCTATTCACGATATATATTAATGATTTAAATGATGAAAATAAATATAATACTTTCAGGTTTGCTGATGACATAAAACTCTGTAAGAGTGTGAGTGGTGAGAAGAAAGTAAGTAGGCTTTAAGATATTTTAGTTGAATAAGTTGCAAATACAGTACAAAGTAGATAAGTGGAAAGTTACCTACTCAGATAGGAAAAAAACAGAATGGAACGCTATTGTTTAAATTTGGAAATGTTGATGTACAACATGGCATCTGGGTGCCCTTGTGCTCCAGTCACTGAAAGTAGATGCAGCAAGTAGTTCAGGAAGAAAATGGAATAATGACCTATTTTGCAAGGGGGTTTGAGTCCTGAAGCAAGGATGTCATACAAAGCTTTGTGAAACCACGCCTGGAATATTGTGCGTTGTTTGGTCTCCTTATCCAAGAAAATACACTCCCCATAGAGACAGTACAGTGAATAGTCAACAGATTGATTCTCGGGATGACAGGATTGTGGTATGAGGCAAGATTAGATCAACTAGACCTACATTCACTGGAGTTTATAAGGATGACAGGTGATCTCATTGAAAAATATAAGATTCTGATATTCTTTGGCTGGACAGATTGATGCGGGGATGATGTTTCCTAAATGTGGTGGATTTAGAACATGAGGTCATGGTCTCAGGATATGGGGTACGACAACTAGGTCTGAGATGACGTGACATTTCTTCACTCAGAATGTGATGAATCTATGGAACTTTGGAGGAGAAATCACTCAATGTATTTAAGAAAGAAATACATTTCTATGCATTATAAGTGTTGAAGGGTATGGGAAGGCAGCAGGAGTATGGTGATGAGTTAGAAGATCATCCATGATCATATTGAATGGCGGAACAGGCTTGATGGGCCGAATTAACTAATTCTGCTTCTGTTTTCTATGTTTCTATACTTGCAGTGGCAAGTGGGGTGCCAATCAAGTCAGCTGCTTTGAGTGGGTGGCATCACATTTCTGCACTGTTATTGGAGCTGCACTCAAATGGGGTGTCTTCCATCACATTCCTGACTTGTGTCGTGTAAATAGTTGGCAGGTGGAAAGTGAGGAGACGGGTTTTTCACCAGAGACTTCCCAGTCTCTGACCTCTTGTAACCATAGTAATTATGTGGCTGGTCCTGTTTGTCTTCTTGAGTTTTTAGGTGTTGAGAGTGTGTTGCTGGAAAAGCACAGCAGGTCAGGCAGCATTCAAGAGCAGGAAAATTGACGCCCTGGGGTTTTCCAGCAACTCAGTCTCAACTCTGATCTCCAGCATCTGCAGACCTCACTGTCTCCTAGTTGATTTCTTCCTGAGTTTTTATTCAATATAGCACCACAGAATCCCTTTATTTTGCTAAACCAGAGAAATGTTAAATCTCAAACAGTTCTTTCTACATTTTCAGCATGAGCTCATTAACCTTCAACATTACTATTTATGAAGAATGAATACACAAACATTTTTTAAAAAACTTTTTTTTTTGTCTTTCGACTCCACCATCACACCAGTGGTACCACATTACTCCATTTTATGATTATTTTATCAGTATGGCTTTTTTCCGAGTCACTCATGGAATATTAGTGCAACTGAATACAACACTTTATTGTATTTTGCAAATTAATCTCAAACCCAGTTCTATATAATATCTTCATGGTAATGCATCCACTGCTTTGCCCACTCTCAGACTGTCAAAGAACTACAAATGCTGGAAAGATCAGAATCAGAATCAGCAGGAGTAGTAGGGGAAGATAGTCACCACTGTGAATGACCTATTGGCCCCTGTTGTGTCACCATAGTCTTACCAACCCATAGAGATTGCTCTCATTTTGAACGAAGCAATTGGTGGTGATTTAACCTGAGGGCTACCAGACCTCAAGCGAGGGAAAAGGATGAGAAGGAGAGTCCTTCATGGTAACATCAAACTGTTGATGGGAATTGAACCCACAATGTTGGCATCACATTACTCTGTAAACCAACAATCCAGCCAATGAGCTAAACCAATTCCTGCAGGAATGATATACTTTAGCTTTATATCTATATGGATCTTAATATGCTGCAAAATATTTCATGGCCAGAAAGTTATTTTTGACAACCAATTTGCCCATGGAAAGTTACCATGAGATCACCTCTCATTCTCCTAAACTCCAGTGAATGTAGGCCTGGTCAACCCGATCTCTCCTCATATCACAATCCTGCCATCTCTGGAATCAATCTGGCGAAACTTTTGGTTCAAAGATAAAAATTAGCCATCTTGTGCAGATGTGCCATCAAAATGCCTCAGGAGTGAGACCTTATTTTATTTTTTTCATCCAAAAGGCAGCACCATCAACAGTGTAGAACCACATTACATAGTGTCACAGAATCAGAAAATTGTTATGGCACAGAAGGAGGCTATTTAGCCCATTGTGCCTGCACCTTCTGGGAGTTAATGGGAGTTGACCCTGCACCTGTTAATGGGAGTTGACCCTGTACCTTCTGATTTCAAAGAAAGAGAACTATCGGTAAACTATAAATGCAGTTTGAAGTAAAAAGCATAAGTATTAGAAATGTAAATGAGAAAGTGAAAATAAACAAGATTGGCAAAGAATTTGGTTGCACCAAAAACATTTACTTATCCTTTCCCTTTATAGATGTTGTTGAGTGTGTGGTACTGGAAAAGCACAACCGGTCAGGCAGCATCCGAAAAGCAGGAGGATCAGCGTTTTGGACATAAGCCCTTCTCATGAATGAGGTAAAAACAATGACTGCAGATGCTGGAAATCAGATTCTGGATTAGAGTGGTGCTGGAAAAGCACAGCAGTTCAGACAGCATCCGAGGAGCAGGAAAATCAATGTTTCGGGCAAAAGCCCTTCATCAGGAATACAGGCAGAGTGCCTGAAGGGTGGCGAGATAATGAGGCTTGTGAGCTTGTGAAGGGCTTATGCCCAAAACGTCGATTCTCCTGCTCCTCGGATGCTGCCTGACCTGCTGTGCTTTTCCAGCACCACACTCTCGACTTTGATCTCCAGCATCTGCAGTCCTCACTTTCTCCTCCTTTATAGATGCTGGCCAATGTGTTGTGTATTTAGTTCTTCGACAGCTCTGGTCTTGGAGTTTGGGTGCCTCAGTTGCCTGGAAACTAAAATGCTGTGAAGAGCAAGTCCAACATTATTGGCCTGAGGATCCAAAACAAGGAGCCTTGAATCATGGCAGGCCATTTCAGACTGAGATGAAGAGAGCTTTCTTTACTCAGAGGGTGATTAACATTCTCTATCACAGAACGTTATGGAGGCAAAATCATTGAATGTACTGACGAAAGAAATAGACTGATTAACAGATGTTAAAAGTATCCAGGGGTATCGGGACAGCATGGGAATATAGTGTTGAGGGAGAGGTTCTGAAATGTTCATATTAACTGGCAGAGTAAACAGAATGGCCTACTACTGTTTCTGTTTTCTACAATTTTTATTTCATGTAGACATATTGATGTATTCATTGTTAACATAGTGCAATGTCAACCCATTCATTTCAACAAGCAATAGAATTTTCTCAGTCTGAGTTAGCTTTGGATTCAGGTCCCAGATGTGAAGGGACGGTATGCTGTCCCACTAGACCACTCAATCCTCTCGCAGGACATAAGTCAGTGGAAGTGTGTGTAGAACATAAGAAGTTAATTATATTTGCTACTGAGAAATGGTAATCGTCTTTTCCCATCATGCAAATACAAAGTAAGAACAGAAGAAACAGGAGCAGGAATGGCAAAAGTGAGGACTGCAGATGCTGGAGATCAGAGTCTAGATTAGAGTGGTGCTAGAAAAGCACAGCAGGTCAGGCAGCATCCAAGGAGCAGGAAAATCAACGTTTCGGGCAAAAGCCTTAATGAAGGGCTTTTGCCCGAAACGTCGATTTTCCTGCTCCTCGGATGCTGCCTGACCTGCTGTGCTTTTCCAGCACCACTCTAATCAGGAGCAGGAATAGGCCATTCAGAAACCTGCTGTGCCATTCAATAAGATCATGGCTGATCGGATTATGGTTGTATCTCCATTTTCCAGTTATTACCAGTGCAGAACTTAAAAAGCAAAGTAAAGAACTTACATTGATAGAGCACCTGATCATATCTCAGAAAATCATTTTGGAAGTGCTTCACATGAATGCTGCACTCAGGGATGTCATTCTATTAATATTCTTTATCAAAGCAGAGTGACTGACTACACCTTAATTAGATTTATTGTACAAAACCTATTTCAATACTTGTCTTGATGTCATGCAGGATCCCCTGTGGAAATTTATGAACTAACTCCTCAAAGTGTTGGAATTGTTGACCGTAAGTAGTTCAGTGGAAATCTGTGAAAGATTTGTAATAGATTGCTGAAATACAGAAGTGAAAACGAACAAGCAGGTTTAAACATGATATACTTCACTGACAAAGGGGCAGGATAGTGTTTTTGTTGTTGCAGTTTTTTTTATTTCTCCCTGGGAATTTACCTTTAAGCCCAGATAGAAGATTTGATGCTTCCCGTTTTTAATACTTTTAGTTTCAGTTTGTCCTTCTGCATTTAAGCATGACTATCCCACCAAATAAACCTTTCTGGTATGATCTTGAAGAATATCCATATTACAACAATTTTGTGTGTGTCCATGTGTGTGTGAGAGAAAGAAATATTTAGCTTAAATTACTATTTTCTTTTGCAAAGTGTTGCCTAATGCAATTAGTTTAGTACCTGCAGCTGGAGGAAGACAGTTTTATTTTACACAATAAAGCCATGCTTGGCTTCATAGCCTATTACCTGACACAAGTCACCAAATTAATTCTTGATAATTTTTTAACTTTGATTGAAAAAATTCCACAATTTGCTAAGCTATTAAAAGTTAAAAAAACGGTTGAAATATGTTTTTTAACCCCCTTGAGCTTAAACATTGAGAATTCTTAATGCTATTTTTACTCGGTGCAGTACAATGTATTTGCTCTGTATAATGTGCAAATTTCAATCTGATTTCATGTTTCCTACATACCACAGTGTGTCAATATTGTGTAACCCTCTGTCGTGTTGTCTTCTGTAGCACCAACCCCAAAAGCAGGCAAATCTGATCATTCTCAATCTTTTAAGTATATTTATCAATTTGAATGTTAGTCTATTAAAACTATAATAGAGCAAATGCTCACAAATAAAATTTAATAACATTATCCTGGTTATGCATATTTGAATGCTTAACCAATGTAACACATCAGTAGAACCTGTAAACGTTGTTTCTTGGGTGAACATTTTGATTGTATACAAATTATTCAGCTGGCCAAGCATTACCATCAGCACTATTTCCTTTTTTAAACATATGAAAAATATTGTTTTGAAGAACTAACTTAAAACTCTGTAACTGAATGGGAAGGGAGGCTCTGCTGAAAGTTTGATTGTTTGTACATTTTGAACTAAACTTGCTTTCAGCACAAAGATACAGAAAGAACTGGATATCTCTGACTGGTCACCAGCACTTGCGTTCATAATGACTTCCTATTTCTTTAATTCTAAAAATATAGTATTTTTACAACCATAGAATTACCAGTGAAGAAACTCAACTAAACCAGCAGACAGCTTTGTAGCATTGTGTAAATCCTACATGATACTATATATTCATAATTAATTACATTTGTTCATGAATTAGATTTAAAATCTTAAGAATATTACCTTTCAGTCAATTTAAGTGTCAAAAGCTCAAAATTACAATACTCAGTGCTACTTACCAGTGAGTATCTTTAATGTCTACAGAGCACAGAATTGTCTACCTGCTCTTCACAGCCTCCACACAGAGATTTAATTAAAAGAAGGAACTTATTCTGCCACTGTTTGAAGCTACCCAAGAAGGAGAACAGGAACAAAATTACTTCGTTCTTTTTTTTTACAGATGAGTACCTTCGGAAAAAAAAGGAAGGAAGGGAGGGGAGAGGAAGCCAACAGCCCTTTGACTTCCTGCAAAAAAATAAGGAAACTCCAGATAGTCATCTTTCTCTGAGAAAAAAAAGATTCATATGGAAACAACAAAAAAGGAAATTAGATAGAGGTTTGAACCTTCATTCCCAGCCTAGAATGGGGCACTGCTTGCTTGCTAGGGTGTGTTATTTTTATAGAAAGATAAGTATTCAAGCACAAACTACCAAATACTAGTAGTAGAACAGAAACCATTTTGCAATTCCTTTCATACATCATTAAATGTACGCATTAATGACAAACTCAATTTTGTATCTCTCACTTCAAGTGAATAATAACATTTGAATGTAATAATATACATGAGGAATATTGGTGCACAAATAAAAGTAATATGCCTCATTTTAAGCTCCAAGGACATGAAAGCAGGAGTAAGCTATTCCAGCCCTTGAGTCTGCTATGCCATTCAATAGTACCATGGCTAATCTGATCAAGACTGTCCACTACAGCATTGTAGATCAAAAATCTGTCTCATTCAGCCATATTCAATGGTCTCGTATATTCAATGGTCTAGTATCCACTAATCTCTGGGGTAGAGAATATTAATTAATCTCTGAGAGAAGTAATTCCTCTTTAGCTCCAGTAAATGGGAGAATCCTTATTCTCCTATTTGTGCCCTCTAGTACTCGATTTCCTGGCAAAGGAGACACATCCTGTCAAGCCCGTCAGAATCTGAAATGTTTCAATACAGTATGTACATGTACAATATTTCTAATGAGTACAGGCTGAACCTGCATAACCATAAGACAATTTATTCATTCTGGAATGATCCTAGGATGAAATTTGACTGAATTTGTCAATTTCAGGGAGTTTTGTGGAGAGTTTCTCTCTGTTTTCTCAGACATTTCTCCCATTATTTGTGCATCACTTTTCTATGGTGCACTGCTTGCACTGTCATGTACTCACCATGAGTGGAAGTACTTACCACAGCCAAGATCTTCTGGGATTCCTGGTATTGGTGCTATGTTTAAAATGGAGCTATGCACCAGGTCACCACTGTCAGTCAGGAGGTACCCTTCATGGTTGCTATGTGAAGAATTGCCCCAGAGATGGCTGAGAAAGGAAAGTTGGCCCCTTGCTTCACCCAATGGGGTTCTGGACATCCTGGTGAAGAGTTTTTAAAATTCATTTGTGCATTGCTGGCTGGGCCAAAATGTTGACCAGATCAGTTCCAGAGTTGACTTATGAAGAAAGATTGAGCAGTTTGGAAAGGCTGCAGAAGGACTTAGACAGGCCTGGAGAGTATACAAAGAAGTGGCAGATGGAATATAATGTTGGAAAGTGTGAGGTTATGCACTTTGGTAGAAAACCTAGAGGCATAGACTATTTTCTAAACAGAGAAAGGCTTCAGGTACCTGAAGTATAAAGGGTCTCAAGAGTCCGAGTTTAGGATTCTCTTAAGTTTAATATACAGGTTCAATTGGCAGATAGGCAAATACAATGTCAGCATTCATTTTGAGAGGGCTCGCATTTGGAATATTTTAAGCAGCTTTGAGCCCCATTTCTAAAGAGGAATGTGCTAGCATTGAGGGACAAAGAACAAATAACAAAGAACAAAGAAAATTTACAGCACAGGCACAGGCCCTTCGGCCCTCCAAGCCTGAGCTGATCCAAATGTACTGTCTAAACCTGTCGGTCAATTCCTAAGCACTTGTATCCCTCTGCTCCCCACCTACTCATGCATCTGTCCAGATGCATCTTAAATAAATCTACCATGCCTGCCTCTACCACTTCTCTGCTAGCAATGCGTTCCAGACACCCACCACCCTCTGTGTGAAGTACTTGCCGTGTATCCCCCTTAAACTTTCCACCTCTCACCTTGAATGCATGACCTCTCGTTATGGAATCCTTCACCCTGGGAAAAAGTTTGTCTCTATCCACCCTGTCTATACCCTTCATCAATCTCAATCAGGTCCCCCCTCAATCTCCTTTTTTCTAATGAAAATAAACGTAACCTACTCAACCTCTCTTCATAGCTAGCACCTTCCATAGCAGGCAACATCCTTGTAAACCTTCTCTGCACCCACTCCAAAGCATCTACATCCTTTTGGTAATGTGGTGACCAGAACTGTACACAGTATTCTAAATGCGGCTAAACCAATGTCCTGTACAATTTTAACTTGACTTGCCAGCTCTTATACTCAACACCCCGTCCAATGAAGGCAAGCATACTATATGCCTTCTTGAGCACTCTATCCACCCGTGCAGCAACCTTCAGGGTACAATGGACCTGCACTCCCAGATCTCTCTGCCCATCAACTTTTCCCAAGGCTCTTCCATTCATTGTATAATTTGCTCTAGAATTAGTCTTGCCTAAATGCATCACCTCACATTTGCCTGGACTGAAATCCATCTGCCACTTTTCCGCCCAACTCTCCAGTCTATCCATATCCTCCTGTATTCTTTAACAGTCCCTTATGCTTTCTGCTACTCCACCAATCTTCGTGTCATCTGCAAACTTGCTGATCATACCAACAGTGCCCTCTTCCAGATCATTTATGTATATTACAAACAACAATGGCCCCAACACTGACCCCTGTGGAACACCACTGGTCACCTTTCTCCATTTCGAGAAACTCCCTTCAACTACTACTCTCTGTCTCCTGTTGCTCAACCAGTTCTTTATCCACCTAGCTAGAACACCCTGCATACCATGTGACTTCACTTTCTCCATTAGTCTACCATGGGGAACCTTATCAAACGCCTTACTAAAATCCATGTATATGACATTAATAGCCTTTCCTTCATCTATCAACTTGGTCACTTCCTTGAAGAACTCTATTAAGTTGGTAAGGCACGATCTCCCCCGCACAAAACCATGTTGCCTATCACTGATAAGCCCATTCTTTTCTAAATATAAATAGATCCCATCCCTCAGTACCTTCTCCAGCAACTTTCCCACCATCGACGTCAGGCTCACTGGTCTGTAGTTACCCGGAATATCCCTACTACACTTCTTGTACAGGGGAACAACATGAGCATCCTTCCAGTCCGCTGACACCTCACCTGTGTTTAAGGTTGCCACAAAGATATCTGTCAGGGCCCCAGCTATTTCCTCACTTGCCTCCCTCAGCAACCTGGGATAGATCCCATCCGGTCCTGGGGATTTGTCCATCTTAATAACCTCTAGCTTACCCAGCACATCTTCCCTACTTTTCCAATGTGATCCAGACTAATCAAACTTATATCTCTAATCTCAAGATTCATGTTCCTCTCCTCAGTGAACACTGATGCAAAGTAATCATTCAGAATCTCACCCATTCTCTCAGGTTCGACACATTATCCAATGGACCAATCCTTTCTCTAGTTACCCGCTTGCTTCTTATATAACAATAAAATGCATAGGGATTCTCCTTAATTCTGCTTGCTAAAGCTATTTCATGACCCCTTTTAGACTGCTTGATTCCTCATTTAAGACTTGTCCTACTCTTCTGATATTCCTCCAGGGCCTGTTCTGTTCTTAGCTGTCTTGGCCTTATGTACGCTTCCCTTTTCCTCTTGGCTAGTCGTACAATTTCTCCAGTCATCCATGGTTCACGAATCTTGTCCTTCCAATTCTTTACCTTCAACGGGACATGCCTATCCTGCACTATCTTTAACCTATGTTTGAAAATCTCCCACATATCAAATGTGGACTTCCCTTCAAATGTCCAATCCACATTTCCCAGCTCCTGCCTAATTTTGATATAATTGGCCTTGGCCTAGTTTAGTACTCTTTCCTTAGCACCACTCTCATCTTTAACTATAAGTATTCTAAAAATTATGGTCACCGTTCCCAAAGAAATTCCCACCACAACTTCTACCACCTGTCCTGGCTCGTTCCCCAGTACCAGGTCCAATATAGCCCCTTCCCTCATCGGACTATTGACAGCCTGCTCTAGAAAGGCTGAAGAAGGGCTTATGCCCGAAACGTCGATTCTCCTGTTCCCTGGATGCTGCCTGACCTGCTGCGCTTTTCCAGCAACACATTTTCAGCTCCTTTAGCACAGCCATGATATCATCCCTGACCAGCAATGCAACTCCATCCCCTCCCCCACCCCCCCTTTTACTTTCCTCCCTGTCCTGTCTGAAACATCTATATCCTGGAACATTTAGTTGCCAATCATCATGCCCTTCCTTCAATCTGTGATTGCAATAACGTCATACTTCCAGGCACCAATCCAAGCCCTAACCTCATCTGCTTTACACACTATACTCCTTGCATTAAAGTAGATGCATTTCAGGCCACCAGTTCTTTTGCGCTAATCCACTCTGCCTACTCTTCCCTTTATTAATGCTAACGTCATGATTTTTACAGTCTCCAGCCTCCACCTCTACCCCAGACGAGGTTCATAAAAATGATCCCAGTGATGAAGGGCTTGCCATATGAGGAGTGATTGAGGACTCTGGGACTATACTTAATGGAGTTTAGAAGGATTTGGGGAAGATCTGATTGAAACTGACAAAATACTGAGAGGCCTGAATAAAGTGGACATGGAGAAGCTATTTCCACTGGCAGGAGAACCTAGGACTCAAGGACACAGCCTCAGAATGAAGGGTCAACCTTCTATAACAGAGATGAGGAGGAATTGCTTCAGTTCTGACTGATTGCTGCAGAAGTCATTCAATGTATTTAAGACAGATAGACAGCTTCTTGATTGGCAAGGGAATCGGGTTACAGGGAGAAAACAAGAGAATCATATCAGCCATGATTGATTGGTGGAGCAGACTCGACGGGCCAAATGGCTTAATTCTAGCCCACAATGCCATTGGGGGGGGAATTCCAGGAATTTGACTCAATGGCAGTAAAGCATCAACAATATATTTTGAAGACGAAAGTGGGTACTGCAGATGCTGGAGACTAGAGTCAAGATTAGAATAGTGCTGGAAAAGCACAGCAGGTCAGGCAGCATCCAAGGAGCTGCAAAATCGCTGTTTTAGGCAAAAGCTCTTTATCAGGAACGAGGCTGGGAGCCTTGGGGGTGGAGAGATAAATGGGAGGGGGGGGGGGGGTGCGAGGCTAGGAGGAAGGTAGCTTAGAGTACAATAGGTGGATGGAGGTAGGGGTAAAGGTGATAGGTCAGAGAGGAGGGTGGAGCAGATAGGTGGGAAGGAAGATTGACAGAAGGGACAGGTCATGAGGGCGGTGCTGAGCTGAAAGGTTGGAATTGGGGTAAGGTGGAGGGAAGGGAAATGAGGAAACTGGTGAAGTCCACATTGATGACCTGGGGTTGAAGGGTTCTGAGGCGGAAGATGAGGCGTTCTTCCACCAGGGGTCAGGTTCTAAGGGAGTGGCGATGAAGGAAGCCCAGGACCTGCATGTCCTCAGCAGACTGGGAGGGGGAGTTGAAATGTTCGGCCACAGGGTGGTGGGGTTGGTTGGTGTGGGTGTCCTGGAGATGTTCCCTGAAGCATTCTGTGAGTAGGCGTCCAGTCTTCCCAATGTAGGGGAGACTGCATCGGGAGCAACGGATGCAGTAAATGACATGTGTGGAAGTGCAGATGAAACTTTGATGTATGTGGAAGGCTCCTTTGGGGCCTTGGACGGAGCTGAGGGGGAAGGTGTGGGAGCAGGTTTTGCAATTTCTGCGGTGGCAGGGGAAGGTGCCGGGAGGGGAGGATGGGCTGTTAGGGGACATGGACCTGACCAGGTAGTCATAGAGGGAACAGTCTTTACAGAAAGCGGACATTTTGAAGTCAGGATAGTGAGTGGCTTGGAGGGGAACATGGTGGAGTGGTAGAGAGAAGGGCCATCCTTTTATCTGTGGGAGCGCTAGAGGATGCAGACCTTGCCAGTCTAGCCCAAAGTTGCCACCTGGGTCAGTGTGTGTCCATGGCCTGGAGAAATGCCCAGCCAAACAGAAGGTCGATGGCCTTCTGCATTCTGTGAAGCTTCGTGCTACCATCTTCTCTCTGCTATTTCAGAATTTGACTAACTCCACTACTGCATCCACCTCCCACTAGGCTCATGTTCCCATAAAACTATAAAATATCGAAGCAGAAGCAGGCCATCAGCCCATCGATTGTGTTTTCTATTTATTATGATTATGGCGGATAATCCTCAAAGCCACTTTCCTGCCTTTTCTCGAAAACCCTTAAATGAATTAAAAATCTATTTCAGTCTTGAATATTCTTAAAGACTCTCTAAGGTAAAGAATTACTTTTTTCCTTTTACATATGAGGACTCACTAACCCCTCTGTGCAGTCTTTCTCCATTTAAATAATATTCAGCATCTCTATTCTTCCAAAAAATCCATAACCTCACATTTTTCCACATGATATTCTATCTGCCAAGTTTTGCCCTTACGCTTAACCAGGCTATATACTTCTGCTGACACCTTGCACCATACTGACCATCTACCTTCCCACCTATTTTTGGGTTATCTGCAAAGTAAGATATAGTACATTTACTTTCCTTGTCCAAGTCATGATATATATTGTGAATAACTGTGATCCCAGATCCCAATGGTACTCTGCTGGTTACAGATTTCCAATCTGAGAACGCAGCCCTTATCCCAATTCTCTGATAACTTTTAGTTAGTCAAAGCTCTAGCCACGCAAATATACTACCTCCAACACCATAAAATATTATCTTACTAAGTAACCTGATGTGTGGTACCATGTTGTTCACACCTATCTACTGTATCAGATTGTACATGTGGCAGCAGCAATGAGGATCTCTCCCTCATCCCACAGTATATGATGAACCTAGGACCCTGGAAAGCACCAGATAGACCTTGGTGATGAAGGGCTTTTGCCCGAAACGTCGATTTTGCTGCTCGACGGATGCTGCCTGAACTGCTGTGCTCTTCCAGCACCACTAATCCAAAATCTGGTTTCCAGCATCTGCAGTCATTGTTTTTACCTTGGTGTGCATGCCCATTGCTATCAGAATAGCTGGATAAAGTGCTTTAGAAGACACATATGGTATCTTATTATCAGAGGCACTGGATTTTAAGAACAGAAAGATCATGTTGAAACTGTGTAACATGTTGTTTAGGCCACAGCTCGAGTGTCGGTGCAACTCTGAAATCCACAGTATAGGATGGGTGTGATTGCACTGGAGAATGTGCAGAAGAGATTTAACAGAGTGTTGTCTAGCTGGAGAGTTTCAGGTATGTAGAGAGATCAGATAGACTGAGGTGTTTTCTTTAGAGCAGAAGAAATAGAATAGAGGGGGTGGAGCAAAATTATTAAGATGGATAAAATTGTGAGGCACTTTGATGGGGTACTCAGGAAGAAACTTTTCTCCTTGATGGGGCAGGGTGGGGATGAATGACTGGGGCAGAGATTTAAGGAAAGGGGAAGAAGGTTTGGGGAATATGAGGAAAAACCTTTTCAGTCTGAGGGTGATGGGAATCTGAAACTCACTGCCTGAAAGGGTGGTAGAGGGGGAACATTTAAGAAGTTTTTAAATGTACACTTGGGGTGCTATAGGCAAGTGCTAGAAAATGGATTTGAATAGTTAGGAGGTTGTTTATGAAGGATATGGATGAAATGGAATGAATGGCCTTTTTCGGTGTTGTACACCTCTAGGACTCTATGAGAACCCCACTCCAGTTCACACAGTACCCAAGAAAGACAGCCTCATGGTGTGGGCATTTTATGGTCCAATGTGTGAAGTGATCAGCTCCTGCACCTTGTGTGGGCTAGGGAACCAGGAAGGTCATGGCAACTAGCAACTGCGATAAATCCATCCAGGCCACAAGACATTGCTTGTACCTCAAAGCCATTTGCAGTGTGATTTGTAACATGAATGATGCAGTCAAAAAGTGTTTGTGACATGTAATTTTAATCAATACAGAAGGGCAATGTGCAAGGTATGCACACAACATTTTGTGATCACAGAGGTTCTCCACTTGTATTGTGTAGCTGTCGACTTGATGCCCTTTGAAGGCCTTCAAAATGTAGAAAAGTCAAACCCCCTTCCTCAGCGAAAAATAACACTTACTCTGTCCACTCCAGGTGTGGTGGCATCCATTTTCATTTCCACGACCCTTTTACAATTTGAACGATGATGGAAGGCTAGTCTAGTGCCTCACCTCTCAGTCTAGGTGACACCCACTCTCTCCCCCAAACCTTTATGTTCTTTTCTGCCTTGTCCTCTCTGTCAAGGCCATTGGCTTAATCTTTTTGCACATCCCACCCAACTAACTTTACCCTTTAAGCTCATGTATACAACTTAGTTATACCAAATGCGTTGTATCCCCAACAAAGCGAGTTTCGCGGTGACCAACAATGATCCCAATCCTCCCTCAGTGCCCCTTCCCATACTTTAACACCTCACCCTTTTACATATTGAATTGCTCATTTATTCCTACAAATATTACTCCTCTCTGTATCCTGACAATTTACTTCCCCAACATCTCCATCTCAATAGTGGCCCCATTAACTTTCAGTGGACAAACTGCCTGCACTAATTATTTCCCAAACACAATTCTGTCCAACCTGGAGAGACAGCCCCAGCTGATGATTGACTGGATCCTTGACTGATCTCTATGCAGCCGAGTCCAAGGCTAACTTGGTGCAAATTCCTGTGTGGGTTGCATTGGCTCTCAGGACCACCTGCAGCCCGCTGCCCAGACAGTAGAGTATGAACACGCTGATCCTGACTACCCAACCAGCTGACAGGCTGTATACAAGCTCATGGACAGATATTGGTTGATGTCTTTGACTTACTGTACTGGCACCCCCTGACTGAAGACTATTTGATTTGATCTAGCTGAGGACTATTCCTCTTAGACTTTGACATGGCCATTTGATTGAAGCACATGCAGTGGTATGTTTTCAGCATATATTGCTTGCACTTAGTGTAGATGTAACATTAATGCAAGGTATCCTACAGCAACAGATCCAAGCCCTTAGCTGATCACTGCTGACAATCATGACAAGCTTCCTGGCTTTATGTCTGCATTAAACAGCAAGGCAAGACAGAAAGGCCCTGAGACTAGAAGTTCTAAAAGAGACTATAAAGCACAAAAGAAGAGGGCAAAACAGAGTTGCTATGGTTATCTAAGTAGTTGCAAAGTGAATGAGAGCTGAGACAGCAAGGAAGAGCCAGGTGTCACTGTTCTCCATCCAATTAAGAATTGTGCCCTTTTAATTCATTTGTGCTAAAATGTACAACTTTACACTTCTCTACATTAAAGTGTACGATCACTGTGTCCATTCAGCCTATCCAGGTCTGCTGAAATTTTGCACTGTCCTCCTGATAATAGTTCCTTCTTATGCCACAATTGAGATGAGTTATGAGCATTGAACAGAATCTTCCTAGTTCTGTGGAAGCAGGTTTAATAGCAGGACTGGGAGAGAATAGCAGGACTGGTCAGTGTGCCGAGACACCTTCCCTCTGGGCAATGTTCCTGAAGTAGGCAAAAGTGAAGCCTGCAGATGCTGGAGATCAGAGTCAAGATTAGAGTGGTGCTGGAAAAGCACAGCAGGTCAGGCAGCATCTGAGGAGCAAGAAAATCAATGGTTTGGGCAGGAGCCTTTCATCAGGAATGAGGCTGGGAGCCTTTGGGGTGGAGAGATCTTCCTGCTCCTTGGATGCTGCCTGACCTGCTGTGCTTTTCCAGCACCACTCTAATCTTGACAATGTTCCTGAAGTGGCAAGCGACCACCTGACTAACAGTGGCAAAAAAACACTAATTAGTAATTGGGAGGTTAATAAGGGGAACCGGGTGGACTCTGCCAGAGTCTTCCCAAGGTTGAAGAGGCCTCCTGTAAGAGTGGGCTCCAGGTGAAAGAGAGAGGCTCCATTCCCAGTATGGAAAGAACGAGGGCCTTTGGTCAGAAGAGGGTTAATAGGAAGGGGAAGCAGACAGATGAAGGAATTCCTCAGCCCCATTTCGCCCACATGGTCATTCCATGTACATAGTACAAATAATTCATTGTTTGTCATTAAATTCCCTTCCTATTTGTGATGACTTTATGTCAGTGGAGTGGAATAAAAGTCCCTCCTTTGTAATCTTTGGGCCTTCTGTGTGCTCAAATCTCATGTTAGAAAAGGTTTCAAAAAACACATTGCACAAGAGCGTAAAGCAATGTTTCTTATTGACTCTTTCTGTTTTCTCTTATTGATATTTTCTCTTTGTTCTTATTTTCTCTTTTTTTTTACTTGGTTCATTGTTAAGTCTTATATCTTTACCTCTTTCATCTACATTTCCCTACTGTATAGTTCCTCGTGTTTTCTCTGTCACTTCCATTATCATTGTTATTTGCAATTTTTCCTTTTAATGATGTTCAAGTTCTAGTGCTTTCCTCCAGTGAACTGCTTCCCTGCAGTCCTAAACTTACACGGGTAAGTTCTGTAAATTGAGTTGAGGGTGAGATTTTCAAAATTATGACCGTAACTTAACAAACAAGGTGACTAATGATTTCTGTCTTTGTTGTCTGTAACAACTGAGAGACAGAACCATAGAAAAGTTATAGCACATTCATCCCATTGTGCTTATGCCAGCTGAATAAACCATTCACCTATTCTAAAGCCCTTTCCATCACCTGGTCTGTAGCCTCCAGAGCTTCAGATGCAGATCCAAGTTCCTTTGAAATGAGTTGAGAGTTGCTGCCTCACCCTCAGTGAATTTCAGACACCCCAATACTCTCTGGGTGAAAAAGCTGTTCCTCATATCCCCTCTAATACTTCAAACAATCACCTTCTCCAATCATCTGTGCCACTAATAATCAACCTCTTTGTCAGGAAGAAACGGATCTTCCATGTACCCTGCATCCAAGACCCCACTCATTGAGTGAGGGTGCGATCCTTCCACAGTGTCCTCTTCCTCTGTGGTCCGGAGTCAAGTAGACCATGAAAATGGAATTGCTTCCCACATTTAGCCTATTGATGGGACCTCAGTGCAATAACAACATTCAGGCCAGTGCTGAGCAAGAACATGCTGATATTCTGAATGGGAGGCTCATGCCTCAATTTAAGTATGAAGTTTTTTATTGTGCTTAAATGATCTTCCAAACTAAAAATATTCAGGAACTGTATTGCGTTGGAAAGTCAACAGAAAAGATTACTTTTAGGATCCTAATTCCTGAATTCTTGTCTATATTTTTCCATATGCTTAGAATTTCAGGCACAAATTGCAACCAATGACCTTGATCTAGAGTTGATCAGGCCAGTTGTGATTATCCACGTGCAAGTGAATGAGTTTTTAAGTAATTTTCTTTGATGTTGAACAGAAAGAAATTTCCCAGTTAATGGGATTGGCTAGTTAAGAAAACGTGAACTAGATTGATCTGTTTTGGGCCTAAAAGCAGCCTCAGCTTTGTTAAAATATTGTGAGATTAGAAAAGCCAAGGAAACTCACAATATGTTTTCTTGTGATGCAAAGTGGAGATTTTGCAGGTCAGTGAGAAAATTATACTCCAATCATAGACTTGCTGGTATTATAGAGAACAAAACCATCTCACAACAGCAATGGGGAAAACCAGATTTCACATCATCGCAAGTCTTGTCTGGTGTTGGAGAACCTAGGGTAATACAGGGAACTAAAGAAGATTTGTGAGAAATCCAAGACTGAACCATCTAGGCTAGTACATTTGATTTTTTTTTAAAAACTAATTTGTGGAATCAAGAGGTGCAATAGCAGCCTTCCCAGCTCCATAATAGGTCTCTGGATTGCTGCTGGATATGACTCATCTCAGTCTGGATGGCCTTGCCTCCAGCCCAGTCCTGGATTCATCTAATGATCAGGAGAATCAACGTTTCGGGCATAAGTCCTTCTTCCTGAAGAAGGGCTTATGCCCGAAACGTTGATTCTCCTGTTCCTTGGATGCTGCCTGACCTGCTGCGCTTTTCCAGCAACACATTTTCAGCTCTGATCTCCAGCATCTGCAGTCCTCACTTTCTCCTTCATCTAATAATCCCCAGCCTCTGAACCCATTGATCCTACTCCCTTCTTCCACCACGACTTGTACAGCTGCCTTTAAAGCCATTTCATTATGTTCCATTTTCAGGAGTTCAGGATTTAGCCAATTTATTCTATTCCAATAGAAAGCATGGACAGGAAACCTCCTCCTATGCTGGTCTTGGAATGACCAGGAAGTGTGTGAGAGTGACCTGTGATGATTCAGCTTTAAAGTTGCCTCCTGTTCTTAGGGATGTACTTGTCCACACCTTGGCAGTTTTCTTGACGTTCTGCCAAGTTCTGGATCTTGGTTTTGAAATCATGCCCATAAATCAGAGTCATAATATTTTGGTGCATTGGGCTGGTAGGCATTTTTCCCTTCCCCTGGGGTGGCAGGAGAGGTGGAGAGGAAGGGCATATAATGGGATGAGTTGGTCCTGGTGAGACACTCACGCCTTTCTTGTCACCTCACTAATTAATTTCTGGGCGAAACTATCCGTGGATGGCCTTCATAATCCACATTAAATTAAGGCCCGAAGTGGCTAATTAATGGTCATTAATTACAATCACAATCTGCCTGATTTCCTGTCTCCCTGATGGATTGAAAAATGGTTAGCTTCCTGAGTGGGAAACCAGGACACAGATTGCCCAATTGGAGCAATCCAAGGTACAGATGTGAGCCAAGGAGGTAACCTCTGAAGGCCAACCCCTTACTCTTGTTTTCCAACCTCTGGCCTCAGAACCCTGCTTCACATGAAGATGATGCAAATGGCTTACCTTCTCACCACTGGATCTCCAGAAGAGTGAATCTCAGAAAGGATTAACAGAATCCCTACAGTGCACAAAGAGGCCATAAGGCCCATCAAATCTGCACCAACCCTCCAAAGAGCATCCCTCCAGACCCGTTCCACTACCTTGTCCCATAACTCTGCATTTACCATGGCCAGTGCAACAAGCCTGCACATTACAGGGCAATGTAGCATGGCCAATCTACTTAACCTGCACATTTTTGGACTGTGGGAGGAAACCAGAGCATTCAACAGAAATGGGGGAAACATGCAAAACCTCCACACAGTCACCCAATGTTAGAATTGAACCCAGGTCCCTGGCTGTGAAGCAGTAGTGTCAACTGTTGGACCACTGTGGTATCTATTCTAAGTGCTTTAGGACCAATAAACTCTGGCTAGCCTCTGATTGGCCAGCAGTAAAGGTTGACAATTTCAACAATGTCTAAATGTGAATCTCCTGAGACATGAGTGTCTCCCTATGTCAAGAGAAATGATGGTCTGACTGTAAACCCTGTGTTGAGAATCTCTCCTCCTTCTAAGTCCATCTCTCTGTCCAATGCCCATGAACTATACAGTAATATATAGCAAAGCAGTTGGTGCTGGTGCTGGTTGCTGTCTGTTGATGGTTGTGGTCCTCTTGTTCCTCATTGGAGATACAAGCTGCTCCCAGGCTGACAGCAGGACAGTGCAGTTCAATGGGAATGGAGCACATGAGGGATGAACTGACCACCGAGATTTCCAACCTGTCAAGTATTGAAAACACGGTCTTGAAAGAAATGGCATAAAGAGCATACTTACACGTAGGCACATCAGCTTTTTAGTTTCATAGCTTAATTGATCCCCAGCAATCAGTTTCACTGACACTGTCTTCACTCTGAGTTAACCCTGGAAAATTACAGACAGCTTAAGAAATGAGTGCTCTTAAAATCAGATATCCAGGCTAAATTGAAAGTTAATTGTTGTTATTCATGTTGTGATTAAAGGTAAAGTCACAGTCCTGTTCTTTCATTAGAGAGAAACAGTTGGTTTAACTTGAGGGTCACCAGGCCTCAGGCTAGGGGTGAAGGCTGGACCTGCATGGTGACTTTCAGCCAGTGCAGGAATTGAACCCATCCTGTTAACACTGACTGTATCACCAACCAGTCAGCCAACTGAGAGAACCAAGCCCAATCACTTATGGTTGCATAGGAAAGCTCACAGTCAGAAATGTGCATAGGATGTACACTTTCTGTTTGCAATAAGGTATGATGGTGCAAGTTTTGTTTTTTTAGGAAACTATTGAAGTGGATATTTTGGCAATCAAAAATTGCTATTGGTGTGGGGGAATTGCTAAACTATGAGATGGGATGTAACCAGAGACAATGCAACTGGATAAATAGTTAAATAGACACCATATTATAACTATATGTCAGGATTGACTTTCAACCTTGTTCAACAAAACTGTTTACTAGAATACCAAAATTAACTATTTGTTTTTATAAATATACTGTATTACTTTTATTAATTTAGTAAATGCAATCAAATAATCACCTTCTCACTTGTGGAGTTCAAGGTGATTAGACAATGACAGAGTGAATAATTCTATTGTTAAAAAATCTGATAAGGGAGTAGAACAGAGTGGAGGGCTGGTTTGTGAGTGCCTCTCAGAATGAAACACTGATAATAGACAGAAACAAACAATAGGGATGTTGATGGAATATGTTTGAGGTCCTTGCGTTGCTCAGGAATTGTGAAACTGATCAAGAAAGCAGCACAGTTTGGGTCATGGGAAAACAATCCTTAGCATAATCTTAGGACATTAGGGTGGACTTCTCTCTATGGTTCGAACAAAGAACTTGATGTTCTACTAGAATGGATAAGGGATTGACTGACTGACAGAAGGCTGAGAATGTGAATAAAGCAGTCTTTTTCAGGATGAGAGCCGGTGACTAGTCTTGTTCCACAGAGACCCACGTTGGGACCACATCGACTCACTTTTTACATTAACAATCTGAGCGAAGGAACTGAGGGCATTATTGTTCACTCTGCAAATGACACAGAGATAGATGGAGGGATAGGTAGTATTGAGGAAATGGGGAGGCTACAGAAGGACTTGGACAGGAGAGTGAGCAGAGAGTGGCAGATGGAGTACAGTGTGGGAAAGTGTGAGGTTATGCCCTTTTGTAGGCAGAATAAATGTGTAGACTATTTTCTAAATGCAGAAATGCTTCAGATATCTGAAGATCAAAGTGACTTGGGAATCCTAGTTCAGGATTCTCTTAAGGCTAACATGTAGGTTCAGTTGGCAGTTAGGAAGGCAAATGCAATATTAGCATTTGTTTCAAGAAAGCTAGAATACGAGAGCAGAGATATACAGCCAAGGCTGTATAAAGTTCTGATCAGACCACATTTAGAATATTATGAGAAGTTTTGGGCCACAGATCTAAGGAAGGCCTTGGAGAGGGTCCAGAGGATGTTCACAAGAATGATCCTGGGAATGAAGGATTGTCATATGAGGAGCAGTTGAGGACTTTGGTCTGTACTTGATGAAGTTTAGAAGGCTGAGGGGGACATTTCGTTCAATACAGAAAGGCCTGGATAAAGTGGACGTGGAGAAGATGTTTCCACTAGTAGGAGAGAATAGGAGCCAAGCTTCAGAGTGAAGGGACAACCCTTTAGAATGAGGATGAGGATCAGCCAGAGGATTCCAAACTTGTGGAATTCATTGCCACAGAGGATTGTGGAGATCAAGTCTTTTGGTGATTTTAAGACAGAGATAAATAGATTCTTGACAGTAAGGGGATCAAGTGTTATGGGGAGAAGGGGGAGTTGACTGGCAGACAGGCTTAATGGGCTGAATGGCCTAATCTGCTCCTATATCTTTTGTTGGCACCATAAAAATGCCAGGCAATGACCATCTCCAGAAGACAGAATCTTACCATTAGCCCCTGACATGTAATGGCATTATCATAATTGAATCCCCAACTACCCATATCCCGGACATTATCACTGACCAGAAACCGAACTGGACTAGCCATATAAATAGGTTGGCTACAATGGCAGATCAGAGACTAAGAATTCTGCAGTCAATAACTCAGCTTCTGATTCCCCAAGGTCTGTCCACAAGGCACAAGTCAGAAGTGTGGTGGAACACTCCCACTTGCCTGGATGAGTGCAGCTCCAACAACACTCAAGAAGCTTGAAACCATCCAGTAAAATGCCGCTGCTTGATTGGCACAACATCCACAAACATTCACTCCTTCCATCACTAACACTCAGTAATGGTGACATGCACCATCTGCAAGATGCACTGCAGAAATTCACCAAAGATCCTTAAACAGCACTTTCCAAACCCATGACCACTGCCATCTAGAGGACATGGAAACACCACTGCCCACAAGTTCCCCTCCAATACAGTCACCATTCTGGCTTAAAAATATATTGCTGTTCCTTCACCATCACTGGGCCTAAATTCCAGAACGCTTTCACTACCAACATTGTCTATGTATATCAACAAGACATGTTCTACACGTGTTCAAAAGGGAAGCTCAGCCTTCACAAGGGCAACGAGGAATGGGGACTTAATGCTGGTGTAGTCAGTGACACCCACATCCCACAGTGAATAACAGAAAACCTTATTAATGATAATTAAGGCTGACCAAGCCTGAAACACCCACATCTTATTAAGAAATGAAAAAAGTAGGAACTATTTCAGACCTTCTGCCTGACTTAGAATGGTATTCACTCTTTGGCTTAATTGCATGTTTTTTTATGCTGTATAGCTGCTGTGCTACATCCTGTTTTCTACTTAAAGTAACCTGTAATGGTTGCATCTAATCCCCTATTTCAAAAAGCTGAGAAGATAGTGGGGATTCTCCCATAACAGCAACATACTACAAATGCTGGAGATCTGAAATAAGAACAGAAAGTGCTGGAGAAACTCGACAGGTCTGACAGTACTTATACTGGGAGAAACAGTTAACGTTTCAAGTCCAGTATGACCCTTGTTTTTCAATTGCATAAAAATGATGATTTTCTGACCCTTTTCGTTTTCAAGGGAGCGATTTGGACACAAAGTCTTAATGTTGATGTTAACTCTCTCAATATCTGCTTTTATTATCAGGGTTTTCCACTTGTTGAAAAATGTGGTGCTGGAAAAACACAGCAACTGGGAGACAAGAAAGCTTTGGTGGCAGAATAAAAGCAGAAAATGAAAAGCTGATCAAAACACATAATTTAGTCTAGGTCTGTGAAGAGAAAGAGCAGGAGAACATAAATATAAAATGAAAGATAAGGAAAGTTTTAACAGAATCAGAGAAAAGGAGGTGGACAAAGAAAAATTGAACAAATAAGGAGTGATTTCAAGCACAGACAGGAAGTTAAAAATGTAATCTCTTTGAGAGGCAAAGATTATTAGATTATACAAAATATCAACTGAGCCAGAAGAAGCATTTGCAAAATTAAAGACATAAAGAAACAAAAGAACATGCAGAGAGCGAAGCCAGTAGAGGCCCACCTAGGGACCTTCAGTATTTAAACATTTCTGCTGTTTGGCAAAATACAGGCACCGGCCATCCCATAGCTCAGTGGCTTTGCACTTAATTACATACAGTTTAAAGACATGCCATAGCCAGTGCAGACTCCCACTAGGTCAATTCAACAACTGCTGGTCAAAATCTAAGGGAACAATTGTTCCAGTCTGAACTGGTAGAAAATCTCATCACCACTGAAACAGATCAGAAACATAGGCGTGTACTCCCCACCATTTTCTTACCATTAATTTTACAATTCCTTGTGAAAGACAAATGATGCAATTACACCAACCACAAGAGAATTCCATTACCATGATAATTAGTCACTTGCATTTCTTGTGATTTGCTTTTTATATTGTATTCACATTCAGCATAAACAGCAGTTGTGAAAAAATGTTGACAGATAATATTTGACATATTTTACATACTTTAGTTATATTAAATCTTTTGCTTAAAACTCTAAAGGATAGACGTTTACCCTGTACTGTGGTGCAAACTGTGAGGTTTTGGATCAACCGCCCATAATACAAAAGATCTGATATGTAGTTCTTTTATCACTGCAATGGAACTTAGTGTCATGCACTACACAGAGTAAATGGTCGATTCAATACTACTCATTTTGCACCATTGCCTGAAATTCCTTTCTAACAATCAGCATTTTGGTGGTAGCCTCCTGGGTAGTTCAGCATTCCTGTTCTTAACTGAGGCTACTATCTTTGTAATGCTCTGTGTTCTTGTATGTCTAGCAAACGCTTTCCCATTTTGTCATCTCATTCTGCTGCCCACTCCCTTCAGGGATGTGTTGTGTTAGTCAGGATGATTAAGCATGTCTTGATGTAAAGGCCTCCAGCTTGTTAAATGATATAAATGTTGAACATCACTCACTGCTTGTTGTGATAGAATAGACCATTTCAAAGGCAATAGTACCACATTGAGAGCTTATGCTGTGAGAATACCTTTGAGCAAAGCAAGCATGAAAATGGTCTTCCCACTTAATTTGATTCTAAAGCCATCACTCTGAAATTTATTGCTGATATCAGTTAATAGAGTTATGGTAGAATTTGTAACAACAACAAATGAAATATTTCTTTTCAAGAATATTGAATGTTTTTCTGTAAAGTTGCTAATAACTGTACATAAACCACATCCTGATAGTGAGTTTTGAGAAGATTTGGAGCTCAGGTTGAGGTTCTGGATGTAGGTTTGCTTGCTGAGCTGGAAGTTTCATTTTCAAACATTTCGTCACCATACTAGCATCTTCAGTGAGCCTCCGGATGAAGCAATGCTGGTGATTCCTGCTTTTTATTTATATGTTTGGGTTTCTTTGGGTTGGTGATGCCATTTCCTGCTGTGATGTCATTTCTTGTGGTGATGTCATCTTCTGTTCTTTTTCTCAGGGGATGGTAGATGGGGTCTAACTCAATGTGTTTGTTAATGGAGTTCCGGTTGGAAGGCCATGCTTCTATGAATTCTCATGCATATCTCTGTTTGGCTTGTCCTAGGATAGTTGTGTTGTCCAAGGCGAAGTGGTGTCCTTCCTCATCTGCATGTAAGAATATTAGTGAGAGTGGGTTATGTCTTTTTGTGGCTAGTTGATGTTCATGTATTATTGTGGCTAGTTTTCTGCCTGTTTGTCCAATGTAAT
The DNA here is from genome assembly GCF_037043375.1 of Chiloscyllium plagiosum. Taxonomy (NCBI): domain Eukaryota; kingdom Metazoa; phylum Chordata; class Chondrichthyes; order Orectolobiformes; family Hemiscylliidae; genus Chiloscyllium; species Chiloscyllium plagiosum. Next base: position 117,310,301 of record NW_028270140.1, read on the forward strand.
GTTTGTTACAGTCCTTGCATGGTAAATGACATTAGTTTTGCTTGTTGTCTGTATAGGGTCTTTCAAGTTCATTGGCTGCTGTTTTAGTGTGTTGGTGGGTTTGTGGGCTACCATGATGTCAAGGGGTCTGAGTAGTCTGGCAGTCATTTCTGAGATGTCTGATGTAGGGGAGAGTGGCTAGGGTTTCTGGATGTGTTTTGTCTGCTTGTTGGGGTTTGTTGCTGAGAAATCTGTGGACTGTGTTCATTGGGTACCCATTCTTTTTGAATACACTGTACAGGTGATTTTCCTCTATTCTACATAGTTTCTCTGTGCTGCAGCGTGTGGTGGCTCATTGAAATAATGTTCTGATGCAGTATCATGCAGTTGGGATGATTGCTTCTGTAGTTCAATATTTGGTCTGCATGTGTTATTTTCCTGTCGATGCTGGTTTGAAGTTGCCCATTGGCTGTTCGCTCTACTGTGACATCTAGGAATGGCAGTTTGTTGTTGTTTTCCTCCTCTTTAGTGAATTTTATGCCAGTAATGGTATTATTGATGGTCTTGAAGGTTTCCTCTAATTTGTTTCATTTAGTGGTGACAAAGGTGTCATCCATGTAGTGGACCCAAAGTTTGGATGGTTTGCAGAGCTGTTTGTTTGAGTCTCTGCATTACTGCCTTTGCTAAGACCCCTGATATCAGAGATCCCATGTGTGTTCCATTGGTTTTGTTGTTGAAGGTGAAGTGGGTGATAAGGCATAAGTCCACTAGTGTGACGCTATTGTCCTTGCTGATGAAGTTGGTGGTGTTTGGTGTATGTGTTTTTGGTTCTTCTAATAGTGTGGTCAGTGTTTCCTTGGCCAGGTTAATGTTGATTTATGTGAAATGGGCTGTTACATCAAAGGAGACCATTATTTCATCCTCTTCTATCTTAGTGTCTTTGATGGTCTTCAGGAGTTCTTGGGTGGAGTGGATGGAAAGGCGTGAGTCTTCTACTAAGTGTTCCTTGGCCAATCTGTAAGTTGGTGTTCCAGGTAGTGAGACTATGGGTCTGAGGGGGCTCCTGGTTTGTGAAGTTTGGGTAATCCGTAGAAGCATGATGTGTTGGATCTGTCCGGTTTTGTTTTTTGGAAGTTGGTCTTATTTATTTCTCAAGATCTCTGAAGTATTTTGAGTTGGGCTGTGATTTGGTTCTCTACTTGTGGGGTCGGTTCTATCGCCACTTGTTAGTAAATATTGGTAACGGCAGTAGTGCGTTCGCTTTTTCAATGTAGTCTCTTTGGTTTAAAATGACTGTCAAGCGTCCTTTGCCGCAGGTAAGATAACAATGTTTTTATCTTTTTTAGTCTTTCTGGTGCTTTCCTTTCTTGTGTATTGAGTGTGTTTCCTTCTTTTTTTCTGCTTAATGTTGGTGCGACTACCTGTCTGATAGTTTGCTGGGTTTCTTCTGTGAGTTGGTTGTGTTTTTAATAATGCTAAGAAATCTTTCTTGTCCACATACTGGAAGTTGTAATTTAATCCTCTTAATAAGACAGCTCCCCACCCTGATTTACCATCCCCTGCGAAAAAGAATAGGAAATGACATCATCACAGGAAATGACATCACCAACGCAAAGAAACCCAAACATATAAATAGAAAGCAGGAATCATCAGCAGTACTTCATCCGGAGGCTCACTGAAGATGTTACCTGAAGATGGTGACGAAATGTCTGAAAATGAACCTTCCAGCTGAGCGAGCAAACCAACATCCACATTCTTATATAACAAAGATTCTGCTTTTCTGTAGAGTATTTTTTCTCTTCATCCCAAACATTATCTTTACCTGGCTACTATTATCAGACATATACAGTCATGTATAGCCTGCCCAAAGGTAGGACCTTGGTTTATTATCTGTTGATGTTTCATCCTAAAGCATTTTCTTCACAGACTTTTTTGTCAGTGATAGTTGGCATGACCTTCCACTCTCAGGACTGGTCGCAAGCCTAATATAGCTGAAATGCTAATCAAAAACATGGCGCCGAATCTTATGTTTTTTACGCTAAGTGCGAGTTGTGTTGAGTTTGATGGAAGGATATTGACTGCAAAGCCTTGCGATCTTTCTCACTCTATCTTACCAAACTCACTGCATTAACTACCTACTCCACTCCTATCGCATCTGTCACATTCAATTCTGGTCCCATCTTACCATGTATCTTGTTCAGACCACCAAAGCCTCTCTGCACATCCAAGAACAGGTGGCAAAAATGTTGGACCTGAGGAAGATGGCACTGTGATTCCCTAAAAGGGATCTGGAGGTCCTGATGAAACAGAGGGCTGTCCACTTCCCGGAGGACAGTCAGAGGAGGCCATGACACCAGACTCTGGCAGCCTGGTCCAAAGTCTCCACTCTGGTCAGTACCCTATGAACCATATGGAAGGATGCCCTTAAAAGATCAATGACCTTCTTCACTGCACCAGAGCAAGTGGCCACACTCCTCGTTCTGTCACCTCACTGCTACTGCACCAACCTCCCACCAAGGCTCATGCTTGTGCCAATCTCAAGGGCAAATACTATCTTCCTTCCACTGCAACTCCCATATTAACTCCACTGTTAGTGCCATCCATTACACCCCACTGGCTGCAACACCTTTTGTCTCTGTGACTTTCAGATTGTAGAGTCAAATCACCAGTATCTGCACCATTACTATTGCAGAAAAATGCAAAGTCCCTGCTTTCTCCTCACTGAATGAGAAACTGACGCCTCAGAGGAAGCCTGAGATATTTGTATCATCGATAGTCACAGGTGAGGTGCCGGTAGACTGGAGGTTGGCAAACGTGATGCCACTGTTTAAGAAAGGCAGTAAAGACAAGCCAGGGAACTACAGACCGGTGAGCCTGACCTCAGTGGTGGGCAAGTTGTTGGAGGGAATCCTGAGGGATAGGATGTACATGTATTTGGAAAGGCAAGGACTGATTCGGGATAGTCAACATGGTTTTGTGCATGGGAAATCATGTCTCACAAACTTGATTGAGTTTTTTGAAGAAGTAACAAAGAAGATTGATGAGGGCAGAGCAGTAGATGTGATCTATATGGACTTCAGTAAGGCGTTCGACAAGGTTCCCCATGGGAGGCTGATTAGCAACATTAGATCTCATGGAATACAGGGAGAACTAGCCATTTGGACACAGAACTGGCTCAAAGGTAGAAAACAGGGTGGTGATGGAGGGTTGTTTTTCAGACTGGAGGCCTGTGACCAGTGGAGTGCCACAAGGATCGGTGCTGGGCCCTCTACTTTTTGTCATTTACATAAATGATTTGGATGCGAGTATAAGGGGTACAGTTAGTAAGTTTGCAGATGACACCAAAATTGGAGGTGTAGTGGACAGCGAAGAGGGTTACCTCAGATTACAATAGGATCTGAACCAGATGGGCCACTGAGAAGTGGCAGATGGAGTTTAATTCAGATAAATGAGAATTGCTGCATTTTGGGAAAGCAAATCTTAGCAGGACTTATACACTTAATGTTAAGGTCCTAGGGAGTGTTGCTGAACAAAGAGACCTTGGAGTGCAGGTTCATAGCTCATTGAAAGTGGAATCGCAGGTAGATAGGATAGTGAAGAAGGCATTTGGTATGCTTTCCTTTATTGGTCAGAGTATTGAGTACAGGAGTTGAGAGGTTATGTTGCAGCTGTACAGGACATTGGTTAGGCCACTGTTGGAATATTGCGCGCAATTCTGGTCTCTTTCCTATTGGAAAGATGTTGTGAAACTTGAAAAGGTTCAGTAAAGATTTACAAGGATGTTGCCAGGGTTGGAGGATCTGTGCTACAGGGAGAGGCTGAACAGGCTGGCGCTGTTTTCCCTGGAGCATCAGAGGCTGAGGGGTGACCTTATAGAGGTTTACAAAATTATGAGGGGCATGGATAGGATAAATAGACAAAGTCTTTTCCCTGGGGTCAGGGAGTCCAGAACTAGAGGGCACAGGTTTAGGGTGAGAGGGGAAAGATATAAAAGACACCTAAGGGGCAGCTTTTTCACGCAGAGGGTGGTACGTGTATGCAATGAGCTGCCAGAGGAAGTGGTGGAGGCTGGTACAATTGCAACATTTAAGAGGCATTTGGATGGGTATATGAATAGGAAGGGTTTGGAGGGATATGAGCCGGGTGCTGTCAAGTGGGACTAGATTGAGTTGGGATATCTGGTCGGCATGGACGGGTTGAAATGAAGGGTCTGTTTCCATGCTGCACATCTCTATGACTATGACTCTATGACCTCACTGGGCGCCCCAGGCTCAAAGAGTGTGAGAGCACAAACCGGTGAGTCCCTCACTGTGACAGCTCCGCACTGGCTGATGGAGAAATGCTCCAGTCCACTTACATTCAAAGGACCGCCAGAGACCAGGCACCAGCCCAGCTCCAGACAGGAGAGGTATCAGCAATCAGGGACTTAGGCCACATGCACTGGGAGGACCAAGAAGAGCAGACAGAATGTAGGAGGGCAGTGACTCTCATTGAAGTAGTGCAGCAGTGCAGTGGGTCATACAATCATCCAGCTGCCTCCATGAACATGTTGCAGCTGCTGTTGGAGATAGAGTAATTGAATATTTCTCCTAATTCATGTGTTTGAATGTTTGTGCAAACATTTTCTCTTCAGTTCGTACCATCAGCAAACTTTAATAAGTTACAGTTGATCTCTTCATCTAAATCATTAAAATAGATTGCAAAACGTTGAGAATCCAGCACTGATCTTCATGATAATCTGTGAGTGACAACCAACAAACTTAAAAATAATGTTTCTTATTCTGTTTTCTCTCCTTTAATTAATCCTTTCTTCAAGCTAATACATTATCCCAACTCAATTAAACCTTATCATGTTTTACAACCTTTTGTGTGAAACTTTATCAAATGACTTTTGAAAATTCAAATATCCTACATTAACTGGTTCCCCTTTATCTAGACTGTGTATTATATCTCAGAATACCAACTCATCATGCGTCAAGTGGAGGCCACTAAACCCAAACATCATGAAAATCAGTGATAATCAGAAACAGCCACATCTACCAGAGTTTAAGGTAAAGTTTTAATTCAGACACAGCATCTGATTTAAGATAGGGGAATCAGACTAATTCTGAACTATTCTTATTCTCTGTTCCAGTTCCAGCACTGGCCTCAGCTGAAGTTGAGCATATTCAGTTGTAAACCTACCATGAATTGGCCTGAAGTTGACCCTATGTTACAAAAAGCATCCAAGACATATGTTTAAATGTCAAAAAAAAGTCTTTGTTCCTTGCATCTACTTGGCTGAATTCCTATTTGTTACCCTGAGGCCTCAGTGAATTTCTAAATGTGCAATGTGTAAAAACATTATTCTTTGGTCTTTCCAAAACTTCCCTTTGGGGTTCGGAGAACCTTCATGATTTGTTGGAGATGTTTGTGCAGGGACGGTGTAATTCAATTCATAGGTTAAGGAAACATTGGAAAATTAATTGTCCAATTAAATTTCAAAAGAAAACAAAATCAGTCATACCATTGTCACTATTGTTAAAGATTTATTGGAAGTGGAAGTATTGAATAAGCACAGGAAATTTGTTCATTTAGTATCCAGGAGAAAAGTTATTTAGTAGGAATGGCCAGTAAACCTAAATGAAACATAGAAAATAGGAATAAGAGTAGGCCATTTGGCCCTTTGAGCCTGCTTCACCATTCAGTTTGGTCATGTCTGATCATCCTCACACCATTTGATTCCTTAAGAATAGTAGGCTGGTTATGGCAAGGGATTTTAACTTTTCAAATATGGACTGGGACTGCCATAGTGCTAAGGGCTTAGATGGAGATGAATTTGTTAAATGTGTACAAGACAATTTTCTGATTCAGTATGTGAATGTACCTACTAGAGAAGATGCAAAACGTGACCTACTCTTGGGAAATAAGGCAGGGCACGTGACTGAGGTGGAGAACTTTGGGGCCACGACCATAATTCTAATAGTTTTAAAATAGCGATGTAAAATAATAGACCAAATCTAAATGTTGAAGTTCTAAATTGGAGGAAGGTCAATTTTGATGGTATTAGGCAAGAACTTTCAAATGTTGATTGAAGGCAGATTTTTGCAGGTAAAGGGACGGCTGGAAACTGGGAAGCCTTCAGAAGTGAAATAATGAGAGTCCACAGACAGTATATTCCTGTTAGGGTGAAAGGAAAGGCTGGTAGGTATAGGGAATGCTGGATGACTAGAAAAGTTGAGAGTTTGGTTAAGAAAAAGAACGAAAGCATATATCAGGTATAGACAGGATAGGTCGAGTGAATCCTGAGAAGAGTATAAAGGCAGTTGGAATACACTTAAGAGGGAAATTAGGAGGGCAAAAAGGGGACATGAAATAGCTTTGGCAAATAGGGTTAAGGAGAATCCAAAGGGATTCTATCAATACATTAAGGACAAATATGTAACTCGGGAGAGAATAGGGCCCCTCAAAGATCAGCAAGGCAGCCTATGGAGCCACAGGAGATAGGGGAGATACTAAACGTGTATTTTGCATCAGTATTTACTGTGGATAAGGACATGGAAGATATAGAATGTGGTGAAATAGATAGTGGCATCTTGAAAAATGTCTGTATTACAGAGGAGGAGCTGCTGGATGTCTTAAAAGCATAAAAGTGGCTAAATCCTCAGGACCTGATCACGTGTACCCTAGAACTCTGTGGGAAACTAGGGAAGTGATTGCTGGGCCTCTTGCTGAGATATTTGTATCATTGATAGTCACAGGTGAGGTGCTGGAAGACTGGAGGTTGGCTAATGTATTTAAAAAAGGTGGTAAGGAAAAGCCAGGGAACTGGAGACCTGCCAGCCTGACATTGTTGGTGGGCAAGTGGTTGGAAGGAATCCTGAGGGACAGGATGTACATGTATTTGGAAAGGCAATAACTGATTAGGGATAGTCAACATGGCTTTGTGCATGTTTCATTGAACTTGATTGAGTTTTTTGAAGAAGAAAGAAAGAAGATTGATGAGGGTAGAGCAGTGGACGTGATCTATATGGACTTCAGTAAGGCGTTCAACAAGGTTCCTCATGGTAGCAAGGTTAGCAAGGTTAGATCTCAAGGAATACAGGGGGAAGTAGCCATTTGGATACAGAACTGGCTCAAAAGTAGAAAGCAGAGGGTCATGGTGTAGAGTTACCTTTGAGACTGGAGGCCTATGACCAGTGATGTGCCATATGGATCAATGCTGTGTCCACTGCTTTTCATCATTTATATAAATGATTTGGATGTGAACATTTGAGGTATGGTTAGTAAGTTTGCAGATGACACCATTTTCGAATTAAGCATGTTCTATTCGCTCACAAGAGTTTCGATCACAAATTTCTATACAGTAGCAGAAGAGAGCAGACCCTTAAAACTGGAGACACAGAATCACACGTGCCTACAGTGAAGCTCAATGACAGCATAGTGTCCTAGCATCATAGAGATCTACAGCACAGCAAAAGACCCATCGGCCCACTGCATCTGCACTAGTCAAAACAATCACCTAACTGTTCTATGAGAAGTAATCATTAGGCTAAACCTTCGATCTGAACCCAGAATAAGGAAATATCTGAAGAGGAACTCAGCAGTGCTTAGGCTCAGCTAGTGATGAATGTTAATGCTCATCTAGACCTTGAACTGGGGAACCAGAAAACCCAAACAGAAGCTGAAAAAAGCATGAGAGATGGCACATGGCTCAGTGCATAGTAGGGAACAGGGCGACATCAATTAGTTACAGTGAGTAAAATATTACAGGAATTGAAATGACTCGGAGATGAGGAAGAAAAGACATTCAGAAAATTCACCCATGGTAAATATGCAAAGAGACAAAGTGTCTTTGAAGCAATTAAGGAACTTCACCAGATGGAAGCTAACCCAACCAGTTTTATAGGGGCTGTGAGTACATTCCACAGCTGCAGTAGCACCACAAAAAATTAAACAGTGCTCATGGCAGTCTGTGGGAGCCCCACTAGAAGGGGGTAACAGCTTGGGAGGCTGAACTCTACCTGGGGGTGTAGCAAGTCCGTGACAAGACTTCTGACTCTGCAAGCGGATAAGGTAAATTTCTGGTATGCAGAGCTTAAGTAAATTGCCAAAGAAATACATTTAATTTGGACATAGGACGAGATGTAGCACCTTTTTGGATGCTTGATCATGATAGAAGCCAAGAGTCCTCAAACCAACTTCCATTCCACTTTGGGGCTTGGGAATTAATAGAGTCAGAATGAGGGACCAGTCGCAGGCCAAACTTCATTACAATGAAAATGAGATTACAGATATCATGTATATTATTTCTAATTGGTAGCATTCTTTATTAAGTATATATCCATTTAGTATAGCTTTAGATATTCTTGAGTTACAAGCATTGAAGATGACAGCCTTGACTCAGTGCACCAGCAATCACCCTCCGCTGCAGGCCCCTGGCATTACAAAGCAGTGAAAGAGAATCTTCATTTCTCTCAAGGCAGAAGCTAAAAATGGTGAGAAAAGAAGGCACCAAGGAACTCAGTGATCAGCTACCAGAGTGCAATAATACCATGGTTTATGTTTTCAACTGATAGTTACGGAGAAGGAAACCGTCATTCCACACATTCATTCACTGAAAATTGAGATTTTGTGCCTTCCTCTAACCCGGCTGTATCTTTTGAAGAGACTCAGTCCTTTCTTGAAAAGATTAAGGAAAGCGGTGAACTATTTTTTTCCAGGATCTACCAAGGAGATACAGCAACTGCAGTTGCAGCCACAGTTCAATGGAGAAATTCCTACCACTACTACTGCTGCTGAAAAGCAAGAACAACCCCTTGCACTAGTTTAATTATTAAAAGCAGCAAATGAAGAACCAAACATTTCTACAGCCAGCAGAGTGACCACAGAATCTGAGATATCTAGGGGAATTGAATTCAAAATAGATCTTCAATTATGCAAGATGAGATCTCAGAGTTTCAACATAAATTCAGGACTACTGAAGCTTCAGGCAAAATGGATGATGCTGTGTCTGCACAAACAGAAGCTAATTGTGTGGATTGTCTTTCCAAGTATGGACAGAGAACATCAATCTAATAGGCTTAACACAACAGCTGAAGAAAACTCTGTTACTGTTAATGAGTGATGACCTAGTCTTTCAAGAGGAAACCTGGAAAGAGAGAGAATGAGAGACTTCACTCCCTTGTTAATGATGGAGATCACCTGCAGCATAAGGTTGGCCATTTGAGTATGTCTGCAGATCAGAATGCTAGAGTATTACACAGAATTCCTGTTGATCCTGCTCTAGCAAGTTATTCTGTTGCCCATGTTGGTAAAATCCTACTTTTTCATGGAATCCCCACTCAGCAGCCTCACGCTGCAGCAAGTGTTAAACTGATCACATGAGCTACAAAAAGAGAAATTCCAACATTAGGTGTACTGGCAATACATTCATATCCTCTTTTATGGTCAGTGAAATGCATGTGAAAATGAGCCCTCAACCAAAAGCAGCTTATGGTGGGAGCAGGGGTTGTGGAATAGGGGTGGGGAGGGCAGAGTGGATTGTAATGCCAAATGTTCATGACTAAATGTTCATGGATAAAGAGGGCTTCATAAAAACCTCTTTTATGATCAGAGAGGTAGAATAAAGGGAATTAGAACTTTATTCTAAGTATAGCTAATGAGCATATACAGAGAGTTAGGTTATCGTGACATTGGATCACACAGAACAGGAGCCTGGCTCTCTGGATAAGAAGTCCTTTCTTACATCCTCTGCAAATAGTTATGATCAATAAAGCTTGCACTGTTCATGTACAAGAGTGTAGATCTCAAATTACTACAACAATCACGTGCAAAGAGACTGGATTGAATGACTAGTGATCAGTGACAACTGCACATTTAATGAGGATAAACACAAGCTAATGAGGCTAACAAGGGAAAATAATCAATGGGAAATGTAAATTAACTGCTTTGGGGTTACAGGACATAATATAGGCGAATGATTTCTGAATGCTAATCTTCTTGAGATAATGTGAAGTAATTTGCTTATGATTTTATCTATTTTTTATTTTTACCTGATATAGATGACTGCTGAGACCACATTTGCAATACATGTCCAGTTTTGAGCATGCCTCCTTCAAAGGGACATCAATGCGCTGGAGAACCTTAAGGGAAAACAACCAATAGGCAACTGCCTGATTGCAGGATTAAATCATAAAACAATAATCAATTTGCTTTCATGAGAAAAACTGAGTGACCATCATCTAAGTTCTTGAAATGCCAAGAGACATAAATAATGTAGATATTATTTAAACAGGTTTTTCGACATAAATCTAAACAAAAACTTAGCTTGGTAAGAGTAGCAAGGTGTCTACTAATAGCCAAACACTAATAGTGTGATACCTTTATGTTATAAAAATCAAAGAATAATAAATGGTGGAAAGTTTGCAAAGTACTATTCCGTTTGCATTAGTAATAAATCAGGGCAAAACTGGGCAGTGATTTGAAGAAAAAGTCAAAGGGAGACCTCTAGTGTTCATTTATGTAATTATTCTACATTTAATTATGGATGGATTAACTATTTTAATTATTCTGTCTTGAAATATTGTAATCATTACTGCATGGAATCCAGGACTAATTTGTCCGATAACACATTAGTGAGTAATTGTTATGGAAGTTGTAGTCATTCCCCAGAACTCTAAAACCCTGTGTCAAACTCTAAAATGAGGGATTCTATGTTCTGTGAATAGTTAACTCAGGAGAGTTTTCATTGTCATAACATACTTAATAGGAGTATTTTGTTCTGAGATATTTTTGTTTAGCCTAAATATTCGTGGCAGTGAGGAGATTATTTTTTAAGACCAGGTCCATATTGACTAAGCTCAGACAATGATTCATAATCTCTCAGTCAAGGTTTGAAACTTTTAATTTGAGGCTGACAATAAGTTTGAGTGAATAAATTTATCTTGCCTGGAGGGTAAAGATTCTAGAATGTTACAGTATTTCTTACTATTAATTATTTCTGTCTAACAATCCATTATACCTTATTTCTCATTTCTAATGCCACAACTTAGTTTTCTTATATCCTGCAAAGTTAGCTTCAACTGTCCTCAACAACATAAACAAATCTTTCCAAAAAGACTTTGATTACAGCTCTGTTTTAGGTGCAGTCCAATTCATTCTTACAGATTCTGCCTCCCAATAATTGATCTCAATATCCCAGAGACCTAAAGTCCTCCCTCCAGCATCATCCCTCCAGCTGAGCATTAATTTGCTGTATTGTCCTACTTTTATACTTAATAACATGTGGCACCATGAGTAATCCAGAGTCTTTGGTCTTTGACGTCCTGGTTATTAAATTGCTTCCAAGACCCCTGAAAGCTGCCTCACCCTCTTTACTGTACATGTTGTTGGAGTGACTATGAACCAGAGCCTCTGGCTGCTGGTGCACCACACATCTCCATCACCACAATTCCTCAAAATGCTCTACAGCCACTTACTGACGCTCCAGATTAAATAGTAGTGAGGATTTTAACATAGTGGATTGATGTACTGTATGCAATATATTGTACTGTAATGTACTGTATTAATGAGCTGTAGAATTGCCTGCTGTTCCCTTAACTATAGAAAGTCTTATCACTATTGTTTTCCCAATCTCCTGACTGTACTCCTAGTAGAGCTAAACCACCATGGTGCTATAGACCTAGCTCCTAGGTGCACTCAGAACTGAATATGGGCTAGAGATAAGATGCATTTAGGCAACTCTTGCACTGGACTTCCTCAACAGGCAGATGATCACCCACTTCCTTCCTGCCTGCATGATTCTGAACTACAGGGTAACCTCATGCAAAAAAATGTTATCCATGTCGATCACAGCCTCGCAGTGACTCCAGCTGGTAGTCAAGTTCTGAAACCTGCATTCTTTTATCTTCATTCTGTCATAGGATGTGGGCCTTGCCAGCAAGGCCAGGATTTATTGTCCAACTCTTAATTGCCTTGATCTGAATGGATTGCTCAGTTAGTTCAGAAGACAGCTAAGAATCAATCACATTGCTGGAAGCCTGGAGTCACATGTCGGCCAGACCCTCTGAGGAAGACAGATTTCTTTCCCAAAAAGAAATGACTGAACCAAATGGGTTTTAAGACAAACAAATGATGGTTTTACAGTCACCATTACTGAAGCCATTAGTGATTTTCAGTTCCAGTGTCATTTATTTACTTAACTTAAGCTCCATGTGGTGCTGTTGTGGGATTTGAACTTGTGTCCCTAGATCATTAGCCAGACTTCTGGATTAATAGTCCAGTGATATCACTACACTGCTGTCATCCCACAAGTTCTTCCAAAAACATGTGGTTGAACAGGACATGGGAATTATCCCAACTTCCCTCATGGAAAAGGATGTATCTGCCGTGGACTTGAGGTGACCTACCATGCTTTGATATTTTAGGCTTACTGAACATGACAAAATTAAATAAAGATTTACATGATGAATAGTTTATTTTCTTCTTTCAGCTTCTCCTACTTTACGTTGGGTGCTGTTGAGATGAGTCTTGCAGTTACTTTGGTTCCTCTTTCCATCCAGTTGCATCTTTCATCGTGCAACTTATTAGGAGAAGTAGGCTACTCAGCCCCTTGAGTTTATTCTGATGGCTACTCATGGCTCAACTGATCACATCATATCCTGCCTATCCCAGTAATCAAGCAGATGAAAGGTTATCAAGACTTCTGAGATCTGGTGTCCCAGTACATGAATTGCACATGTTCAGCAAGTAATGATAAAAGCTAATAGAATCTTATTATTTATTACGAGAGGAATTGAATACAAAGGGGAGACTGCATCTGGAGCACTGTGTACAATATTGGTCCCCTTTTTTCAGGAAGAATTTACGTGTCTAATACAATGACTGGATGAGTTGTTTTATGGGAACGGGATAGCCGTTCCTGAAAGTTTTGACAGTGGGGATATGGAAGAAATGTATCCTTTAGTTGGGAATCTAGAAGTAGGGGTCACTGTTAAAAGTAAGGATTGTCCGTTTAAGATAAAGTCCTCATCTCTGAGTTGAGAGATTTCACAACACTTTCTTTCATCCTCTAAAGCAAAGTGGTGGAAACAGAGCATTTGAATGTTTTCAAGGCAGAGGCAGATAGAATCTTGATAAAGGGGTGAAAGGTTATGACCCTTCATCAGAACCAGTGGAGGGGGTTGCCAAAATGCATAGCTCCACCAAAATCGCTTTTTAACAAATCACCTGATCATGAGAAAGGGAGGCAAGAGAGGAGGGGGAGTGATGTTTTTGATAAGGGATAGCATTGCAGCTGTACTGAGGGAGGATATTCCCAGAAATACATCCAGGGACGTTATTTGGGTGGAATTGAGAAATAAGAAAGGGATGATCACCTTATTGGGATTGTATTACAGACCCCCTAATACTCAGAGGGAAATTGAGAAACAAACTTGTAAGGAGATCTCAGCTATCTGTAAGAATAATAGGGTGGTTATGGTAGGGGATTTTAACTTTCCAAACATCGACTGGGACAGCCCAGTGTTAAGGGTTTAAATGGAGAGGGATTTAAGTGTGTGCAAGACAATTTTCTGATTCAGTATGTGGAGGTACCTACGAGAGAAAGTGCAAAACCTGACCTACTCTTGGGAAATAAAGCAGGCAGGTGACTGAGGTGTCAGTGGGGGAGCACTTTGGGGCCAGACCATAATTCTATTAGATTTAAAATAGTGATGGAAAAGGATAGACCAGATCTAAAAGTTGAAGTTCTAAATTGGAGAAAGGCTAATTTTGACGGTATAAGGCAAGAACTTTCAAAAGCTGATTGGGGGCAGGTGTTTGCAGGTAAAGGCTGGAACATGGGAAACCTTCAGAAATGAGATAACGAGAGTCCAGAGAAAGTATATTCCTGTTAAGATGCAAGGAAAGGCTGGTAGGTATAGGGAATGCTGGATGACTAAAGAAATTGAGGTTTTGGTTTAGAAAAGGAAGGAATCATATGTCAGGTATAGATAGGATAGATCGAGTGAATCCTTAGAATAGTACAAAGGCAGTAGGAGTATACTTAGGAGTGAAATTAGTAGGGCAAAAAGGAGACATGAGATAGCTTTGGCAAATAGAGTTAAGGAGAATCCAAAGGGTTTTTACAAATACATTAAGGACAAAAGGGTAACTAAGGAGAGAATAGGACCCCTCAAAGATCAGCAAGGCGGCCTTTGTGTGGAGCCGCAGGAGATGGAGGAGTATTTTGCATCAGTATCTACTGTGGAAAAGGACATAGAAGGTATAGAATGTCGGGAAATAGATGGTGACATCTTGAAAAATGTCCATATTATAGAGGAGGAAGTGCTGGATGCCTTGAAACACACAAAAGTGGATGAATCCCCAGGACCTGATCAGGTGTACCTGAGAACTCTGTGGGAAGCTAGAGAAGTGATTGCTGCGCCCATTGCTGAAATATATGTATCATCGATAGTCACAGGTGAGGTGCCGGAAGACGAGAGGTTGGCTAGCTTAGTGCCATTGTTTAAGAAAGGTGATAAAGACAAGCCAGGGAACTATAGACCAGTGAGCCTGACATCGGTGGTGGGCAAGTTGTTGGAGGGATTCCTGAGGGACATGATGTGCATGTATTTGGAAAGGCAAGGACTGATTAGGGATAGTCAACATTGCTTTGTGCGTGGGAAATCATGTCTCACAACTTGATTGAGTTTTTTGAGGAAGTAACAAAAAGGATTGATGAGGGCAGAACGGTGGACGTGATCTATATGGACTTCAGTAAGGCATTTGACAATTTCCCCAAGGAAGGTTAGCAAGGTTAAATCTCATGGAACACAAGGAGAACTAGCCATTTGGATGCAGAACTGGCTCAAAGGTAGAAGACAGAGGGTGGTGGTGGAGGGTTGTTTTTCAGACTGGAAGCCTGTGACCAGTGGAGTGCCACAAGGATCGGTGCTGGGCCCTCTACTTTTTGTCATTTACATAAATGATTTGGAGCTGAAAATGTGTTGCTAGAAAAGCGCAGCAGGTCAGGCAACATCCAAGGAGAAGGAGAATCGATGTTTCGGGCATGAGCCCTTCTTCAGGAATGAGGAAAGTGTGTCCAGCAGGCTAAAATAAAAGGTAGGGAGGAGGGACTTGGGGCAGGGGCGTTGGAAATGCAATAGGTGGAAGGAGGTTAAGGTGAGGGTGATAAGGTGAGGGTGATAGGCCGGAGTGGGGGTGGGGGCGGAGAGGTCAGGAAGAAGATTGCAGGTTAGGAAGGCGGTGCTGAGTTCGAGGGATTTGACTGAGACAAGGTGGGGGGAGGGGAAATGAGGACACTGGAGAAATCTGAGTTCATCCCTTGTGGTTGGAGGGTTCCTAGGCGGAAGATGAGGCATTCTTCCTCCAACCGTCGTGTTGCTATGGTATGGCGATGGAGGAGTCCAAGGACCTGCATGTCCTTGGTGGAGTGGGAGGGGGAGTTGAAGTGTTGATCCAGGGGGTGGTTGTGTTGGTTGGTCCGGGTGTCCCAGAGGTGTTCTCTGAAACGTTCCGCAAGTAGGCAGCCTGTCTCCCCAATATAGAGGAGGCCACATCGGGTGCAGTGGATGCAATAAATGATGTGTGTGGAGGTGCAGATGAAGTTGTGGCGGATATGGAAGGATCCCTTGGGGCCTTGGAGGGAGGTAAGAGGGGAGGTGTGGGTGCAAGTTTTGCATTTCTTGCGGTTGCAGGGGAAGGTGCCGGGAGTGGTGATTGGGTTGGTGGGGGGGTGTGGACCTGACAAGGAAGTCACGGAGGGAGTGGTCTTTTCGGAACGATTATAGGGGAGGGGAGGGAAATATATCCCTGGTGGTGGGGTCCGTTTGGAGGTGGCGGAAATGACGGCGGATGATACGCTGTATATGGAGGTTGGTGGGGTGGTAGGTGAGGACCAGTGGGGTTCTGTTCTGGTGGTGGTTGGAGGGGCGGGGCTCAAGGGCGGAGGAGCGGGAAGTGGAGGAGATGCGGTGGAGGGCATCGTCGATCACGTCTGGGGGGAAATTGGGGTCCTTGAAGAAGGAAGCCATCTGGGTTGTACAGTATTGGAACTGGTCCTCATGGGAGCAGATGTGGCGGACACAAAGGAATTGGGAATATAGGATGGCGTTTTTACAGGGGGCAGGGTGGGAGGGGGTGTAGTCTAGGTAGTTGTGGGAGTCGGTCGGTTTATAGTAAATGCCTGTGTTGATTCGGTCGCCTGAGATAGAAATGGAAAGATCTAGGAAGGGGAGGGAGGAGTCTGAGACAGTGCAGGTGAAGTTGAGGTCGGGGTGGAAGGTGTTGGTAAAGTGGATGAACTGTTCAACCTCCTCGTGGGAGCACAAGGCAGTGCCGATACAGTCATCGATGTAGCGGAGGAAAAGGTGGGGGGTGGTGCCAGTGTAGTTGCAGAAGATGGACTGTTCCACATATCCTACGAAGAGGCAGGCATAGCTGGGGCCCATGTGGGTGCCCATGGCTACTCCTTTGGTTTGGAGGAAGTGGGAGGATTGGAAAGAGAAGTTGTTCAGGGTGGGGACCAGTTCAGTCAGTCGAAGGAGGGTGTCAATGGACCGACCGACTCCCACAGCTACCTAGACTACACCTCCTCCCACCCTGCCCCCTGTAAAAACGCCATCCCATATTCCCAATTCCTTCGTCTCCGCCACATCTGCTCCCAGGAGGACCAGTTCCAATACCGTACAACCCAGATGGCCTCCTTCTTCAAGGACCCCAATTTCCCCCCAGACGTGATCGACGATGCCCTCCACCGCATCTCCTCCATTTCCCACTCCTCCGCCCTTGAGCCCCGCCCCTCCAATCGCCACCAGGACAGAACCCCACTGGTCCTCACCTACCACCCCACCAACCTCCATATACAGCATATCATCCGCCGTCATTTCCGCCACCTCCAAACGGACCCCACTCCAGGGATATATTTCCCTCCCCTCCCCTATACGTGTTCTGAAAAGACCACTCCCTCTGTGACTCCCTCGTCAGGTCCACATCCCCCACCAACCCAACCTCCACTCCCAGCACCTTCCCCTGCAACCGCAAGAAATGCAAAACTTGCGCCCACACCTCCCCCCTTACTTCTCTCCAAGGCCCCAAGGGATCCTTCCATATCCGCCACAACTTCATCTGCACCTCCATACACATCATTTACTGCATCCGCTGCACCCGATGTGGCGTCCTCTATATGGGGGAGACAGGCTGCCTACTTGCAGAACGTTTCAGAGAACACTTCTGGGACACCCGCACCAACCAACACAACCACCCCCTGGATCAACACTTCAACTCCCCCTCCCACTCCACCAAGGACATGCAGGTCCTTGGACTCCTCCATCGCCATACCATAGCAACATGACAGTTGGAGGAAGAACGCCTCATCTTCCGCCTAGGAACCCTCCAACCACAAGGGATGAACTCAGATTTCTCCAGTGTCCTCATTTCCCCTCCCCCCACCTTGTCTCAGTCAAATCCCTCGAACTCAGTACCGCCTTCCTAACCTGCAATCTTCTTCCTGACCTCTCCACCCCCACCCCCACTCCGGCCTATCACCCTCACCTTGACCTCCTTCCGCCTATTGCATTTCCAACGCCCCTGCCCCAAGTCCCTCCTCCTTACCTTTTATCTTAGCCTGCTGGACACACTTTCCTCATTCCTGAAGAAGGTCTCATGCCCGAAACGTCGATTCTCCTTCTCCTTGGATGCTGCCTGACCTGCTGTGCTTTTGCAGCAACACATTTTCAGCTCTGATCTCCAGCATCTGCAGTCCTCACTTTCTCCTATAAATGATTTGGATGCGAGCATAAGAGGTAGAGTTAGTAAGTTTGCAGATGACAACAAAATTGGAGGTGTAGTGGACAGCAAAGAGGGTTACCTCAGATTACAATAGGATCTGGACCAGATGGGCGAATGGGCTGAGAAGTGGCAGATGGAGTTTAATTCAGATAAATGCGAGGTGCTGCATTTTGGGAAAGCAAATCTTAGCAGGACTTATACACTTAATGGTAAGGTCCTAGGGAGTATTGCTGAACAAAGAGACCTTGGAGTGCAGGTTCATAGCTCATTGAAAGTGGAATCGCAGGTAGATAGGATAGTGAAGAAGGTGTTTGGTATGCTTTCCTTTATTGGTCAGAGTATTGAGTACAGGTGTTGAGCGGTCATGTTGCGGCTGTACAGGACATTGGTTAGGCACTGTTGGAATATTGTGTGCAATTCTGGTCTCTTTCCTATCGGAAAGAGACCAGAATTGCACACAATATTCCAACAGTTCCTATCGGAAAGATGTTGTGAAACTTGAAAGGGTTCAGAAAAGATTTACAAGGATGCTGCCAGGGTTGGTGGATCTGAGCTACAGGGAGAGGCTGAACAGGCTGGCGCTGTTTTCCCTGGAGTGTCGGAGGCTGAGGGGTGACCTTATAGACGTTTACAAAATTATAAGGGGCATGGATAGGATAAATAGACAAAGTCTTTTCCCTGGGGTCAGGGAGTCCAGAACTAGAGGGCATAGGTTATGGGTGAGAGGGGAAAGATATAAAAGAGACCTAAGGGGCAGCTTTTTCACGTAGAAGGTGGTACGGGTTTGGAATGAGCTGCCAGAGGAAGTGGTGGATGCTGGTACAATTGCAACATTTAAGAGGCATTTGGATGGGTATATGAATAGGAAGGGTTTGGAGGGATATGGGCCGGGTGCTGGCAGGTGGGACTAGATTGGGTTGGGATATCTGGTCGGCATGGACGTCTACTTCCATGCTATACATCTCTATAACTCTATGACTCTAGTATCAAGATTTTCACATATTTCTTCCATGGTCAGGGATCCCTCTCTTATATTTTTCTTTTTCATGCTGCATTTTTTTTGTCTTTGAGCTGATAATTTGTCTTGTTCATTAAATTAGTGAGTAAGAGTGCAGATTCACAGGGTTACAGATTCTTGCAGTTTGAGTTTGACACACCTCCTTAGTTTAAAGAGGAAAAGTACATTTGTTATACACATCAGCTCATCAACTGTCCTTCAGCTACTTGTTAAATATTTTGATTTCGAAGCTCTGTCTCCAGATTCCATTTTGCAGGGGATAAATCTGACCCTTGCCAGCTGTGACATGAATTTCTTACACAGTGAGATGAGCCAGGGTTGATAATAGACAAACTTACCAATGTACAAGCTCATGGGAAAACTTGATATAATTGAGGCCTATACAAATATAACAGCAGTGGAGTATTTCAATAAGTTAAATAATATAAAAGCAAAATATTGCAGGTGCTGGAAATCTGAAATAATAACAGGATGTGCGGGAGAAACTCAGCAGTCCTGTACCTTTGGAGGGAGAAACAGAGTTAACATTTTGAGTCTGGTGTAACTCTTCATTAGAACTGGAATTGTGCATTTAAATGCCTTATTTATTCATCATAATAAGAATTAATAATATATAATAAAACAATGATACATTTATGATGAAGGCAAATTTCATTCCTGCCGATTCATTCATTTCTCTCTGCATTTGGTACTTGTCACAGTGAGTGTACCTATTGCCACAACAGCAGTTTAAAAAGGCAGCTCATCACCATCTTCTTTAGGTCAGTTCGAGATGGGCAATTAATGCTGGACCAGCAAATGATGCCACATCTCATGAAATAATTTTTTTTTAAACTATAAATGATCGCATTATAAAGCAAAGAACTACAGATGTTGGCAATCTGAAACAAACTGAAACAGAAATCACTGGACAGAGAAACAGTGTTCGGTACTTTGAGTTCAGCAACGCTTCTTCATTCTGCCAGACCTGCTGAGCTTCTCCCGTGTTACCTGTTTCTGTTTGTTTGAAATGGTCACATTGATTTAATCACAATTCATTTATCGGTGTTGTTTCAATGCTTGCTTTTGCACCATCTTTGAGGTATTTCAATTATATTTATAAACCAAATAACTGACATAATTCTTAATTATTGCTTCATGGGGTTAACATTTAGAGGAATATGAAGACCTATAAATCAATGGAATAAATCAAAAAAGGTCTAAACTCTTGTTCCATGACTCATGATTTTATTTTCTGCCTTAATCATTGTGCTGTCCTTGTTGTGATGCGTTTGATTAACTATCAGGCTTCACTCTTCTTGATGATTATCCATCCACTGTTCCTCTTTTGTTGACTGTTATGATTGTGGTGTTACTTTGTAATATTGGAAGAATGAAGACTTTATAAAGAAACAGGGCATCTTGACCTCACTTGGATTCTTAGGTTAATGTGCCCTTTGCTCCATGTGGACTGCATTAACTGTTTTCCATTGCAGCCTATTGAGTGGTGGTAATCTGCCTGCTGTTTGCTTATGGTCTGTCTGAATTATTTTGTTCTATTTTCTGTTTTGTCTGTATGACACCAGCGATAAGGACACCATGTGAATGAACAAAAAACTTAGTTCCCACATTATGCCACAATAGCTGTAAGGACAGAGACATGATACGTGCCGGTCTTTCACAAATTAAATCTTTGTAAATCAGTTAAATATCAAGTGGAAATAGAAGTAAGTGTTAAAATTAGAAAACTATACTGAAACAAAATGTGAGATTTTAAAGGAGCCATAAAAGTCAAAGCGACCAGCAAGATGAAAGACATTGGGAGCATGCGAGTGGTATGGAGCTCAATCTCATTTTAAAGTATAGAAATAATGCTGGGGGGTAAAACTGCACAGGTGTTTGTCAGGGATGGTGCTGGCCTTGGTGGGAGGGGTGGTGGAGTGAGTTGAAATAATGCCTCTGAGAAATCGAGAACAAAGGAACTGGGCATTAACATGTATCTAGGGCAGGATGAGCACAAGGAGGATATTGAGCATGTGGAACATGGTGAATTAAGATCCCAGTAGATATATGATGTGGATGGTACAGAATGGAAATCAGGGCAGGCAAAGGACAGGGAATAACAGAATAAGTACAGCAGATTTAAAGAAGGCTGGCTGGGCATGCAAAGAGTTTATCAGGACGGATGAAGCATTTAGAGAGCACATCAGGACAGCAGGAGTTTGTAAAAGGAGTATTCACTCAAAGGGTCTGAGTCTTTGGAATGCTATAATCCAGAGGGCATTGACTGCTTCATTGTTGAATATACTTAAGATTGAGATTGACATAATTTTGAGACCTTGGGGAATAAAGTGATTTAGAAATGCAACGGGAATGTGAAGGCTGCTAATCAGCCATGATTGTACTGAGAGCAGGTCTGAGGACCGCTTTAGTCTATTCCTGCTCCTACCTCTTATGTGCCTCTGTTTTTTCTGGAGCAGGTGGAGTTTTACTGGTTAGGCAGAATCAGGGCAGCTGAAATCTTTAGATACAACATAAATCAACTTTAGGATTGTCTACAATTTTCACGCAAAAGTGGATCCTGTAGTTATGAAAGAAAATCTATGGAGGCCTTTCAAAGTTGACATGAGTGCTGGGAATGCTGAATTTTCAGCAGATATCCACTGAATGTTAAGTTCTTCCAGCAACAGCATATAGTAAGATGGGTCGAGAATGAGAAAGACAGCAGAGGGGTTCTATTGGTTGTTAATAAGGCATGTTTGTTAAGATATGATGGAAAATCTCACTAGGCCTTGAAGTGAAAACCCCTCCAAAATCTTGAAACAAGTTGGACTTAGCCAAAAAACATATTTTTCAGCTCATTGTGGCAGTAATGATTACACAATACTTCTCGATGTAAGGATCAACTTCTCTTTGCAGAGCAGATCCTGATGATGAATCAGGGCATTAAAACATTCTACACTTACCTTTATAAATTTTCCCAATTCTTCAGCAGGCTTCCCGTTTTCTTCGTGGACTCTAAAACCTGGCATGCTTTTGGTGAGTTTTGAGGGTCAGTGTGCATTTTACTGACTGGGCATTCCTGACCTGCAATAAGGCCAGAGGACAACATTGAGATGTTGGGAATATGGATGAAAATTGGATTTTCTCCAAAACAATAGAGCTACAACTCACATATCAAAACCTCCTCAGCCAGATGGAAATTTGGCATATGTTCTCCTGCAGTAAAGTAAAACTCTGAAGTATGAGAAGAGACGGTAGTGGGCTTGGTGAAGGAATAATCTCATCCTGCACTGAAAATTCAGAAAACTACTGGTGCCAGATTTCTGAGCAAGAGCATGAACCTGGATCCAAACAGATCAAAACCATCTTAAAATAGTATAGGCCACTAGATCACAAACTGAATTCATATTGGTCCATACTAGACTTTTCCTTTGGGAGAAAGCAAGAATAAAAGATACAGCAAAGAGAAAGAGGCAAAAGAAAGAGAGAGAAGTAAAATACACATCCTTTTTAACGTCCTCAGGAATAATTAAGTTCTGAAAAATAAGACACCACAGTTGATCTAATTAATTACCAAGTTATCGTTTGCTTGGCAACAATTAAGTACTTAAGGTGACACATAACAGAGACAGCAGGATCCAACAGATAGAGCTCTATAGCTTGATAGCGAAGGAGGGTCTGCACAACATCATTGTAGAGGCCATGGCCAGTGGCAAGGCTAAATTCAAAGACAACGCTTTCCTGAGCCCAAACCTACATTTCGTTTTTCATTTCACCCTCATCCCAAAATCTCCTCTGATTTACAGCTGCAACTCTTCCATAAGAACATACGGGCCTACTCTGGTATTCAATAAGATCATGGCTGATCTTCTTGCGGTCTCAGCTCCACTTACCCGATCACTCACCATTAACCTTAATTCAATTGCTCTTCAAAAATCTAATTGTATTTGCCTTAAATGCATTAAATGAGGTATTTCCAAATGCTTTACTGGGCAGGGGATTCCACAGATTCACAATCTTTTGGGTGAAAAAGTTCCTCCTCATCTCAGTCTATCCCTCCTTATTTTGAGGCTATGCCCCCTAGTTATAGTTTTCACCTGCCAGTGGGATCAACTTCCCTGTTTTTATCTTATCTATTCCCGTCATAATTTTATATGTTTGTATAAGAATTCCCCCCTCCCCTGCATTCTTCTAAATTCCAATGAGTATAGTTCCAGTCTACTCAATCTCTCCTCATAGGCCAACCCTCTCAACTCCGGAAACAATCTCTTGATCCCGCAAACACAAAGTCACATGTGTTCCTCTCTCCCTTCAGACAGCTAAGAAATGCAAAGTCAAAAGAACTGTGGATGTTGGAAATCAGAAACAAAAACAGAAATTGCTGGAAAAGATCAGCAGGTCTGGCAGGATCGGTGGAAAGAAATCAGAGTTAACATTTCGGGTCAAGTGACCATTCCTTAGAATCCTAGAAGAAGAACATACTGAAGAAGGGTCACTGGACCCAAAACATTAACCCCGATTTCTCTCCACAGATGCTGCCAGACCTGCTAACTTTGTCCAGAAATCTCTGATTTTGTTTGTGACCCAAGAAATGTAGCCTAGGTAGGTTCTATTTCTAGATAGAAGAGCAATAAGTGGAAGAGCAGGAAGATGGTGATGAAGAAGAAACAATGTCACTCACTCTCAGACTCAGAGCCACCAGCTCAAATAATGACACAGCATATACTTCAGTGTATAACTTAAAATCAGAAATATCAGGCCTGGATGCAATCCATCCAGAAGAGAGAACAAGGATAGAGCACGTGACAATTTGCTGGAGAATAAGATCTACAAATATCCTGCAAGTCCAGCACCATTCTAACTTGAAAAAATGTCACTATATAGTCTGTAATGGTTCAAGAAAGTGACATACCATCACCATCGATGGCAATTAAAGATAACTAATAAATGTGGAGCTTGCCAACAATACCACGACCCAAGAATAAATAAAAAAAACAATGGGCAGAATTTACAACTCTTTCCAGTGGATTTAAAGGTGACGGGACCTATAAACTTCCCTGCCTGCCTTCTGTATGTCCATGATTATACAGTGATAGATAAGGCTTAGGCTAATCCACCTACTTTTGCCCCAGTTGAGACCCTTAGGTATCAATATTGATGACCTAAGGGCTACTTCCTACCCTGCTTCAATTTATTTCAAATTATCATTTCTTGAAGTTTCTCCATCACCAAAGTTCAAATGAGCAGTCTGTAATTGCTGAGCTTGTCCACACAGCTTTTTTTTTGGACAAAAATGTAACGTTTGCAATTCTCCAGTACTTTGAGAAAGACTAAAAGACTATGGCCAATACACCAGCGAATTCCATTGTCACTTCCTTCAATATACTTGGATGCATCTCATCTGGTCCATGTGCCTTGTGAACTTTGCGTACAGTTAGTCTATCCAATACTTGCTTCTTATCAAATTTGAACCATTCTAAAGACTGGATGTCCTCCTCTATCAATGTGGTCTGGGGAAGCAAATGTTTTTTTGGTAAAGACAGATGCAAAAGTATTCATTTAATACATTAACAATGTGTCCTGCTTCAATGCGTACATCCTCTTTACATTACCTAATTGACCTGACATGTCCTTTTACTAAACTTTTATTAATTATATGCCTGTGGAGATTTTGGGATTTCCTGTTCTGTTAGCTGCCAAGCATCGAGTGATAGAATCATAGAGGTGTATAGCATGGAAACAGAAACATCAGCCCACCTTGTCCATGACTACCAGTTATCCTCATCAATCTAGTTCCATTTGTCGGTATTTGGTCCATATCCCTCAAAACCCTTCCTATTCATGAATCCATCCAGATGCCTTTCAAATGTTGTAATTGTACCAAGTTCCACCACTTCCTCTGGCAGTCCATTCCACACATGCACCACCCTCTCCATGAAAGTGTTGCCCATTAGGTCCCTTGAAAATTGTTCCCCTCTCACCTTAAACCTATGCCCTCTGGTTTTGGATTCCCCTACCCATGGGAAAAGACCTTGGCTATTCACTCTATCCATGTCTCTCATGATTTTATGAACTTCTATAAGGTCACCCCTCAGTCTCTGATTCTTCAGGGAAATTAGCCCCAGCCTAATCAGCCTCTCCCTATAGCTCAAACCTCCATCCCTGGCAACATCCTTATAAATCTTTGCCTAACTCTTTTAAGCTTCACAACATCTTTCCTATAGCAGGGATACCAGAATTGAACACAGCATTCTAAAACTGGACAAACCAATGTCCTATACAGCTGTAACATGACTTTCCAACTCCTTTACTCAATGCACTGACCAATAAAGGTAAGTGTACAAAATGCCTTCTTCTCTACCCTGTTTACCTGGGACTCCATTTTCAATGAATTATGAACCAGCACTCTATTATGAACGAGGCTAGAACCCCCTCAAAATATTTTAAGAAGGTATCCCAGACCCTAACCTTTTCTTATTTCAAAGGCAGATGTGAAGCGGGTATTGCATGTGGCTCTAAGCAAAATAGAATTTATTTAGACACTACAGTTCAAACATGAACAAAAGAAAATGGAATTCAGAATAATTTAACAGTTTGCAAAGCTAACCAACTCAATACAGCAACTTAACTCAGGAGCTGGTCCAATTCCCTTAACATGCCAGAAACACACCCCTTGGCAAAAGGTAAATTCAAACACAGGTTTTAACAGCCAAGACAGTTTTCAGAGAGAAAGTCAATCAGGAACCATCTGTCTAAGCTTGGAACCTTTCTCCACTGCAGCAGCTTCTGACTGTTACAACTAAAAGAAACTAGAAACATCCTGAACTGGGAGAACTGACCACTTCCGTGCCATTGTTAAACTCAGCTCAAGCCCAGACATTTCGGCACCTCTACCTTTACAACCTCTCTTAAAAAACACCCAAGGACAAAATAGCCTTGTTAAAGGGGCAGCATCACCACAACTCCAAGGTCTCTTTGTGCAGCAACACTCCTCAGGACTTTATCATTAAGTGTATAAGTCCTACCCTGATTTGCCTTTCCAAAATGCAGCACCTCACATTTATTTAAATTAACCTCCACGTGCCATTTCTTGGCCCATTAGCCCATCTGATCAAGATCCCGTTATACTCTGAGGTAACTTTGTCACTGTCCACTCCACCTCCAATTTTGGTGTCATCTGCAAACTTACTAACCACACCTCCTATGTTTACATCCAAATCATTTATATAAATGGCAAAAACAATTGGATCCAGCACCAAACCTTGCATCACACTGCTGGTCCCAGGCCTCCAGTCTAAAACGCAGCTCTCTGTTTTCATAATCCCTTTTTGTTTCACTTATTTGCTTTCTCACCACCCTTCTGCATCTTCAACAGCTTTTTAATTGCATTTTCTAACCAACAAATATTGTCAGCACACTTTCTTTATCGTTATCTAATTTCTGCTTCCTTTTTTATCCAGGGAGTTCTGGATGTATCTGGCCTAACTTTCTTTCCCTTTTGCAGGAATATGCCCTAACCATCTCTGCATTGAAAGAAGCAAACTTCAGCTACAGTTTCTCTTGCCACCATTTGGCTTCAGTCTATCAGCTCAATTCCTTAATTACTCACTGAAGTCAGCTGAGTCCCAGTTAATTATTCTTACTCTGGGCTGAACATTGTCCTTTTCCATCATCATTCCAAACTTCATGATACAATTATGACTATCCTCTAAATGTTTACCCACTGACATTTGTTCTACTTTACCCACTCCAGTCCTAAGATCCAGGCTTAGAAATGCTTCCCTTCTCATTGGGCTGACACATACTGATATGATCTTGCCTCCAAGAGCGTACTTTACCTGGTGTGGTAATGCTTTTCTAATTTTTTTTTGTTACTTACTTTATTTTTGAAGGGAAGAGAGAGCAAGATGTCCATACTGTGTTTCGGGGAGACTGATTTATAGCTATTAGTTACATAAAAACACAAAAAATGGGGGAGATACTAAATGAGTATTTTGCATAAATATTTACTGTGGAAAAGGACATGGAAGATATAGATTGTAGGGAAATCGATGGTGACATCATGAAAAATGTCCATATTACAGAGGAAGAAGTGCTGGATGTCTTGAAATGCAAAAACGTGGATAAATCCCCAGGACCTGATCAGGTGTACCCTAGAACTCTGTGGGAAGTTGGAGAAGTAATTGCTGGGCCTCTTACAGAATTATTTGTATCATCGATAGTCACAGGTGAGGTACTGGAAGACTAGAGGTTGGCTAACGTGGTGCCATTGCTTAGAAAGGTGGTAAGAATAAGCAAGGGAACTATAGAGCAGTGAGCCTGACGTTGGTGGTGCATAAGTTGTTGGATGGAATCCTGAGGGACAGGATGTACATGTATTTGGAAAGGCAAGGACTGATTAGGGATAGTCAACATGGCTTTGTGCATAGGAAATCACGTCTCACAAACTTGATTGAGTTTTTTGAAGAAGTAACAAAGGGGATTGATGAGGATAGAGCAGTAGATATGATCTATATGCACTTCAGTAATGCATTCGACAAGGTTCCCCATGGGAGACTGGTTAGAAACTTTAGATCTCACGGAATACAGGGAGAACTAGCCTTTTGCATACAGAACTGATTTAAACATAGAAGACAGAGGGTGGTGGTAAGAGGGTTGTTTTTCAGACTGGAGGCCTGTGACTAGTGCAATTCCCCAAGGATCGGTGCTGGGTCCTCTACTTTTTGTCATTTATATAAATGATTTGGATGTGAGCATAAGAGGTATAGTTATTAAGTTTGCAGATGACAGCAAAATTGGAGGTGTAGTGGACAGCGAAGAAGGCTAACTCAGACTACAATGGGATCTTGATCAGATGGGCCAATGGGCTGAGAAGTGGCAGATGGAGTTTAATTCAGATAAATGCGAGGTGCTGCATTTTGGGAAAGCAAATCTTAGCAGGACTTATACACTTAATGGTAAGGTCCTAGGAAGTGTTGCTGAACAAAGAGACCTTGGAGTGCAAGTTCATAGCTCCTTGAAAGTGCAGTCGCAGGTAGATAGGATAGTGAAGAAGGTGTTTGGTATGCTTTCCTTTATTGGTCAGAGTATTGAGTATAGGAGTTGGGAGATCATGTTGCAGCTGTACAGGACATTGGTTCGGCCACAGTTTGAATATTGTGTGCAATTCTGATCTCTTTCCTATTGGAAAGATGTTGTAAAACTTGAAAGGGTTCAGAAAAGATTTACAAGGATGTTGCCAGGGTTGGAGGATTTGAGCTACAGGGAGAGGCTGAACAGGCTGGCGCTGTTTTCCCTGGAGTGTTGGAGGCTGAGGGGTGACCTTATAGTGGTTTACAAAATTATGAGGGTAAATAGATAAAGTCTTTTCCCTGGGGTGGGAGAGTCCAGAACTAGAGGGCATAGGTTATGGGTGAGAGGGGAAAGATATAAAAGAGACCTAAGGGGCAATGTTTTCATGCAGAGGGTGGTACATGTATGGAATGAGCTGCCAGAGGAAGTGGTGGAGGCTGGTACAATTACAACATTTAAAAGGCATTTGGATGGGTACATAAATAGGAAGGGTTTGGAGGGATATGGGCCGGGTGCTAGTTTGGGTTGGGATATCTGGTCGGCACGGATGGATTGGACTGAAGGGCCTGTTTCTGTGCTGTACATCTCTATGACTCTATGACTCTATAAGAACTAGGATCAGGTGTAAGCAATTCAGGCCCCCGAGTTTGCTCTACCATTTAATGTGATCATGGCTGATCTTATCTTGACCTCAACCCCAGTTTCCAGCCTAGTCCCTATAACCTTTTAATGCAATATGTATTTGTATCTCCAACCTTTTTTTATTTTTTTGAAATCAGATATTCCCAGACATTTCTTGCATCTTGAAATAACTCACATTTAAAGCAAAAGGAAATTATGTCTGCTCTCTTGGTGGTCAATGCTCTTTGGAACTTCACTTTCTCCAGCACATAGCTAAAAAATGCCCTTGCACCATACCTAAGAGGTATATCACATCTCAAAAGCTTATTTTTCATTTCTTTTTGCAGTTTTTACTGTCTCTTTTACTTTTATCTGCTGTTCTTTATGTAATTCCCAACTGCCCTAATCTATACTATTTTTTCTATTTTTGTATGTCCTTTTTTTCCGATTAACATTGTCTCTCCTCTTTTGTTTTGTCAACTATAAATGACTTAGTAAGTATAAAAAGTTCTTCCCTCATTTTGAGGTGTTTATTTATGTATTAAGCTAAATTCTTTTTTGAACAGCTACCACTATTTGCCTATACTTTTGCCCAATATCGGTTTTGAACACTGCGCAGTCTCTATCACATCCTGTTAAAGTTTGCTTTCTTGGCTGCCTGAAAATTTTCATTTCACTTCTCCAAACTTTATATTGAATTCAATCATTTAGGTTCACAATTTGATAAATGTTCCTTTATAGCTAGACTATAAACTAAATCTATGTAGAGTATGTAGAGTTTCCTGAAGAAGGGCTTATGCCCGAAACGTCGATTCTCCTGCTCCTTGGATGCTGCCTGACCTGCTGCGCTTTTCCAGCAACACATTTTCAGCTATAAACTAAATCTATCCAAATACTCAATACTAAATTGAAAAGGTCCTGCCCTCTTGGTGATTCTAGACCTTTATCTTATAGGCACTCAAGGAACTCATCACCTTTCTGACTTGAGCCTCTCTTCTATTCCCTATCTACATGCAAGTCAAAGTCTCACATTAGAAATTATTTTTATTCTACAGGTCTCTCTTTTTGCAGAATCAATACACTTTACTGCCTCATTGTTGTTATCAAGGGGCCCATAGACAAGTCCTATTACATTTTTAAAAGGGCTCTCATTTTCCAATTCTAACGTTCTTGGCTCTATTAATTGATTACTCTAATAACATTGTTATGACACAACAAAATTATGTTTGACATTTATCTTCTATGAAACAATATCAAAGCCTTATTTGCTTATTATTGATTACATTTCAAAAGGAAGTTATTAGTTACAAAGTTCGTTGGGGCATCTTTATAAAGTCCTGTATGAATGTAGTTCATTCCTTCAGGATCCTACACAGTTTGCACATTAAATGGTTGTATCATGATATTATTTTCTATCAGTGAGCAAGACATAAATAATGTATGTTTGTCACAACTCATGATATATCATCCTACTGTAAGTAATAACTATATGCAGCCGTATATAAAGCTGTGGATCTGACAGCTGATGATGCTATGTTTCAGATGATCTACTCTCATTATTTGCCATGGAATTTAAACATAAGGTTTATCTGAGCACATAGACATTACTCTTAGTAGTAAAGTATACTGTATCAGCAGGCAATATAGCAAATCCTTGACCTAGCGTGGCATTTAATTATCTTTTTGACGCTTTCAGGTAATTGATGAAGAAAGGAACTGAGCTTATTTAGTATAAAGACAATCAAATGAATGAACATAAATGAGAAAGGAAAGACTTATAATTATATAAAACATTTCATGACCTCAGAATGTTTAAGACCAATGTAGTGCTTTGAAGTGTGCCATGATGCTATAGAAACATAACTCAATATAAAGACAAATACAATAACAAAACAGTTCCTGAGAATACATTAAAGATGGTAGGTCAGGTGATGTGTCACAGCACGTGGGAGTTCCTAGACACCAGTCTGGTCCCAAACCAACACATCTGAGGCAAATGTTGGAAGTTTCAGCAGCTTTGGCTCAGAGGTTTTGAGCTGGAGGCTAAGCTATAGACACTGTGATGCATCAGGGAATGAGCATGTTACCTGGATTCTTTGTACCAGAAAGCAGTTACTCTTCATATGGTAGAATCATTTACTTTTGCCAGGGACAAAAGAGTGTGATTTCAAGTGAAGCAGGTCAATGGACCTAGACGGCAGGAGCTCAGAAGCATCTGCCTTTATAATTGGCAAATGGGTTTGAGATCCTTTCAGCTTGGCTGGATGAGAATGAGGATTGGGGGTAGTTGAGCTATTGGACCATGGTACTGTGGTACAGGAAACCATCCAAGAGCAGGGAGTAAGAATAAATCTAGTGATCGTGAGGGCAGCATGGTAAAGAGATTTGGCACTGTTCTCGGCAGCAAAGAGTGTGACTCCACAAGAGGCAGGACAAAGAAAGATAGTCAGTCGGCAGATGTACAGTCAGTATGAGAAGCAGAACCTCAAAGATCATAAAACCCTGCATTATTTCTTGAGCCAAATGGCTTATGGCAAATGAGGTTAGAGAGATGAATGTTTAGCTCAAAGACTTGTGGGAGAAGTGGGTTTCAATTTGTGGACCACTACTTAACAAGAGAATTAGAAAGGATTTTAAATTGAATAGTAGGTGAAGGGATCTGAAATGGTGAGATGTGGTAAATGAAAAAGAACAGTGAAGGCCAAAGAGAAAATAATCAACAAACTATGACAGGAAAAAACAGGAAGTAGGAATCTAGAAGTCAACCAACAGCAAAGACTGGAAGTTACAAACATTGTAAAATGGTAAAACTAATGGCTGTTTCTGATTGTACATAGCATTCCAAATATAACAGCGGGACCGAGACTGCAAATGGAAATGAATAAGTATGATCTGATAGCCATTACAGGGACATGACTATAAAATGACATGGATTAGAACTGAAAACCACAGTTTGTGCTGTCCATGTGGCACCCTCGGTCCTGGAGGGATGCTGTCTCGTTTTTACTGTATCAGTTGTATATGATAGAAATGACAAATAAAAAGCTACTCTGCTCTGAAGGATACAAGCATTTATGAATGAAAGGAAAGTTTGGAAAAGTAGAAAAATGACCCTGATCATTAATAACAATGTCAGCACAATAGCGAAGGATGATTTAAATTCAAGAATTCAGGATGTGGGGCTGAAATTTTCCAGCTACAGAATGACATGGGCATTGATGAGCAAGTTAGGAGAATTGTTTGAGATCAGCAGTAAGAAGATTCCCAATGTCAAGAGCAAATGGTTCCATTTTACAAACAAGTGTCGAATGGTGCGACAGGATTCTCACCAGTGAGCAGCAAGAGACCTATTTTCATGTATTAGTGTGCATTAACATCTCATTATTATCTATAATCGCACCTCATTGATATGCAGTTTCCCATTCTCCCACCAACCAGATAAGAACTAGACAATGACAATTCCTAACATGAATGTTAGGACAGTAACCTGATTACTCCAGTTTGCCATTTGCCCTCCTGTGCTCCTCAGGGCATACTGCATGGACAGTGAATTCATGTACCCCTTCCCCCCAGGATCTCCAGCTCCCATCGACAAAGGAAGGTGGCAAAACCCCTCTGTCCAACACATCTGGGGCAATTGACAGGAACTGTCCAGGGTGGGTGTGTGCTACCAGCATGTGCAGATAAATGTGCTTCAAAGATGGCACTAGGGCCAGGAGTCCTGGAAGATGTCAGCAGCAATCGGTACTTCTGCCTGTGGTAGTGAATGGGAGACACCATAGGGACTTTGTGCATAAGTAAGGAGGTGCATTTGGGAAAATAATATAAGAAAACTTGCTGGGGCTTATGGAAAGAAACCCTCCATGCAACTTTGCCATTCTGGTAAAATTATTCTTTTTATTTCAAAAATATACTTTATTCATAAAAATATTTTGATGATCTGTACAATTGGTCATGCCATACATACGTAAACATTCCATTTCTTTGCATACAGAGATAGAGTAATCATTCGTACATACAGGTCTGTACGTTTACTATCCATATATTTAGCTGAGGCGTCAGCGGAGCCCACTTACTGCGTCAGCTCCCTGTTCTTAGGCAGGCAGATGTTACACGGTGGTCTTTCACCTCCGCGCCTTGGCGGCAGCTGCCCCAAGCTTCAGCGCGTCCCTCAACACATAGCCCTGGACCTTGGAATGTGCCTGTCCGCAACACTCAGTTGGGGTCAACTCCTTCAGCTGGAAGATCAACAGGTTTCGGACAGACCAAAGAGCGTCCTTCACTGAGTTGATGATCCTCCAGGCACAGTTGATGTTCGTCTTGGTGTGCGTCCCGGGGAACAGACTGTAGAGCATGGAATCCCGCATCACGGAGCTGTTTGGGACGAACCTCGACACACACCACTGCATTCCTCTCCAGACTTCCTCTGCATAAGGAGGTGTGTGACAGTCTCGTCCCCCCCGCAGCCGTTTCGAGGGCAGCGTGCGGTGCGGCTGAGAGTCCGGGCGAACATAAAGGATCTCACAGGCAGAGCCCTTCTCACCACCAGCCAATCCATGTCTTGGTGCTTGTTGAAAAGTTCTGGTGATGAGGCATTCTGCCAAATGGCTTTGACAGTCTGCTCAGGGAACCGCTCGATAGGATCCGCCCTCTCCTTTCCCCAAAGGGTCTCAAGGACACTACGTGCTGACCACTTCCTGATGGATTTGTGGTCAAAGGTGTTTTTCTTCATAAATTTCTCTACAAAGGACAGGTGATACGGAACGGTCCAACTACTCGGAGTGTTCCGCGGCAGCGAGGCCGGGCCCATCCTTTGCAACACTGGAGACAGGTAGAACCTCAGTACGTAGTGACACTTGGTGTTTGCGTACTGGGAATCCACGCACAGCTTGATGCAGCCACACACCATCAGGGTGAGGGTGGCATTGGGTGTGTTTTTTCCCCCATTGCCCAGATCCTTATACATCAAGTCCCTTCGGACCCTGGCCATCTTTGATCTCCATACAAAATGAAAGGTGGCTCGAGTGACTGCTACGGCACAGGTTCTGGAAATAGGCCAGACCTATGCCACATATAACAACACTGACAGTGCCTCACACCTGATGACCAGGTTTTTACCTGCGATGGAGAGCGACCGTAGCTTCCATCTGCCCAGTTTCTGCTTCACTTACTTGATACGCTCCCCCTAAAACTTGGCGCACGCCCCAGCCACCCCGTACCAAATACCCAGCACCTTCAGGTGGTCAGTCCTGATGGTGAAGGGGACGAAGGATTGGTCGGCCCAGTTCCTGAAGAGCATAGCCTCGGTTGACTTTGGCCCCCGAGGCCCGTTCGAACTGGTCACATATGCGCAACAGTCTGTGCACGGACAGCGGATCCGAGCAGAAAATGGCGACATCATCCATGTACAGGGAGGCCTTAACCTGCAGGCCCCAGCTGCCAGGAATAGACACCCCTCTCAGGCTTACATCCTTCCTGATGGACTCGGCAAATGGCTCTATGCAGCACACAAACAAGGCAGGAGATCTGCCTGACTCCAGATCTGACTGGGAAGCTTTCTGATTCCCACCCATTGATTGCACTGACAATGCTGGTGTAGAGCAGTCTGATCCAATTGCAGATTCCCTCCCCAAAGCCCATTTTGGAGAGAACATCTCTCATACACATATGTGATATCCTTTCAAAGGCTTTCTCCTGGTCCAGGGTGATGAGGCAGGTGTCTACCCCCCCTGTCCTGCACGTAGGCGATCGTATCCCTGAGGAATGCGATACTCTCAGCAATCTTCCTGCCCGGTACAGTACAGGTTTGGTCATGGTGGATCCATTCTGGTAAAATTAAGCACATGGAAACATCTTGGGTAAAATTGAGAAATTATAGAGGCATGGAGTCAAAGATTGGAGTTGTGTACGGGCCTCCTAACAGTAAGATTGGGTGTAAAAGAAGAAATATAAGAGCTCATGAGAAAGGCATGGCAATAATCTTGGGAGATTTTGATCTACATATCTCTTGGAAAATCAGATGAGCAAAGATTAGCCTAGATGAAGAGTCCGTAGAGTGTTTTCATGATAATTTCTTTGTGTAGCATGCTTTGGAGCCAACCAGAAATCAGACTATACTAGATCTGGAATTGTGCAGTGAGGTGAGACCAATTACTAATCTCATAGTAAAAGTATCTCTGGGTAGCAGTGACCATTGCATGATTGAATTTTGTTTTAGTTTGTGGCAAAGAGGAGTGGTCTGAGACAATTTTTTTTTAAAATTAAGGGCATGAAAGCAAAGTTGGCTGAAGTCAATTAGGTTAAAGGACAGGTCAAGTGAGATGCAGTGGCAGACATTTAAAGGGATATTTCAGAAAATACTGGATAGACACATTTCAAGGTGCAAGAAAAATTGTAAAGGTCAGACCTAACATCCATAGTTAACTAGAAACATTAAATCAAATTAAAAGGGAAAAGCATATAATTGTGCAAAGACAGGTGAAATGTCAGAATATTCAAATATCAAAAGCAGCAAAAACTGACCAAATCATTAACATAGAGGACAAATTAGAAAAGGGGAGAAAACTGACTACAAATATAAAAAAGCAGTGCTAAGGGCCAATTCTTACTTTTTTTGACTAAATCTGAGTTGCCCATTCCTGATGCAGGCTTATGCCCGAAACATCGATTCTCCTGCTCCTCGGATGCTGCCTGACCTGCTGTGCTTTTCCACCGCCACACTTTTTGACTCTGATCTCCAGCTTCTCAAGTCCTCACATTCTCCTAAATCTGAGTAGTGTCAGATTTCTTGAAGGGTTTCTCACCATGAGGCCTAATGGCTTCTTTCGTATCTTGCAAAACTCATCTTGCTAATTATGTATGAGAAAAGAGAAAGTGAGGACTGCAGAGGCTGAAGACATTCCTGATGAAGGGCTTATGCCCAAAACGTCGATTCTCCTGCTCTGCGGATGATGCCTGACCTGCTGTGCTTTTCCAGCATCACATTTTTTGATTGTTGCTAATTACCTATGACAGCCCTATTGTGTCTCTTATAGCTGATTTTCACCCCATCTTATCAAGCCTCATTCTGGGAACAACTCACCACAGAGAGGATGTCCCAGAATTCACTAGCATTCCACAAGTAGAGCCTTCTCTAAAAGCCTGTCCATACACTAAGACAAGCACTGTCAGATTGGAACTGCATGGTTGCTGATGTTTGCCTTTCACATTGCAAAGAGGGGGATATCCATACAGTCCTGGAGGTCCTGTTGAATGAAGTGGTGCTGCACTTCCTGCTCTCCAGGACCAGCAGCAGACACCACATCACCAGCGGAAGCCATCCTGGTCTGAGGAATGCCAACCAGTCTCACCCGTGTGGATGAATGCCCGGCACTATAGGGTAAGGTAAACGTCCTTCTCCACTCCTGCAGTGAGGTGCCACCATCTTCTCTCCAATACCTCACATTCACGCTCACTCTGTGTCTGCATCTACCTCCCATCAAGGCTGAGGATTTACCACTCTCACTATTGGCTGCAACATTGTTGTGAATGTATGCCCTCTGGGTTGCTGACCACTCACATGGAACACCTCCGCAGTTCAACAAAAGTAAGACAATAGCGCCCACTTTCATCTCCCTTAATAGCTGCCTCTCCCACTTTCCGAGGAAAGCTGCACACAAAAAGACAGAAACGTCAAGGTAGGTGGTGTACTGCCTGACATTCAGCTTGTTACCCTTTCATGTGGAGGGCATTCTGACATTAACTGCCTCAAATGGCTCATGTCCAAGCCTCTGAGTTAATCTCACAGGCTATCCTTGACTGACTGTGTTGGGACCCCTGCCTGAAGGGGGCTATCCACCTTGATTTGGTGTTGCTGACTTTGTATCTGTGCTAAAGGTCCAGACAAGACAGGAATAATGTGAGCCTGATATCCCTGGCTCGGGGGCAAAGCGTGAGAAGACAATGCAAGGCAAGGATGGGATGAGCATCTTCTAGATCAGAGTGGTGCTGGAAAAGCACAACAGTTCAGGCAGCATCTGAGGAGCAGGAAAATCGACGTTTCGGGCAAAAGCCCTTCATCAGGAATTCTGATGTATTCCTGATGAAGGGCTTTTGCCCAAAACGTCGATTTTCCTGCTCCTCGGATGCTGCCTGAACTGCTGCGCTTTTCCAGCACCACTCTAATCTATAACCTGGTTTCCAGCATCTGCAGTACTTGTTTTTACCGATTGGATGAGCATCACATAGGTTCAGAGTGAGTGAGTCAGGTTGGTCCTGTCCCTGAACTGGGTGTGTGTCCCTGAGTGCACAGTGTCCTTGCTGCAGCATTACAATGAGAGTTGCCAGTGCAGCCCAAGAGCAACATCGAAATGCAGAAATGGATCAGAGATGTGCCACAAGCGTTCTTAGAGATTGGCACATATCAGATATCAATGCCCGTGGAGACAATGTGCATGTGGCCGGTGCCCATTGAGAGTGTCCAACATAATGGCCGTTCGGAATGAGCAGGAGGTGAATTTTCCAGGTACCTGCCCTAGTTTCTCTTAGTGAATATTATTGAGGTAAGTTGGACCATCAACAAGGCATTTAGCAAGAAATAATCCCTCTTAAAAGCAATTCTCGACTGTCTAAAGAGAAACTCAGCATGTCATTTGTGAGAAACATCAATGCTGGTGCCAGCTGCTCCTGGTGTCGAGGTTAGCTTTGTCGGATTTCTCCTCTGGTTCTGCCACAGATCAAGCTGTAATACACATTGCTCAGACCCTGATATCATCCTTCCTCTAATGTTGGATTTCTGAAACACAGACAGAAATTGCTGGAAATGTTCAATAGATCATTTAGCATCTGTGGAAATCATAAGCAATTTCATATTTCAGGTGGAAACCCATCATCAATTCTAATTGACCTGTTGAGTGGAGGACCAGTTCCACCACAGAACACACCAGATGGCCTCCTTCTTTAGAGACCGCAATTTCCCTTCCCACGTGGTTAAAGATGCCCTCCAATGCAGCTCATCCACATCCCGCACCTATGCCCTCAGACCCCACCCCTCCAACCGTAACAAGGATAGAACGCCCCTGGTGCTCACCTTCCACCCTACCAACCTCCGCATAAACCAAATCATCCGCCGACATTTCCGCCACCTCCAAAAAGACCCCACCACCAGGGATATATTTCCCTCCCCACCCCTTTCCACCTTCCGCAAAGACCATTCCCTCCGTGACTACTTGGTCAGGTCCACGCCCCCCCTACAACCTACCCTCCCATCCTGGCACCTTCCCCTGCCACTGCAGGAACTGTAAAACCTGCGCCCACACCTTCTCCCTCACCTCCATCCAAGGCCCTAAAGGAGCCTTCCACATCCATCAAAGTTTTACCTGCACATCCACCAATATCATTTATTGTATCCGTTGCTCCCGATGCAGTCTCCTCTACATTGGGGAGACTGGGTGCCTCCTAGCAGAGAGCTTTAGGGAACATCTCCGGGACACCCGCACCAATCAACCACACCGCCCTGTGGCCCAACATTTCAACTCCCCCTCCTACTCTGCCGAGGACATGGAGGTCCTGGCCCTCCTTCACCGCCGCTCCCTCACCACCAGACGCCTGAAGGAAGAACACCTCATCTTCCGCCTCGGAACACTTCAACCCCAGGGCATCAATGTGGACTTCAACAGTTTCCTCATTTCCCGTTCCCCCACCTCACCCTAGTTCCACATTTCCAGCTCAGCACTGTCCCCATGACTTGTCCTACCTGCTTATCTTCTTTTCCACCTATCCACTCCACCCTCCTCCCTGACCTATCACCTTCATCCCCTCCCCCACTCACCTATTGTACTCTATGCTACTTTCTCCCCTCCCCCACCCTCCTCTAGGTTATCTCCCCCCGCTCCAGGCTCTCTGCCTGTATTCCTGATGAAGGGCTTTTGCCCAAAACATCGATTTTACTGCTCCTCGGATGCTGCCTGAACTGCTGTGCTCTTCCAGCACCACTAATCCAGAATCTGGTTTCCAGCATCTGCAGTCATTGTTTTTACCGAGTGGTTAAGAACATCTAGTTATGAAATATAGTCAGAAGCCTCTATTGAAATAAATGATCAAACATCATTCGGTCAAGTGAATAATTCAGATAACTCAATGTGCCTTAATTCCAATGCCATATCACATTAAGCAGTATTAATTAATTAACTAGAGAGAGTACTTTGAAGCTAATATAAACAAAGGAAAGTCCAGTCAATTTAGTTCTGTTAACACTTCCATTTGAATAAGTGGTGTTTGTTCATGTGTCATCCTATTTAAAACAAATATAATGCCTGAAGAATTGCACAGGTTACCTGTGTAGCAACCTCAAAAACACACTCATGAAGATTTCCTAAGTGTTTGTTTCTAGCAATATTATAAATGCATCCACAAAAGGCTTTTGCTTTGGATTTTCCATTGTTTCCAACATTGTCCAATCTTTCAGTGGGCATTCTTAGATTGGAAATAGGTGTAAAATTGGTGAATTTTACTGGCAATTTTATGCATTCTATGAAGAGCAGATTTGGTATTTGGCAGATTCGTGATCATTTAATAAAAGTCTTTCATGATGTGCACCTTCAAAACTGCGAATTGGACTGTGGAGATAAACTGGGACTTGGGAGGCATGCTGTTATGGTAGGCAAAGACATCAGGAGTGGAGCCCTATGTCCTCCTTAAATCCATCACCATTGTAGAAATGTAAGAAACAATTGAGCCACTTAAGGACTTCCTGCCATGTAGGAAATTGCCAGGTAATCCCTGGATAACCTCCAAACAGATTCTGACCAGGGTTCTCTCTGTAGCCATTGCAATAATATCCAGAGGAACTGATCCAGAATCTGGAGAGCCTGATGGCAACAATCACCTCACAACTGTGGTACTGACCACAAACCCAACTATTCCTTTCCCGCCAATGGGTGAGACCTTCCTGCCTGGCCCAGCCCTTTAAAACAGTGCATTGTCTTTGAAGGTTCTGGCCCTGTGATTGGGCCTGCAGCTCTGGGAGGAGGATGTGGTAGTCAGTCAGTCAATCCACAATTAGAGGGCCAGCCTGGAGAGCGAGTTTTCAATGATTGACTGACAAATTGTCTGTGCAGTGTGGATTGAACTCTTGCCTTGCTTCTTCAGTCCCGAAAAAATTCAGCAAATTGAATTTAATGTATAATCAATCTAATCTGCCTTGCTTTAGGTTTACTCCAATTTATTCCATTTGGGATATTTCCTTAAAAAATTGTTTAATGCATTCTAGGTTGCAACATTTCATATTCACATCTTTGTGTCAAAACTGAATGTTCAACATTTCTCATATTTTAATGCATTTTTATCTCCATGGAGACGTGATGAGTATTACAAATTCTTTAAAATTATGTTTAGCTTTTGTTTAAACAATTGACTTTGTTGAAATTTTAAAATAGCTGCCATAGTTTTGGAAGCTTCTAACAAGGATTGTAGAGGGACTTGGCTCGACAATACACCCTTCTGGAATGTCTCACCTGTTATTCTGTGGACATACTGCAAAACATTGAAACAAAGGTTGTTCTGATACCACTCAGAGGGTTCAGACAAGGAGAAATGAAAGGATCCAGTTTCTCTCCCTTGTCTGTAACAGTGCTATTTTAAGGTATTGGTACATTAAACTTTCCACTACAACGTGACTACATTTAAGTGCAAATTATCATCAAATTCCTCCACATCGGGTTTCTGCTGATCTTCTGTCAAAGTGTCATTGATTGATGTAAAGAACACTGTGAAGTTTCGTGATGTTTGTATTTAACGTGGTGATAACACATTAGATTACTTACTTACAGTGTGGAAACAGGCCCTTCAGCCCAACAAGTCCACACCGACCTGCCGAAGTGCAACCCACCCAGACCCATTCCCCTACATTTACCCCTTCACCTAACACTACGGGCAATTTAACTTAGCCAATTCACCTAACCTGCACATTTTTTGGACTGTGGGAGGAAACCGGAGCACTGGGAGGAAACCCACGCAGGCATGAGGAGAATGTGCAAACTACACACAGTCAGTCGCCTGAGGCGGGAATTGAACCCGGGTCTCTGGCGCTGTGAGGCAGCAGTGCTAACCACTATGTCACCATGCCGCTCATGAGGAGTTTTTGGGGTCAAATCGGTTCCTAGCTGATATTCCAGATAATTGTACAATTTCCATTGAAGACTTGGTAACCCAGTCCAATCTAGTCAGGCAACAGAAGCCTAGTACATGGCATCATGTTCCTAAGACTTGTCCAGTCAATTGACGAGTCAAGATTGCTTTTTTTAAAATCATTTCAATACTTATTGTCAACTTATGTGTTTTAGATCCTCGATGGGTACAACATCTTACGAATCCTGTGCCCAACAACTTTCGAAGACAGGTTATTGCTAAACTTTACATGTATCATTCCACTGCATCCATGAGCACAGGTCACTTTACTCCAATAAAACACATCTTGTTTAGTTTACCATCAGGAGTCACAGTGTTGTTCTTTGCTTTGTCAATGTTGCTATTCCATATCTCTTGCAGCAAGATACATCCTCAGTCCCAGGAGGACAGTGTGCTCTTTCTGATTCCAAAGGACTAATTTACATTAACACAACTTTGCACCACAATCTTCCAGCCATTGATTGGGTCTTCGAGATTAAAGCTGACAAATCACATTCAACCAACCAAAGTGCTAAACTTGAAAATTGAAAAGCTTCGATTAATTTAGTTCGGTGTATTTTGGAGCACTTAGAGTTC
Organism: Chiloscyllium plagiosum; assembly: GCF_037043375.1. Classification (NCBI taxonomy): domain Eukaryota; kingdom Metazoa; phylum Chordata; class Chondrichthyes; order Orectolobiformes; family Hemiscylliidae; genus Chiloscyllium; species Chiloscyllium plagiosum. The sequence goes on from NW_028270140.1 coordinate 117,351,486, forward strand.
AGCTTGTGCTAACATGTGCCTAAGAAAGGTGGACAAGCAGAAGGTTGGAAAAACACAGCAAGCCAGGCAGCATCAGGAGGTGGAGAAGTCATGTTTTGGATATAACCTTTCTTCAAGATTGGGGGTAGGTGTAAGGGGAGCTGCAGATAAAGGAGGAGTGGAGGATGGGGGCCCAGGATGGTAAAATAGTGGTAGGTGAGCACAAGTAGATGGTACGGCCTGCTTGATCGATGGGAGGAATGAAACTAGTTAGTAGCTGGAAGGAAGGGTCGATCGGAGGATTAGAAGGGAGGGGGAGGAGCTAGGAAGGGATTTGGGGGATGGGAAGGGAGATTATTTGAGATTGGAGAACTCAATGTTGAGTTCTCTGGGCTGTAGGCTTTAGGCTGCCCAGGGGAAAAATGAGGTGTTGTTCCTCTAATTTGCAGTTAGGTTCATTGTGGTAACGGAGGAGGCCAAGGATAAGTCATGTCAGAAAGGGAGTGGGAAGGGGAATTAAAATGGGCGTTGACTGGGAAATCCAGTTATGCCCAGCTGAGATGCTCAGCGAAACGTGCCCGCAGTTTATGTTTGGTCTCTCCAATTAGAGAAGACCACTTATGTGGATATAGTAAACTAGGTTGAAAGAGACTCACCTGGAAGAACTCTTTGGGGCCTGGATAGAGGTGAGGAGTTGGTGTACTGCAGGTTTTGCATCTTTTTCGGCTACAGGTGCAGGTGCCTGGGGGTTCGGGGGATTCATAGAGATGTACAGCACGGAAACAGAGCCTTCAGTCCAAATCATACATGTCGACCAGATATCCCAACCCAATCTTGACCCATTTGTAAGCATTTGGCCCACATCCCTCTAAACCTTTCCTATTCATATACCCATCCAGATGCTTCTTAAATGTTGCAATTGTACTAGCCTCTACCACTTCCTCTGGCAGCTCATTCCATACATGTACCACCCTCTGCGTGAAAATGTTGTCCCTTAGGTCCCTTTTATATCTTTCCCCTCTCACCCTAAACATATGCCCTCTAGTTCTGGACTCCCCCATCCCAGGAAGAAGACTTTGTCTACTTATCATACCCAGGGCCCTCATGATTTTATAAACCCTTATGAGATCACCCCTCAACCTTTGACGCTCCAGGGAAAACAGCCCCATCCTATTCAGCCTCTCCCTAAAGCTCAGTCCTCCAACCCTGGTAACGTCCTTGTAAATCTTTCAAGTTTCACAACATCCTTCTGATAGGAAGGAGACCAGAATTGCACGCAATATTCCAAATGTGGCCTAACCAACTTCCTTTACAGCCGCAACATGACCTCCCAACTCCTAAACTCAGTGTTCTGACCAATAAAGGAAAGCATACAAAACGCCTTCTTCACTATCCTATCTACCTGTGACTCCACTTTCAAGGAACTATGAACCTGGACTCCATAGTCACTTTGTTCAGCAACACTCCACAGGACCTTACGAGTAAGTGTATCGGTCCTGCTAAAATTTGCTTTCCCAAAATGCAGCACCTCACCTTTATCTAAATTAAACTCCATCTGCCACTTCTCAGCCTATTGGCTCATCTGGTCCAGATCCCGTTGTAATCTGAGGTAACCTTCTTCGCTGTCCACTACACCCTCCAATTTTGATGCCATCTGCAAACTTACGAACTTTACTTCCTACGTTTATATCCAAATGATTTATATAAATGGCAAAATGCCCAGCAATCACTTCTCTCGCTTCCCACAGATTTCTAGGGTACATCTGATCAGGTCCTGGGGAATTTATCCACCTTTATGCATTTCAAGACATCCAGCACTTCCTCCTCTGTAATATGGACATTTTTGGTGAGGAGATTGATGCAAACCATGGACCGTTGAATTGAATGGTCCTTGTGGAAGGCAGAAAGGGGTGGGAAGGGGAAGATGTTCTTGATTGTGGGATCTAATTGAAGTTGGCGGAGTGTTTATGTATGATGCATTGGATGTGGAGACTAGTGGGGTGATAGGTGAGGACAAGAGGGACCCTGTCTTTATTGTGTTTAGAGGGGGGAGAAAGGGATATGTCATAAGGTGAATCAAAATGTGTACCACATCAAGCAAAGAGAATCTCTGCTTTTTAAGTGGTCTTGTGGACTCTGAATTACATCAGTAAATTTCTCAGATGTGCTGAATACCTGGTTGAGTAAAAACATGGATTTTATAATAATCTTTATAGTGGTCAAAATCAGCTGAAATCACCTGCACTAATACATAGCTGACAATGCCTGGTTTAACAATTTGCTAATCTCTTCATTTTTTAATATCATGTTTATTTCCTTGATTGTTTATTTGTGTTGACTATTATCGTATTATTTTAGTTTTATTACTTGCAACTGTCAACTGGGGGAAATAAAACAAATTACCAAAAGATGTAATTGGATATTTTTTGACCATTGCATTATTAAATTATTCATTGCCATTCTGCTAGCTAATTTTACTTATAGTCATCTTTCCAATTGCTATTTCATTTATATACAACAAGTTGTATTAGAAAATATTGTTGAAGGCTTTTGCACAGGTGTTCATAATCTCAGTTTCACAGCCTGAGAGGTTACTGCTCCACACTCCTTCTCAGAGAGTGCTTGACAATTAATTGCCAATTTCGTGGCAGGTATTTCACCTGTCGAGCATATTCATAGTTAGTTATAAATGTTGTTCTCCCTTTACCTTAGCATTTCTTGCAAATTGCCCTGATGTCTGTAAGATGAAAGGTTCCACCAAAATGCGTCTTCTTTTCAGCAGTACTCTAATTTATTACTCCCAAACAACTGTTAATACAATTGTATAAATTGTCAATGAGACACATCTCAAGTACTGTGAACAATTTTGGTTTTCTCATTGAAGAAAGATTGTAAATGTCTTGGGTACACTTTGAAGAAGGTTCATTCACTGATACCTAGTATGGGGATGGGTGGATTAACCTGATATGGAAAAGCTGAATTCATTGGAGTTTAGAAGCATGAAAGGTATTCCTGAAGAGACTTGGCAGGGTAGATGCTAAAGGAATGTTTCTCTTTTGTGGAAGAGTCCAGAAGTGGGAACATAGTTTATAAAGAAAGGGCTTTCCCATTTAGGATTGAGAGTCTGAGGAACTCTCTTCGACAGAAAGAGAAGGAGATGGGGTCATTGAGTATTTTTAAGGCATTCATGACTAACAAAGGAGTCAAATGTTTTTGGAGATAGCCAGGAATGTGGAGTTGAGGCTACGATCAGAACAGCCATGATCTTATAGAACTTATGGGCAGATTAGAAGGATTTTCTCCTGCACAAAGGCATTAAGATAAGAGTGAGCATGAATGATGTATGTTCAGATGGGGATGAGACTTGGGCTTGGAATGAGAACAAGTAGAACTTCAAGGTGTGTTGCTTTGAGTAATATTGTGCAGGAGAATTCTGGGAAAGGCAGTGTGAGGCTAAGCACCTGAAACTGTTCTGCGACTCACTTTTTCAGCCCTGTTGAGATCCTGGATTATCTTGGTCCATTGGCGCTGGGCAGGATGGGCCCCACTTCTGATGCTGACTTCCTCAGTCACTTCCATCCAAGTGTGAGGTTGGCTTCTTGTGAATCCCTTCAGCCTCTGTTAAGGCACAGCCAGATCTCCAGCTAAGAGTGGGGAACCAAGTCAGGGTGATCCTTTTTAATAGAAAATTTCTTTGAAAGCTCCAATGTGTCATCTCATTCACTCTCTCTTGACTGGTCAGAACAATGGAGGTCGGATGCTAATTCCATGGCCTAGTTAAAGACCCATGGTGAAGCCCACTGAAGGTTTAGCTGGTTTCACAATTTATTAATGGTCTCACTGTTTGAACATGATATGCAATAAGAGAAATTAAGTATGTCCATTAAAATTAATGACAACCACCTGATAAAGAAGTGGCACTCTGAAAACTAGAGCTTCCAAATAAACCTGTTGGACTATAACCTGGCGTTGTGTGATTTTTAACATTAAAATTAACCTTATGATGGCAAATATACATTCCACTTAGACTGCAGCCCCAATTTACTGCATGGCCTCTAAAATATAGTTAAATGGTACAGACAAGTTACTTTGTAGAATTATTGTAACAAAATAGAAAATGATGTAAATTTCTATTTTTTACTCAACATTTTAAGAAGCTATTCAGAAATGTTTCAGAACAAGTGAAAGAATTGGAACCTTAGATATTTTTTCAATTGTATAATTTTAACATTGTAGTAAAATTGTCAAACTTTGATAGTGGCATAAAGGTGAAATAAAGAAGGATCAAATCTAACAATGAATGGAGCTGCAAGAAAAGCTAATTAAACAAATTTAGAGATTTTATATATGCTGTAGACTGTTGTAAAGGGATTATTTAATTAATTCAATGATGATGAAGTGATTTCCATTACATCCTCACTCCAGCTGAAGTGTGAAAAGCTTTTGCAGAGCTTGGTTGTTATATTTAGATTAGTCGTGGCTAGCTGAAGTTTTTCTTTCCAGGAAGAATGTTCATTGTAAAAGTTTTAATATATCAGTAAACAGGTTTAATTATTTGATAAGCTCCTTATTTGTAACATTGGAGATCTGCAGTACATCAATAGCATCTAGCCATGCAGAAGATTATGCATTAGCACCAACTTTTAGCTTTTCTGAAAGTCTGTATCAATTGACACCACAAAGCCAGAGGGAGCACTTCCCACACACACACACACACATATGCAGTCAGTGACATCAGTAACAAAGACCCACATCACAGCAGAAAATCACATTTCTGCCAAATATTATTGGTAGCAACAGGAATGATAGGGAAAAAAGAGTGAAAAGGGACAGAACTGCAGAATGCAATCCATCAGTGAAAATTCTATGCAATAAAAGTAAAGTACTACATTTTGTTTGCTTACTATAGACCAGTAGCTCTGCTCTTAAGTCTCTGTGTAGCCATCTTTTCATTTTTCTCTACACCGTCTTCACTATTTGCATGACTCCCTCATGGCTCAGAATCTATATTTGCTACAAAGTTGTAAACTATTGATTGTTAATCTATTGTTCTAATGACAAATTTAATGCCTGGTGTTGAATGAGCAATTCTCACTACTGACTTCCATTTGTATGAGACAGTCTGCACTACTGCTCATCGTGGGATAAGTTTTCTGCCACTACCCTCTTACAGACAGCTTAGTCTGGTGTGATAGAGAAAAATCACTTGCTGGGCTAATAAGCAGAGGGTTTTTTTTCTTTAAAATGTGGTTTATTGTATGTTAGCAGCCAGGTATGTTACATTGGTGTGATAGACATTGATATGGAGACCATAAATTAGTAGGTTTTACTCCTTTGACATCCTCAGCCATTCTTTTCCCCCACCTCTCCATTTTGGTTGTTACTCACCACAAAACCTTTTGGGAAGAAAATGCTGATGGCCTGATCTCTTTGACCTTGCATACTTCAGTGGAGTCATTAGTCATGACAACTTTCTCATTATCAGGATATTGATATTTAATCTTGATTCTGCCTGACGCAAAATTGACTCAATCGCAGTCAGCCCATGTGACATCAGTAGCGCAAAATGTTGGACCCCCACTAATTACTGGAATTGTAAAGCTTTCCATTTCTAATCACCTCATCATCTTTCTAAATGAGGCTTCATTTCATGTAGGATGTTTACAATCTGCAAATAGTGAAGAAAGGTCCAAGAAGACAAAAAATGAATCCTGACCTTCCATACATAGTTATCTTTCCTTCACCCAAAATCATTTCTTTAGACTTTGAGACTGAAGTTGTAATTTGTACCACCTACATTGCTCCATAACACAATATATCCAAAGATCTGTTGCAGTGTGTTTTATGACCAAAAGCAAAGGAAGCTACGAAGCAATGAACACAGTTTGAAGGAAATCTATTGCATTCTGGTCTTTATATAGTAATCATTTTTCACTTGTTCCAGCAGCAACAGTTTGTCATCCGGTGTGTTAGAGCTGATCTACAACCAAATGTTAGATCATGTTACATATGCAAATTGGAAGCAGACACTGACGAGGCATTTATGAAACAGGAATAGACTTTATGAAATAAAGAGCAGCTACTGACAATGAAGGGTTTTTTTGCACTTTCATACAATGTTCAGCTTTTAAGTCAAAATGGTGTGAAGGAGATTTTGTTCAGTTTAGATAAACTTGTCACATCTGCTGACATTGGGAGAAAGTGAGGACTGCAGATGCTGGAGATCAGAGCTGAAAATGTGTTGCTGGAAAAGCGCAGCAGGTCAGGCAGCATCCAAGGAGCAGGAGAATCGACGTTTCGGGCATGAGCCCTTCTTCAGGAATCATTTTCACATCTGCTGACATTGCCATTCAGTAAATCTAACCCTTGATACAAAGTCTCTGGCAAAAGGCACTTTTTCTTTTCCCAGTGCTCCTGATGAAGGGCTGATGCCTGAAACATTGATTCGCCTGTTCCTCGGACGCTGCCTGACAGGCTGTGCTTTTCCAGCACCACACTCTTCGACTCTGATCTCCAGCACCTGCAGTCCTCACTTTCTCCCAGAATATCACTATGGTCAATTACCTACAGCAAGGGATTAGGGCACTCTACTTTCCTAACACTAGTGAATGGAGATAGCGATTGTGATAGTTTCAGAAGCAGGTGTCTACTGCACCTTGGAGACCAGGCCAGGATTGTGGCCTCGACTGATGAAGACATAAACAGTTTCAAAAAATACTGTTATTGAAATGTTGCTTCTTAAAAGCAGGCCATATGGAACATAACTGCATTCCTTTTGGTCGATAAAGGGAAGAACAATTCTCTCAGAAATGACAGGAGTCACTGGACTTTTTCACATGATGGTGTTTGAAATGCATCATCCATTGCCATTAGCTCAAAAAACAAGAACCTTCATCTCATCAAGCACAAGATTGGCCAATTATTGGGATTATAAGGCCTTGACTAGGAGGTCTTGGGCTAGTCAAGACTAGGAGGAGCAGAGAGTGGCTAACTGCCTCTGAGCCAGAAGTTCCAGATTCAAGTCCCACACCAAGACTTGTGGCCAAGCAAAGCACATCCATAGTTTTGGTATCAGCCTTTAAAACTTTCCAATATATGCCAATGGCAGACCTTAAGAATGGGAGATATTACCACTTAGCCATGAGAAGAAAAGAAATCGGAGCCTCAGCATCACTAATGCTGTCTCAGCAAAGTGGATTTCTTAAGTGGGGCTGGTTGGCTGGGATGGATGGCTGACATGAATCAAAGTATTGCTAATAGTACAGGGTTCAATCTTCCTTAAATCTCGGGTGGAAACAGATCCAAAAACAAAAATTGTTGGGTAAATATTTCTGATTTCTAGCTTCCACAGTTCTTCCTTTATTTTTGTTTAGTGGAAAAAGGTCCTGTCCCCTTGCCCAGTTGTAGAATGGGGTATTTTTCAATAATTAATAATCTTGATTTGGTTAAATAAATGAGAAGATGAATTATATTGTGTTTAACTGTGCTCAGTTGTAAAACAGTTTTTGTAGGGAAGGAAGTCATAAATAAGGACATTGCATTCTGGTTTTATTGCCATTTTATGACTGAAGTTGATGTAAACTAATGCTGACACATGTGAGAATCCTTTGAGGTAAAAGGCTTTTAATCAAAGACACAGCTACGCATTAAAAGTGTTTAGCTTTGTGGCTTAAATTAGTACCAGGCCATTGGGCATGTAGGAATTAAGTTCTGTTATGAGTCTTGAAATCTTTCAGCTGTTTCGATCTTTAAGGTGTATTAGTTGGGATGTTCGAGATGCTAGTTAACCACCTGAAGGTGACACTACTTACTCTGAGCAGATACGTAAACTGATCATTGGTTCCAGCCTATCTTGGTAAAAATCTATGAAGTTGATAAACTAAAAAGAATTAAGCTGTTATAAAAGAATTGATCTTACAAAGGTAATTGGCATGTAAAAGAATGAGTCAGTTGACAGCAGGCAGTGATATCAGTAAGATGACCACTACTTTTAAAGAAACCAATCAAGAATTGAATCCCATATTGTTTATCCAATCCAAGATTGACCATGAACTGTTCATGCACGAATAAGCTAATTCAAGTTCAGGAAGTTTTGGAGAGTAGGAAGGATATTATTAAATTGGAAAGGTTGCGGAAACAAGTTACCAGGACGTTGCTGGAAATGAACGGTTTGAGTTATAAAAATAGGCTGGGACACTTTTCACTGGAGTGTAGGAGATTGAGGAGTGACCTTATAGAAGTTTATAAGAGACATAGGATAAGGTGAATAACAAAGGCCTTTTCCCGAAGATGGGGGGGAGTTCAAAACTAGGGGACATATTTTTAAGGTGAGAGGAGAAAGACTTAAAAAAAGGACATGAGAGGTAACCTTTTTCACACAGAGTGATTCGTACGTGGAATGAACTGCCTGAGGAAGTGATGGATGCATGTACAGTTACTATATTTAAAAGACATTTGGATAAGAGACATTAATAGGAAAGGTTTGGAGGGATATAGACCAAATGCAAACAGGTGAGACTAGTTTAACTTGGGAACATGATCACCATGGACTGTTTGGACCAAAGGACCAGTTTCCCTGCTGTATGACTCTGCGGTTCTATCAGAGGGGGTAGTAGCTGGTAAGAGATAACACAGGATGATTCTTAAGGTTTGATGTACAAGAAGGAAGACTGAGGAAAGAAAAAAACTTCGGATCAAAAGAACAGAACAAGTGAGCTATGCTCAGTCAACCAGTGCCATGATCTGCTATCCCAAAGTGAAAGCTCACTGTTTGTATTACTTCCTTTGTACTTGTTACAATAAACCGCATAAATTCTGTAAAACATGTGAAATGTATTTCCATCTGAAACAAGTCTTATCAGGAGTGGTAAACTTTTGGATTGGTTTTTGCAAACACAATCTATAGTTGCAATTGACTTGGATCCAATTAATGTTACAGTGAACTCCAAAAACATTCAGTATTGTGGTCAAGACCAGAGAACGTTGGGTCGAACCTGCCTTTCAGCATAGAATTCAAGAAGAAGCTTGGATTATCAGGACCACTATATGTATTCAATCTCATATAGTAGTGGTCCAGTGGTAATTATTTATAAGCTTTAATATATTTGAATTGTGTCCAATCAGGTTGTTATTGCTTCACACCTTTTTGGGGTGTGCAGGAATTATACATTATACAAGAAAAATTGCAGAGTAATATCAGGGAATCATTAAAAAAATGGGGATCAAAACAGATCACATAACTCTATCCATGGCCTGATCAGCTTTAGCCAATCTTCCTTATTTTTACACTACATTCCCTTTGAAATAAAGGGCAACATTCCATTTGGATGCCAGCATTTGGCGATTCACTCTACTGCGGGTGGGCACCAAGGGAATGAGCACTAAGGTAACAAGTGAGCAGCACTGAGATGCAGCCAGGTTTTGTCAATGAGTTAAATTCCTGTCCCTGCTTGCAAGATATTCCAAAGTGTCAGTCAGTTAAAAATACTCCCTGAAATGGGAATCTGTGCCTCCTGAGTGGTCTTCTAGTTGATATTGTGGAGGTGCCATAAGTACTGTGAAGAGTTAGCAAATACTGGATGTCAGTGTCTATGGATGCAAGGGACATGCAGCTGGTGACCACGGATCATGTTCTAAGATGCTGTTGAGTCCTAAGCAATATAAAGGTCATTCAGAGCAATCAAACAGCTAAGTCACAATGATTTCTGATTTCCACGTTGAGATTTCTCATGACTAAATTGTTCAATGCATTCAGTAAATAGGAAAATATATATAAATGAGGCACATTGCAACATTAGTAGTGAGTTTGCCAAGCAATAATCCCCTACCAATGGTGAGAAACTTGCTTCACTGCTCAACAAAAACATAAAAGATGGCATGAGATACTCCTGATATTGACATGGGACTCGCTGAACAACTTGTCCAATTCTGCTACAAATGCCTGCACAGACCTTATAACAGTCTAACATTAATTATGATTCTGTGACTGGTCAACATTTACTAAATAATCCTGAGTGCACTAAGTATTATGCTGGCAACCAATTTAGGATTGTCAGTCAGATTGGGCTCGTGTTGTGATGCGTTTGAGTGTACTGGAAGCCTCATCTATTAATACACAGGTCCAATTTTATTCAGGCTGAAAATAAAACATGTACATACTGCACCTGGTTCAACAAAGTACATGACAGGTATTCTCTGGTTCATTTCTCAAGGCCATGCTATAATTTCTTATGCCTGGTATAATGCATTGCAGTTAAATGTTAATCATCTAACTGGAGCATTCTTCATGACAACATGGACTGCAGGGGTTCAAGCTGACCACCATTTTCTCAAGGGTAACTGGGTACCCAGCATTTTGTGTAATTGGAAAATATTATTTGCTTCTGAAAAGCACAGGCCTGAATGTTGTCGGAGTTTGCTACGCAGGCCCATGGCTCCATTTTCCTAGGATTGTGAACTGTCAGCAAAAGTCCTTCCAGCAAAACACTTTGGTCTCAGAATACTTTTCTCACTCAAACAATATGTCCCAGTTTGTGAAACATTTTTAGGTGTCATTAAACTGCTGCCTAATAAGCTTGATTCTACCACTTTTGGAAGTGTACAGTAGTCAATATGCATAAACTGTCTGGTTGCTTCATTTTCTGGCAGATTATCATATCAATAAAGGTGAATGTTTTATTAAGTTTCTCAAAGTATCCTTAAATCAAATTAACTGTGACTGAGGTTGCTTATACTAGATCAAATAACTGCAGTAAACCATTGAGCACATAAATTAAACACAAGCTCATGATTTTTCAATTTTTCACTGACAACTGCTGCCATTTTAGAAGCAAAGAGACAGCATTAATTTTATGTTTAGATGCAACATTATTTAGTACTGCATCTTACACAAGTCCAAGGAAACAAAAAGTGCCATGGATCATAAAATGCAAGCCAATCCATTATACTACAACTTATAAATTATTCACAAAAAGCTTTTCTTAACGTTTTTTTGTTTGAAAGTTAAATATGAGAGCATTAGAAACACAAGGATAAATGTTCAGGCAATCCGCTGAAGTCAGGAACAGAGTTGGGATGGCAAAGCTGGCTGGCATGGCATGAAATTTCAAGATGCCATATTTGACACAAGCAATGATCAGCAGGAGGTCGGATGATGGGATAGGGATTCCACCCAACCAATAATTGAGGCTAACTGAAATTCTAAAAAAATTCAGTTTGAGCTGTTTTGGAAGGGCATGTTTCAATTTTGAAGGGGTTACACGGGGTTTCATGTGCCACTCTTTGCTGTGAAGCTGTGGTGTGGGTACAGGGTAGGGAGTCAGGCATGACTACTCCATAAAATATGCCAAGCTCTATAACAGGGTCAATGAGGTAAAGGGAGACAGCATCAGAAGACAAGTAACAGAAGTAAGAGAACACCTTAGGAATCATTAAGTTGGTCTGCCATTCAACACAATAATGATTAACTGAATTCCATTTTCCGATCCATTCTCCATATTGCTTGATACCTTAGACATCTGCTACTTCAGCCTTAAATAGGTTCAATGATGCCATATCAGCAAACCTTTTGGGTAGAGAATTCCAAAGATTCACAACCTCTTGGGGGAAGAAACTTCTCCTGATCTCAGTCCAAAATGATCAGTCTTATCCTGGGGCTGTGTCCCCTAATTCTTGATTCCCAACTGTGGAGGAACAACCTTTTAGAGATTACTCTACAAAGCCCCTTCACAATCGTGAAAGTTTCAATGAGATCATCTTTCATTATTTGAATCTCCAGAGAATGTAGATCCAATTTACTGAATCATCTATTATAGGACAATTCTCCTCCTCAGCAACCAATCCGGTGAGCCTTTGACGTAACTCCTTCAATTCAAGTATATCCTTCCTTAAAACTACATATTGTGTAGGTAGCAGGGAAAGTGGGCATTTAGAGACTGTTGGAAAAGGAAGGCAACATGGGTGTCAGCATGGCAACTGGCCCACAAGGAAGCTGGCAACTCTGATATGACTGTTGGATGTTGGGTCCACTGGTTGATGCATTATGACTCACAGTTGCTGTGTATTACACCGTAAATACACATGTTCATCGCAGTATCTTAGCATATGACCCAAGGGTATAAACAAATCAGACTCCATCTTAACTAGGGCCAATTGAAGCTTGACATGCTGATGAATGCACGCTACTGTTTGTCACCAAATAGCTTAATATTAGCACAATAGAACATAGAACATAGAACATAGAACAATACAGCACAGAACAGGCCCTTCGGCCCACGATGTTGTGCCGAACTTCTAACCTAGATTAAGTACCCATCCATGTACCTGTCCAAATGCCGCTTAAAGGTCGCCAATGATTCCGACTCCACCACTCCCACGGGCAGCGCATTCCATGCCCCCACCACTCTCTGGGTAAAGAACCCACCCCTGACATCTCCCCTATACCTTCCACCCTTCACCTTAAATTTATGTCCCCTTATAACACTCTGTTGTACCTGGGGAAAAAGTTTCTGACTGTCTACTCTATCTATTCCTCTGATCATCTTATAAACCTCTATCAAGTCACCCCTCATCCTTCGCCGTTCCAACGAGAAGAGGCCGAGAACTCTCAACCTATCCTCGTACGACTTCCTCTCCATACCAGGCAACATCCTGGTAAATCTTCTCTGCACCCTCTCCAAAGCTTCCACATCTTTCCTATAGTGAGGCGACCAGAACTGCACACAGTACTCCAACTGTGGCCTAACCAAAGTCCTGTACAGCTGCAACATCACTTCACGACTCTTGAATTCAATCCCTCTGCTAATGAACGATAATACTCCATAGGCCTTCTTACAAACTCTATCCACCTGAGTGGCAACCTTCAAAGATCTATGTACATAGACCCCAAGATCCCTCTGTTCCTCCACCTGACTAAGAACCCTACCATTAACCCTGTATTCCGCATTCTTATTTGTTCTTCCAAAATGGACAACCTCACACTTGGCAGGGTTGAACTCCATCTGCCACTCCTCAGCCCAGCTCTGCATCATATCTAAGTCCCTCTGCAGCCGACAACAGCCCTCCTCACTGTCCACAACTCCACCTATCTTCGTATCATCTGCAAATTTACTGACCCACCCTTCGACTCCCTCATCTAAGTCATTAATAAAAATTACAAACAGCAGAGGACCCAGAACTGATCCCTGCGGAACTCCACTTGTAACTGGGCTCCAAGCTGAGTATTTACCATCTACCACCACTCTCTGCCTTCGACCGGTTAGCCAGTTTTCTATCCAATTGGCCAAATTTCCCTCTATCCCATGCCTCCTGACTTTCCGCATAAGCCTACCATGGGGAACCTTATCAAATGCCTTACTGAAATCCATGTACACTACATCCACTGCTCTTCCCTCATCCACATGCTTGGTCACCTCCTCGAAGAATTCAATAAGACTTGTAAGGCAAGACCTACCCTTCACAAATCCGTGCTGGCTGTCCCTAATCAAGCAGTGTCTTTCCAGATACTCATAAATCCTATCCCTCAGTACCCTTTCCATTACTTTGCCTACCACAGAAGTAAGACTAACAGGCCTGTAATTCCCGGGGTTATCCCTATTCCCTTTTTTGAACAGGGGCACAACATTCGCTACTCTCCAGTCCCCTGGTACCACCCCCTTTGCCAGTGAAGACGAGAAGATCATTGCCAACGGTACTGCAATTTCCTCTCTTGCTTCCCACATAATCCTAGGATATATCCCGTCAGGCCCGGGGGACTTGTCTATCCTCAAGTTGTTCAAAATGTCCAACACATCTTCCTTTCTAACAGGTATCTCTTCCAGCTTACCAGTCCATTTCACACTCTCCTCTTCTACAATACGGTCCCTCTCGTTCGTAAATACTGAAGAGAAGTACTTGTTCAAGACCTCTCCTATCTCTTCCGACTCAATACACAGTCTCCCACTACTGTCCTTGATCGGACCTACCCTCGTTCTCGTCATTCTCTGGTTTCTCACATACGCATAAAATGCCTTGGGGTTATCCTTGATCCTATCCGCCAACGATTTTTCATGCCCTCTCTTAGCTCTCCTAATCCCTTTCTTCAGGTCCCTTCTGGCTATCCTGTATCCCTCCACTGCTCTGTCTGAATCCTGTTTCCTCAACCTTATGTAAGCCTCCTTCTTCCTCTTTACCAGACATTCAACCTCTCTCGTCAACCAAGGCTCCCTCACACGACCATTTCTTTCCTGCCTGATAGGTACATACATATCATGGACACGTCGTATCTGCTCTTTGAAAAAGTTCCACATTTCCACCACATCCTTCCCTGACAGCCTATGCTCCCAACGTATGCTCCTCAAATCCTGCCTTACAGCATCGTAATTTCCCTTCCCCCAATTATAAAATCTACCTTGTTGTGCGCACCTATCTCTCTCCATAACCAAGGTGAAAGTCACAGAATTGTGGTCACCATCACCAAAATGTTCACCCACTAACAAGCCCACCACTTGTCCCGGTTCATTACCGAGTACCAAATCCAATATGGCCTCCCCTCTGGTTGGACAATCTACATACTGCGTTAGAAAAGCTTCCTGGACACACTGCAGGAAGCTTTTCTAACTGAAGTGACTATGGCTCTAATATATGTATATGTCAAGAGTTGTAATAAATGTTCGTTGAATCTTTCAATACCACATTACTCACATTATGGGAGATCGTTGCTCAAGAAGCAGAGCCACAAAAGGTAATTTCTTTGAATTATTTCCTGAGCCATGGTTAAAAATCACACAACACCAGGTTATAGTCCAACAGGTTTATTTGGAAGCACCAGCTTCCTGAGCTATGAGCAAATTGGCATGGGGCATATAACATTTGAGAAATGAATGCATGGCTCAAAGTCTGATGTGGGTTTCAGTATGCAGGGCATTGGCACAATTACTGGGGAAAGTGGGAGCTGTACCATTGGGACTACAGTAAACAGTGCTGGATTTCCTGTTATAGCCAACACTTTACAAGGGGCGTTGAGAGGACTTTGGGAACATAGGAAATTGTTGTCTTTAGCAAAAATAATAAAATGACTTTAATGGCTGCTACAGCAATTACTTCTCTTCTTAAAATATAAGCAACTCCTTAAAAAGGATGAAAGATGAGGCAAAGATTGAAGTCTGCTGCCCCAAATTTCTTATTCGGGAAAAAAGAATGGTTTGTTCTTAGTCTAACCTTATGATAGACAGTGAATAGGAGGGCATTGAGGGAGATATAGATTTGACATTGTGACCAGTTATTCCTGCTCAGTAACTAAAAGGATTCAGACAAATGATTGACACAGCATAGATTGCCAGGGTCAAAAATCAGATTTATCAGAAGGTGCTCCATATCAAAGGACAGACTTTATCTGTCAGAGCTCACCTGGCAGTTGCCTCCTTCAAATAGAGGATGGAACTGAAGAGGAATAGAAGACTCAAGGAAGAGTTCCCTAATAAATTTGTCTTAAGAGCAGGATGCTGCCTTTCCAATTTTAATGAGATCTACATACATTGTACCAGCTGCCTGGTATCAGTGAAACATCCTTAATTGTCACTGGTTATATCTTTCCTCCATCTAGTATCAAATATAAACTGCTTTTTCTTAACAAATTTAATGAACTACCTGAAAATTCCTTAGGAATGATTGAGTGCCTATACTGGGTAACTGTAGTCTAACAGTTAGACTTGAAACTGTTTTATGGAGTTGTATGCGACAACCATACAGTTTGAAAACATTCTCATAGCAAGAGGAGAAAATATACTGTGGCTGCTTTATCAAGAGCAATTAGAATTATCTTGCCCTAATCTGTTTGGATTGATTGCATTATGAGCAGCAAGTGCAGTTAAGTAGGTTGGGAGAAGCTGATATAAAATGCAGTGCCACACAGAAGAGGGTGGAACAATGCAATGGGCCAGACAAGGAAGTAGGTGCTGCATCTACCATAGTTGTATAGGAAATGATGGAGGTCAGGGGAGTAGACAATTCCACAATAATGTTCCAGAGTTAATGATCCCATGAAGTAGAGAGGTATTTGACAAGAGCTACATTCAGTATGATTGTATTTTCTTGTACGTGAAATGAGTTGAAAATATGACAAGTATACAGGGTAGATTAGATTCCCTACAGTGTGGAAACAGGCCCTTCAGCCAAACAAGTCCACACTAACCCTCCAAAGAGCAACCCACCCAGACCCGTTCCCCTACATTTACCCCTGACTAATGCACCTAACACTATTGGTAATTTAGCATGGCCAATTCACCTAACCTGCACATTTTTGGACTGTGGGAGGAAACCAGAGCACCCAGAGGAAAGCCACGCAGACACGGGGAGAATATGCAAACTCCACACAGACAGTTACCTAAGGCAGTAATTGAACCCAGGTTCCTGGCGCTGTGTGGCAGCAGTAGTGCTAAACACTGAGCCTCCGTGCCGCCCATGCCATAATTGAATGAATCCTGCTGTTGTACAATTGTGAGACAGATTTGTTAAGGATACTGTCACAATGCTAAGGATGTTCTGGGATAGAATGTGAGGTTATCAGTACAGATACAATGGAGGTAGAGAAGTTGGGAGGAAAGGGGAGTGGTGTAAATGCAAATCACAGCTCGTGCTAGAGATTTAAAATTAAAAGCAAAGTTTTTAAGAAATTCATCAAGTGGAGAGAGAAATAGAATTACAATTTTGAGACCAATACAGATTCAGTGTCCTGCCTTATTGTCTGTTTACTTTATCTCTTGAATTTAAAAGAAAAGTTATTTCAATGGAGTAATGGGACTGGTTCACAATTATGGAGCACTAGAATAGAAGGAGCTTTATCAGAGGCATCTGAGCCAACAATGTCTAATGTCCCTTCATAAAGACTCTACCCAGAGTTTTAGTGCACAGAATGGAGCTTTTTCAAAAGTCATGTCTCTGTCTGACCAAAGGAGTAGCTGTTGCTATGGTCTGAGAAAGGGAAATTTTAATGATGTTTGGAAGTAAAATTGTAAGGTAATTTTCCAACTTTGCACCTTGTGTAGATTTGGCTGTTGGGAGACCATATCATAAATTTAGAAATCCACTGCACAAAACTTTCTGAAGCTAAATACATTCAACCTTTATATAGCTGTACCCATGGGCAAAGTGTCCCTATGGAAAAGTCACATTACCCTGAACAGCTCCTCCTTTATGGGATATTGTTACGTTGTGATGTTGTTGTTGGACTAAGGTTAATGCTTTTGGAACAAGGATTCAAATCCCCCTCAGCAGCTGATAAATTAAGTAAAGAAGATCTCCTCCTAATTGATTCCTTGTTGCAACTTTCCTTCATTTCTCAGTAACCTAATTAAATTTGGCTATGGAAGTGGATATCAAGTGGCAGGAATGGTTGTTGGATGTTCCAGGGTTTAAATGTTTCAAAAGGAATAGGGAGGGGAGATAAAAGACTTGGGGGAGTAGCATTGCTAATCAGGGATAGTATCACAACTGCAGAAAGGGAGGTTGTTGAGGAGGATTTGTCTACTGAGTCAGTATGGGTGGAAGTCAGAGATATGAAAGGAGCAGTCACTTTATTGGGAGTTTTCTACCGACCCCTCAATAGCAATAGAGACATGGAGGAGCAGATTGGAAGGCAGAAGTAACAGGGTTGTTGTCATGGCTGACTTCAACTTTCCTAATGTTGATTGGAACCTCCTTAGTGCAAATAGTTTGGATGAAGCAGATTTTGTCAGGTGTGTCCAGGAAGGATTCCTGACTCAATATGTAGATAGACCAACCATATGGGAGGCCATATTGGATTTGGTGCTTGACAATGAACCAGGCCAGGTTTCAGATCTCTCGGTAGGAAAGCATTTCAGTGATAGTGATTACAACTCCCTGAACTTTACTATAGTCATGAAGAGGGATAGGAGCAGATGGTATGAGAAAGTATTTAATTGGGGAAGGGGGAATTACAATTCTATTAGGCAAAAACTGTGGAGCATAAATTGGGAACAGATATTATCAGGGAAATGTACGACAGAAATGTGGAGGTTGTTTAGGGAGCACTTGCTGCAAGTGCTGGATAGGTTTGTGCTACTGAAGCAAGGACAGGACGCGAGGGTGAAAGAATCTTAGATGAGAAGAGATGTGTAACATCTAGGTTAGAGGAAGAAGGAAGCTTACATAACGTTGAGGAAGCAAGGATCAGACAAGGCTCTAGTGGGTTACAAGGTAGCCAGGTAGGAACTGAAGAATGGACTTAGGAGAGCTAGACAGGAGCATGAAAAAGCCTTGGCAAGTAGAATTAAGGAAAACCCCAGGGCATTCTACACTTATGTGAAGAACAAGAGAATGGCCAGAGTTAGGGTAGGGCCAATCAGGGACAGTGGAGGGAACTTATGCCTGGAGACAGAGGAGGTAAGGGAGGTCTTTAATAAATACTTTGCTTCAGTATTCACTAGTGAAAGGGAACTTGTCATTTGTGAGGATAGCATGAAACAGGCTGATATCCTCGAATAGGTTAATGTTAAGAATGAGAATGTGCTGGAAATTTTGAAAAACTTGAGGTTGGGCCAGGCGGGATATACCCAAGGGGTTTCTACGGGAAGTGAAGGAAGAGATTGCTGTGCCTTTGGCAATGATCTTTGTATCCTCACTAGCCACTGGAGTAGGACCAGATGATTGGAGGGTAGCAAACATTATTCCCCTGTTCAAGAAAGGGAATAGGGATAATTATGGGAATTACAGACCAGTCAGTCTTATGTCAGTGGTGGGCAAATTACTGGAGAGGATTCTGAAAGACAGGATTTATGATTATTTAGAAAAGCATAGTTTGATTAGAGATAGTCAGCATGGCTTTGTGAGGGGCAGGTCATGCCTCACAAACCTTATTGAATTATTTGAGGATATGACAAAACGCGTTGATGAAGGTAGAGCAGTAGATGTATATGTATTTTAGCAAGACATTTGATAAGGTTCCCTGTGGTAGGCTTATTCAGAAAGTAAGGAAGCATAGGATACAGGGAAATTTGGCTGTCTGGATGCAAAATTGGCTGGCCCATAGAAGACAGAGGGTGATAGTCAATGGAAAGTATTCAGTCTAGACGTCAGTGATCTGTGGTGTTCTGCAGGGGTCTGTTCTTGGACCTCTGCTCTTTGTGATTTTTATAAATGACTTAGATGAGGAAGTGAAAGGGTGGGTTAGTAAGTTTGTCAATGACACGAAGGTTGGTGGAATGGTGGATATTGTGGAGGGCTGTTGTAGTTTGTAACAGGACATTGACAGGATGCAGAGCTGGGCTGGAAAATTGTGAAGCAATTCATTTTGGAAGGTCAAATTTGAATGCAGATTACAGGGTTAAAAACAGGATTCTTGGCAGTGTGGACGAACAGAAGAATCTTATGGTCCACATCCATAGATCCCTCAAAGTTGCACCCAAGTTGATAGGATTGTTAAGAAAGCGAATGATGTGTTGGCCTTCATTAGCAATGGGATTGAGTTTAAGAGCTGAGGTTATGCTGCAGCTCTATAATGCTCTGGTTAGATCACATTTAGAATATTGTGTTCAGTTCTGGACGTAATTGTAGGAAGGATGCGGAAGCTTTAGAGTGGGTGCAGAAAAGATTTACGAAGATGCTGCTTATACTGGAGGGCATGTTTTATGAAGAAAGGTTGAGGGAGCTGGGGCTTTTCTCATTGGAATGAAGAAGGATGAGAGGGTGACTTGATAGAGGTGTTCAAGATGAAGAGAGGCATAGATAGAGTGGATAGCCAGAGACCTGTTCCCAGAGCAGAAGTGGCTATCACAAGGAGGCATAATTTTAATGTGGTTGGAGGAAGGTTTAGGGGAGTGGTGGGTGTGTAGAATGCACTGCCAGCAGTGGTAGTAGACTCAGATACATTAGAGACATGTAAGCGATTCTTGGATGAGTGAGTGAGGGTGCCAAATATAATTAGCTTTCCCCAACCTTTGGCTCTTCCCATAAGGAATTTACCCTTTCCCTTTCAGACCACAAACACAGCAATGATATCGAGTGCTAAAGATTTCCATAGGTTTTGGAAATCTTTTCTCTCATAAGCTATGAAGGCTGGGTTATTGAATATATTCAAGATTGCTCTAGAAAAATTTGTAATTGACAATGGAGTCAGTGGTTATGGTGGGGGGAGGGGGTGGCGCAGATTAAAAATGGAACTCAAACCATGATCAGAACAGCCATGATCTTCTTTAGTGGCAGAGGAAGCACCTTTTACTACTTCTTATGTTTAATGTCCTCTGCAGGAGTGCATCAGAAGTACCATTATGTAGGGAAGGATCCATTTGTAACCATCTCAGGTGATCTCATGTACCTGGGCTGTGAGCAGATCAGGAGAGGTTCAGTGTAGATATACGTAGTGAGAACCACACACACAGCAAGCGTGTGGGCCTTACCTGAACAGAAGTAATCAAATATGATTTTCATGGCACTGTTGCAGAGAGTTCTAAATACTTTCCAGGGTGGAGGTGAGAAGGCAACAGTATGTCATGGTACTAGCAAAGGCTTTCCTACCCTTTTCTTTTCAGGTATCAAGAATCAGAATTGCAAGCAATTGTACAATTCTAGATAATACTCTCAGTCCTTTCTCCTTTCATTTCTTGTGCATCCACCTGACTGGAACAAATATGACTTACAGTTAGCTAGTGAGAGAGCTCAGGTGCTTGCTAACCAGTCTATAGTGAATTGCATGAAATGTAAGGAGCATTAAATGTTGCAGCAATATTGGTCATTTAAGAGAGGTAAAATAAAATCCATGTCTGGAAAGTGCTTCAGCTCCAAACCATTCCTTATGGATTTCACTCTTCTTATAGTTTTACAGTTATTTATTTTTGATTAATTCTATCCTTACGTGTAGAGTGCATTTTATGAAAATATCCAAAAAATAAGCATTATTTTAAAGTTGCAGAAATGATTGACAACTTGTTTTGTCAAAACCTTCTGCAGTACAGACTCCATTTTGTTTTATTCTGCATTTGAGTCTGAACCAATAGTTTAAATGATTACATTTCTCTGGCACACTTCCCAGACTATGAGCTTCCAATTTTTCCAAGTCTCATAAGCTAAGCTTGGGCACTGTTCACATTCTCTAAGTCATTAAATAAAGCCTTGGCTTAATGTTCTTCTGCTATTAATAAACAAGTTAATCTTATCTCTAATACAATGCCCCTTCTCCTGGGTCCCTCATAAATGATGCGACATGTTGTTAATTTAATAACCTTTTCTGATTATTGCTTGAAATTTAGTAGGGGGTCCACTATGCTTTGTTGATTTGTACTAAATATTTGAAGAAACTAATCAAGGAGCCATTTCACAAATGTAGATATCTTTTCCTTTTAATTCTCTTCCATTCCTGTTCTAAAGTTCAAATGCCAATACTTCCTCATCACATTTGAGTCTAGACAGTGTGAGCAGTCTATTAAATCATATAAACATCAGAATGTATCACAATCCAAATTAATCTTGTCTTTTCATAATTTCCACAAATGTGAACTTTTAAACAATGATAATAATGATTTTTGTCTCTCTTTCTCAGAAAACCTAAGGGCAGTATTGTGCTTCTGCCTTGACTCAGCCAAGATCAACTAACTCAGTACAGATGAAAGATTTGAATTTGGGAACTTCCTGGTGTGTGTGGCTTCTTGCCAATCCATCTGGTGTATTTACCCAGTAAGTCATCAAGAAGCCAGTGTTGGGAGTCTCATGAGAGAAACTACATCTGTCTATGGATATCTCACTTATTTGTTGCTTAGCTTGTTTAAAGCAACTATGTAAAGGTTTTGATCTGCTTTCTGATGACTGAACTCTTGGTTCCTCCAATATTGAGTTCTTTCACACTTCCACCCTAATATAGAGACTTTAATTCAGCCTGGATGCCATGTTCTATCATTGCTTCCTTAAATTGCTTCCCCTCTCCACTCTCCCCGTTCTTTACCATCCATTCTAAAGTCCACTTCTTCGTTCAAACCTTGGCTATCCCTCCTAATCGTTCCCTCTTTGGTTTGACTAGTTCTCCCAAGCATTGATCTCATCAGAAACTATGAATTCCTGTGAGGGCATCTTGATGTGAATAAGCCTTGTATCTTATATTCAAAAGATTAGAAAGTTTGCTAACAGCTATCATCAAGAATCCATACATCATCTTGGCAAAATGTAAGTCAACATGCTGAGGCCAGTCAGTATAGAGTTTGTCCAGTTCCGTGTGGAAACTAAGGTTGGTCAGACCCTTGACCTGCCTATCATGGTTTATGGGCTCTTGGATACAGATGCCATGGAAACAGTTCCAGTGAATAATTGCACATTAATGAACTTGGCAGTGGAGATGGACAAGTAAGGGGTATTCAGAGTCATTCAAGGTACTGTAGAAAAGATTATTTTGCTTTTTTATTTCATAATAATAAATTGGATTCTCTCTGCTTATCTTTCAAGCAATTAAATTTTAAATCATTATTCAAGGCTCTCCTAATTGTGTGGAACTTTATTGCTGCAAGTTTGAAAATGCTGCCATTTTGACATGTTTGATTTGAGAATAAGACTTAACAGCAATCATGTGAATCTTATTATCTTACATTTAATTACATTTGACCCCAAACTGAATTTCATGTCATCAGGCAAGGTTCTGCCTTGAGTACTTTCTTTTGACATTAGATCAGAAAGTCAGAAGAACTGAACCAGTTTGGGTAAAGCAGATTGCTTAAAAATAGACTGAGAGTTGAACTCCTGTTAAACTTGCTTACTTTGTATTCTAAAATATTTGGCTATATGCTTTTGGTTTTCCTGGATAGTCTGTCATCTCTTTGTAATTTTTGCATTTTTTTCTCCTCTGCTTTACTTCTTTAATCTTTGCTGGTGTTGCAGTTGGTGTTATCATTGTGCTCAACACTTAGAATGACTAAGACAAATTCTTGAGGAACTAATAAGTGCAGGTGCACTGATACTCAAGTCTCAGTCTGTACCCAGCACAATATTGGCACATTGTAGATTTGACTACCTATACCAGAATGTGTAAAATGGAAGCTTCCTTCTCCATCGCTGCATTTATGGTAAAAGGGATCAAATTTTTTGCATCAGCTGCATGATGACTTCCAGGTAATATCTAAGCTTGAAACAAGTTATTATTACTCTGGAACTGAAAACTATCACAGCATTATGACTTTGTACTTCTTGACATGAAACTATTTAATTAAGTGATTTGTGGTACGGACCTGTTTTGGTCAAATATTATATTTGTCAGGAACGACATTCTTGTATGAAAACAAAGTACTGAAGAAATTCAGTATCTTTGGTGAGAGAAACCGAGTTAACATTTCGAGTCTAGTGTGAAACTCTTTGAAACCAAGGAGCTCCAATACGTTTTTATTTCAGATTTCCAGCAACTGTCGTGTTTTGTTTTTACAGTATTCTTTTTCCTTACTCTGTGGAAAGCAAGCATCAATTGGAGAGAGGACAGTTTCACTGGGTTCCTTTGTTTTACTCTATTCAACTTAGCTAAAGTGGTCACCCATGTAAATGTATGGGCACTGAATAGGATTATGAGCAGGACTAGACATTCTGCCTCTCAAACCAGCTCCATCATTCAGTCAAATTATGGCTGATCTGTATCTTAACTTCACTTATCCTTCTTGATTTCATACCCCTTAGTATCCAATCTCCACTTAAAATGTTAATTAACTCAACCTCAAAATTTATTTTAGGGGAGAGCCTTCCCAATTTGTACTTCCCTTTTGTACAAAAATGTGCTTCCTGATTTTACCCCGAAATGACATAGTGGCACAGTGGCTCAGTGGGGGACATAGTAGGTCAATGGTTAGCACTGCTGCCTCATAGCACTAGGGACCTGGGTTCAATTCCATACCTTGAGCAACTCAGTGTGTGGAGTTTGCACATTCTCCTCATGTCTTTTGGGTTTCCACCCACAGTCCAAAGATGTGCAGATTAGATGTGTTGGCCATGCTAAATGCCCAAAGTGTCTAGGGATGTGTAGGCTAGGTGCATTAGTCTGGGGAAATATGGAATAATAGGGGAATGGGTCTGGGCGTGATACCTTTTGGAAGGTCAGTGATGACTTGTTGGGCCAAATGGCTTGTTTCCACATTGTAGGGATTCTATTCTCTTCTCAGTTTTCTGTGTAAGGGAGCTAATCTAATTTTTTTTACAAACCTGGCCTGATTTTGGGGTTCCAGGGCCATTTCTTTCATATGGACCCCTAATGAGGCCTTTTTTACCCACTTTAGCAATCCATTGAATCGCTTCAAGCCTTGGAAGCAGGAATTCCTCAGCAACACTGTTACTCAAACCAATGGAAACAAATGTACCCATGGCCAGCAGTAAATATTCCAGTTTAAATAACGGTTGCACATGGGGACCTTAGGAATCCCCATTGTAGCACACTCCAAAGGAATTGCCCAGGATACTGGAGCTTCCACTGGGTAATTTCCCGACATCTGGAATTCTCCAACAGTCTCCATTTAATTTGAAGAATTCAGAGCATTCTGATGCATTTATGTAACATAGTTCCTCAGAAAAGTTAGACTGTTAAATATAAGATTTAACTCCTGAGAAACAATTCAACTGACCCCATACTTACCTCACACACCTCTACTCCCTCCCCTCCGCCACCCCCACCCCACGCCCCCAACACCTTGACCTGAGATCCACTGGAGTCTGACACACCTTGCCTTGCACTAGTCCCAACATCATTGGAACTGACTCCCTTCTCCTGCCATCTGACCTGACTCTTACCCCTCTCCAGACTCACACCACCTTTAAGCTCCTTGGAACCACATCCCCAGTCCACGCTTTACCTGTACCATCTTCAAATCCCTAGCAGCTGACCACTCACCATCCATTTGGGAACCCACCCTCTGCTCCCTCTCCCTGTACTAGACCTGCGCCTCATATCCCATCTCACCCCTTCCCACACTACAAACCTAATCTGCCTCTCCACCCTCTCTTCTCCTGCCACTGGACCCAACACCTACCCCCTAACCCCACCACCCACAGACTCCATCCTCCCTGACCTCGCTGCACTAATTTCCCCAAAACTCCCTATCTTAAATGTTGCCTCATTTGCTGGCCCTCTTTGCTTGCTGGCTTTCAACCATACCTAGCTGGCATGCTACCCACCTGGCACACTAGCTCCAACTCTTTACCCTCTACCTAACTAGCACCGTACCCACCTGGCACACTACTTACCCAACTTCACCTAACCTCCTGACATCCTAACCTCTCCTGGAATACTAACCTCACACTTAACTTCTGTACTTACTTGACAGCAGTTGGTGAAGTGGGCTGATTGTGACTCTGGACCTTTGAATTTCTCAATATGGTAGCTCACAGTTGTGAAAAGAGGCCATGGCTTACCTTCCCACAACAGTTCAGCGATGCAAGACAATCATCAGAATGGAAGTACACCGCCATGTTTTTAAAACAGCGCTCATCACAGTGTGGACATCACGTTGCAGCTGTACAGGACATTGGTGAAGATCATTGTTGGAGTACTGTTCTCAAATCTGGTCTCTCTGCTACAAGAAGAGTGTTAGTAAACTGTAAAGGGTACGGAAAAGACTTGCAATGATGTTACTAAGACTGGAGGGCTTGACTTATAAGGATTAGATTAGATTAGATTAGATTACTTACAGTGTGGAAACAGGCCCTTCGGCCCAACAAGTCCACACCGACCCGCCGAAGCGTAACCCACCCATACCCCTACATTTACCCCTTTACCTAACACTACGGGCAATTTAGCATGGCCAATTCACCTGACTTGCACATCTTTGGACTGTGGGAGGAAACCGGAGCCCCCGGAGGAAACCCACGCAGTCACGGGGAGAACGTGCAAACTCCACACAGTCAGTCGCCTGAGTCGGGAATTGAACCCGGATCTCTGGCGCTGCGAGGCAGCAGTGCTAACCACTGTGCCACCGTGCCGCCCACTGTACAGGCTGGGACTTTTTTCCCTGGAGTGTAGGAGGTTGCGATGTGATCTTATAGAGGTTTATAAAAGATAATGACAGGCATGGATAAGATGAATAGCCAAGATATTTTTCCTGGGGTTGGGGAGTTCAAAATAGTGGGCAGAGGTTTAAGGTGAGAGAGAAAAGATTTTAAAGGGACCTGAGGGACAACTTTTTCACACAGAGGGTAGTTTATATATAGAATGAACTGCCACAGAAAGTGGTAGAGATGGGTACAATTGCAACATTTAAAACACATTTGGACAGGCAGATGAATAAGAAAGCTTTGAGGGATATGGGCCAAAAGCAGACAAATGGGATTAGTTTATTTTGGGAAATTTGTAAGGAAGGATGCATTGGATCAAAATGTCTGTTTCCATGCTCTCTTTTGTTGTTTAAAAAAAAATATGTCACTCCTTAGAAAACCCAGCCCATAAATTCAGAGTATCTATCTTGAAACTATTTTCAAAGTTCAATAATTATTTTGGAATTTGTATGTTGACCAGTGTCTATACAAAAGCATGACCATAATCTGTGAGAAGCATCTTCTCTCAACTTTTCGTACAGCCAAATGTTTTGGTCTAAATGCATTCTTTCTCTGAAACCACAGCTAAAATTAGGAACCTGTTGTATCCTGATCTTAAATAAATTTCCATTTTCATTGTGCAAGCCAGCAGGATAGTCAATGCCAAATATTTGTCTTAAAGGCAGCCTTCCTTTTAGCACTCCCCAAAGTAAATGTGTCTCAGGTATCATTCAATGATTAAACATGCAGCAAATGTCTGCGTACAAAGCATTGACCTGCGTGACCTCCAGAAGGTAGTAACAAGCCATTTTCCTGAACTGCTGCAGTCCTTGAAATTAGGGGTCCCTACAGTTCTGTTAGAAATGCAGTTTCAGGGCTTTTGACTCCGCAACAGTGGAGGAATGGTGCTACAGAGACAGGTCCCACCAACAGGCCAGACCCACTGCAGGTGGGAGCACAGTAGTATACAGGGGGACAAAGTTGCCTTGCAAGTCCTCAACATTGATTCTGGACCCCAGAAGGTCTCCTGACATCAGGTCAAAAATGAACAAGTAAAACTGTTGATTACAGCTTCCTACCCTTCATCAGCTCACCTGAAGAAGCAGTACACCTCAATTTTGAACATCACTTGGAGAAAGCATGGAGACTGGTAAGAGAACAGAATGTTCTCAGTTTGGAGGACTTCAATGAGCATACCAAGAGAGGCTGAGTTACACCAATACTGATCAAGCTGGCTGAGTCCTAAACTACATAGCTGCTAGACTAGGTAGAGTGGAAACCAGCAAGAGCATTATATATCCTCACTCTTATGAATCTAGCTACCAAAGATGTGTCCATGACAATAGAGCTAGAAGTGACCACAGCACAGTTATTGTGGCGATGAAGGCACATATTCCCATTTGGATACTCTTCGTCACATTGTGTGGCAGTACTAATGCTGTAAATAGGACTGTGTTCAAACAGATCATCAAATCAAAATTGAGCATCCATGAGGCATTGAATGCCTCCATCAGCAGCAGAATCAGATTCAACCAGAATCTGTTATCCCAGCCTAACATTACCAACAAGATGAGAGATTAAACTCGGTTCAATACTGAGATTGTTTTATTCATTCTTGTTCTTGAGAAGTGGTGGTGAACTTCATTTTTGAACTGTTGCAGTCCATTTTGTGTCGGTAAAATATTATTATGAAGAGAATTCTAACATTTTGATGTTGTGGCACTGAAGAAACGGCGATGTATTCTCAAGTCAGGAAGGTGAGTGGTTTGGAGAGAACTAGGTGGTGGTATTCCTGTGTATCTACTACCCTTGTCCTTCTAGATGATTGTGGGTTTGGAAGATACTGTCTAATGAGGCTTGGTGAATTCTGCAGTGCATCTTGTGTATGACACACACTGCTGTTAGTGAGCATCAGTGGTATTATCACTAGACTATTTAAAAACTCACCGAATGATCTGGGGAGACGGATTCGAATCCCACCACAGTAGATGGTGGAATTTAAATTCTACAAATAAAATCTTGAATTAAGAATCTATTGATGAGCAGGAAACCATTGCTGATTATCAGAAAAGCCTATCTGATTCATTAATATCCTACAGGGCAGGAAATCTGTCGTGCTCACCTGGTCTGGCCTACATTTGACACCAAAAGTCGCGAGTGTGGTGCTGGAAAAGCACGGCCGGTCAGGCAGCATCGGAAGAGCAGAAAAATCAATGTTTCAGGCAAGAGCCCTTCATCAGCAATGAGGCAGGGAACATCAAGGGTGGAGAAATAAATGGGAGGGGGTTGGGGCTGGGGGGAAGGTAGCAGAGAATGCGAAAAGTGAATGGAGGTAGGGATAAAGGTGATAGGTCGGAGAGGAGGGTAGATCTGATAGGTGTAATGTAATTGACTCTTAACTGCCCTCTGAAATGACTTAGCAAGCTCAGTTCGAGGGCAGATAGAGCCTGGCAATAAATGCTGGCCCACCAGCAATGTCCTCGTTCCATGAGTGAATTTTAAAAAAAGCAATTAGGCTGCTTTGGTCTGGATAGACTTGAGCTCCTTGAGTATTAACATAGAACATAGAACATAGAACATAGAAGAATACAGCGCAGTACAGGCCCTTTGGCCCTCGATGTTGCGCCGATCCAAGCCCACCTAACCTATACTAACCCACTATCCTCCATATACCTATCCAATGCCCGCTTAAATGCCCATAAAGAGGGAGAGTCCACCACTGCTGCTGGCAGGGCATTCCATGAACTAACGACTCGCTGAGTGAAGAACCTACCCCTAACTTCAGTCCTATATCTACCCCCCCTTAATTTAAAGCTATGCCCCCTTGTAATACCCGACTCCATACGCGGGAAAAGGTTCACACTGTCAACCCTATCTAACCCCCTAATCATCTTGTACACCTCAATCAAGTCACCCCTAAACCTTCTTTTCTCTAATGAAAACAGCCCCAAGTGTCTCAGTCTATCCTCATACGATCTTCCTTCCATACCAGGCAACATCCTGGTAAACCTCCTCTGCACCCGTTCCAGTGCCTCCACATCCTTCCTATAGTATGGCGACCAAAACTGCACACAATATTCCAGATGCGGCCGCACCAGAGTTTTATACAACTGCATCATGACCTCAGGACTCCGGAACTCAATTCCTCTACCAATAAAAGCCAGTACGCCATATGCCTTCCTCACCGCACTATTTACCTGATTGTTATAGCTGCTCTCATCTAGGCAAATGTGAACCATCACATTCCTGCTTTGTTCCAGCTACGTAGGGGACAGGCTTTGGGGAGTCAGGAATTGCATTATGTACTACAGAATAAGACCATAATTCCTCACCTTTGACCTGCTGTAGTACCACAGTATTCCTGCACGTGCTGGAGAGTCAGTCAAAAAGTGTGGCCCTGCAAAAGCACAGCAGGTCGAGCAGCATCTCTGGAGCAAAAGAGTCAAATCTCGTGCTCCTCAGATGCTGCCTGACCTGTTATGTTTTTCCACACTTCTTGACTCTCACAGTATTTATGTGGTGAGTCCAGTTCAGTTTATGGTCACAAACAACCCCCAGGATGTAGATAGTGAGGTATTCAGCCAGTAATGCAATTGATTGTTGATTAAATTGTTACCTTTTCTCTTGTTGGAAATTGTCATTGCCTAACATTTGTGTGATGTGACTATCGCTTACCACTTGTTAGCCCAGGTCTGGATATCATCCAGGCCTTGTTGAATTTGGTTATGTACTGCTTTAGTATTTGAGGTGTTTCTAATGGTGCTTAATATCATTCAATCATTAGCAGTCATCACTACTTATTACTTTGTGATGAAAGGAAGGTCATTAATGAAAATGGTTGAACATAAAGCATGGCCCTGAGGAACTCTTGCAGAGAGGTCTTGAAACTTAGATGACTGACCTTCAACAACCACAACCATCTTCCTATGTGCAAAATATAACTGGAACCAGCAGCAGATTTTACCTTGATTCCCATTGACACTAATTTTCAGAGGATTCCTTGAAGCCACACTTTGTTAGGGCAGTCACTCTCACCTCATCTCTCAAGTTCAACCCTCTTGTCCATGCTTGAACGAAGGCTGCAATGAGAGCCTGGCACAGCCCTGACTAAGCATTAGTGAGCAGCTGAGCAGCTGCTGCTTCATACCACTGTTGATGACCTCTTCCATCACTTTACCGCTGATCAAGAGAAGACTGATGAGGTTGTAATTAGCCAGGTTGGATTTGTCCCCCTTTGTATGTACAGGACATGCCTGGGCAATTTTCCATATTGTCAGACAGATACTAATGTTGTAACTATGCTGGAACAGCTTGGCTAGGAGTGTAGCAAGTTCTGAAGCACAAGCCTTCAGTTCTATTGTGGGAATGTTGGCAGGGCCCCATAGACTTTAACATATCCAGTGTCTTCAGCCATTTCTTGATATCAAGTGCATTGAATTGGTTGAAGACTGGTATCTGAGTGGTGGGGTACTTTGGAAGATGCCACGAAAGGTCATCTGTCTAACACACTTTTGACTCGAGATTGTTGCAAACACTTCTGCTTCATCTTTTTCTCTGATGTACTGGGCTCTCACATTATTGAAGCTGGGGATATTGTGGAGCTTCCTCCTCCAGTGAGTTGTTTTATTGTGCACTACCATTCACGACTGCAGAGCTTAGATTTTATCTCTTTGTTGTGGGATCACTTAGCTTTGTCTATCACTTGCTGCTAATGCTGTTTAGCATGCAAATAGTCTGTTTGGTAGCTTCACCAGATTGATACCTAATTTTTAAGAATGCCTACTGTTGCTGATCCTGGCATGGCATCCTGTGCTCTTCATTGAATGAGGGTTGATCTCGTGGCTTGATGGCAATAGTAGATAAGGATATATACCAGGTCACGTGGTGGTAGATTGTATTTAAGTATAATTCTGCTGCTGCTGGTCACCCATAGTACCCTCATGAATGCTACGACTCGAGTTGTTAAATCTATTTGAAATCTATTCTATTTAGCGTGGTGGTGGTGGTGCCACCCAAAAGGTTGTGCAGTGGCTGTCCATGTTATTCATCGCAATAGTGACTGAGGTTTTGAAGTGTGCTGTCAAAGGAACTTTGGTGAGTTGCTGCAGTATATTTTATAGATGGTACACATTGCTACTACTCTGCATCAGTGGTGAGAGGAATGAATGTTGAAGGTGGTCGATGGTCTGCCCATCAAATGGGCTGCATTGTCCTGAATAGTGTTGCTCTTCTTGAGTGTTGTTGGAGCTGCACCCATCGAGGCAAGTGAGGAACATTCCATCTCACTCCTGATTTGTGCCTTCTAGATAGCATATAGGCTCTGGTTCATTGGGAAGTGAGCTACTTGACACAGAATTCCTAGCCTCTGACTTGATTTTGGATGTGCATTTATTTGTGTTCCCTCTTTATTAGACTTTTTTGCATTTAATCTCCACATGAACATAAAAGACTGCTGTTTTAAAATGGGAATAGAATAGCTAACTTCAAGACAAAATAAATACAAATGGTCTGCTGATTCAGTCAACATGCTTCCTTCATGCTTTACTGTCTGTCTGCCAACCAAATCAAATTATCACTTCTCAAAGGGATTTATTAAGTCAGGCTCCATGATGAATTTTTTTAAAGGCACAGAGAGGCTCTTTTAATATCTTTGAATGAAAGCTGTCTTGGCCCAGCAATGCAGAAACAGTGCAGTCAGCTGATTACAATGCAGCAATTACAGGCTTTGCCAGTTAGAATGTCCCAGCCCAGTAGAGTCATAGAGTCACAGAGATGTACAGCACGGAAACAGACCCTTATGTCCAACTCGTCCATACCGACCAGATATCTCAACCTAATCTAGTCCCACCTGCCAGCACCCGGCCCATATCCCTCCAAACTCTTCCTATTCATATGCCCATCCAGATGCATCTTAAATGCTGTCATTTACTAGCCTCCACCAATTCCTCTGGCAGCTCATTCCATACATGCATCATTCTCTGCATGAAAAAGTTGCCTCTTATATCTCTTTTATATCTTTCCCCTCTCACCCTAATCCTATGCCCTCTAGTTTTGGACTCCCCCACCCCAGGGAAAAGACCTTGTCTATTTATTCTACCCATGCTCCTCATGATTTTATAAACCCCTATGAGGGCACACCTCAGCCTCCAACACTCCAGAGAAAACAGCCCCAGCCTATTCAGCATCTCCCTTTAGCTCAGATCCTCCAACCCTGGCAATGTCCTTGTAAATCTTTTCTGAATTCTTTCAAGTTTCACAATATCATTCCAATAGGAAGGGGACCAGAACTGCTTGCAATATTCCAACAGTGGCCTAACCAATATCCTGTACATCTGCAACATGACTTCCCAACTCCTATACTCAATGCTTTGACTGATAAAGGAAAGCATACCAACTGCCTTCTTCATTATCCTATCTGCCCACAACTCTACTTTCAAGGAACTATGAATCTGCACTCCAAAGCCTCTTTGTTCAACAACACTCCCGAGAACCTTATTATTAAGTGTATAAATCTTGCTCTGATATACTTTTCCAAAATGCTGCACCTCACATTTATCTAACTTAAACTCCATCTGCCACTCCTCAGCCCATTGGCCCATCTGATCAAGATCCCGTTGTAGCCTGAGGTAACCTTCTTCGCTATTCACTACACCTCCAATTTTGGTGTCATCTGCAAACTTACTAACTATATCTCCGATGATCACATCTGAATCATTTTTATATAAAAAAACAAGAAGTAGTGGACCCAGCACCGATCATTATGGCACAATACTGGTCACAGGCCTCCAGTCTGAAAAGCAACCCTCTGTCTTCTACCATCGAGTCACATCCAACTCAGTAGCTCACATGTTTTCGACCAGGTCAAAGTAAATTTCCTAAATTCAAGGAGTGTGGAAGTGCATTAAAAATATTATTCAGCCATATTTAGGCATCTGCTTAGTTCAATAATAAATTCTTACATTTGAACCAAAAGATGATGGGATTCAGATCCTTTTCAGGGCAATAGCATATGGTGCAGACTAGGATCTGGTATGTAACTCAGCTGGTGGAGAAGAAGACAGCAGTAGATGACAAATCCAATATCTTTAAGTCACTAGCTCATTTCAAGCTCAAAGGAACTCAAGTGCTTTGGTTGTTCTCACGGTGAAGTGGTTGTGCCTCTACCTCTAAGCCAGGAGGTCTAGGTTCAAGTCCCACCTGCCATGGATTTATATCATAACATGTTTGAATGAGGCGATGCAAAATTCACAGATACACTGTATTGGAGATGTATCATTCTCCCCCACAATAATTTGGGGCTTTTGTGGAGTAGTAGCAGTGTTCCAATCTCTAGTTCAGAAGGTCACATCTACTTGGAGGTGTGTCATAACACACAAAAATATATGTGTAGTGCAGGCTGATATTTTAAGTTCAGCACATAGAGAGCACTGCTTTTTAAATAAGATGTTAAACTGAGGCAAAATGCACTACTTGCTGTTAAGTATAAAAGCTGAGCAGTGGCGTTTCCATGGAGTGGACACAATTCCTCTCTCAATGAACAATACTTAAAGGAGATTGACTTGAAGAAAAGATCAGAGGAACTGCCCTTGGGAACATTCATCCAGATAAACTAGTTATGCGCCTTAAAGTTGGCATGCACAAACTTGTGGATTTATCTACAAGACAATTGTGTTCCACTTAATTAATGAATTAATCATCTGCAATGTATTTTGACATACCCTGAGGACATGAAACTCAAGATTTGGGATCTTATGGGCATGTAAGCTCATTTTTCTTCACATCACTTTCACTTCAAGCCTCATTCAAGTGTGAAAAGTTGAAACATTTAATAATATGGTCTTGACACCATGTGCAATTACAGATCCAAACACTGACTCAATACTAAAGTAATACCAATGTAGTTTAACACTACTTTAATACATTCTGGATGTGATCAATAAATTAACTAATTTAAGTACAATATTTTGAGAAGATTATTTAATAAATAAAGAAATTAATTTTGTAATTTAAAGAATTACAACAATTGCCCAATTATATCTTTCAATGTGAATCTCATTATTCTGATAAATAGGAAAATTGGGCAGAATTCTAATAGTCTAATAATTTAATAATATTTAATAGAAAAATAATAATGTGCATATTGATCACTTTAATTTAAATACTGATTAATGTTTCTTCACGTGTGTTTTAAATTTAATTTTATTTCCAATGTTTAATCTAACAGGAGAAATTCAAAATAAGTCCCCTATACAGGAATTTGACATGTACTGACTCGAAAGAGTTAATGATGTATATTGATAGGACAAGAAAGTTAATGTCTTCAGGTTTTCTCATAAGAGTGATGTTTTCTGTCAACTGTGGAACAAAAGGAATCAATGGACTTTTATCTAGTAACTTGGATTTGTTTGGAGACCAGTTCCACAGGAATCTTGTGGAGATGTCTGCCCTTGTGGCATTGTGGGCCACCTATTAGTGTCTGTAGTACATTGCATATGACACAGGGCAGCACAGTGGCTTGGTGTTGGCACTGCTGCCTCTCAGTACCAGGGACCTAGTCTTATTTGCAGTCTTAAATGACTGTCTATGTGGAGTATGTACATTAGGTGGATTGACCATACTAAATTGCTCCGTTGTATACAAACTAGGTTAATTCGGCGTGGCAAATGTGGTGTTATGAGGATAGGGTGGGATGCTCTTCAAAAGGTTGGTGAAGACTCAATGTGTCAAATGGCCTCCATCTGTACTGTAAAGATTCTACAAACATTTTTTGTGTGTTCCCCACATGTTAAATGATTTGGGAAGGGTGTAGACCGAGGCCACTAGTATGAAATATCAAGATGGGTCAAAGAATTGGGACTGCAGATACATAGGATGATCAAATCGAGGTGTATAAACTGACTCCGTACTCCACAGACCCATCACTGTTGTACTGTCTGCACACTTAGCTCTGTAAACAATAGAGAAAAGCATATTAGCTTTGAAATCAAACTGTATCTATCAGTGAATAATTGCAAGATAATGTTGTGACTTCAGACTGTGCGAGTGAAGTGCAACTTTATCAGGAGTACAAGTGAGTGGTAGGAGAGGTCAGTCCTCTACACAGGTAACGTGATGTCCCTTTGCAGTGAGTTCCAGTGGCTGATGGGGTTGGTTTGAATTGTTAGGAAAGCTGATTGAGGGAATGAGGCAATGCAATATCACCAGAAACCATTCTGGCAGCAGAGAGCAACACCACTTGGTCTCCGGGCTTCACTCAAACCAAACCAGAGACCAATGATGTTCCAACAGTGTGGGATGAAATCAGGAAAATCACTCTCAGAAGTTGTTTTCCTGGATCTCCTCAAAACAACTCCTAGTTGCTATTGTGGCTTAGAAAGTGTGGAGAAAATGCCACTCTCATGCATTTGAGGTTTTAGTTCCAAGATAAATACAATTTCAAAGCAGGAAAGCTCAGAAGAAATTTCCCCAACATGTGTACTGAGTGAGAATTATACATTCTCTGGCATTGTTAGAGTCGGATGACAGTTTCAATGAATTTAATGAAACTGGTGAACATGACCAAAACTGGCAACCAGAATTATATGTAAACATCCCAGGGCTTGTCTAAAAGAATACAACAACCAAAGTAACAAATCAAAAGAAGGAACAAAGAGAAATATTGAAAGATTCACTATTTTGAAATGTTCTATTGTGTTTAACATTAATGAGCTTTGACTGGATCAATCAGCCAGTTTATTGATGTGTGCGCAGTTTATGCAGCTGATTATATAAAAGCCAAACGTTACAATTGGATGATAGATGCAGTAAATATCACAGGCCTGTGTTTCATGGGCTTGGTGACTCATCACAGCCCCAGCTGTATGAAGAATGATAGAAAGGAAGCCTATTCCTTTGATTCTCACTTAGTCCCAACAGGGCCTGGTTCATGCAAAAATCTCTCTTTATCCATGCTGGAGTGAATTTCATTGGGATTTCTTCCAGTCCATTACTGGACCTTTGGCAACAGTTGAACTGTAACCTCACTAATATGGGTACCAGAGATTTTGTTGCAATGCTGCCTACATTATAACCCTGAGGAAATGTTGCCTGTTGCAATGAATGTCATTCCCTCTTAGCAAGGAACCTTGTTTATTCTGTTGAGGAATAAATTAACTGCACAAGTTATAACAGGGTAGGTGCATTCCTGTTCGTAGAATACATGAATTATTGGGAATATTATTTGCAGATACTTCCACCACAATGCTTGCAGGCTGTCATACTGGAAACAAGATTCTGTATTAAATAAAATCCGTTTTCATGTCCAGGTTCTGTACATGGATGTGAGTTAATAGAACACTAGTTGGATTTCCTCATGGAAAACATGACATTTGGGCAGTTAACATTCAAAAGACTTACAATAAACAGTGACTAGTAACATAATTGAAGAGCCAGTGTTAACCTTGCCAGAGCTATCATTGGCTTGCTTCAGGCTTTAGAACAAATTTCATGTTTTGACAGTGCAGTGGCACTGTGCCAGCAGGGCCTTGCAGTTTGGAGGTCTTGGAATGCATCCCTTGGGGCAATTACACAGCCATGAGCAAATACAGTTACATCGCTACAATAACTGCTTCATTACTGATTTGTTTGGTCCAAAGTTGCTGCGTGTTCTTATTACTTGCAATTTCATTTGACTTGCTTTAACTATTTCTGTACTGGTTACACATGATGGGAATTTTATATTGTTTTGTTATAAGTACTGTTTTCTTGAAACTAACGTCCTATGGAACTTCCTTTGCTTCTGTCAGTAGTGTCCC
Source organism: Chiloscyllium plagiosum (assembly GCF_037043375.1). Classification (NCBI taxonomy): domain Eukaryota; kingdom Metazoa; phylum Chordata; class Chondrichthyes; order Orectolobiformes; family Hemiscylliidae; genus Chiloscyllium; species Chiloscyllium plagiosum. Next base: position 117,388,232 of record NW_028270140.1, read on the forward strand.
TGGCCACTATCTCAGGCTGAGGAAAAGGGTGTTCACTACTTTAGCATGAGGAGAGGTTTCCATTGACTCCCATTAACTCTAGTTTTGTGAGAGCTTCTTAATGCCATACCTGGTTAAATCCTGCCTCATTATTAAGGGCAATCACTCTCACCTCACCTCTAGAGTTCAGCTTTATCATCCATGTTTGGAGCAAGGCTACAATGAGGTCAGGAGCTGATGGACCCCAAACTGAGCATCAGTGGGTCAGTTTGTTGAATGTGTTGCTTGATAGTACTATTGACAGAACCTCCTGTCACTTTCTGATCAATAGTTGACTAATGGGATGGTATTTGATTGCACTGAATTTGTCTTGCTTTTTTCTGGACAGGACATACCTGAAATTTTTCAAATTGCTGGGTAGTTGCCAGCATACTGAGAGAGCTTGGCTTGGGGCATGGTTACTTTTGAAGTAGAAATCTTCAGTATGCTTCTCAGAATTTCATCAGAGCACATAGTTTTTGCAGTATCCAGGGCTTTCATCTTTTCTTGCTATCACATTGAGCGAATTGCATTGGCAGAATCTGCCTAAAATCTTTTCTACCTTTGAAATATTATCAAAAACAAAGTCTTTGCTTTATGTAAGCTTTGCTGTGAAGCTCTTTTAAGTGTTTTTTAAAACCCAAAACAGAGGACACGGGGTAGACCATTTAGGACAGAGATGAGGAGAAACTTCTTCACCCAGAGAGTGGTGGCTGTGTGGAATGCTCTGCCCCAGAGGGCAGTGGAGGCCCAGTCTCTGGATTCATTTAAGAAAAAGTTGGATAGAACTCTCAAGGATAGTGGAATCAAGGGTTATGGAGAGAAGGCAGGAACAGGATACTGATTAAGGATGATCAGCCATGATCATATTGAATGGGAGTGCAGGCTCGAAGGGCAGAATGACCTACTCCTGCACCTATTGTCTATTGTCAGTGACAGTTTAGAAATGGAAGTTGTTAAACTATGATCTAAGTAAGAAACATCTTTCAAAATCCAAAATGTAGTTTTGACCTCGATAAGACAAATGCAGTTATACAGGAAGTTGGTAGAACTTCATCGCTTATAATAATTTAACGGTATGTTTGAACAGCATTGCCAATAAAACTTACATAAATGTTTGCAGTGCTAGCTGGTACAGCCTCAGTCACTAATTACAGTCACTGAACCAGATTCAAGCACTGACCAAGTACAAACTATTTAAGCTATGAGTAACTAGTGTCACAACTCATTAAGGTAGAACCCTGGAAGCTAAGTTCCACTATTTCTGGAGTTGTCATAAATGTGATAAACATTTGATTAAACCACCAAATTGCCCAATTTTACGTATCTAATTCAGATTAAATCCATTCAGATTCAGAGATGTACACTCGAATTTTATCAAATAAGAAAATAACTTTATTGCAATCATACAGTTTTTAACCAATGGCACAAAACAGAGTGTTGAATTGCTAATCTATAGCTCTATAACAACCTCCAACCCTTGAAATTCCCATACACAGAACATACACGTAGAGAGACAAGACACAAACATTATGTGTGGGGAAGAAACAAGAAAACCTGTGAAGCACTGTTCTGGCACCAAGCTGGATTACAGGCATCAATGAGTTGTTTTCCTTCCACTTTCTTTCAAACGTTTTAAGGCTGTGACCACACACATTCTCAATTTTTCATTCATTGGTTGAAGTCTCTGAAGATGGTTTTTAGCCTTTTCCTTTGAGACTGGAATTTGCAGAGCAGGAGTAGCAAACTTCTCAGAGTTTTCTTTGTGCATCTGTACTTAGAAGAGAGAGAAAGAGAGATTTAGTTGCTTCCTCTTTCACAGATTGGATGTTTCTGCTACATTGGCCAAAAACAAAGCTGTCACCATTCACCCAGAAACAAAAAATTGTTACAATGCTGTGCACTTCTGAACACACAATTGGTCATATGCAAATAATGCTGTGAATATATTTCCATAATTCATGTGAGGTATAATTTAGTTTTAGGAATGTAATTTTTTGGTTTGAGATTAAACTGCTAGAAGTAAGATAAATGGAAAACCTAGTTCAGAACCTAGCAAACAACCCCCAAATAAAACAAGCATGACTTAATTATAATTAAAATGTAACCCCCATTTGTCTTGTTGAGAAATTGTGAACAATGAATGAAGTATTTCTAAGGTTTTAATAAAATCAGAAGGTCCATACTTCATTAAAATAATGTTTGTCATTCCCTGATGAGAAAAATACTAGAGGCAGTTTGTAAACATTTGGTTTCTTGCTAGACCCAGCAAGTCCTCCCACTGCAGATAGTGCAGGAGACCAGGGAGGAAGGGGATCCCCAAAACCATGGTAAGTCCACATTCTTGCCAGAATCAAGTGGCAAACCCTGATGATGGAGTAGGCATCATTTTGGACAGGGTAGGATGGAAGGATGTAGGGAACTGAAAGCAGTGAAGGATGAAGGGAATACCTTTAATTGGAACAAGGGACTCTAAAAGAGACAGTCCGTCTAACTAGCAGTCACAGGATTAAACCTACATCATATGTTAATTTGTGGAACAAGGCCCTTGTGAAGCTTAATTAACTGCTAAGGGCCTCAATTCATCCACGGTGAGTGACTCACCTGACATCTCCCCATTGCTTATAAAATCATGGTAGTGGGAGGGAAGTGCGATGGCTTATATCCACCAATGGCACACATTTTAAATCACACCCACACCCACACCCACACCCACACCCACACCCACACCCACACCCACACCCACACCCACACCCACCCTATAAAATTCAGCCTGAAGTCTTTTAATAATATCTAAGTATCCATCACACAGATACTGCAGAAAATACAAATGAACACCTTTTTGTAGGAGGTAGCGAAAAGGAGAGAGGTCCTCTCATCACAGGTGACTCAGAGGGTTGAAACAGATAGTAAAGGTGGGAAAAGCAATTTGACCAAGATGGCTATGTCAGCTGTAATAGGACATGAATGCAGTGCAGCAACAGGTTTAGTGATTTGAAATGACTATTCAAGGTCATTGGATGTCCCTTCAAATGTCATATCTTTACACGTTCTTAATTCCCCTGCTTCACTATCTCCATGTGACTTCAAATGTGACTTACATTTCACATGCACAGCCTCCCTGTGCCCTCATATAGGTGATAGATATTAAACAAGAAAGACATACCAGCCAATGCATCACACAATATTTATTGACACATATCCCTTTCTTATATAACAAGGTGACACAACCAGCACAACCACCACAACCACATCAAAGGTTTTTGAGGGACAAGCACATTTGCACCCCAGTGGAGGTACGGGTAGAGGTCATCACTGAGGCAATGACAGGTCCTGGCCAGCAATGGGTCTCAAAATATAGAAAATAGTGCTGCTTTCAAAGTTAATAATTTCTCTTGATCTTCCTGTTTCTTGTCATTCACTTCCTTTTGAAGTAAAAGCAGTAGTAATTAGTTTAAGCTTGCAACTCTTAGACTTCACTCTCACCGGCAGCCACCATCTCCCTCCAACAATGCTAACTTTGCGTGTTTCTCATTTCAGATTCCGAAGAACGACAACATGGATACACAATTGTGCAGGACCAATAAGATTATCACAATGTATTTATTTCAATAGAGCTAACATTTATCGCCACTCCCAATGCGTTTATGAAGATGGTGGTGAGCTTGTTCTCTTGAGCCACTGCCATCAATGCAGTTTTGATATACTCAACAGATGTATTCTCCAACAAATTACTACAAGTTGGTATGATTTCTGCTGAATTATGAATTCACACTCACCATCTGTCTCAATATGTTGGTTGCTGTGGGATTAGCACATACAGAATTAAATAGCTTTCAGTTCTGCTTAACAGATATACATAATGAAGCTGTTAATGTGAGGACGATGAACTGAATGAATGGAAAAGTCACAAATCCATATTTTATGGGACTGAGACATGTCAACTAGACACTTTTTTTGGAATAAAGTAGTTGAGGAGCTTAAATGGACCATAAAACAACAGTTATTGAAGTGTTGGGAGAGATTGACATAAATATAAGGATCATGGCTCCATATTATCTGAAGTATGTCTTGTGTGCTTTATTAATATATTGAAATTTTGTGTAAGTATCTATGGAATCTAGAAATTAAAAAGTAGAGTTCATAGAAGTTTGAACACATCACTGTTTTGTCATGCTGGACTTGTACAAGGTATCCCTGAGTTGATATCTCCCATGAATTGTGAGGTCAATAATAAAGAATTATATATTCAAATTGATTCACATTGTATGATTTGATGAGTACTCCAGTTCCACTGTGTAACATGAGCCTATTGAAGACAAGAACCTGATTCTGTGATTGTTAAACTGATGTCTGTCTTTGTTTTATCAAATTAAAATAGAACATGAAAACAATCTGGCACTGTCTTGGGGGCCTTGAGGTACTGATCCTCCTGAACTGTTTGCCAATTACCTGTGCCCTCATAAGTGGTGAGATTGTGTAGGATATAGCAGACTACGATAAATCATGACACATGCTCCAAGGCTCTTTCAGAGTGGTCCAAGCAGCAAGATAATTTATTAAATGCTTCAGTGATCTGCTGCAGTATAACTTTTGCAATTAGCGTGCTGCTCAGATATAAGCCCATAAAACATAGGAGCAGAAGTAGACTATTCAGCCCATTTAGTCTACTCTGCCATTCAATGAGATCATGGTTGATGACAATTCTCAACTCCACTGTCCTGCCTTTTTCCAACAAACCTTCATTTCCTTATGATGAAAACGTTGTCTATCTCAAAGTTAAAAATCACACAACACCAGGTTATAGTCCAACAGGTTTATTTGGAAGCACTAGCTTTTGGAGCATTGCTCCTACATCAGATGATTGTCCCCATGCTAAAGGAGCAGTGCTCCAAAAGCTAGTGCTTCCAAATAAACCTGTTGGACTATGTGATTTTTAAATTTATACACCCCAGTCCAACAATGGCACCTCCAAATCCTGTGTGTCTCAGCCTTTAATATACTTAATGACCCAGCCTCTACAGGCCTTCGCAGTAAATAATTCCACAGATCCATTCATTCTTCATCTTTGTTTTAAATGGCCAACATCTTAGTCTAGGATTATGCCCTCTGGTCCTAGATTCTCCCACAAGGGGAAATGACCTTTCCAAATCTACACTGGCAAGTCCACAATATACGTACATGGCTTGAACACTAGGGTAATGAAGGAAACTTAATTAAACCTGAGTAATTCACGCCTCATTCTCTACAATGTAATTGTTACCAGATATGTCAGTTTTACAGCCAACACAAATTGTATCTGGGTCACATCAACAACTGCTAATTCATTAGAGACACAAAGCCATCAAAATGAATATTTAGCCCTTGGGATCTTTCAGTAGTAAAGTGTGCAACATGAAGAAAAGCACAAATAATTTGCACAAAGTAAGTCAAGTTTATTCATTTTATGAATATTAACAATTTTTGTTCTCTTTCAAGGTTTTTCCACTGATAAAACTAGGGCGCAAACTATGGAATTTGAGCTGATGTGGTTAGTTAACAAGGTGAACTCAATTAAGGTATGTGAATTGTGTGTTGGCAGATTGCTTTCATGTTTAATCCATTTTTGCAGCTATCAGTCCGAATAAACTTTGACAGCAGCTTGGAAGATATAAAATTTTCAACAAGAATGAATCTGTTGAATTCTGTGTGTGTAGCTTGCTTACGAAAAAAGGTAGGAGAAGTTGAGAACTGCCGATGGAGAGATCAAAGTCAAGAGTGTGGTGTTGGAAAAGCACAGCAGGTCAGGCAGCATCCGAGGAGTAGGACAATCAATGTTTTGGGCATAAGCCCTTCATTCCTGAGGTTGATGGATCGAAACCATCCTCTGCTATCCACTCAATGTTGTCTTTAGCAGCTTTCCCCCTATATTGGTCTTGGTCTGCATGTTTCTGGCCCAACAAGCAAGGAAATATTCCTGGCTCTGGTTAATGACTTGGGTCAGGTGGATCATGTACCCTGAAACGTCTAGGAAGCTTTCATCATAACCTCCTGAGATTTGGGTTAGCAACTTACTGAGGCACTGCCTTTGGTTATGAAGATTATTATATTATTTATATTCTGTATTACTGGATCCTTTTGTATCATGGAGGTTCAGAGCCATTTTGAAAATTTAATCCATGTATCCATTAATGTTCATAACTTTCCTGTTGATCATACTAACAAATCTTGCTGCTATGATTTGGGATTTATCCATGAACAAGCAACAGTATCAGAACAGCCTTTTCCCAAACATCCATATTCATAAAATTTGACAAGACAGACTAGAAAATAATAAATATTTAAGCTCAGTTGTTGCATAGAATCATCATAAATGCAAAGTGTCAGGAAGAAAAGGAAATGATGAAAAGGGACAGAGTTGTGGTATTGACAAGGGAGAATTTTGCTCTGCTGGAGAAAGAGGATGTACAAGATGGGTTAAGGACAGATTGCTTTGCTAATAAGCAAGAAGTGCAATTACATTGTTTGGTGTAATCCATATGCCACTAACTTGTGGGAAGAATGCAAGGGAACAAATCTGCAAGGAAATTAGAGAACCTGAAAAGCATAGAGTTGTTATCACGGGGACTTTAAATATCCAAATATAGGTGGGGATAATAGCAATGTACAGGGCAGACAGTGTGCGTTCAGCAAAACCTTTACACGAATATGTTTTCAGTCCAATTAGAAAGGAAGCCCTGCTAGACCTGGTTCTTGGGATTGGGTGGATCAAGTAGTCAGTGGGGGAGGAGCATTTTGGGGGATAGAGATCATTGCATAATAAAGTTTATGGTTACATAGGAAGACGGGAATGAACAATCCAGAATAAGAATAGTTCACTGAGGGAAAGCTATCTTCAAAGGGGTAAGAATGGATCTGGTTTAAATAAATTGGTGTCAAAGGTTGGCAGGAAAAATGGTATCTGAATAGTGGACAACCTTCAAAGACAAGATGGTTCAGGCACAATCAAGGTATGTTCCTATAACTTGAAAGATAGGACATACAAATCTAAGCTCCCTGGATGACAAAGGAGTGGAAATTATTATAAAGAAGAAAAAATATGCTTGTGACAGATGTCAAGTAGAAAACAAATTGAGAAAGAGGCTGAATATAGAAGGTACAGTGGAGTGGTGGACAAATTAATAAGGAGCATGAAAAGAGACTGGCAGTTATTATAAAAAGGTATTCCAAAGTCTTCCGTAGGCATATATTTATTAAAAGTGTGGGTAAAAGAAAGGGTGGGACTGATCAAAAACCAAAAAAGAAGATTTACATATGCAGGCATGGTTGAAGAACTAAGTACCAAAGATACATATGCTGTTCAGGCCATGATGAAAGAAGAGGAAACACAGTCACTAGAAATGTTTAAAATTGGTAAGGAGGTGGTATCGGATAGGCTGTCTGCATTCATGTTGGCTAGGCACCAGGACTGGATAGGTTGCAATCAAGAATACTGAGGTAAGTGAGAATGGAAATTGCAGAGGCTATCAATAACTTTTATATCTTAGATTTAGCAGCAGTGCTAAAGATTGGGAAAATTGAAAATGTTACATGGTTGTTTAAAAACATTGTTAAGATAAGCCAAGTAACCACAGATCTTTGGTGGTTGGAAACAATATTCTGTGCCAAAATCAGTAGTTATTTGGACAAATTCTAAATCCTATTCTTAATTAAAGGTTAGCTATAATAGATTTCTTAAAGAAAAATTGTTTAACCAACTTACTGAAGTTTTGTGATAGCATAACAGGCAGGGTTAATTAGAGCAATCATGTTAATGCATTGTACAGAGGAACCACAATTATCTGAATGACACGGGCAGGGAGTATTTTGTTCAGTTGCTGAATAATTGATAACACAGTTTAGCCAAGCATCGGGACGTTGCGATCTTGTTCGAATAATCCAAGATTTGGATAATTGCATGCTGAATATTCGAGGTTTCTCTCACATGGATTTCCAGAAGACATTTGAAACAGTGCCTCACAACAGACTTGTGAGCAAAGTTAGGGTTAATAGTGTAATAAGGACAATAGAAAAATTTATACAGGATTAATTAAGTGATATGAAACAGAGAGCAATCATTTTTCAATATTTTTCAAACTGGTGGAATGTTTGTAGTGAAGCTCCACAACAATCTATGTTTATGGTATTAGATTTTCATAATATAAGTATTAATGACTTAGACTTTGGTGTACAGGGCTCTACTTCAAAATTTGTGGATAATATGAAGCTTGGAAGCATTGCAAACTGTGAGGAGGATGGTGTAGCACTTCAAATGAACATAGACATTTTGGAGGCTGGGTGAATGGGTGACAGATGGAGTTCAGTGTGGAAAAATGTAAGGTAATACATTTTGATAGGAAGGACATAGAGAGATAATGTAAAGGGTACAACTCTAAAGTGGTAGTTAATCATTCAAAGTGACAGGACAGCAGAATATACAATATCCTGGGTTTGATTAGCAGTGACATTGAGTACAGGAGTGAAGAGATTGTATTGAATTTATGTAAGGCACCAGTTTGTCCTCAGCAAGAGTATTGTGCTCAGTTCTGGAGTCATAGAGTCATAGAGATGTACAGCATGGAAACAGACCCTTCGGTCCAACCCGTCCAAGCCAACCAGATATCCCAACCCAAACTAGTCCCACCTGCCAGCACCCGGCCCATATTCCTCCAAACCCTTCCTATTCATATACCCATCCAAATGCTTCTTAAATGTTGCAATTGTACCAGCCTCCACTACTTCCTCCAACAGCTCATTCCATACACGTACCACCCTCTGCGTGAAACAGTTGCCCCTTAGGTCTCCTTTATATCTTTTCCCTCTCATCCTAAACCTATGCCCTCTACTTCTGGACTCCCCGACTCCAGGGAAAAGACTTTGTCTATTTATCCTATCCATGCCCCTCATAATTTTGTAAACATCTATAAGGTCACCCCTCAGCCTCCGACTCTCCAGGGAAAACAGCCCCAGCCTGTTCAGCCTCTCCCTGTAGCTCAGATCCACCAACCCTGGCAACATCCTTGTAAATCTTTTCTGAACCCTTTCAAGTTTCATTGATAGGAAGGAGACCAGAATTGCACGAAATATTCCAACAGTGGCCTAACCAATTTCCTGTACAGCCGCAACATGACCTCCCAACTCCTGTACTCAACACTCTGACCAATAAAGGAAAGCATACCAAACGCCTTCTTCACTATCCTATCTACCTGCGACTCCACTTTTAAGGAGCTATGAACCTGCTCTCCAAGGTCTCTTTGTTCAGCAACACTCCCTAGGACCCTACCATTAAGTGTATAAGTCCTGCTAAGATTTGCTTTCCCAAAATGCAGCACCTCGCATTTATCTGAATTAAACTCCATCTGCCACTTCTCAGACCATTGGCTCATCTGGTCAAGATCCTGTTGTAATCTGAGGTAACCCTCTTCCCTATTCACTACACCTCCAATTTTGGTGTCATCTGTAAACTTACTAACTGTATCTCTTATGCTCGCATCCAAATCATTTATGTAAATGACAAAAAATAGAGGGCCCAGCACCGATCCTTGTGGCATTCCACTGGTCACAGGCCTCCAGTCTGAAAAACAACCCTCTACCACCACCCTCTGTCTTCTACCCTTGAGCCAGTTCTTTAACCAAATGGCTAGTTCTCCCTGTATTCCATGAGATCTAACCTTGCTAATCAGTCTCCCATGGGGAACCTTGTCGAACGCCTTACTGAAGTCCATATAGATCACATCTACTGCTCTGTCCTCATCAATCTTCTTTGTTACTTCTTCAAAAAACTCAATCAAGTTTGTGAGATATGATTTCCCACGCACAAAGCCATGTTGACTATCCCAAATCAGTCCTTGCCTTTCCAAATACATGTACATCCTGTCCGATTCCCTCCAACAACTTGCCCACCACCGAGGTCAGGCTCACCGGTCTATAGTTCCCTGGCTTGTCTTTACCACCCTTCTTAAACAGTGGCACTACATTTGCCAACCTCTAGTCTTCCGGCACCTCACCTGTGACTATCGATGGTACAAATATCTCAGCAAGAGGCCCAGCAATCACTTCTCTAGCTTCCCACAGAGTTCTCGGGTGCACCTGATCAGGTCCTGGGGATTTATCCACCTTTAGCCGTATCAAGACATCCAGCACTTCCTCCTCTGTAATCTGGACGTTTTGCAAGATGTCACCATCTATTTCCCTAAGTCTATATCTTCCATATCCTTTTCCACAGTAAATACTGATGCAAAATATTAATTTTGTATCTCCCCCATTTTCCAAGGCTCCACACAAAGGCCGCCTGACTGATCTTTGAGGGGCCCTGTTCTCTCCCTAGTTACCCTTTTGTCCTTAATATATTTGTAAAAACCCTTTGGATTCTCCTTAATTCTATTTGCCAAAGCTATCTCATGTCCCCTTTTTGCCCTCCTGATTTCCCTCTTAAGTATACTCCTACTTCCTTTATACTCTTCTAAGGTTTCACTCGATCTATCCTATCTATATCTGACATATGCTTCCTTCTGTTTCTTAAAAAGAGTTAGTTCTGGCTGCATATTGAGGCAGCTGGTAAAGAGCAAAGTGCTTGGATCACTCAGTTGGCTGTCAGCTCACTGTACTCGATGATTCATAGTCTGCTTATCCCACTTCTCAAGAATACCTGCCAACAGAATCTGGCCCTACAGCCTCTCTCCTTTATTATCATTGACATGGGTAGAATATCTGCCTGCTCACTGCCAATGTCCCTCACCTTGTTGGAGACAAACTGACAAAATTAGTTTTGTCAAAAATGTAACTAAGCCAGCAAGAACAAATAACTGAAAATAGAAGGAACTGAAATAGCAGAATATAAATTTCTAGCTGCCAAGATTGAAAAAGCTGCTGGATCCCACTTCCATCAGAATATTGTCTCAGCAGTTACAGCATCTGCTTTTTGCAATGGGAAGCAGTTGGGTTGTTTGACTGGATCAGATTTTCCTCTTTCAGTTATGTCATCACAGAATGAGTTGAGTGCAAGAACTTGCCCATCCCATTTCCGGTTGAATCTGCACTCACTACAAAAGGGTGGACAGCGTGTGTGCCCAGGTGGGAGATGGCCCTTAAGCAGCCGATAACCAGATGGGAAATGAACCCATAGTGCCTGGTTCATAGATAAGAATGCAACCACTGTGCCAGAAAACCTCCCCCCGCTAACTGTTTTAAATGCATTATGTTCTGCAATATTTCAATTCCAGACCTGTTCTTTACTAAACAAAGTTTCAATTATTTCAACTTTACTTGACTCTTCACAACAGACTAATGCCTTCAGCACTCCTTTTTTGTTTTGGATGCTATTTAGATTGCTGCAAGCAATTTAATTTTCTTAATTGCTCCCATCGTGTAATTTTTAACAGCATTTTTATTGAATTGTCCTAACACTCATCTGTTCTCTCAATGATTATATTGCCATAATTCTTTACCTTGGGCATATTAAATGCTTCCCTGTTATCTTCAGGTTCTTGTTATTTTTATGAGTACTCTTTCCTCACCATGCCAATTTAAAATCATATCTATTACCTTAAGAGTGACTAATCCTCTTTCTCCCATTTCCAATTGCTCTTCTGCCTTCACAGATACTGGTTACATTATGTTCCCAAATGTCAAGAATTTCTAGTCAAATAATTTTATAATTTATATTGACGCACTGGAACAATGCAGATAGGGGACAAAGAAATTTCAAATTTCTGATTAAGCAGACAATATTATTTTATATCATGTAGATATGCAGTCACCCTTATTTTTATAATATGCTTTGATTTTACATCATTATTTGTAAATTGACAAAACATAGCAGCTCAGGAAGCAGAAAAGTCAACTTGGTTAGATTATAAAAGTTTACCTGTAGTACGCTGAGGAAATGGGAGGCAATAAGTATAGTTACAACCCACCGCTACAAGCTGCAATAAATAGTAACAATGTGTGATGATTAAATTCTATTATAAGTGAGAGAAAAATTTATAATAGAAAATTAGTTTACAAGATATTGGATAAAAACTTGACAACAGGAGGCAAAGGTTTTGTGCAAAGGAAGTGTATGTGAGATTATTAATGCTTTTGATAGATAGATAACAAGATACTATGATGACTGATAATACAAAGTTACCACAAATAGTTATCTAATAAATTTAAACAATGTAATTAAATGGAATTTGCTATCTGAGATCGAATTGTTCAGGAAGATTAAATCTGATTATAATCTAATAAGGAAGAATGGGCAGTCCTTCAGGGAGATGGTGTAGGAGTGGCATTGCTTAATTGTCCCTTTGAAGCACAGTCAAGGCAGACCAAATGGCCTCATGTAACTATTTCATGATCACAGAATCACTTTGTTACAGCATAAAAAGTGGTCAAATGACCATCTTATCTCGCATGGGGTATGGGGTGGGAGTGGTGTTGAACGAGGTTGCTGGTGGGGGAGGCGGGGTTGGATGATTGTGTGGGGCGGCCATGGGTCAGGATTGGACAGGGTTGGGGGGCAGGTGTGGGGGGTGGGGGCTCATGCGCAGTGCGCTGCTGCTGCCTCGTCTCCTGAATGTGGAGCAACTTAACAGAAAGCTCCGAGCCCCAGAGGAAAGGCATTGAATCAATTAACGGAATAATCACTTATCCGAACGAAATAGTGCCCGCCATCTCATTCCAAAAATCGAGGTTCCTCTTGCATAGATTAAAGATGGAGTGGAGGGAGGGGTGAGGAGCAAACAAAAGGTGAATTTCGGAGAATCTAGCCCAATTAATCAGAGATCAGAAACACACCGATCGGACTGAGAACTGACAAGGATTTATTTAACAAACAGCAATATTGCTGAAGAGTCTTTACCCACTGAAACAGTCACTGATAGGCTGTTCAGAAGGAGCCACAGCTTCTTCTCCAACAGAATACAGTGGAGTTTTATCCCCTTAAAATAGTGAACATGATTTGGAGATGCCAGCGTTGGACTGGGGTGTACAAAGTTAAAAAAATCACACAACACCAGGTTATAGTCCAACAGGTTTAATTGGAAGCACACTAGCTTTCGGAGCGACGCTCCTTCATCTCTTGGTCTGGGGCTGGATGAGTCATATCCTGAGGTATGTGTGATGTCTGGAGTGGCTGGTTTGGCCAATTTGAGGCAATGTGGGTAGGCTCTGTGGCTGAGTGTAGATATTTTGTGTTGTCTGTTTTGTGGCTATGTCATGGGGAGGCCGGGACCCGTATTTTCTCCCACAGTGGAGATGAAGCCCAGAGAGAGAACAGCAGTTGGGCACACAAAGGAATGGGTAGAGGTCACCCTGAGGAATGTATAGCTGCTAATGAGTGACATTAGAATCATAGCAGGCCATTCAGCCCATTACATCCACGCTGACTCTCTGAAGAACATTCCACCCAGACACACACCCCTGCCCTACAACACTGCATTTCCCATGCCTAATCCAGCTGGTCTGCACATCACTGGACCCCATGGGCAATTTAGTATAGCCAATCCACCTAACCTACAAATCCTAGAGCTGTGGAAGGAGACTAGAGCACCTGGAGGACACCCACACAGACATCATGGGGAGAATGTTTAAGCTCCACACAGACAATCGCCATGGTGGAATTGAACCCAAGGTCCCTGGTGCTGTGAGAGCTGTGCTAACCACTGAACCACTATGTCACCCTCAGTAGCTGACAATGCAGCCCATGTGATGACAAGGTCTGGTGTGTGGGGGTTGAGGTAAGGACATGTGAGAAGGTGTTCTGGTCCTAAAATTGTTGAACTCAATATTGACTCCTGAAGGCTGCTGGATCCCCAAGCAGAAATGAGGTGCTGTTCTTTCAGCATTCACTGAGCTTCGCTAGTCCACAGCAACAAGCCTGAGACAGAGTTGTTGTTTAGGGAACATGGTGGTGTGTTCGAATAGCAGGCAACCGGAGGTTCGGGGTCACTTTTGAAGAGAGAATGTAGGTGATCTGCAATGTGGTTGTTTCATCTCCTCAATGCAGAGAAGATTGAGTTTTGAGTTTGATTTATTGTTGTCACAGTACTGAGATACAATGAAAAGTGTTGTTTTGTGTGCTTTATAGGCGGATCATACTATGCAATGTGCATCTGAGTGGCAGAACAAAGTGCAGAATGCAGTGTTACAGAGAAGATGCAGAGAGAAAGTGAAATCAGAATTAACATTTGAGAGGTCCGTTCAAAAGATCATATTATGAGGAGTGAATAATGTGCCTGGGGCCTTGGATGATGGAATGGAGGTGTTACATCTTCTGTGATTGCATGGGACGGTGCTATGGGGATGTAGGGGGTTGTTGGGAGTGGAGGAGGAGTGGATCAAGGTGTTCCAGAAGGAACAGCCTCTGCGAAAGACTGACAAGGGAGGCAAGGGGAACATGAGTCTGGAGGTGGCAGAAATGGAAGTTTATGATCCTTTGGATGTGATTGCTGGTGGAATAGAAGGTACAACTCCTTTAAAGGTTGCACTTTAATCTCCAAGAACCAGTTCAACACGTTACTCCTCTCTCACAGAGAAGTTGTGTTTATGAATTCTCCCATAGATAAAAACTAAATCAGCTGACTTTCAAAATCCTATAACAGTCAACTCTGCAGAGTAGCAGTAAGGACAGTTCATACAGGATTATCAGCACAAACCCAGTGCAATTTACCCTTTGGATTATACAATTGAATCAAAAACTACCCAGAGTGTTTTTTTCAGAACTCTTGATTTTGCAAAGAAAATAAAATCTCATGAATATATAATATCTTGAAAAACAAAGTGAAATGTCTTGGTTACACAGTATATTAGCACCCCATCTTTCATCTCTGCAATCTGATTCCCAATCCAGCATAGACTGGCTCTTTCTCTCTCTGTTGGTTTTAAATATTTTACATGAAATGAGTTCAAGCATTGGTGTAGAGAGATTGGGGTAGATCTTAAGATGGTGACATTGTGGAAGCCAGGTGATAAGGTGATGGCAGCCCATTTTACGTCTTATTTTTAATTCTGCATTGTGACTTGAAGTATTCATAAAGTTGAGGTCTAGTGCTGCAATGGAATGGTCCCTAGCTTTACTTTCAAGTCCGAATCCAGAACCTTTGTCTATATAGTCATTTCAAAGGGCTGATAATCATCCTGGAATTCTTCTAATGATTCTCCACTGCTTTCCAAACAAAAGAGAGAAAGTGTTTGTGCAAATGTTTTTTAATACAAAAACATGTGATTGCTTACATAAAGTGAAGGATTTCTGCCAAAGATCACATTCAAAGTACCAGTGCCAAGAAGGAAAATTTTAGGACTGCAATAAAAGAACATTACTCAATCTAGCACAGTGAAGAGTGTCAGTCAGATGATGCTTTGATGATAAGGTATTTGAAAAGATATTGCAGAAGTACACATGACCTGCTTTCTGTCATGGAAGGAAGTTCATAATCATTGTTTCATGCTGAACCTGGCAGGAGGTGGCTGAAAACATCAAAATAAACAGTTCAGTGCCAACTAAAAACAGAAAATACTGGAGAAATTCAGCAGGTCTGGTAATGGCTGTACAGATGGAAACAGAGTTGTTGTTCAAGTCCAGAATGACTGTTATTCAGAAGACTCTTCTTTTAGTTCCAAAATGAGTCAGACCAGACTCAAATCATTAACTCTATTTCTCTCTCCACAGATGCTGGCAGATCTGATGAGTTTGTACAGCCCTTCCATTCTGTTTTATTTCAAAATTCCAGCATCTGCAATATTTTACTTTGATTTGCTCAATCAATGCCAAACCTGGAGGGGAAATAAAGTATAAATCTTTCCCCAAATTCTCAGACCAGCATGTTATGGGACCAACCAGGGAGCAGGCTTTACTGGACCTGTTTACTAATGTGATAGGATTAATGTGACAGGACCACATAGTGAAATTGCTCCTGTGGCAGCAACCATAACCTGATTGAATTTTACATACAGTTTAAGGAGGAGAAGTTTTGAATTTAAATAAAATCAGTTATGAGGACATAAAAGCAGAATCAGCGATGTGAACTGGTAATTTAGGGTGAGGGATAGGCCATTAGAGATGTAATGGGAAATATTTATGGTGATATTCCAAAAAGTGCAGGATAGTTATATTCCAACAAATAAGAAAAATTCTAAGGGATTTACCTGCCATCTACAGTTTAACTAAAATGTCTAAGGTAGTATCAAACACAAAGAAAAGAGATATAATTCTGCAAAGATACACGGCAGGTCAGAAGATTGGACAGAGTATTAAAAAAAAGCAAAATGTTCAGAAAGATTAATAAGGAGGGAAAAATTACAGTACAAGAGAAACATAACCAAAAATATAAAAATAGATGGGAAAAATATCTTCAAATGTTTAAAAAAGAGTTAACAAATTGAGCATTGGTTCAACAGAAAATGTGTCTGCGGAATTAGTAGTGGAGGGTAAAGTCATCCCAGGAATAGCTGTAAATCAGGAATTGAAAAATTGTTGGAGGAACTAAAGAAAATTACAATTACCAGTACAATTTAATTTTATAGCTCCTTTCTGCCTTCTTTATTGGTTTTTTACTTCTGTCCTAATCTCTTTGTTTTCTTTTTTCTCATGCAACGTCTGCTATCTGTGTTCTTTCTTCACTGTGAAAACATTTATTCTTTATGTAATAAATTTTCCATAGTCTCCCACTTGAGTTTATTTTGTTCGACCCTTTTTGGGAAGTATTGTTATTCATATTCTGTTCTCTTTTGCACTTTCTATGAAACCTTCATGTCAATTCTAAAGTGTGATGTTCAGAATTAAGTACAACACTCCATCCAGGGTCTAACTAGTGGTTTATATAGGCTTAGCATGACTTCCTGGATTTTGTATTCCCAGGAGTAACTTTACTATTCCCACAGAGCCTGGTCTGAAGGTGACCACAATTCCAGCAAAGGGGCTGGAAAGTAGGAATGTGCTGGGTGTACTTGTGGAAAATAAAGCTCATGGTATAAGAGTAACATTGGCATAGATTAAAGATTGGCTAGTTCGCAGTAAACAGACAGCAGAAGTAATCAGGTCATTTTTCTGGTTGGCCAAATGTAACAAGGTGTGTCTCACAGGGATCAGTGCTGAAACCTCAACTTTTTACAATTTATTCAAATAACTTGGATGAAGAGACCAAAGTATAATTGTCAAACTTGATGGTGAAGACAGAAAAACAGGTAGGAAAATAAGTTATTAAGAGAACATATAAAAATAACAAAGGGAATAGATTAAGTGAGTAGACCTGAAAATGGGATATAATGTGAAATCATCCATTTTGGCAAGAAAAATAACAAAGAAACCTATCATTTTAATGGTAAGAGATTGCAGAGCTCTGAGATGCAGAGGGACCTGGGTGTCTGATTGTACAAATCTCAAAAGTTTACAATGCAAGTGAAGCAAATAATTAGGAAATCTAACAGAATGTTATAGTCTATTGCAGGGGAATTGAATACAAAAGGAGATTATGCGTCTTTTGAAAAAAGGCATCGGTGAGTCGACATTTGCAGTACTGTGCACAAGACACACTGCAGGACTCCTCAGACAGGATCTACCAAATCCATAACTATTACCATGTAGAAGGAGAACAGAAGCAGTTACATGGGAACACCACTACATGCAAGGTCCCCTCCAAGCAGCACACCATCAGCTAACCTCTACCAATCATCTATCTAATGGGAAAAAACACCCCTATGGTCTGGTAAAACCATGGGGACTCCGTCTTTTTACCTTTCTCTTCCTTTACCTTTTCATTCTCTTCTTTGCCTTCCTACCCTCATGATGTAGCTCCTCAATGTTTACTGTATAGTTGGGTTTGAGAGTTTGCCATCCTGATGGTGAGATTGTGCAGCATCAAAAAGACTATCTTTACACCAGTCTTTAAGAATCTCAGGGCTTCTTCTGTGCAGTGCATAGAGCAAGCATTGCTTTCACATCTCAATGGTCTATCTGTGTGACAGCAATGTAATTATGTTGTTGATATATCCATGTTATATGACTCTATGACTCTATGTGGGAGGGTTGTGCAATACAGACAATAGCCCCATCATTAGCAGATAGCTTATGACATCCAGCAGCCACCTATTGACTTTTGTGATAATTCAAGTTCAGACAGCATTAGACAGCAATAGACAGCAGACTGAACTGCTACAAAATGTAGTCATCATGGCTATTGCCAGTGTACCCTCATTGACCTGTATGCTTTGCTGTCTACAGCTAAGCTTAGAGGGAGTGGAATATCCTTCAAGTGTGGTATATATCAGAGCTGACAAGCTGCAAACGCAAAGCCACATGTGTGTAGTCAGTGACACCCTGCACAATGAGCAGGAATCCAAATCCCACTAAGCCGCAACTCCTTGAGAATGAGATGTAGTCAACTTGCTTGGGATAAAGAGCCTCAGTGAAATTTATTTTGTGCAACAGTGGCAGCAAACTGCAATGTTGCAAAGATCTCCTGCTCCTGTCTGGAAGAAACCCAACAAATTCAATGCTTGCTATCATTCTCATAGCCATTGTTCTAAACTATTTGTGTATTCATTCATGTTGTATCCCAATGTTGTAAACATTGCTGCAAGATCAATGTTTATTCCCCATACCCAATTGATTTTGAAAAGGTCATGGTGAATTGTGTTTTTGAACTGCTATAAATCATAGTACCATTTGGTATTATTTTGAGAGTCTGACCAAGCAACAATGAGGGAGCAATGACATATCCAAGTGAGGATAGTGTGTGACCTGAAAGGAAGCTTACAGGTAGTGGTTTTCCATGAATCTCTTCTGTTTGTTCTTCTGAGAATCATTTATTTCAAATGTGCTATCAAAGGGACCTGCCAATCTGTGCTGGTAGTGAAGGAACTGAATGTTTTAGGTTGTGGATTGGGTGCCAGTCAAGAGTGTTGATTTGTTCTAGATGACAAGCTTATGTGCTATTGGAGTTTTATTCATCCAGTCAAGTGAACGTATTCCATTACTCCTTGACTTCAACCTTACAGATGGTACATTGGCTTTGGGGAGTCAAGAGAAAGCTAATTCTTGCAAAATTTCTAGGCTCTGATCTGTATCATTTTACTGATGATTAGGACAGACTGCAGTGGGTGTAATTTGTTCTGCTTTTTCGTGAGCAGGAGAAAATGTAGCAATTTTCCATATTGTTGGATATTTGCCAATATTGCAGCTGTACTGGAACAACTTGGAATCCAACTAGTTCTGGAGCACAAGCCTTTTGAATCACAGCCAAAATGTTGTCAAGGCCGTGTGGTTGCAACAGGTGGCAAGCTTTATTCAGGGCATCCTTGCTAAAACACAGATATCCCTTACTTACCGAGGTTCAGCAAGATCCCTTACTCATTGAGGTTCCCTGAGGTCATCTGCTACATCTCCCCCATTATCCTTCTCCCATTTCTGGCAGGTTGCCCTGCACTTTGCTCAATTTCCCAGTCATACTTTCTATTTCAAGGGATTTATTATTGCACTCATCTCTGTGAGAAATCAGTCTTTTTTTAAGAAAGGTTATTCATGGGATGCAAGCATCGCTAGCTAGGCCAACATTGATTCCCCATCCCTTATTGTCTTAAAACTAAGTGACTGGCTAGGCCACTTTAGACAGTAGTTAATCAACAACCACATTTTTGTAGGCCTGGAGATACATGAAGGGCAGACCAGGTAATGATAGATTTCTTTTCCTAAAGGGCATTCATAAATCAAATGTATGTTTATAACTTCACCAAGTCATGTAACATGGTCATGTTACACTAACTATGCTTTTTGAATCCCAGTTTTTTTCACTGAACTGAAATTTCGCAATTGATCATGATGGGATTTGAAGCCATGTCTCCATAACATTAATCAAGAATGTCGGATTACTCTTCTAGCAACATTACCAATATGCCATCACCTCTTCAGAAGGTTTGAAATTATGACAAATTCATTCAACAAATGCTTATTGTGTATGACTCTTAAAGGGTTTTAAAGAGTTTTACTGAGGAGTGTCATGTTAAGTAAGTGGACAAATGCAACGATTCAATTATATCATTTGGAATTGTGGACAGGACAGCTTAGAATGCCAAAAGAGTAAGAGCTAGCATCTAGGTCCTTTTCAGTGTCTGCAGCAACATCTATTTATCTAGCAACTAGTTGTTAACATATATTATTCCTCTTTCAGTACAAGAATCCTAAATTGCTAGACTGAAAGAAGTAGGTGATAGCAAATATACCACATGGTGAAGTGCAAACTCATGTTAACTGCATGTATAACAATGCTCACCACTCCTTGTATTTTAATAGTTTTAATGAACTCTGGAAACTGAAAACACTTGTACAATCATAGCAATAGCTAGTGGAAGTCAATAAACCACTACCCTGTAAGTATTTGAAGATCCATTTACAGAGCAGTGGTTCCGAGGTACCATCCTGCTTCTGTACACTGTATTGGTTCATAATGCACAGTTAAGAGAGGGTGTAACCTAGACCATTATCGTGGCTGCCAGCCTCAAATTATTGTGAAATTCTGATTGACATCAGAACTTGCCTGCTCTGTATGGAGCCAACAGACTTCACCATCACCAGTATTGTTGTATTGTGTCTCACAGTTAGTATGTTGTTATGCCTTTAAGGGACATGTTCATGATAACATCACTAAATCATAGTATAATATCTGAGGTTACAAAGTT
This sequence comes from Chiloscyllium plagiosum, assembly GCF_037043375.1. NCBI lineage: Eukaryota > Metazoa > Chordata > Chondrichthyes > Orectolobiformes > Hemiscylliidae > Chiloscyllium > Chiloscyllium plagiosum. The sequence continues at coordinate 117,408,923 of NW_028270140.1, forward strand.
CTCATCCTCCATTTCTTATCTTGGATCACTTGAAACATGTAACTGTACTGGATGCATGTTCCTCAATTGTAAACCAATAGCTAAATACTAAACAGAAACCTCTGTGCCTGAGGAATGTAATGGTTGTACATAATGGTTAGTTATAATAAACAGCTGTTGGATTCTTCAATACATAATATTCACTTAAAATTTCTTATGTTATGAGAGATAATATCAGAATCACCATGTCAGATAAAATTCCCTGTTGAGTCAAACTCATATGGTGATGGCTGGCCAGAAAAGACTCCAACTGTTTGAAGGAAGATATTTCAAAATCTTTGAGAAACAGCTTTGGACAATAGACAATTCGACAAAGGTAGAATTCCTCACCATTAAACTGCACAGTTTGTATGTTGTGTACAGACAACTGTACAGATCTGTAGATACTGGATTAACCACCAAGAAAGCAGATCACGTTTCTATTTGAATATGAACGTCAACATTCTGCAACTGGCAATTGATACATAAGTAACAACTAATCAGAACAATACCTTAAAAGACTTTATTCTTAAAGAAAGAAACAGTATTTAATATACTGACACCAAGTCGGGGACACTCCGCCTACGGTGATACAATCTTCAATGCAGAATCTTGGATAGCATAATATTAATTATGGATTAGGCATCCACAGACACCTTTACATAACTACAACTGTTCAAGAACCATGTTCCTTTCTATTTTACAGAACAAGCAATAAATGAACCCAAGAAAACAGACATTAGAATCTTGCTTGCCAATGATAGGGTGGCACTTTGCAGAAGAAAACACATTTGGTCTTTTAATGGCCAATCAGAAAGATCCAGAAAAGATCTGCAAGGCTTTTGAAAACCAGATCAAGCTAACAATTCACTTCAGAATTAATAGATTCCAAGTCATGTCTTATAGGCAACAACTCCAAGACTGTCAAGATTGTCTTTATCAGAAGATGCTGCAACAAAGGATATGAATGTGACTTTTCCAGCCTAGTGGTATAACTGTAAAACGATTCATACAGGCACCTCGGTAATGTTCTTGACCTGGTTTCAAATCCCATCATGGCAGATGGAGGAATTTGATTCCAATTCTAAAAATCTGGAATTAACAGTCTAATGATGAAACCATTGTTGATTTCTGACAATCCTTATCTGGTTCACTAATGACCTTTAGGGAAGAAAATTGTTGTCCTTACCTGGTCTGGCCTACATGTGACTCCAGGTACACAGCAATGTGATTGATGCCTAACTGTCCACTTAGGGATGGTGAATAAATGCTGGCCTAGCCAGTGATGCCCACATCCCATGAATAATTTTTTTTAGAAGTCCCATATCAAAACTTCTGTTTCTTTACAAATTTAGTAAACTATCTGAAAATGGACGACTGCCAATATTAGATAACTGTAGTTCCTAACTCTCTGACTGTAAATATTGATGCCCATCTAACAACTTGGCAATGCACTCTTTAGCAATTTGTGATGTATACTTCTAATAGTTCAAGATCTGTTTCAACAGTGAATTTCATGCCAAATAAGAATACAACGTGATCTTGATCAGATGGACCAATGGGCTAAGGAGTAGAGTTGAATTTAGATAAATGTGAGATGCTGCACTTTGGAAAGGCAAATCAGAGCAGGACTTATATACTTCATGGTAAGGTCCTGGGGAGTGTTGCTGAACAAAGAGATCTTAGGGTGCAGGAAATTCCTTGAAAGTGGAGTCTCAGATAGAAAAGATAGTGAAGAAGGCAGTTAGTATGCTTCCCTTTATTGGTCAGAGCATTGAATATAGGAGTTGGGAGGTCATGTTGTGGCTGTACAGGTCATTGGTTAGGCCACTTTTGGAATATTGTATACAATTCTGTTGTCCCTCTGATAGGAAGGATGTTATGAAACTTGAAAGGGTTAAGAAATTTACAAGGATATTGTCACGGTTGGAGGATTTGAGCTATAGGGAAAGGCTGAATAGGCTGGGGCTGTTTCCCCTGGAGAGTCGGAAGCTGAGAGGTGACCTTGTAAAGGTTAATAAAATCATGAGGGGCATGGATAGGATAAATAGACAAAGTCTTTTCCCTGAGGTGGGGGAGTCCAGAACTAGAGGGCATAGGTTTAGAGCGAGAAGGGAAAGATTTACAAAGGACCTAAGGGGCAATATTTTCATGGAATGAGTGGTACATTTATGGAATGAGCTGCCAGAGGAAGTGGTAGAGGCTGGTTATTACGCCATTTAAAAGGCATCTGGTTGGGTACAGGAATAGGAGAGCTTTAAAGGGATATGGGCCAAGTGCTGGCAAATGGACTAGATTAGTTTTGGATATCTAGTCGGCATTGAGCTGAAGGGTCTGTTTCCAAACTGTCCGTCCCTATGACTCCATGATTCTAAGTACGTGTTAAACCACATGATGCTAACTACCAAGGCTAATGGCTTATGCTCTATATTGGAGTACTTGGCTTGTGCAGATGATAGGATGTTGAAACAAAAGGCAATAGGTTTTTGGTCATGCGAAAGACATGTGCCTCAGCTGTTTTGCAATGCATTCACCTTGAGAATCGTGACTTTCCTTAGGTTGTGGTATGCAGTATGTGAAACATTCTAACAGAAACTGCTTGAGAGAATTGAAAACATATTAGTAATGATCTGCATGGAGACAGAGAACATATTTTTTGAGCAAATCTCTAAGTGAATTAATTTATCTGCAAAATTAGGAATATGTAACATTGGATGTGACTCACACTGGAACTGCGCACCATGGATACCATTTTGGACTTCCAAGAGCACTCTTACTGCCCATAAAACAGTATCTAAAGATCTATAGTATGCCACAAGGTATTTAAATTTAAAGCAAATTCTCAGCATATCTCTTTCTGCATGCAATCACATGACTTGATATATTCAATAGTTTGTTGTCAAATTTAAAAATCTCCAAGGCAAAGCCAACAATGTATATGCGAGCACAACATCAAACTTTAGATGATGTTTCGGCCACTATCTAACAGTAAAAGTGTTGGGAAAATGCAAATTATCATAGTTCATAGGTCAAGTAATTCATGTCTTTGTGATTATTCTAATAAACTTCATGGAATATAGTCTCAAATATAGCTTTGACATTTCCTTGAAGAGCTCTCTGTTATTTTTATTACAAAAGAAAGGACTGGGAGAAAATGATCATCCACTGCAGTGGTAACCTTGAACATCTAATTGCTTTATTACTTTGTATCATGGCAACAGGATTGTTAAAAGCACAATAGCTTTCATTTGTTACTATTGCTGAGTGGCAATTTGTGCTGATCAAATATCAACTGTGCTCAACATGGCTATTCAAGATTCATTTCAGTATTATGAAATAATTGACAACTACAGTCAGTCACAAAAATATGCTAATTACATTTACAGCCTTCCTGCGTCCTTGTGCTCCCTACATTACTTTTACTTCAGCTTCACTCAATCCAAATGTTGAGTTTACCAAAACTTTAGGTGGCCTTTTTTAAAAAAAATAAACAAAACAAATCCAGGTTTGATTCCATCACATTTGACCTACTACTGTCCTTGAGCTGATAATATAATAATAATGACGTCCAGGATAATAGGCAGCAAGTGAACATTCAGACTCTGATCCCTTCCTGGGTTATGGCACAACACCCCTGTTCCCATTCACTGAAAATTCTACCTTTAAAATTAATTTCACCAGGACAGGATATGTAACACATGACAGAAAGTTGTCTGTAAGTTTTCATAGGTGAAAGGATACAACTGATTTTTTTGTAGGTTGAAAATTAAACATACAGAATGGCATAAGGAATGTGATGAAACGGATCTCAAATTGGAGAAACTGTATGGAAGGCCCAAGTGGAAGACTGCATACAAGAAGCAGATGAACAAAAACAATGAAATGCCTTTTTTCCTCTCTCTTGATGATGCTATGCACATGGTTGTGGGTTTGTTTGCCAAGCTGGGAAGTTGATTTGCAGATGTTTTGTCCCTGTCTGGGTGGCATCTTCAGTACAGAACCAAATAAATTCCAGAAGACACAGCACAGCAGCACTTCACAGGAAGCTTCACAGCACTGAAGATGTCACCTAGACAGGGGATGAAATATCTGCAAATTAACATCCCATCTCGGCGAACATACCCACAACCACAGCAATTCGCATCTGAGCTATAAATCTTTATGCAAACCTTGAATGCCAAGTACATGTTACATTCTGTATCCTGAAGTGATTTAGATGGTCAGGTTGATCTTTCTGAATTTGTGAATAAACATAAAAGGTTTTTCTTCCAAAGACATTTTTATTAAGGCATGGTACTTTTAAAGCAATAATTGAATGGAAATAAAAATATTCAATGAAATATTGAAGAAACCATCAATCTCATGTAGAACCTAGATTAGAAAATGTTCAATTTTAATAATGCCAAGCTACATATTTCACTACAGGAAAAAAAGTTCTGATTATGTCTCAGGATGTCTGAGAAGTGGTAGGGCTTGCCAGCCAAGCACCTTGTTCATTGAGACTTGCCAACATTTTGCTTTCTTATTCAGTTTTGCACTGTTTCTTGAATTATTTGCTGCAGTTTCTGTCATGTCACCGATGTTTGACTGATTCCATGTGTAAGATTGAGTAAAACAATTTTGACGTGATTAATTAAACTGTATTCTGTTTGACTGTGGTTAGTTAGGAAACATTTTCTATAAGGAAGAATAGCCTTATCGCCTAGGTCAAATGTACTGTTTATAGTTTTATGGTTGTTTTTAGGCCAAGCTAATGTAAACTCAGGCTGACAAATGTGAAAATGTGTTGAGGTAGTTTTGATTTACACAAGGTCATTGCTATCTTTTGGTTTAGTAACTATCAGCTTTTCATGGTTATTTTTAACTTTATATATACAGTATGTATCTCGCAATGGTTCTAAAACAATAGTTATTGTGGAGTTGCACATGGTCCTTGTAGGTAAAAGATATCGATAGGCTTTATAAAATATGAATGCATCAGTTGGGATATTTGAGATGATATTAAATCACTAGGGGTTGGAGCAACATACTCTAATTCAATGCACAAATTACTGTTAGTACCACATTATATTCTATGAATTTATAAATTTACTAAATCAAGAGGCATAAACTGCAATGAAAAAGATGTAATTGTTATTTCTAGGAACACATCAAGAATGTGGCCATCATTTTTAACAAAGTCAATTGAGAATATTCTGTTAAACCAATCTGAGAACAGATCATGTACTAACCATGCATTGGCAAGCCTATTAGATTACAGGATGCCTTTGATCAAGTAACTGGAGTTGTGGCTTTCTAAGGTTCATGAGCAGTGATTAGATTAGATTCCCTACAGTGTGGAAACAGGCCCTTCAGCCCAACGAGTCCACACTGACCCTCCGAAGAGTAACCCACCCAGACCCATTTACCTCTGACTAATGCACCTAGCACTATGGGCAATTAACATGACCAATTTACCTGACCTGCACATCTTGGACTGTGGGCGGTAACCAGAGCACCCAGAGGAAATCCATACAGACACAGGGAGAATGTGCAATCTCCACACAGACATTGCCCGAGGCTGGAATCAAAAAGACAGATGAACAACTTCAGTCAACAAAACTAACAAGAGAAGCGTTACTTCTTAGTTAGTGAGAAAACATTAGCTGATGTCCTAAAGTGAATCAACTGAAAACCATTACTTTAATTAAGTATAATTATTTTAACTGGTTTTGATTAACTTAATTAATTTTTAAGTGAAGTGAAAAACATACTTGAACTTGGAACAATTGAATTTTCGACACACAGAGAGGTTCATAGACTTCGTAATTACCTCAACTGTGAAAAAAGCCTCCAGGAAAGATATTCTGGGTCAGAAAATGAGTCATACAATTGAGGCCTGGCTAGAAGATGGACCAACATATAGCCATTGTTGTAGTCAACCATCAATTATATATTTAATGCAGACAATATGATTGCTATGATAAGCAAATTACACCAAACCAGCAAGAATTGTCATAGATGTGATTTGTCATACTTACCCAGAATTTGTCTGACATTTCTTCACATGTGCAAAGAATATGGCAGCAAAGAATATTGAGCATGCATGTGCAAATAGTCTGATTTCAAAACCCAGACAAGACCCTGGTACAAGACCCAGTGTGTAACTCCTTAAAATTGGCAGCATGAAAGTCATTCACAAACATATTACTGAAAGAACAGCCAGTAATCTGAAAGCTATCTTTGGAAGACAATCTCACGCGCCATAGTAATGGTATAAGACAATCAGAAGTTTGTTTCACCATCAAAATCATACGTTTCCAAAAGACAGGTCATAAGAATGTAAGAAATAGGTGCAGAAGTAGCCCATTCAGTCCCCCAAGACAGCCCTGATATAAAACAAGATGAGATCTGATGTGCCCCAGGCTTGCACTTCCTCTTTTTATGCTTTTTCCTTACTGTCCTCAACCCTCAGTATTTCAAATATCTATCTAGCTTTTTTTTAAATACTTCCAGTGATTTGGCCTCCACAATTCTCTCAGGTAGCAATTTCCAGATATTCATTATCCTCTGGCAGAAGAAATTCTTTTGTAAATTTTGAATGGATATCCCCTTGTACTGCAGCTATATTACCTATTTTGAAATTCCCTAATTGGTGGAGACGTCTTCTCAATATCATCCTCTTGAAGGCTCCTCAGAATCTTGTGTTTTCCATAAGGTCATCCATCATTCTTCTAAACTCTAATGAATAAGGCTCTAAACTGCTTTGCAATCCTTGCAAAGTCAAGGACTCTGGAATATTCCTGCAGTTGTTCCTCAGGGTAGTCTCCTAGACCCAACCACCATCAGCTGCTTCACCAAAACTTTCTCTCTACCATAAACTCAGAAGTGGGGAAGATTGCACAATATTTAGTGCCATTTGTGAATCCTCAGTTACTGAAGCAGTCAAAGTACAAATGTAGCAAGATCTGGACAGTATCCAAGGTTGGGCTGATAAATGGCAAATAACATTTGCGCCACACAAATGTTAGGCAGTAACTACCACCAACAAGAGAAAATCTAATCATTGCCTCTTGACATTCAAAGATGTTATCATCACTGAATCCCCACCACTATCAACATCCTTGTGGGGTAGAGGGGGTGTTGCATCATTCACCAGAAACTGAACTGGATCAGTGATGTAAATACAATGGGTACAAGAGCATGCCTGAGGCTTAAAAATACTGCAACAAGTAACTCACCTCCTCACTTCCCAAAGCCCTTCATATCTACAAGGCATAAGTCAGGATGGTGATGAAATACTCTTGCCTGGTTACCTTATTGTTGCAATTTCAAAAACACTCAAAAATCTTGACAACGTCAAGAACTGCCTGCTTGATTGGCATCATTGTGGGTCAACTTACAGCACATGGACTGCAGCAGCTCGAGAAAGCAGCTCACTACCAGCTCTTAAGGGCAACAGGGGACAGGCAATAAATGCTGGCCCAGTCAGTGACGCCCACTTCCTATAAGTGAGTTAAAAAGAAATTGGATCATTATCCAGCAAAAATGAAATTATAAATGTAAATTAATATTCAAATCATCTTTCACGTCCTCAGGATGTTCCAAAGCATTTCACAGCAAATGAAATGTAGTTACTTTTGTTTTGATAGACAAATGAAATAAGATTTTCACACCGCACTAAGAAAAATGACCAGTCAATTGTTAGTAATTTGCTATAATTTTGGCACCAAGTGACAGAATTTCTATTTATGTGGCTTATCAGGGGATCGCAATGATTTTCTATGCAAATTATATCAAATCATGAGGAAATACTCAAAGAAGCATTTTTCAAGTATATTTAGATAATAAAAACCAAAAAAACTGCAGATGCTGTAAATCAGAAAAAAAAAACAGAAATCTGGCAACATCTGTAAAGAGAAATCAGAAGTAACGTTTCGGGTCCGGTGACCCTTCCTCAGAGCGTTCTTGTTTTTGTGTATGTTTATATAATGTTGATTGAGGGATGTTATCTTGATTGGGTCATTTAGGGTCAACTTTCATGAAAGACTTGAATGTAATGAGAATTACTCTGAAGTGGAATATACTAAAAACCTGGACAGAACAAAGTAAACAGTCAATTTCAAAACAAAATTTGATATATACTTAAAAAGAGAGAATTCACAGACCCATGGAGAAAGAGTTTTTCTAGCAAACAGTTGACATATCATAATTGACCAAATGGCCTTCTTATTGGACAGTATGATTCTATAACTCTATGGTAATGATAAAATTAGTGAAAAATAGGTTAACGTTGTGTAAATTAATCAACATTCCAGGTGGGAGCACAATCTTAAACTGCATCAAAGCAGAATGGCATTTGACTAGCTTTACAGTCAGTTGGGACATAATTTCACAGCAGCATTCCTGGAAAGTGGAAATCATTTTGAACTGAAGCTAAACTTGAATTGGAAATAGACAATACAGGACATCTCAGTATTCAGGACAGAAGAATATCCATAGGAAGTTAAGTTTTGATTGATTGGAAATCTTTTTATTTTTGATCGACATACTTGGAATATTCAAATAAGCTTAAAGACACTGAGAATAGAAACACAGGAACGTAAGAACATAGGAACAGAAGCAAGCCATTCAGCCCCTCGAGCCTATTCTGCCACTCAACGAGATCATGGTTGATCTGTGGCCTAATTCCATATACCTGCTTTTGGCCCATATCCCTTAATAACTTTGCTGAACAAAAGTTTATCTGTCTCAGATCTTTACTTAACATCTGGTCTAGCATGAACTACCATTTGTGGAAGCGTTCCAAACGTCTTCCACTCTTTGTATGGACAATGAAAATTATTTGTGTTTCAATGAAGCAAATATGGACTTAGAAGCTAAGTTATTCACAGCAGTAATCCTAGCCTTTGCCCTGCATTTGCAGAAACTGTATTTATACAGCGAGTCCAATTCAGTTTCTGGTCAATTGTAGCCTCCAAGATATTGCGTGTAGGGGATTCAGTGATAGTAACGTCATTGAAAGTCAAGAGTTGGTGGTTAGATTTTCTCTTATTGGAGATGCCTTTGGAGATAGACATTACCTGGCATTTGTGTGGCATGAATTTTAATGTCAGTTTTCAGTCCAAGGCGAAAAATTGTTTCAGTTTTGTTGCATTTGAACGTGAATTGCTTCAATATCTGAGGAGACGGAATTGGCAAACATCGAATCATCAGCAAGCAACCCCACTTCTGACCTTGTGATGGAGGGAAGGTCATTGATGAAGAAGCTAAAAATGTTTGGGCCTAGGACACTACCCTGAGGAACTCCCACAGAGATGTCCTGGAGCCGAGATAACTGAATTCCAATGACCACAACTATCTTGCTACGTGCCAGGTATGACAACAACCAGCAGAGAGTTTGCCACCGATACCAATTAATTCCAGTTTTATTCGGGCTCTTTGATGCTACACTCAGTCAAATGCAGCCTTGATGTCAAGAGCTATCAATCTCACCTCACCTCTGGAATTCAGCATTTTTGTCCATGTTTGAACTAAGGCTGTAATGAGCGTCAGGAGCTGTGGGCCTTAACTTTGCACTAATGCATGGGCTTTTCCATCATTGATGATAGGGATATTTGTGGTTTTCTTAATTCCAGCAAGTTGTTTTTAATTAATTACATTGCCATTATTATTATCAGCAATATCATCACATCTCCCAACTCCCTCATCCTAAAATTTGAATCTCACTTAGCAAGATGATATGGACCTAAGATAGGTGTCCCAAACTGGTTCATTTAATTTTCATAGATGGATAATTGTTCTCTATCATTCCTGGAATTGTTGTAACCTTTTGGGTAGTTTTTAGTGTCGTATAATAGCTCTGCCCCACATCCTATAATAATCATACTCAGTCTCACTTGATACCTTTTCTTGGCTCAGGGAAGATCAACTGTTTTCATGGATTTCTGCAGATGCTCTGCTCATGTAAGATCTCAGCTTATCTGGTCCTCTAATGACTGCAGCATCTGATATTCTGTCTCTTAAGTGGACTTTCTGACCTGGTTTTATAGTTGATTGTGTTTTTGTCTAATGCGTAGAATTATACAACTTGTGCTGCTCTTTGCTTCGGTGTTCCTCGATTACATTTACCTTCCCCTGGCTGTCAGAAGTTATGTTTGGCCTGAGATTGCAATTTAACATCACTCCATCTTTTATCTATCTCCTTCTGAGTAATAATGCTATTGGTGAATACACATTATTTAGTGACAGTGCTCCATAACTGAGTGGTGATAATTCCCAGTGTTTTAATTGTTTTAATTAGTTTAAAGGATCAACTACTGAGGCTGAGTATAGGTTTTTATGATCATTTTTTTCAAGCATTCAAGGAGCTCTTTGCCTCAGTTACTAGATTCAAGCAAAACTCTGAAACATACAGAAAAGTTGATTATCTCTACAGTATACTATTACCATCTCATTATCTACATTCCAGCCATTGTACAGATGTTCCTTCTATGTCACTGAGACCTTCTAGGTCTCCTTCACACAACCAGGGAGTTAACAATCAATCTCCCCCTAGATTTGCTGTCTCTTCTTTCATCAAGGTCCGTTCCAGTCTGTCTCCTCCCAAGACACTCTTAAAATACTTTTATTAACATTGTCTCCTGGTTACACAAATACCTACAGAGATCTTACTGATACTAGTCTCTAGCTTGCTTTTCTTATTGAGGTATAATTTATCCCTTACAATCTAAAATCTAAATTTCCCCCAAGAAACCCCTTTTGGCTTCTTGGCCTAAACCCAAAGTAGCCAATAAAGCAGTGTCATCTTTGTCCTTTACACTCTGCCAACCATCAATACTAGCCAAGCATTCAGCTTAGGTTTGTAAAGGCGACGGGTTAAACAATCTGTATTATTTGGTTCTTCAATTAAGGTGCTGATCTCAATTCCTATTGTCCTGATTTCTGAAGCTCCTGATATCACCATCTTCTGTACAATCTGCTGGTGTGAAAAATCAGGCGTATTATATGTAAAGTCTATGACAGTTGGATAACAATCAAGGCATAGGAGACCATCATAATCCGTGGATGAATCTGTACATTTGTTTTCCGATTCTGTAGTTCCTCCCACCAGGTGATAATATCTATGTGTTCAATGTCACTGTCTAAAGCCTTAGCCTGCTGTTGGAGTGTATAGCATGTCTTATACACTTGCTGTACATCATACTAGATCAAGGTGAAGTACTCAGGCAAATGTGGGATAACAGGTTTGGTCAGGTTGAATTTCATGTTTCCCTCAGCTTTACTAGTAACCGCTTTCCTTTTATTTACTTCAGTTCTGCCTTTTGCCTTTCCCGCTCGTGCTGGCGCCACTGGGTGGAAGCACACTGTGTGGATGTAAATGAGCCATGATAGATTATTCTTGTATCAAAACTCCTATTGCCATCAACCATATAAGCAATATGGCTCTTTTACTGCCCATATAGTTTCATTTGTAACATTGAACTCACGCCTTACTTTTTCTGTTAGATATAGCGGGTGAGAACATGTGACTGAAATAGCTTCTATACTCCACCCCTACAGTGTACTACTAACTATATTACCCTCTATCTCGACTGCACTTGATGGAATCAATGAGGTAATCTATGTGTGGAGATGGGAGAGATAATAAACAAATATTTTGCATCAGTTCTTACTGCGGGGAAAGACATCGAGGCTAGGGAACTCAGAGAAATAAGTATTGATGTCTAGAAAACAGTCCAAATTACAGAAGAGAAGATATTAGAGTTCTTAAAAAACATAAAGATGGATAAATCTCTGGGACCTAATCGAGTATATTTCCCAGGCTTCTTCTCACATCCTTTTTTTAAATAAAGGCACAATATCAGCCACCCTCCAGCCGTGTGGCACCTCAACCATGGCTGTAGATGATGCAAATGTCTCTGCTAGGGTCTATGACACTAAATATATCCCAGAACACTGTGGGAGGTTCGGAAAAAAATTGCAGGACCCTAAGCAGAGGTATTTGAGTCATCTACAGCCATGGATGAGGTGCTGGAGGACTAGAGGGTGGGTAATGTTGTGCCCTTATTTAAGAAATGCTGTAAGAAGAAACCTAGGAACTATAGACCAGTGAGTCTGACATCAGTGGTGGGTAAGTTGGAGATGATTCTGAGAGATAGGATTTACATGCATTTGGAGAGGCAGGGTCTGATTAGGGATAGGCATACGTGGGTGCTGCAGATGCTGGAGATTAGAGTCAAGATTAGAGTGGTGCTGGAAAAGCACAACAGGTCAGGCAGCATCCGAGGAGCAGGAAAATCAACATTTTGGGCAAAAGCCCTTTCCTGATTAGCGATAGTCAGCATTGCTTTGTGCATGTCTCACAAATTTGATTGAGTTTTTTGAAGACTTAACCAAAAAGATTGATGAGGGCAGAGCAGTAGACATTGTCTAAATGGACATTAGTAAAGCATTTGACAAGATTCCGCATAGTAGGTGGATTAATAAAGTTAAATCACATGGGATTCAGGGAGAGCTTGCCAATTGGATACAAGACTGGCTTGACGGGAGAAGACAGAGGATGGTGGAGGAGGGTTGGTTTACACAGTGGAGGCCTGTGACCAGCAATGTTCCGCAGGAATCGGTGTTGGGTCCATGTTGTTTGTATTTATATAAATGATTTCAATGAGAATTTAGGAGTTAGTAGTTTTGCAGATGCCACCAAAATTAATGTAATTGACAGTGAAGAAGGTTATCTAAGATTATGAAGGGATCTTAATCAATTGGGGTAATGAGCTGAGGAGTGGTGGATGAAGTTTAATTTAAATAAAAGCAATGTATTGCACTTTGGTAAAACAAACAAGGACAGGACATATACTGTTAGTGATCGGGCCCTGGATAAAGTTGTCAAACAGAGAGACTTAGGAGTTCAGATACATTGAAAGTTGAATCACAGGTACACAGGTTGGTTAAGAATACATCTAACACGCCTTCATTGCTCAGAACATTGAGTATAGGAGTTAGGACATCATGTTTAGGTTGTACAGGACATTGGTGAGGCTACTTTTGGAGTACTGGTGTGTACAATTCTGGTCAACCTGCTACATTAAATTGTATTAGGATATTACTAAACTGGAGACTGTTCAGAAAAGATTCACCAGGAAGTTTCCAGGACTGGAGGGTTTGAGTTGTAGGGAGAGGCTGGATAGGCCCGAACTTCTTTCACTGGAGCGTAGGAGATTGAGGAGTGACCTCATAGAGGTTTATAAAATCATGAGGAGCATAGATAAGGTGAATAGCAAAGGTCTTTTCCCTCGGTGAGGGACTCCAAAACTATGGAACTTATTTTTAAGAGGAGAGGAGAAAGATTTAAAAGGGATCTAAAGGGCAATTTTTTCACACAGAGGATTGTTCGTGTGTGGAATGAACTGCGAGAGGAAGTGGTAGATGCAGGTACAGTTACAACCTTTAAAAGACATTTGAACAGGTACCTAAATAGGAAAGGTTTAGAGAGATATTGACCAAACAAAGGCAAGTGGGACTCGTTTAGTATGGGAAACTTGTTCAGCATGGATTGATTGGACTGAAGCTGTTTTGTGCTGATTGACTCCATGACTCTATGTATATTATGGTATCTTATATACTGGTTTCCACTAATTACCCCTATATTTTCTACTCTAAATAAAGCCCTGCTGAGTGTCCCATTAGATAATGGCAGGTATTAATCAGACAACACTTATTAGGATATGATTACCTGTTATACATTCAGCATAAGTTCTATAATCACGTGTAAGATCTCTGAACTGGCAAACCATGATTGTGCTGTGAAAGGTTAACGAGATGTGCATTTGTTATCCATAAAGGAAACTTGCTTGTGTCATCTGAAATGTGTTTACCCACCCAAATAAGTTTATTGATAGTGCCCACATGACTTTCCATTACAATGGTCAGGCTCTGAACTATGTAAATCAGGTCTTGGTCTGTGCCTAATTGGGTGTCTTGAATCCCTTGCCTGTTTCTTCAAATTTCCCTGAGATGAGAGTTTTAGGTTTGCACCTTTCAGTCCACAGTAACTAAATCAATGAAATTAACTATTGATGTTCCTGCATTGAATACTATAGAGACGTCATTTATCAGGTCATGTTTCAGTCTGTTCTTTCTCCCAAACCACTGGCTCTGCTCCACTGTTCAGCTGGGCTACATCTGTCATTAACTGACCCATGAAGCTAATATACAGCGCTCAATTATGGTTGAGGCAGAGTTGTGTCAGACTATGTTAGGACTTTGGGTACCATTTCACGTGTGCTTAAGATCATATCATCATTAATGTCAACTTTCAGTAATCGAAAGCATAGTCTAGTTAGATTTGAGAACTTAACAAACAAACTAGTGTCTCCAAAGAGTCCCCAAAAATCATCCATATTTGTCAAATGCAAGATTATTTGCTCTTCTACTGTTACATTTAGTGACCTATGTTAGGTATTGCACTCTGCATTGCTATGGTTTAGTCTGCTCCATTTATAGTGTGGATGTTTGTTGGGCAGTATTCATTCTCTCTGCTAAGAATACCAATCTTATGAGTATTGGTGTGACAAACAACATTCTGTAAATTAAACAAATAATTGTTCTAGTCAACACTGGACTGATGGGATTAGTTCTGTGAGATTAATTAGTAAAATGCTTTAGTGGTTCCAGTGCTTGTATCATAATGACTTCATATGCTCTTGCCCACCTAAACCTTATCTCTCACATTGGCACCTCAGCCTGTTTTGCTTTTGTCTCTGCCTCCCCATCACACAGAAATTGCTGACCTCTAATCCCCTATTGCAGCTGTTTGCACTGTTCTGGCACTAATTGCTTCACACTCTTCTCTCAACAGTCCTACCTCCTCACTCTAATTGCCAGTGCCTGGTATAGTGGCTCGTTACCACATTCTCCTTGATTGTCCAGTTCAATGAGGTCTGCCTCGAATTGTAGCCTTATAGCCTCCATTAAATCCTTACTATAAAACAAAGAACTATGGATTCTGGAGATCTGAATTAAAGCAGAAATTGTTGGAAAAGCTCAGCAGGTCTGGAAGCATCTGTGGAGCAAAATCAAAGTTAACATTTCAGGACCAGTGACTCTTCCTCAGTTCTGAGAAAGGGTCATGGACCGAAAACGTTAACTCTAGATGCTGCTAGACTTGCTGAGCTTTTCCAGTAATTTCTGTTTCTTCTGTCTGACTTAAAGCATCTCAGTTGTTTCAATTTTTACTTAGTTAATATTTCAAAGTTGGTGACTCTTCATTAGTTCTGAAATGTTAACTCTCTTTTCTCCCTGCGGATGTTACTAAACCTGTACAGCAATTTCTGTTTTTGTTGTGTTAAATCCTTGATCATTGTTTCATGCTGTACCCCTTCCATTCCATACTACCATATAATGGGATATTAACTCAAAAGTGTACCTCATTTCTATATAAAGATTAACTATTAAAACACAGAAGTCTTGCAGTACAGAAAGAGGCCATGTCTCATCCATGCTGACCAAATTTCCTAAATTAATATAGTCGTCTTTGCCAGTATTTGGCCCACATCCCTCTAAACCCTTCCTATTCGTGTACTTATCCAGATGCCTTTTAAATTTTCTAATAGTACCAGCTTCCAGCACTTCCTTTGGCAGCTCGTCCCATACATGTACACCTACTGCATGATAAATTTGCCCCTCAGGACCTTTTTTAAATGCTTCCTCTGTCACCTTAACCTATGCATTTTGGACTTCCATACCTTCGCAAAGAAAAACATGGCTGTTCACACTATCCATGCCCCTCATGATTTTATAAACCTCTATAAACCTCAACTTCCGACACTCCAGGAAATAAAGCTCCAGCCTATTCAGCCTCTCCCTATTGCTCAAATCCTCCAATCCTGGAAACATCCTTGTATACCTTTTCTGAACCTTTTCAAGTTTAACAACATCCTTCCTATAGCAGGTAGACCAGAACTGAATGCAGTATTCTTTTAAAAATGGCTTCACCAATGTCCTGTACACTCACAACATTACTTTCCAACTTCTATACTCAACGCACTGACCAACAAAGGCAAATGCCTTCTTCACCACCCTGTCTACTGTGACTCCACTTTCAAGAAAATATGCAACTGTACACCTAGGTCCCTGTTCAGTAACTCTCTTCAAGGTCCTACCATTAACTGTATAAGTCCAGCCCTGGTTTGTCTTACCAAAAGACAACACCTCACATTTATCCATCTGCTATTCCTTGGCCCATTGGCCCATCTGATCAAGGTCTCCCTTTTGTACTCTGAGTTAACATTCTTCACTGTCCAATTTTAGTGTCATCTGCAAACTTACTAACTATACCTCCTATATTCATATCCAAATCATTTATATAAATGACAAAAAGCAAAAAAGCAATGGACCCAGCACCAATCCTTGTGACATACTGCTGGTCATAGGCTTCCAGTCTGAAAAGCAACCCTCCACCACCACCCTCTATCTTCTACCTTCAAGCCAATTTTGCATCTAATTGGCTAGCTCCCCATTCCATGTGAACCTAACCTTGCTAACCAGTCTGTCATGCAGAACCTTGTCAACCACCTTGCTGAAGTCTACATAGACAATATGTACTTCTCTTCCTTCATCAATGTTCTTTGTCACCTCTGTCAAAAAGCTCAATCAAGTTTGTGAGACCCGATTTCCCATACACAAGGCCATGCTGATTGTCTCTAATCCGTCCTTGCCTTTCCAAATGCATGTAAATTCTGTCCAGCGCCTTTAATTCTGTAATTTGGATACTTTAAAGACATCACTATTTCTCAAGTTCCTTAGCTTTCATGTTCTTCTCCATAATAAATAATGACATGAAATATTTGTTTAGTAACTCACCCAACTTCTGTGGTTCCACATGGATAGCCTCATTGATCTTTAAGGGGCCATTCTCTCTCTATTTATTTTTTGCCCTTAATGTATTTGTAGAATCTGTTTGGATTCTCCTTAATCCTATTTGCCAAAGCTATGTCAAGTCCCTCTTTTGCCTTCCTGATTTACCTTTTAAGTATACTCCTACTGCCCTTATACTCCTCTAGGGATTCACTCAATTCCAGTTTTCTATAGCTGGCATATGCCTTGCTCTTTTTCTTGTCCAAAGCCTCAATTTTTCTCATCATACAGTATACCCTACACCTACCAGCCTTTCCCTTTGCACTAACAGGAACATACTGTCTCTGAACTCTTGTTACCTCATTTTTGAAGGCTTTCAATTTTTCAACTGTCTCTTTACCTGCAAACATCCTCCACCAATCAACTTTTGAAAGTTCATCTCTAATGCTATCAAAATTGGCAATTTCTCTCTTTTCAGTGCTACTTATATTCAGCAGGCCTTTAAATTCTTCGATACCCACTCAAACCATCTTGGGTCAGCTTACTGCACTGATTATGATGGTAAATGAAATGTACTCACTTGTTTCACATTGCTGTTCCGATAGTTTGAGCTGAATATCCTGTTTGTGAAGCCATGTATTATCTTGATTTGCAAATAACCAACTACTGGAGTTGGTTTTATATGTTTTTCAATTGTTTTATTCAAGTGATGCAAGGGGATATCTGTCCCAGTTACTAGGCCAAAACATAACTCTAAAGCATACAGAAAAGTTGATTGTCTTTATGCTGTTAGCATATCATTATCCACATTCCAAACTTCCTTCATACACAACAAATAAAACAGTTGACTGTTCTATGTTGTAGGTTAATGTGTTACAGTCTCCATCACACAGCTAACCTGTTGTCCCTTTCTTTATCTGTTCTACTCTGTCACCTCCCAAGGCCTTCTTGGAATGTTTACATTAACGTTGTCTCCTATTAACACAGATGCTTCCAGAGATCCTACTGACACTACTAACTTGCTTTTATTATGGAGATATAATTTATCCCTTACAGTCTAAATAACCCCCAGTGATTTAACATTCTTGAATGCTGTCTCTACTCCATTTGATTAAAGATGGAGTGGAAAACTTGACACCTGGATGATGCCTGTCACTGAAGTGATCTTTCTGAGTTCCTCATTTGCAAATTCAGATCCATTGACCAGTACTACTTTCTCTGAAAAACTGTGCTGCAAAGTTTTATTTCAGTGCTCTAACCACCATGGCTAAATGAATTCTTGCTGCTTTAATCCATCTTGAATAGTGGTCTATTACGACTAAATATCTGTTCACTTTGAAGTCAAATAAATCAATTGCTAGCTTTTCCTGGCCTTTCTGGATATTTTTAGACTACTAACGGCTCTGTTGGCACTTGACAGTTTATGGCACGACATATGACAAAATGAATTTTATATTTGCTTCAAATGCCTGGATGCTATTCTGATTCTTGGGCTCTTGATCTGCATTTTGTTATGCCTAAATGCCCATCATAACGCCTTTGTAAAATCCGTACCTCACTGACATTTGTAAGACCATTCTCTTTTTGTATGCTAATAGGTCTGCAAAACTATGAAGTATTGTTTTTGTTTGTGATTCCTTTTCATTGCTTGATCTGCTGGGCAGTATTTTGACATGATAATCTCTGTGTAACCTTGCTTGCTTTCATGACTGCATGATTTTTTCAGAGTTTTCCCTCAGTTGCTGGTTGTCTACTGTTAATTGCATAGATTATGATTCCATTTCTTGAACAAGAATTAATGTTCTTTGCTTGATCCACTACTGCATTTAAGAGGGCATCAGCCTTTATTTATTCCTTGCCTGGAATATAGTCCATCACATCTATAGTACCTCACCAGTGCAAGCCTGAATCTTGTATTGAAAATGACATTTTTGCTGTGTCTTTTGATAGCATTAACATTATTTATTTTCCATTCAAACTGGAATCTCAATTCCCTCTAATAGTCGACAAACCTTTTGCATCCCCATCCCCATATAACTGCCAATGTTTCCTTTTCTATTGGTGCATATTTCTTCTTCAATATCCATTAAAGCTTCTTTCTATCATAAGTTTGCTCATGAGTAGGGACTGCTTCTGTTCATCCACAGCTTCTAATAAGTTTGGATAATAGTGAGCAAGAACACTTATGAAGAGTAACTTCACTTTATAAACTGAAAGATTGGTATCTGTTCTTGAATATCTGGCCTTTTTTTGAAACATTTCTTACAGTTGAGTGTGATTGGCCAAATGAGATTAACTTTCCCACTTGATTCACCATGTCTGTGAAGCACTACATGAATTACTTATTCTGTCCTGTCTAAGATTTTCCTCTTAACATGCCTCTTTCTAGTCTGACCATCTGTTCTACTCAGATTAGAATAATAACATCAGTTACATCATCACAATTTGCATGTTCCATCATACTCCAGGATAATTCTGGAATGCTGGAGTTCCAGAAAACTCTGCTGGAAAACCACTGATCTGCTAATTAAGTCATGGAGCCTTGTTAAAAGTGATGCTGATGAGTGAGGTACCCAATAGTTGTTGCAATCTCCTCAATCACCTTTGCTCTTGTACAATGTGTTGATGTTTGCATAATGTATATCCTGCGTGATAGGGCCTTCTCTCCAGCAAAGGATAAGCTGACCACATACAAAATGTGCACGAATGCAAATACTTTGGCAATATTGAGCGAGGCAACTGTGTCTAAAATTCAAACTAGAAAATGTTGGAAATTACAACTGATTTAATTAACAAAAAAAAACCTGTTGATGTTTTGTAGTCAAATAACTAACAAATAAATATATACAAAGCATTATGAGAAAAGCATCTAGGAGAAAGTGAGGACTGCAGATGCTGGAGATCAGAGCTTAAAATGTGTTGCTGGAAAAGCGCAACAGGTCAGGCAGCATTCAAGGAGCAGGAGAATCGACGTTTCGGGCATGAGCCCTTCTTCAGGAATGAGGAAAGTGTGCCAAGCAGACTAAGATAAAAGGTAGGGAGGAGTCACTTGGGGGAGGGACGTTGGAAATGCGATAGGTGGAAGGAGGTTAAGGTGAGGGTGATAGGCTAGATTGGGGTGGGGGCGGAGAGGTCAGTAAGAAGATTGCAGGTTAGGAAGGTTCGAGTTCGAGGGTTGGGACTGAGACAAGGTCGGGGGGGGGGGGAATGAGGAAACTGGAGAAATCTGAGTTCATCCCTTGTGGTTGGAGGGTTCCTAGGCGGAAGATGAGGCGCTCCTCCTCCAGCCGTTTGTGTTGCTATGGTCTGGCGATGGAGGAGTCCAAGGACCTGCATGTCCTTGATGGAGTGGGAGGGGGAGTTGAAGTGTTGAGCCACAGGATGGTTGGGATGGTTGGTCCGGGTGTCCCAGAGGTGTTCTCTGAAACGTTCCGAAAGGAGGCGGCCTGTCTCCCCAATATAGAGGAGGCCACATCGGGTGCAGCGGATGCAGTAAATGATGTGTGTGGAGGTGCAGGTGAATTTGTGGCGGATATGAAAGGATCCCTTGGGACCTTGGAGGGAAGTAAGGGGGGAGGTGTGGGCGCAAGTTTTGTATTTCTTGCAGTTGCAGGGGAAGGTGCCGGGATTGGAGGATGCACCGATCTTTACACTGCTGAGGCTAAACGCCAGCTCACGGACACCTCCTCCTACTGCCCCCTTGACCATGACCCCACCTCCCACCACCAAACCATCATCTCCCAGACCATCCACAACCTCATCTCCTCAGGGGATCTCCATCCACCGCCTCCAACCTCATAGTCCCACAACCCCGCACCGCGCATTTCTACCTCCTGCCCAAAATCCACAAACCTGACTGCCCCGATCGACCCATTGTCTCAGCCTGCTCGTGCCCCACCGGACGCATCTCTGCATACCTCAACATGGTCCTGTCCCCCTTAGTCCAAGAACTCCCCACCTCCGTTCGGGACACCACCCATGCCCTCCACCTCCTCCATGATTTTCGCTTCCCAGGTCCGCAACGCCTTATCTTCACCATGGACATCCAGTCCCTGTACACCTCCATCCCCCATCACGAAGGACTCAAAGCCCTCCACTTCTTCCTTTCCCACCAACCAGTACCCTTCCACTGACACCCTCCTTCGACTGACTGAACTGGTTCTTATAGAGGTTTACGAAGTTATGAGGGGCATGGAAAGGATAAATAGACAAAGTCTTTTCCCTGGGGTCGGGGAGTCCAGAAGTAGAGGGCATAGGTTTAGGGTGAGAGGGGAAAGATATAAAAGAGACCTACGGGGCAACTTTTTCACACAGAGGGTGGTACGTGTATGGAATGAGCTGCCGGAGGAAGTGGTGGAGGCTGGTACAATTGCAACATTTGAGAGGCATTTGGATCGGTATATGATTAGGGAAGGGTTTGGAGGGATATGGGCCGGGTGCTGGCAGGTGGGAGTGGATTGGGTTATTGCAGGCAATCCTGAGGGACAGGAATTATATGTATATGAAAAAAAAGACAAATTAGGGAAAATCAAAATAGCTTTGATTGTGGGAAATCAAATCTCACTAGCGATTGAGTGTATTGAAGAAGCAATAAAGAGGATCGTGTTCTGTATGGACTCCAGTAAGGAATTTGACAAGGTTCCTCATGGTTGACTGGTTACCAAAGTTCGATCACATGGAATACAGAGAGAACTAGCCATTTGGATATAGAACTGGCTTGAAGATGGTTGAGGGTTGCTTTTCAGACTGGAGGCCTATGACCAGTGGTGTACCAGTAGAATTGGTGCTGGGTCCACTGCTTTTCATCATTTATACAAATGATTTGGATGTGAACATAGGAGGTAAGGTTAGTAAATTTGTAGATGGCATCAAAATTGGAGGTGTAGTGGATAGCGAAGAAGGTTACCTCTGATTACAACGGGATCTTGATCAGATGGGTCAATGGCTGAGAAGTGGTAGAAGGAGTTTAATTTAGGTAAATATGAGGTGCTTTATTTTGGAAAGGAAAATTAGGGCAGGATTTATACTTAAGGTCCTGGAGAGTGTTGCTGAACAAAGAGGTCTTGGAGTGCAAGTTCATTGTTCCTTGAAAGTAGACAGGATAGAGAAGAAGACATTTGGTATGCTTTCCTTTATTGGTCAGTGCATTGAGTATAGGAGTTGGGAGGTCATGTTGCGGCTGTACAGGACATTGGTTAAGCCACTTTTGGAATGCTGTATGCAATTCTGGTCTCCCTGCTACAGAAAAGGTATTGTGAAATTTGAAATGGTTCAGAAAAGATTTACAAGGTTGCCAGGTTTTGAGCTATTGAGGCTGAATTGGCTGGGCATATTTTCCCTAGAGCATCAGAGGCTGAGGGATGATCTTATAGAGGTTTATGAAATCATAAGGGGCATGGATAAGATAAGTAGCCAACATCTTTTCCCTGAGTCCAAAACAAGATGTAGGTTTAAGGTGAGAGGGGGATGATTTAAAAGGGACCTAAGTGGCAACTTTTTTATGCAGAGGGTGGTGCTGTATGGAATGAAGTGCCAGAGGAAGTGATGGAAGCTGGTATAATTACATGTAAAAGGCATCTGGATGGGTATATAAATAGAAAGGGTTTAGAGGGACATTTACCAAATGCTTGCAAATGGGGCTAGACTACTTTAGGATATCTGGACAGCATGAACGAGTTGGACTGAAGGCAGAAGAATTGACATTTCTGGCATAAGCCCTTCATCAGGAAAGGGCTTCCTGATAAAGGGCTTATGCCTGAAACTACCTCATCTGCTGTGCTTTTCCAGCAGCACACTCTCGACTCTGATCTTCAGCATCTGCAGTCCTCACTTTCTCCGAGTTGGACCGAAGGTTTAGTTTCCATGCCATACAGCTCTATGGCTGTATGAATCAATTCAGTAGAGCAGGAATAGCTAGGTCCAACAAGATGGTTTGTTCAATGGATTATAGAGAGGAAGTACAAATGACCAGACTGGAATTGGAACTGTGAAGAGGGAAGATAATTGATGAAGTTATTGTTCTAGAAATGATGGCTTGTTGTTTGTTGGGATCATGGTCTGGGAAAATAGAAGGAATTATCAGATATGGCATTCTGCTGCTGCATTAGTTTGCTAGCAGACAATAGCAGTATATCTTTCCTGTCATCAGGTTTGATGACAATGTTAAAATTAGATCTGTGAGGAGGAGTTCAGAAGGAGTCTGGTTAGGGTGAGTGAGAGGAACAGAGAAATTGAAGTGGCTGATACTATGGTTAAAGCTCTTAATGAAAAGCTGAAGAGAGATTAATAGACCAGAGTGAGAATTCCAGGCAGAGGGAGAACATGAGTCAGGTAAAAAGATCTGTTGAGTGAGCAAGCACTCTTGGAAAAATAATTTTTTTGAATGAATGATTTTATTATCATGTGCAGTTACAGTGAGGAACAACAACTTTTTCATATCACCACAATCTGCTGCCATTTTGATTAGTTTTAAAAATAAAAAAAATACAGCTTAAAGAAAGTGCATCATTTCTGAGCCAGTTCATCAACAGCGACACCTGCGCCACCATCCCTTCTTCACCGCCTTGCTGCATTCTACACCAGACTAGAAAAAACATTGAAAATTGGGATGGAGGTCAAAGAATTCCATATCGTACCAAGTTCAATTTGTAAAAGTCCATGTAAGGAGATAAAGTTAAGTCCTTTGCGAAGGGCAGATCGTTCAATGTCCAAGGAAGGTGGTTGGAGGCATTCGAAAAATTTGACAAGGGATAGTAGTCAGAAGGAAATATAAAGGAAAGGAAATTGAAAGGATGTTGAAACCTATGAGTTATTGAAGCTTTAGATGCTTAATCCCAATAGAAAGAATATGTTTCATATCAAAGGATAAAATGCAGTTTTCAGATCATATCACTACTGCTGAAGAGTGAGGGAAAGATTGTTTATGTGGTACTTTGTGTGGACTTTAGGATGTAGTGAGAAAAGAAGTTTGAGGCATCGAATAGCCAGAGGACACAAATAGAAATATCCCTTAGACTTTCAATTGTCATTTCCATTACCAGTCTCAGGCATTTAAGTGGAATCCATCCCAACTGAATATCTTCCTTCCCTGGTACTAGTGTCAATGCTCCATGAATTGAAACCCTGCCTCCCATGCCATTCTTTGAGCCATGCATTTAATCTTCTGATCTGATTGTTTACACACAGTAATCCTCCACTCTCAGTGTTGGTGGTCTGTCAGTGCTATGTGTGTCAATGGCAACTGTGGGAGCCAGCAATGTTCCCAAACATTGCTGCTTGGGATGCAGCATTGACCTCACTGGGAAACTAAATAAACCATTGTGATCTTGCAAAAATGGCACAGCCATTGTCCTGTGCACTTGTGGGTGCACAACTGAGCAATCCCAAGCAGGGTACCCAAACCTCCATGGAAGAAGCTATTTGCATAGAAGATCAAAGCAGTTGTCATCCTTACAGCCTCAAGAAAATGGAGTCACAGGTAGACAAGATTGTGAAGAAGGCATGTGAAATGCTTTCCTTTATAGGTCAGAGTATTGAGTATGGGAGTTGGGAGGTCATGTTGAGGCTGTACAGGACTCTGGATAGGCCACTTTTGGAATATTGCGTGCAATTCTGGTCTCCTTCCTATCCAAAGGATGTTGTGAAACTTGAAAGGGTTCAGAAAAGATTAACAAGGATGTTGGCAGGATTGGAGGATCTGAGTTATAGAGAGACGTTGAATAGGCTAGGGCTCTTTTCCCTGGAGCATCGGAGGCTGAGGGGTGACCTTACAGAGGTTTATAAAATCAGGAGGGGCATGGATATGATAAATAGACAAAGTCTCTTCTCTAGGTGGGGGAGGGCATAAGTTTAGGGTGAGAGGGGAAAGATATAAAAGAGACCTAAGAGGCAACTTTTCACGCAGACGGTGGTACATGTATGGAATGAGCTAGCAGAGGAAGTGGTGGACACTAGTATGATTGCACCAATTAAAAGGCATCTGTATGGGTATATGAATATGAAGGGTTTAGAGGGATATGAGCCGGGTGCTGGCAGGTGGGACTAGATTGGGTTGGGATATCTGGTCCTGGATTAGTGGTGCTGGAAGAGCACAGCAGTTCAGGCAGCATCCGAGGAGATATCTGGTCAGCATGGACGAGCTGGACCATAGGGTCTGTTTCTGTGCTGTACATTTCTATGACTCTATGACTCTATGGTCCTCACTCTGAACAACTTCTCTTTCCAATCCTCCCACTTCCTCCAAACAAAAGGAGTAGCCATGGGCACCCGCATGGGCCCCAGCTATGCCTGCCTCTTCGTAGGATATGTGGAACAGTCCATCTTCCGCAGCTACACTGGCACCACCCCCGACCTTTTCCTCCGCTACATCGATGATTGTATCGGCGCTGCCTCATGCTCCCACAAGGAGGTTGAACAGTTCATCCACTTTACTAACACCTTCCACCCCGGACTAAAATTTACCTGGACCGTCTCAGACTCCTCCCTCCCCTTCCTAGACCTTTCTATTTCTATCTCGGGCTACCGAATCAACACGGACATTTACTATAAACCGACCGACTCCCACAGCTACCTAAACTACACTCCTCCCACCCTGCCCCCTGTAAAAATGCCATCCCATATTCCCAATTCCTTCGTCTCCGCCGCATCTGCTCCCACGAGGACCAGTTCCAATACTGAACAACCCAGATGGCCTCCTTCTTCGAAGACCGCACTTTCCCCCCAGACGTGGTCGATGATGCTCTCCACCGCATCTCCTCACTTCCCGCTCCTCTGCCCTTGAGCCCCGCCCCTCTAATCGCCACCAGGCAGAACCCCACTGGTCCTTACCTACCACCCCACCAACCACCATATACATCGTATCATCCGTCGTCATTTCCGCCACCTCCAAACGGACACCACCACCTGGGGTATATTTCCTCCCCTCCCCTATCAGCATTCCGAAAAGACCACTCCCTCCGTGACTCCATTGACAGGTCCACACCCCCCACCAACCCAAACTCCACTCCCGGCACCTTCCCCTGCAACCGCAAGAAATGCAAAGCTTCCGCCCACACCTCCCCCCTTACTTCCCTCCAAGGTCCCAAGGGATCCTTCCATATCCGCCACAAATTCACCTGCACCTCCACACACATCATTTACTGCATCCGCTGCACCCAATGTGGCCTCCTCTATATTGGGGAGACAGGCCGCTTCCTTGCGGAACGTTTCAGAGAACACCTCTGGGACACCCGGACCAACCAACCCAACCATCCTGTGGCTCAACACTTCAACTCCCCCTCCCACTCCACCAAGGACATGCAGGTCCTTGGACTCCTCCATCGCCAGACCATAGCAACACGACGGCTGGAGGAGGAGCGCAAGGGATGAACTCAGAACTGATGAGGTCAAGACAAATAGACAACTACAAGGAACAATGGGCTAACCAGGACAAAAACAGAAATTCCTGGAAAATCTTAGCAGGTCTGGCAGCATCTGTGGAGATAAGTTAGAGTTAACATTTTGGATCCAATGACCTTATTTAGAACAGGGATTAACTGGAACTCGATCAAACAGATGATGAGCTCAAGTCTCAACGACACAATGGAACTTGGGCCAGTTGTGTATGTGTATCATGACTCGGCACCAGCAGATCCATAAAAGAAGGAACATCAGAGACATTGACACGGATAACCCACAGTGACAACCATAAAAACTAACTGTGAGTCAGGGCCCACAAGAAGACAGTGAGAATCTAGGAACAAGAGTAAGATTAGGGCCAATGAAGGATAGTAGTGGGAAGTTGTGTGTAGAGTCAGAGGAGATAGGGGAAGCACTAAATGAATATTTTTTGACAATATTCACTGTAGAAAATCACAATGTTGTCGAGGAGAATACTGAGATACAGGCGACTAGACTCGGTGGGATTGAGGTTCACAAGGAAGAGGGATTAGAAATCCTGCAGAGTGTGAAAATAGATAAGTCCCCTGGGCCAGATGGGATTTATTCTAGGATCCTCTGGGAAGCCAGGGAGGAGATTGCAGAGCCTTTGCCATTGATCTTTAAATCGTCATTGTCTACAGGAATAGTGCCAGAAGACTGGAGGATAACAAATGTGGTTCCCCTATTCAAGAAAGGGAGTAGAGACAACCCTGATAATTATAGACCAGTGAGCCTTATTTCAGTTGTTGGCAAAGTGTTGGAAAAGGTTATAAGAGATAGGATTTATAATCATCTAGAAAAGAGTAAGTTGATTAGGGATAGTCAGCACAGTTTTGTGAAGGGTAGGCCGTGCTTCACAAACCTTATTGAGTTCTTTGAGAAGGTGACCACACAGGTAGATGAGAGTAAACTGGTTGATGTGGTGTATGTCGATTTCATCAAAGCGTTCGATATGGTTCCACACAGTAGCCTATTGTACAAAATGTGGAGGAATGGGATTGTGGGAGATATAGCAGTTTGGATCAGTAATTAGCTTGTGAAAGAAGACAGAGAGTGGTGGTTGATGGGAAATGTTCATCCTGGAGCCCAGTTACTAGTGGTGTGCCGCAGGGGTCGGTGTTGGGTCCACTGCTGTTCGTTATTTTTATAAATGACTTGGATGAGGGCGTAGAAGGGTGGGTTAGTGGATTCGAGGACAACACTAAGGTCGATGGAGTTGTGGATAGTGATGAAGGATGTTATAGGTTACAGAGAGACATAGATAAGCTGCTGAGCTAGGCTGAGAGATGGCAAATGGAGTTTAATGCGGACAAGTGTGAGGTGATTCACTTTGGTTGGAGTAACTGGAATGCAAAGTATTGGGTTAATGGTAAGATTCTTGGTAGATGAGCAGAGAGATCTCGGTGTCCAGGTACACAGATCCTTGAAAGTTGCCATCCAGGTTGACAGGGTTGTTAAGAAGGCATACAGTGTTTTAGCTTTTATTAATAGGGGGATCGAGTTCCAGAACTATGAGGTTATGCTACAGCTGTACAAAACACTGGTGCGGCCGCACTTGGAGTATTGTGTACAGTTCTCGTCACCACATTATAAGAAGGATGTGGAAGCTTTGGAAAGGGTGCAGAGGAGATTTACTAGGATGTTGCCTGGTATGGAGGGGAGGTCTTCCGAGGAAAAGCTGAGGGACTTGAGGCTGTTTTCGTTGGAGAGAAGAAGGTTGAGAGGTGACTTAATAGAGACATATAAGATAATGAGAGGTTTAGATAGGGTGGACAGGGAGAGCCTTTTTCCAAGTATGGTGACGGCGAGCACGAGGGGGCATAGCTTTAAATTGAGGGGTGATAGATATAGGGCAGATGTCAGAGGTAGTTTCTTTACTCAGAGAGTAGTAAGGGTATGGAATGCTTTGCCTGCAACATTAGTAGATTCGCCAACTTTAAGTGCATTTAAGTCATCATTGGACAAACATATGGACGTACATGGAATAGTGTAGGTTGGATGGGCTTCAGATTGGTATGACTGGTCGGCGCAACATTGAGGGCCGAAGGGCCTGTAATGTTCTATGTTCTACGTTCTTAACAGTTGTATGAAGGGTCGCCTTGAGTTCAGGGGCTCAAAAAGGATCGCATCAACTTGCACAAACAATCAATGCATGAAGGAAGTTACCCTGAGACTAGAACTTAGAGTAGAAGACAATCAGATTGGGAGCAAACCTAATCATCACACCTCACCTTGCAATGCATAGAATTTGCGTTCAAACTGTGAGTGTTGTGCTTAGTTTTAGCAAATAATCAGAATTTTAGCAAGTGTTGAATAAAACAGAAGTTCTAGTGTTTATTGAGTGTTTTAAAAATAATTGGCATCCCAGCAAGTTAAGGAAAGAATAGTTCATGTCTGTTGAATACTTTTATTAACTTTAATAAAAATTGAGTTATACTAAATACTCTGTGTAAGTGCTATTCATCTGCCACATCAGTTGATATCCTATTCTAAGGGTCAATAGTCTAAGATCCAGTCCTCCACCAGAACTCAATACTTGGGCATCTCAATGAAACTTATGGAATACGAACAGCTTGGATAGAGTGAATGTGAAGATGTTCCCACTTGTACAGAAGACTAGGACCTGAGGGTATAGTGTCAAAGTGAAGGAATGTCCATTTAAAATAATAGAATCCCTCTCGTACAGATAGAGGCAATTCAGCCAATCTATTCTACACAACCTCCTGAAGACCCATCCTATGCCTGCAACCCTGCATTTACCATGGCCAGGAGAAAGTGAGGACTGCAGATGCTGGAGATGAGAGTCGATAGTGGGGCTGGAAAAGCACAGCAGGTCAGGAAACATCTGAGGAGCAGGTGAATCAACGTTAATGGGCAGAAGGCCTTCATCAGGATTCCTCGGATGTTGTCTGACCAGCTGTGCTTTTACAGTGCCACACGTTCGACATTTACCATGGCCAACACATGTAGCCTGCACATCCCTGGAAACTATGGGGGAATTTAACATGGCTAATTCCCCCAACACTACACATTTTTGGACTATGGGAGGAAACCAGAGAACCTGGCAGAAACCCACAGAGACACGGGAAAGTGGGCAAACTCCACACAGACAGTCACCTAAGGCTGGAATCGAACCCGGATCCCTGGCGCTGTACAGCAGAAGTGGAAACTGCTGTGCCACTATGCCACCCATTTAGAACTGAGATGAGGAGGAATTTCTTCAACCAGAGGTGGTGGATCTGTGGACCTCATTGCGCAAAAGGCTGTGGAGGACAAATCATTCAGTGTCTTTAAGGCAGGGATAGATAGGTTCTTGATTAGTAAATGAATCAAAGCTTGCTGGGAGACTTTAGGAGATCAAGGTTGAGAAACATATCAGCCATGATTGAATGGTGGAGTAGACTTGATGGGCTGAATGACCTAATTCTGTTCCTGCATCTTATGGTTTTAAAAAGCTAGAAAATGAGGAAAAATTAAATTTGAAACAGGTAGAGTTGTTTCTAATATGCTGTTTAATGGTTTCAAACAGAGAAACATTATGCCGACACATATTTGAACAGTGTCTCACAAGGTGATGTCTTATACTTCATTTCCTTTTCACATCAAATATATGTAAAACATATTGATTTGTTTAAAGATTAGTGTGAAACAACTTAAACATCTTCACAACTCAATTAACAATAAAAGAGTAAACTTTGTATTCGAACAGCAACTTATCTGAATATGTTAAATCTGTTAAATTTTCTTTACATTTTTAAAAAAGAGAATGCTACAAATTATTGTAGCTTTATTCTTAGCAAATAAGTAAAACGTAAACCCTGACAAAAGCACATAGCCGATCCCACCTTTATAGTGCACAAAAAGCACTGCCCACAAAGAGCATTGATGACAGCTCGAAGTATTCATGCTCAAAAGGCATACTTTTGTTTATTGACCTTAGCTGCCAGCAACCATTTTAGAGATTAAGAGATGGTGAGATAGTGATACAATAGTTTGTATTTTCAAAGCAGAAGCTTGTCTTTTTAGTAGACTGTATACAATTACTCTTACAAGGCAGCCAATGAACAATACTATTCATATATCTCTTCTATGTGGTTTCACCATCTTTCAGTAATGCAATTACTTGCACAAACCAAAACTAAACAAATGCTTTCACTTCTTTAAGAATGATCAGCTTTTCTATGTTTCTGTTTGAAATTCAGTGGGTTTCTCAAGCAGACACGTACCAGTACACCACCAGAATTCCCCTTAACCAACTCTAATAATGTTGATGAAATATCTGTGGGACATCTGCCAGGAAATTCAGGCATTCCATGACCTAACTCTCGAGTTGGAGAGCTGCCACGGTGTTTCAGCTGCATGCTGAGATCCCATCTTACCAATGTGATTAGAACAAGAAGCCAATGAAATGTGGCATGTGCTGAATAAATAATATGTCCAAACTACCTGCTCCCTCCTCAGGCTGTATATACCTGTTAACATGTAAAATCCTCTGTCCTTGTGAAATTTACTTTCTATAAATCTCTATATTGATATCTGTGAATAGAAAATTCTCTAAAACAACCTGAGTCTAAATAATTTGCACATTTTAGACAAATTATTTATTAGACTAAATATTTCCCACCAATGTTCCGTTGAAATATAATGCATTATTAGGCAGTGACTAATATTTAAAATCATCTCAACATTAAAAATCATCCTAAATATGCTTAACATTACCTTCGCCACAGCAAATAAGAGAATTAGTGGAGGAGAATATGTCCATTTATTTATGTCATATCAAATGTAATTTTGTGTCTGAAATGTGATATAAAGATATTTTTATCATAATCAATTTGAAATAACATCTTGTCAGTGACAGCTGGATTTTGTCCAGTCCAAGACTTGGCAAGAGTGCTCCTTCTGTCTGCATCAGTTGAAGACTACTGTCCATTCTAGCTGACACAAGCATTTTTATCGCCCATTCCCAGAAGGCCATAAGATCACAAGACATAGGAGCAGAAGTAGACCATTCAGCCAGTCGAGTCTGCTCTGCCACTCAGTGGCTGATTTGATCATTCCCAACTCCATTTTCCTACCCTTTCCTCATAATCCTTGATTCCCTGACTGATTCAAAATCTGTCTGTCTCAGCATTGAAATTCTTAGTGACCCAATCTTGACAGTTTTCTGCAGTAATGAATTCCAAAAATTCACTACTGTCTGAGAGAAGAAATTCCTCCTCATCTCTGTCTTAAATGGGCAACTCCTTACAATAAGATTATGCTCACTGGTCCCAGATTCTCCCACAATGGAAACAATCTCTCCACATATACCATGACAAGCCCCCAAAATTCTTACATGTTTAGTAAGCTCATCCTTTCAGTTTTGATGACTCTTCTATGATTTTCCAGATAATTGAGAGTGGACTGATGTGGTGGTGGTACTTGATCTTGTTGAATTTGGTCTGTACTTGTTAGAACAGCATGTTCTCGAGCACAGGTCTTCGACATGATTGATGAAATACTGTCAGGTCCCGTAAGCTTTGCAGTACACAGTGCCTTCAGCTATATCTTGATATCAGCAAGTTCCCTTGCTTGTGATTGTCCTGATGCCATGAGACTTCATGGGTTCCATCGATGGCAGCAATCAGCTATGAGTATGATTGTCCACCGAGGAAATTCCAAGTCACTAATCATGACGAGGTCCAAAAGGGCAACACCTTCCCAGCTGTACACAGAAATGCTATCTCCACTGCTGATAGTGATGTCTGTAAGGTACAAGGATTAGCGAAGGGAACGTCCTTGCAGAAGGCAGAGATGGATGGGGAGAGGAAGATGTTCTTGGTGGTGGGGTCTAGTTGAAGTTGGCAGGTGTTTAAGGATGTTGCATTGGATACAGAGACTGTTGGAGTTGGAGGTGAGGACATGGTTGCCCATGGCCACCCCCTGGATTTGGAGGATATGGGAAGAATTGAAGGAAATGTTATTGAGTGGAGGAGGGCAAGGGCGGAGGAGGACTGGATGAGTTTATTGGAGATGAAGAAGCTGTGAGACTGTGAGACAGCTCTCCACGTTTGATACTAACTTCCATATGTTAGTAAGGATGACTTTGCGGGGTCAACCAGGTTGAGTTTACCATTGTCATTTCTTGTGCAGGCGTTCGTTCTAGTTTTATTTCTTTGAAACATTTCAGTGGTTTCAAACTTAGTTTCCCAGAACATTTCTTGGGTTTTTGGATTACTAGTCCAATGACAATTCCATTACACCAGGATGACCCATTTACCATCTGATTTGCACAAAGTTAAAATACAGGTACAGCAAGCAATCAAGCAGGCAAAGGCTATGTTAACCATTATGAACATTTACTACAATGATATAATGGCTATTGTGAGGCCACATCTGAAGTATTGCACACAGTCTTGATTTCTTCGCTGAAGGAAGGATTTAATGTAGTGTATAGAAGATTCACTAGATTGGTTTCTGCCTGATTCTTGGGATGGGATGAGTATCTTATGAGGAGAGATTTAGGACTTTATGATTAGGAGAGGGTTAGCTCAGTTGGCTAGATAACTGGCATGTGGTTCAGAATAATGTCAACAGCATAGAGTTTGATCCCAATTCCAGATGAGATGAACTTGGGATTTACCTTCTGATTCACTGTAGTAAAACACATAAATTGTGGTTCGGCTATCCACACATAATTGAGGATATTAATAGCAGAATATGCAGATATGGATTATATATACTTGAATTTAGAAAAATTAGAGGTGATCCCATTGAAATATACCAAATTCTTAAAGAGGTTGGTAGTACAAGTCACCATTGGCTACAAGGCTAGAACTAGGGGTCACTATCTTTGAAATTAGGAGAAATGTCTTCATGGAGTGGGTTGGTCAATCCTCTTCTCCAGTGACCTGTGGGTGCTCATCTGTTTAACATATACAGGTCATCATTAGGTTTTTGGATACTAAAGTAATAAGGGACATGGTAATAGCAGTGTAATGAGGTATGTATATCTTAATGATGTTTTAAATGACAATGATACTCTATCAGCAGAACAGGAAGATATATGTGATCAAGACTCAGAGAGAAGACAGCCTGGAGAGAGGGACTAATGTCTGGAGACCTGTGTTCAGTATAGTTTGTTGCTTAGTGTAAATACAGAGTTTATAGTATTATAAAGAAAGCCTTGTTTTGCTAAGAATAAATTAAAGATGCAGGGGACTCAGCAATAGCAATTTAGCACGATATTGCAGCTTTTAAGACTGCAAGTGTAGATACCCACCAACACCCCAAGTAACCGGGGCGGCACGGTGGCACAGTGGTTAGCACTGCTGCCTCACAGCGCCAGAGACCCGGGTTCAATTCCCGACTCAGGCGACTGACTGTGTGGAGTTTGCACATTCTCCCCGTGTCTGCGTGGGTTTCCTCCAGGTGCTCTGGTTTCCTCCCACCATCCAAAAATGTGTTGGTTAGATGAATTGGCCATGTTAAAATTGCCCGTAGTATTAGGTGAAGGGGTAAATGTAGGGGAATGGGTCTGGGTGGGTTGCGCTTCGGAGAGTCGATGTGGACTTGTTGGGCCGAAGGGTCTGTTTCCGCACTGTAAGTAATCTAATCTAATCCATGAAGGGAGAACTCAACAGGCTATGCCCATGACCAGTGAGCCAATGGTGTAGCAATCTAAAGCAGTTCCGAGGGAGGTCGGTAATGATCACATTGAATAGCTCAAAGGGTTGAATATTTTGACCCCTGCTCCAATTAATTATGTTCTTCAATATTATATCTTTAGAGACTTGGAAAAAATGCTGCTGCAAAATCTGGTCAAAGAGCCTTGACTCTACGATTGAGTAGGTCCGCAGTGAGGGAACAATCGTGCCCACGATATTGGGTTTCTCGAAGCTCATAGATACAATTCTAAGGTCCATTACTTGTGGTTGCCATGGAGACTTCTTTTAAAGGTGCTGGACATGGTTGTCACGGTTACTGCCCGACCAATCAGATCGCTGACTGGATGCACGTGATCCGGTCGACGTTGGGCGCCATTTGAGGAGCGCGGATGTGTTTTGTACAGTTACACCGGACACTGTGATGGTTTGGGTAGGTCGATGTGTGTTTGCGGATGGATGTTCACTACTTGTCGCAGGTTTATCTTTTCTTTTAATTTGTTGTAACAAATGGTGGGTGGTTAGAATAGGTCATAAATGTTGCAGTGGTTTCCGTTAAAAAAATGTTGTAGTGTGACCAGCAGGTTATTGCGAGTTTTTTTTAGGCCGCTTCTCCCATCCCGCTCTATTTTAAAAAAAATGTTCAGTGAGGTCCACCTGGAAGCCGGGCATGATGATGGAGGGCATTTATCAGTTATATCTGTCAGTTTTGTTTCACGCATTTAGCCATTGGCAGTTTAGACGCATCGACTGTTAAGTGTTCGAGACTTCATCCCGGTATTTGAGTATTTTACGTTTTGGAAACCGTGCCTTCCAGGTGAGAGATGCAGATACAGAATTACCTGTGTAGGAAGGGGATTGTTGTATAGTTAAGGATTATGTGAATCTAGTCATTTATATATCTGGGGAGGAACACTATATGGCTTCTCGTGGATTCGGAAAGCTTTAATGGATAGCTTTCGCTCTCTAACTTCTAGAGCAATTATGAACTGGTGGAGTCGATTTGCGTTGGTTGCCTCCAATGGTTAAATTAATTATCATACTTTGGAGTGTGTAAAGCCTGGGATTCCACAATTGTGACTACAAAGGATGATTTAAATGCGGAAACCTCAAGATTGTTCTCGCCATCTACAGTTAAGGCTAACGTAAAATGCTAGACGGTCGTACGTTTAGTTGTTTTGTCTATAGACCTTTGATTGTGCGCATATTCCTTGATACCTACAAATCTGCTAAACTCCATCATGAATATGACCAATGATAGGATTGAGAATGTAAAACATTCACACCACTTTGAAATATGATATTTGTCTTTCCCCCTCAGTCTTAAATGGCTGATGTCATTCTGAGACTATAATCCCTGATTGTACATTCTTCAACCAAGGCATACATCCTTGTGGCAATTGATCTGTCAAGCCTCGGCAGAATTTATTTTAATGACAATAACCTCTAGTATTAAAATTCTCAGATATAGATCTAGTCTATGTACTTTTTTTTTCTCTCAGAAAAGACAATCGTACCACTTCCAGAATCAGTTTAGTGAATATTTACTGAATACCTATACCCTCTTTACTTCTTTGGATAAGGAGACCAAGAGTCAAGACATTAGTCAAGATGTGGTTTCATCAAGTCCTTATGTTACTGTAGTAAGATTTCTTATCCAATCTCTTTGTAGTAATAAAGTATTATATCATTTGCTTTCCTAATTACTTGCTGTGTTTGCAAGATAATTTTGTGAACTGAATACAGGTACACCCAGGTCCATCTGATTACTGACATTTGCATCTCCCATCATTTAAGAAATTAAACTCCTTTTATGTTTTCTCCCAAAAAGCATAACTTCACAATACTCCACGTTATATCATCTGTCACTTATTGGCCCACACACCTAATCCATCTATATCCCTTTGTAACCTCTTTGCTTCATGATCAATTTTATATTTTCACTGAATTTTGTGTAATCAGTGAACTTACATAAGCTACACTAACTCCACTCATTTTGATAGATTATAAATGGTGAGACCCAAGACTCCTTGTAGTAGCTTAGTAGTTACAGCCTAGCAATCTGAAAATGACCCGTTCATTCCTTTTCTGTTTTCAATTTGTTAACCAAACCTAAATGCATGTAGTTATGTTATCCCTAACTACATGAGCCGAGTTGTATGTTGCAATTCCTGGTGTGACTTCTTATCAAATGCTTTTTGAAAATACAAACATGGAACATAAGGACTATGAACAGAAGTGGGCAATTCAGCCCCTTGAGCTTGCTCCACCATTCAATATGATCATGGCTGATCTCGTCTCTGCCTCAACTTTTATTTTCCTGCTCACTGTCAATGACCCTTCGACCTGTACTAATTAAAAATCTGTCTGATTCCTACTTAAATTTATTCACTGTCCTGCCATCCACCACATTCTGGGATAGTGAATTCAACAGATTCGCAACCTTTTGAGAAGTAATTCCTTCTCATCTCTGTGTACCACTTATCCTGAAACTATGACTTCTTGTTCCAGATTGCCCCAGAAAGGGAAACGTCTGCTCTACTTTGTCGGTATGTGTAAATAGGTATTGACTGTATCCGGTAGCACTGTCTTGTCATTGATATTTCCTTTAAGCTGCGCAGCTGTGTAGAGATCTTGTGCAAGCTTATTGGCTTCTGCCTGCTCAAATCGTTGCTGCACATGGGCTTCAGAAGTCCATGCATCCACTTAAAAATTAGTTGGAACATTGCCTGTTACAACATTCCTAATAATAGATTTTTGCATTTTCTTTACTGTTGGAGACTAGATAGGCTGGGGATGTTTTCCAGATGGGGATGGTTGAGTGGGAATTTAAGTGAGTGTGCAAAGTTCTGAGGGGCATAGACAAAGTTGACAGGGAGAAACTTTCTGTTTTGGGGTCAATAACCATGAGGCACAGTTTTAAGGTAAGGTGTTGGACGTTTAGAGAGGAATTGAGGATTTTTTTTGCCGTCCACAAGATTGTGGGTATATGCAATCACTACCTTAAAAGATGATAGAGTAACAACATTTAAGACATCGAAGAATTATTTAGATACATGCCATAGCATATAAAACTACAGGCAAAATGTTGGGAAATGAGATAAGAATATATAGGTGTTTTCTGAAATTTGCAAATAGAGGCTCACTGAGGGGCCTTTTTCCGTGCTGTTAAAAACTTTGCTTGGAAGGCTGATAGAGACAGAAAACCTCATAATGTTTAAGAAATGTTTAGGTCTGTGATGCCAAGACATGCAAGGTTATGGCCAAGTCCTGGAAAATGGGATCAGAAAACTTAGGTGCTTTTGTTTGACAGGTGAGATTCGGTGGATCAGAGGGCCTTTTTCAGTGCTATATTCAGTGCTCTGACTTATATGACTCTTTCAGGTTAACTGGCCTTTAAGTCCTGTATTATTTTTATACCTCCACTAGCATTTCTTGCCCACACCTAACTGCCTAGAGGACAGTTAAGAGTCTCCGCATTGCTGAGAGTCTGGTGTCATATATTGGCCAGACCAGGTTAGGATGTCCCTAGACTTTAGTGAATCAGGTTGGGTTCTATGACAATCAGCAGTGGTTACATGGTCAGCATTAGGGCAACTACTTCTTTTAAAATTTTATTGATTTCAGACTCGCCATCTGCCATGGATTCAAAGCCTTTAAGTCCTTGTTTTAGATGATTAGTGTGATGCCATTCCTGGTGTACCACCACCTCATGTTGACATTATTATTTCCTCCCTTTTAACTGAATACAATCTGTAAGTCAATCGAAAAGCAAAATACTATGAAAAATAGAAATATGAAATAGCAACAAAATATGATGGAAGTATTTACCATGTAATGCACCTGGTGAGAGAAACAGATTTAATGGATTAGGTCATGAGAACTAACAAATATTAGTGATGTCATAGTTTTTGAGCAAAAGATAGACGGGACAATGACAAAAGGAATGTCTGTGAAAGACAGGCGGGATTGAATGACAAGAATTAGCCTCAAAATCCCAAGGGAAAAGTACATTGCAAGAAAGAAACAAACGATGTGACTGGGGCAGGTATTGCTATTTGAAAGTGAAAGTCTGAGATAAAATGCCCAAACAAAATAAGGTGGAGTTCATTGATGAATCCAGAAGCTGTAAAGTGCCTAATTAAAAAGTGAGATGCTCAAGCTTGTATTGAGCTTTACTGGAACAATGCAGCAAACAAAGTGAGAGATCTCTGAGAGAGTATGGCGAAGAATTACAATGAAAGGCCTCTAGAAGTCAGATTCGTTCTTGTTGACGAACTGGAGGTTTTCCCCAACATTGGTGTCTCAGTCTGCACTTTGTCTCCCTTGTATAGGAGAGAGCAATTTGCAAACAGCAAGTACACTAGACTAAATTGAAAGGTGTGTGTGGGATTGTGGAAAAATCAATTTCATTCAAATTTGGTGGATTTTTATCAAAGA
The DNA here is from genome assembly GCF_037043375.1 of Chiloscyllium plagiosum. NCBI lineage: Eukaryota > Metazoa > Chordata > Chondrichthyes > Orectolobiformes > Hemiscylliidae > Chiloscyllium > Chiloscyllium plagiosum. The sequence goes on from NW_028270140.1 coordinate 117,447,280, forward strand.
AGGCTCGATGAAAGGACTTAAATATATGTTTTAAAGGACCTTTCTGGGAGTCACATGACTTCAGCTAATTAGATTAGATTACTTACAGTGTGGAAACAGGCCCTTCGGTTCAACAAGTCCACACCGACCGGCCGAAGCGCAACCCACCCAGACCCATTCCCCTACATTTACCCCTTCACCTAACACTACGGGCAATTTAGCATGGCCAATTCACCTAACCAGCACGTTTTTGGACTGTGGGAGGAAACCCACGCAGACACGGGGAGAATGTGCAATCTCCAAACATTCTGTTGCCTGAGGCAGGAATTGAACCAGGGTCTCAGGCATTGTGAGGCAGCAGTGCTAGCCACTGTGCTGCCCACTACTTGGACTGCTGCTTATAGATAACCTTGCTTGGTTTTATGGCTGTTCTGTTTGAATAGTGTTGCATGCAGTAGAGATTATTTTAGTTTTCATTTGGGAGTAAGTGCAATTGCTGTGTGGGCCTCCAAGGTCTGTGCATGGTATTGACCTCTGAAATTGAAGAATGCATCGGCATGCTGATTGGCTTGGAGTGGTTGCACAGTTTAGAGGGGGCATTGAATTATTGTTCAACCTGCTGAAGATAAACTTCTCAGCTGAGCTGTCTAGTCTCTGGAGGGGCAAACAAAAAAGGATCTAAGGAAAGACAATGCACACCCATTTCAGGCACAACAATGTAAATTGCTGCTTCAGCTGGAGGGAGTATTTTGGCCCTTGAACAGTGCGGTGAGAGGAGGTAAAAGGGGTAGATGTTACAGCTCCTGTGTTTACATGCAAAGGTGTCATGGTTATGTGGATTTTTTGAGAACTGGATCAGGATGTCACTGAGCGAATGTGTTTAGCACCTAACAAACCCATGAAAATAATCTGTTAAGGATAGATAAATTCCCTGGGCCAGACAAGATATACCCAAGGTTAGTACAGGAAGCGAGGGAAGAAATTGCTGCGCCTTTAGCGATGATCTTTGCATCCTCATCGGCCACTGGAGTAGTACCAGTTGATTGGAGGGTGTCAAATGTTACTCTCCTGTTCAAGAAAGGAAATAGGGATAATCCTGGGAATTACAGAGCAATCTGTTTTACGTTGGCAGTGGGCAAATTATTGGAGAGAATTGAGAGTCAGTGGTAGTGTGGAGGGCTGTTGTAGGTTGCAATGGGACATTGACAGGATACAGAACTGGGCTGATTAAGTGGTAGATGGAGATAGTCATAGAGATGTACAGCATGGAAACGGACCCTTCAACTCAATTATGCTGACCAGATATCCGAACCAAATCTACTCCCATTTGCCAGTACTTGGCCCATATCCCTCTAAACCCTTCCGATTCATGTACCCATCCAGATGCCTTTAAAAGTTGTCGTTGTACCAGCTTCCACCACTTCCTCTGGCAGTTCATTCCATACATGTGCTACCCTCTGTGTGAATAAATTGCCCCTTAGGTCCATTTTAAATTTATCCCCTCGCTCCTTAAACCTATGCCCTCTGGCTCTAGACTCTCCCCACCCAAGGAAAAGACTTTGTCTGTTTACTATATCCATGTCCCTCATTTTATAAACCTCTAGAAGGTCACCCCTTAACCTGCTCAATGATACCCAGTTTGAGTTCTACCAGTTCCTGACCTCCTTACAGGCTTGTTTCAACCATGGACAAAAGAGCTGAATTTCATATGTGAGATGAGCATGACAATCCTTGACATCAAGGCTGCATTTGACTGAGTGCGGCCACAGAGCCCGAGCAAAACTTGTATCAATGGGTATCAGGAGTAACTAACATCCTGGACTCCCAAAGCCTATCCACCATCTACAAGGCACAAGTATGATGGAATACTCTGCACTTATCTGCATGGGTGCAGCTCCAGCAACACTCCAGAAGCTTGACACCATTCAGGGCAAAGCAGCCTGTTTGACTGGCACTACATCTACAAGCATCCACTTCCTCCACCATCAACACTCAGTAGCAGCAGTGTATACTATCAACAAGATGCGCTGCAGAAATACACCAAAGATTCTTAGATAGCACCTAACAAACCCATGACCCCTTCCATCTAAAAGTACAATTGTAGCAGATACACAGGAACACCACCATCTTCAAGTTATCCTCCAAACCACTCAATGCCCTGACTTGAAAAATACACTGTTCCTTCACTCAAAATCCTGGAATCCCTCCCTAAGGACATTGTGGGCAAGGTATAGCATATGGACTGCAGTTCTAGAAGACAGTTCATCACCTTCTGATGGTCAGTAAATGCTGGCCAGCCAGTGATGCCCATGTTCCATGAGTGAATATATGAAGAAAGAAAACTGGCAGGGCATGAGAATTAAGAACTTTTGAAGTGAGGGGGCCGGGTGCATAGCTCCTTGAAAGTGAAGTCACAGGTAGATAGGATAGTGAAGAAGGCATTTAGTATACTTTCCTTTATTGGTCAGAGTATTCAGTACTGGAGTTGGAAGGTCACATTGCGGCTGTACAGGACATTGGTTAGGCCACTGTTGGAATATTGCATGCAGTTCTGGTCTCCTTCCTATTGGAAAGATGTTGTGAAACTTGAAAGGGTTCAGAAAAGATTTACAAGGATGTTGTCAGGTTGGAGGATTTGAGCTATAGGGAGAGGCTGAACAGGCTAGGGCTGTTTTCCCTGGAGCATCGGAGGCTGAGGGGTGACCTTATAGAGGTTTACAAAGTTATGAGAGGCATGGACAGGAAAAATAGACAAATTCTTTTCCCTGGGGTCGGGGAGTCCAGAAGTAGAGGGCATAGGTTTAGAGTGAGAGGGGAAAGATATAAAAGAGACCTACGGGGCAACTTTTCCACGCAGAGGGTGGTACGTGTATGGAATGAGCTGCCAGAGGATGTGGTGGAGGCTGGTACAATTGCAACATTTAAGAAGAATTTGGATGGGTATATGAATAGGAAGGGTTTGGAGGGATATGGGCCGAGTGCTGGCAGATGGGAGTAGATTGAGTTGGGATATCTGGTCGGTATGGACAGGTTGGACCGAAGGGTCTGCTTCCTTGCTGTACATCTCTATGACTCTATTTGAAGAGATTCTGATGTACCTGGACACAGACTGGATAATGGTAGCAAAGCTAGAGCAAAGTTAGGAAGAAAGCCCTTAGCTGAGACATTTGTATCATAGTCACAAGTGATGTGCTGAAAGACTGGATGTTGGCTAATGTGCCACTAGTTAGGAAAAGCTAAGAAACTATAGACCAGTGAGCCTGGGGTCAGGGAGTCCAGAATGAGAGGACATTGGTTTAGGGTGAGAGGGGAAAGATATGGGGAGACCTAAGGGGCACCTTTATCACGCAGAGGGTGGTACGTGGAGGGAATGAGCTGCTAGAGGATGTGGTGGAGGCTGGTAAAATTGCAACATTTAAGAGGCATTTGGATGGGTATATGAATAGGTTGGGTTTGGAGGGATGTGGGCCGGGTGCTGGCAGATGGGACTAGATTGGGTTGGGATATCTGGTCGGCATGTATATAAAAATGACTTGAATGAAAAGTGCATGTTTACAGATGACACAAAAATAGGTGGGAAGGCAAGTGGTGAGGATTATACCAGTCCACACTGGGAAGGTTGGCAAATTAAGGAGTTGTCAAAAACATGGCAGAACAAGTGATAATTTTGTCTGCAAGAATTAAAGTGCTGTATATTATTTAAATTGAGTAAGCTGCAGCCCAGACTGATTTGGAGGCCATCATGTATAAATCTCAGAAAGCTGGAGGGCATGTTTAGTAGGTTTTAGGGAAGGCAAATGGAATGTTGGTTTTTATTTCAGAGGGTGTCTGGTATGAAAACATGAAAAAATTGTACTAGGCACAGGTTAGACCACATCTCGAAGACTGTGATCAGATTTTGTCACTTTGTCTAAACAAAGATATATTGGCATTATAAACAGTCTAAAGAAGGTTTCCTCAGTTGATCCCAGCTATGGAGGGATTTTTATATATGGAGAGTTTGGATTAATTGGACCCGTTCGTATTGGCGTCATGAGTGAGGTGCAACCTTATTGAAAAATGTAATATGTTTGCAGTCTTGACAGGGTAGATGGAGGGGTCGTTTACTCTTTGGAAAGTCTATAGCCAGTGGGCATCATCTCCAAGTCAGGGGTTGCCCACTTAAGACACAGATGAAGAAGAATTTCTTCTGAAGTTCATGAGTCTGTGAAATTCTTTACTGAAGGGTGTTGAGGCTGGGACTTTGCATGTATTCAAGGCTGAGATGGACAAATTTATAATCAGTGAGAGAATAGAACTATGGGGATAAGGCTGGAGTTGAGAATTTTCAGGTGAGCCATGATTTCATGAATGGCAGAGCAGACGCCATAAGCTGAATCTACTTCTAGTATGTCTTGTGGTCTTATCAGTTGAGAATTTTCAAAAGTGTCCAGTTTTCATAAGGTGCAAAGCGATAGTGAATAAGTAAATTACAACAAGTTGAAATTTAGAAGGATGACAAATCTGGCAGTGACCATTCTGAAGAAAATTACCAGAAGTAACAAAGAAGATTGATGAGGGCAGAGCAGTAGATGTGATCTGTATGGACTTCAGTAAGGCGTTCAACAAGGTTTCCCATGGGAAACTGATTCGCAAAGTTAGATCTCATGGAATATAGGGAGAACTAGCCATTTGGATACAGAACTGGCTCAAAGGTAGAAGACAGAGGGTGGTGGTGGAGGGTTATTTTTCAGACTGGAGGCCTGTAACCAGTGGGGTGCCACAAGGATCAGTGCTGGATCTACAAAAAGGATCTACTTTTTGTCATTTACATAAATAATTTGGATGCGAGCATAAGAGGTACAGTTAGTAAGTTTACAGATGACACCAAAATTGGAGGTGTAGTGGACAGCGAAGAGGGTTACCTCAGATTACAACAGGATCCAGACCAGATGGGCCAGTGGGCTGAGAAGTGTCAGATGGAGTTTAATTCAGATAAATGTGAGGTGCTGCATTTTGGGAGAGCAAATTGGCAGGACCTATACACTTAATGGTAAGGTCCTAGGGAGTGTTGCTGAACAAGGAGACCTTGGAGTGCAGGTTCATAGCTCCTTGAAAGTGGAGTCTCAGGTAGTTAAGATAGAGAAGAAGGCGTTTGGTATGCTTTCCTTTATTTGTCAGAGTATTGAGTACAGGGGTTGGGAGGTCATGTTTCGGCTGTACGGGACATTGGTTAGGCCAATGTTGGTATATTGTGTGCAGTTCTGGCCTCCTTCCTATTGGAAAGATGTTGTGAAACTTGAAAGGATTCAGAAAAGATTTACAAGGATGTTGCCAGGGTTGGAGGATTTGAACTATAGGGAGAGGCTGAACAGGCTGGGGCTGTTTTCCCTGGAACGTCGGAGGCTGAGGGGTGACCTTATAGAGGTTTACAAAATTATGAGGGGCATGGATAGGATAAATAGACAAAGTCTCTTTCCTGGGGTGGGGGGAGTCCAGAACTAGAGGGCATTGGTTTAGGGTGAGAGGGGAAAGATATAAAAGAGACATAGATCATAGAAAAATACAGCGCAGTACAGGCCCTTTGGCCCTCTATGTTGCGCCGATCCAAGCCCACCTAACTTACACTAGCTCACTATCCTCCATATGCCTATCCAATGCCCGTTTAAATGCCCATAAAGAGGGAGAGTCCACCAGTGCTACTGGCAGGGTATTCCATGAACTCACGACTCGCTGAGTAAAGAATCTACCCCTAACATCTGTCCTATACCTACCACCCCTTAATTTAAAGCTATGTCCCCTCGTAATAGCTGACTCCATACGTGGAAAAAGGTTCTCATGGTCAACCCTATCTAAACCCCTAATCATCTTGTACACCTCTATCAAGTCACCCCTAAACCTTCTTTTCTCCAATGAAAACAGCCCCAGTGCCTCAGCCTTTCCTAAGGGGTAACGTTTTCACGCAGAGGGTGGTACGTGTATGGAATGAGCTGGCAGAGGAAGTGGTGAAGGCTGGTACAATTGTAACATTTAAGAGGCATCTGGACGGGTATATGAATAGGAAGGGTTTGGAGGGATATGGGCCACGTGCTGGCAGGTGGGACTAGATTGGGTTGGGATATCTGGTCGGCATGGACAGGTTGGACCGAAGTGTCTGTTTCCATGCTATACATCTCTATGACTAAATTATTGGGTGGGTCAAAAGATTTTAGTGCTTATAAGCGCATATGGAAAATAAAGTGGCCTTTAACACCAGGTACTCTACTTATGTTGCATAATTCAACTCCCACTTGCTCTATAAAAGATGATGGGTCAGGAGGTGATAAACATCTCTGCCTCTGGACACTGCTGAGGCAAACCTTCAGGGTTGAAACTTTATTGCTGGAACAGCACAGCAGGTCAGGCAGCATCTAGGGAACAGAAGATTCGACGTTTCGGGCATATGCCCTTCTTCAGGAGTATTCTTCAGGAAACCTTCAGGGTGGTGTCCTAATTCCAATTTTTTTTGCTTCAACAACCTTTTGCATCACAACATCACACATGGGATTGTTTGATTAGTGTTCAGTTTGTTTGAGAAATCTTTAGATAATTAAACAATTTCTGTCCAACTGCTGAAAATCTGGACCGGGTTCAAGCTTTCATTGATCTGTAACAGGTAACGTTGGCATCACAGTAATATCAGGCAATGACTGTCTACAACAACAGAATTTCAAATCATCTTTTCCTGACATTCAATAGTATTACCATTGCAGAATGCTCCATTTCCTACATTTTGAGGGTCACCATTGACCAGAAAGTTAGCCTGACCAACCATATAAACACTGGCTACGTGCGCAGGACAAAAATTGGAAATTCTGCAGGAAGTAACTAAACCTCCTGTCTCACCAAAGCCTGTCCACCATTATAAAAAGCATAATTCAGGAGTGTGGTGGAATACTCTTCAATGCCTAGGAGAGGCAATGGTGAATTGGGAATATCACTGAACCAGTAACTCAGAGGCCCAGACTGAAGTTTGGGGGAATGAGTTTGAATTCCACCATGGTAAATGGTGTAATTTGAAATTCAATAAAATCTGGAGTTAGAAGAAAACCTAACCCTAAGCCAGATGGGTTTTGAAACTAATGTAGTTTTGGGCTGGAAATCTGCTAACCTTTAGCCTATAGCATAGTGTTCGATTCTCAGCTGCCCTCCGAAATGACCAAGCACCCATCATCAGGGGTGGTTTGAGATGTGTAATTAACGTCACCTTTACAATCAATACCTCCTGAAAGAAAAAAGTGCTAAAGCTAAAATGGAAGCCATTGATAGTTCAGTGCAGCTGAGAATGAGTGAGTTTGAGGAAGTCACAAATTGTATTTGTTTATTGCAACAGCTTAAGATAGAGCTTAGAAGGTCAGTGATATTGGCTTAATTGCCAGTTCAAAAAACTTAAATTGTGCCAGTATTTCGGCACTTCTGAGCAGACTGTTGAACCCTGGTTAATATGATCTTTGGAGTAGTGATTAAAGTACCCGAGTGCGCATAGCTATTGAGGCAGTTCATGATGGAATACTGAGGCTAAGTCTTAAAAAATGAAGAAGCTAAATTCCTTGTAAGTAGGGTTAGGTTTAAATAGATTTTGTTGAGCCATAGTGTCACTAATATCTGAGAACTTGAGAAATCCATTGAATCAGTCATGATTGCATCTGCTTTTAATGAGATCTGTGGGGTATTTGACTATAGTTTGTCTACGAACTCAGTAAGAATGAACATGGGGTAAATGTTAGGTCATAGGGCCAGGAATTGAGTGGTCACTATCACAGCACTCGATCAAACATGAACTAAGCTGAATTCCAGAGGTGGGAGTGACTGCAAACAAAAACAGAAATTGCAGCAAGTCTAGCAGCATCTGTGGAGAGAAGCAGAATTAATATTTCAGGTATAGAAATCCTTCATCAGAACTATATTGTCTTTCCTTCACTGCCACCTGGTCACTGGTCTACATAACCTCCAGTGTTTTCAACAAGACAACTAACCACCACCACCTCAAGTGCAATCAATATTAACTTAGCCAGGAATATCTGCATCTCCTGGAATAAAGGTAAAGGTTGGTACGGATCAACTTTGTAAATCTGGCTTTGGCAAGGAATGACAGGATTAGTTGTATCATTACTATACGCCAGATTTGTTGGCTTTAGACTTTAAGAATGAAGATGAAAGCTTGTAAAGATACTTTAGTGAAGTATGTTCCCAGAACGAAGAATCACTGTTGTAAAATGAGATAGATGAGAATTTTTTCGAGAGTTGTGATTTTAGAGCTACCTGCGTCAGAAGGCAGTGTACTTTACAGAGATTCTTGTTAGGTCAGAGAATCAAAGGTTATTGGGGATAGAGGGGAATATGGAATTCAAGACATGAACAGATTTAACTAGTTGAATGGCAAACCAGGATCAAGGGTCAAATGGCTTGTGCCTACTCCTAATTCATATGTTCCTATTAGCAGTGCTTAAAACTATTCAAAAATTAAGTTCTATAAACTTCTGTCACAATATGTAAAGAATATTGAATAATGGCACTATTGATCGCTTCAGTTTTTGACTTGGTAACTTTTTTGCATTTGGAACAGAATATTTGATATTTAACATGATGGATACTATTATTTTGGTCTAAAGGAGATTTAAAAATGCCAGAATTTTGTTATTAAAATTCCAGATATGTACTTCATTTGACAATTAGCCATTCACTAATTTTGTAGTTATAATAGTTGATCTGCTTCTAAACTCATATGCAGTATATTGTTTATATATATCGCAAACAATAAGGGACACAGCACTGATCCCTGTGGTATGCCACTGGACACCAGTCTTCAGTTACACAAACAGCCTTCTATCACTATGCCAGTTGTGGATCCAACCTGCCAAATTATCCTGGATCCCATTTGCTTTTAACTTTGTTATTAGTCTCATGAATTAAAACTGTTTCAGTAATGTTTCACGATTCTTGAATATTGCGGTAGCTTCAATGATGATTCCTGTAATCTCCAAATTAGATTATTATGGTTTTTAGTCCCTCCAAAGCTTTAAAATACTCCCCTTGTATTGTTTGGAAGCCAAACAGCCAGGCTCTGCTGTGATCACATCACTATGCTGCCTTAATCTTAAGTTGATCCTTAAGTGTCATCAGCACACTTCACTGTTAAATGATTATTTGTAAAAACAGATTGTACTGGATGAAAGTAAAGTATGAAGAGGTAAAATACATCATGTCTGACCCGATTGAAATGACAAAACAAAACAAAACAATCTTGTGTAATCTTTAATAAGCCTTTCATCCATTCGTAATTTTACTGCTAGTTAATGCACACAAGTCATTCTATCTTCTGGTAGTGATTATAACTAATAAAGCCAGTCACTTCAATGAGAAATAGATTAATGCTCGATTGCAATTTAATTAAGATTAAATATTGCAATGCATATAAGCAATCCTCAGTGGGAGAAAGTGAGAACTGCACTCGGATGCTGCCTGGCCTGCTGTGTTTTTCCAGCACCACATTTTTCAACTCGAGCAATCCTCAGTGTCTGCATCAAGCATTACAAAAGAGAGTTTTGTGGCGCATTGGTAGTTTCTCTCTGGGCGAGAATCTGATCTTCCTTAACTCCACTTTCCTGCCTTTTCCCTATAACCCTTAATTTGCTTACTGATTTAAAAATTTGTATATTTCAACAATATCCAGGTTTGGGTAATTAACATTCACACCACACAAATACCAGATTATGACCATCACCAATAAGAGACAATCTAACCACAACCCCTTGACGTTCACTGGTGTAACCATCACATAATCCCCCACTATCAAAAATACTCTCAAGTTTGACACAATCCAGGACAAAGCAATCCACTTGATTGACTCTACACCCAAAGCATCTGCTTCCTCCACAAATGATGCTGTATAGCAGCAATGTATACTATCTACAAAATGTACTGCAGTAATTCACCAAAGGTCCTCGGACAGCACCTTCCAAACCCATGACCAATTCTATTTAGAAAGACAAAGGCAGCAGATACATGGGAACGCCTTCAAATTTCCCTCCAAGCCACTCACCCTCCTGACGTGGAAATATATTGCCGTTCCTTCACTGTCGCTGGGTCAAAATCCTGGAATTTCCTCACTAATGTTATTGTGGGTCAACCCACAGCAGGTGGACTGCAACAGTTCAAGAATGCAGTTGAACGCTACCTCCTCAAGGATAGGTAGGGATTGGCAATAAATGTTTGCCAGCCAGTGACCCCCACATCCTACGAATTCCTTTTTTTAAAAACCCTGAATGTATTTAAATATGCAGTCTCAATAACCCTCTGCGATAAGGAATTCCACAGATTCACTAACCTGCGAGAGGGGAAAAAAAAGATTCCACCTCATTTCTGTCTGAAATATGTGATCCCTTGTCTAAGATTATGTCCTCTGGTCCTACACTGTCTCCCACAAGGGAAACAACCTGTCCGCATCTACCTTGTCAAGCTTGTTTATAATCTAATAAGGTTGTCTCTAACTCTTCCGAATTCCAATGAGTACGGGCCCAACCTACTCAGTTTCTCCATGTAAGACCGTACCTCCCTACCCAGGATTGGTTTAATGTACCTTTGGACTGTCTCTAATGCCAGTATATCTAGACTTGTATAGTGGGGCTGACTTGTTCACAGTAACCCAGCTGTGGTCTGACTTGTATAGTTTAGCAAAACCATCCGATTTTTTAAAAATTCATTCGCTTTGAAATAAGGCCAACATTCTAATTGTCTTCTCTATTACCTGCTGAAATTCGACACTAGCTTTTTGTGATTCATGACTGAGGGCTCCTAAATTCTTTTCTCAAGATGGCGCAAGCACATAGGTAGTGTTTGGGCACCTCTGAGCCTGTATGCTCCAGGTCGATGGCATAGTTTTGTGTATGTACTTTTCATCTTTTTCTTTATCATCATCCTTTCTTCTTCACCTTCAAGGCCAGAGTGAGGTGGGCTGTACGGTGGCTGCAATTTTGGCGGTGTAGATTGGGATTCTTGGTGAAGATGATGGTGCCCAGATCCTGGGCACCTGTTGGGGTGGTAGACTAGGTGTCTGGGCTCCTGACAGCAGTGGTAGGCCCAGAGTTAGGGTCTTCTGAGGCATCGGCATCGTCGTTGCTGTTCCTGGAATGGGACTCCTCGAGGACTGGAGCACCTTCCAGACACCTTGCAGAAGTCTGGAGCAGTGTTTGAGAGCATGATTTGAACAGAGGATGAACTCTTATTTAAGTAATTTCTTTTTATCCTTTGTGTAACTTAAAATGGTGCCTGATTGTGGCGATGAAACGTTTTTCACTACCTTCAAGATATGTGACAATAAATCATTCATTGAATCCAGCTGTGCTGCAGCTTTCTGTCATTTGTCTCCATTTGAATCATATTCAGTTTCTTTCTTCCTCACAAAGTACATAATCTCACATTTTTGTACATTATATTTCATCTGCCAAATTTTTGTCCACTTAGTTAACCTGTCTGTGTCCCTCTGCAGACTCTGTGTCACCTTGCCACTTGTGATCACATGCAGTGCAGCCAGCAAGAGAGTGCAAATACTGAGAGTTGAGCTAAGAGCAGGAGTTTAGGCAATTGGGGGAAGAGAGGCATTGCTGTTCAGGCCACTTTTGCAAATGGCTGCTTTGTGGTTGGGGTGCTGCTGGTTAGATCTAAGAATGGGCTTAAATGAATACGAGGGTTTGGGGAGAGTGAGCAGCAACAAGGTAAAGGTAGGGTAAGACCTTATATCTTTCCCCCAAATCTACTTGTTAAAGAGGCAGAGGTGGCAGTCAGTAGAGTGGTATGCACTTCTGTCTTGTGGGAGATCAGGAAGTCGTCAGCTGTCCCTTGCAACTGTGTGCAGGATCTGTTAAGGTGTCTGTTGGAAGCACTAAGTAGCATCAGGAGTCAGAGAGTGAGATAAATAGTAGCTTTGGGGAAGTGGCCACTGCAGGATGGAGACTACCAGGAGAAGCAGGTAGGTAGTGTGGGAGTCTCTTGTGGCTGTCCCCCTCTCAAACAAGGATACCATTTTGGATACTGTTGCAGGGGGATAGACTGTCTGAAAAATAGCAGCAGCAGCCAGGTCATTGACACCACGACTGGCTCTGCTGTAGTGCAGGGTATGGCAAACTCCAATGAGCAATTGTGATATGGGACTCTCTAGTCAAGGGCACAGACAGACGTTTCTGTGGCTGCGAGCGAGATTCCAGGATGATGTGTTACCTTCCTGGTGCTAAGGATGTCTTGGAGTAGTTACAGCAAATTCTCAAAGGAGAGCATTAGCAGCTGGCGATCGTTGTACACATTGGTTCAAATGGCATAAGTAGAAAACAACATGGTGGTTCATTGGTTAGTACTGCTGCCTCACAGTGCCAGGGGCCCAGGCTTGATTCCAGCCTCTGGTGACTCTGGTGGTGTTTGCATGTTTTCCCCATTTCTGCATGGCTTCCTCCAGATGCTTCACTTTCCTCCCACTGTCCAGAGATGTGCAGAGTAGGTGAAGTAGCTATGCTAATTTGCCCATAATTTCCAGAGCTATGCAGGCTACATGGATTAGCCATGGTAAATGTATGGTTACAGGGATAAGGTAGAGAGAGGGTGGGTTTGAGAGGGATGTTCATCAGAGGACTGGTGTGGACTCGATGGGCTGAATTGGCAGCTTCCAAATAGTCATAGTCGTACAGCGTGGAAACAGACCCTTCGGTCCAACCTGTCCATGCTGACCAGATACCTCAACCCAATCTAGTCCCACCTGCCAGCACGTGGCTCATATACCTCCAAACCCTTCCAATTCATATATCCATCCAGATGCCTTTTAAATTTGCAATTGTACTAGCCTCCACCACTTCCTCTGGCAGCTGATTCCATACACACACCAAATAGTAGGGGTACTATGAAAAAGGGATGAGGTCTGCAGAGTGAATATAAGGAGTTAGGCAGAAGATTAAAAAGCAGGGTCTCAAGGGTAGTAATCCATGGATTATTCCTGGTATCATGTGCTAGTGAGAGGATAGGGTAGATGAACGCACGGCTGAGGAGCTGGTGCAGGGGGTGGGAGTTCAGATTTTGGGAACGTTGGGATGTCTTCTCAGGCAGTAGTGACCTGTTCAAGAAGGATGGATTGCACCAGAACTTGAGGTGGATCAATATTCTGGTGGGGAGATTTACTAGAGCTACTCAGGGTTTAATCTAGTCAGATGGAGTTGTGGCGGGGGGGGGGCGTCCCTAAGCAGTAGTGAGACAAGAGGGAGCAAGTTAAAAAGGCAGGCAAGAGCATGGTAGAGGAGAGAAGACTAATGAGTTAAAATGCATTTATTTCAATGCAAGAGGCCTGACAAGTAAGAAAGATGAACTCAGGACATAGATGGGAATGCTGGTCTAGGATATCATAGCAATTATAGAAACAAGGCTGAGAGAGGGATAGGACTGCCAGCTCAATATTCTAGGCTACAGATGCTATAGGAAGGATAGAAAGGGAAGGGCAAGCGAGGAGTGGGAGTGTTGTTTTTGATTAGGAAAAAAATCACAGCAGTACTTGGGATGGATATTCCTGAGGGATCGTCCAGTGATGCAATATGGTGGAACTGAGAAATAAGGAGGGGGTGATCACTTTAATGCAATTGTACTATAGGCCCTCCAATAGTCAGTGGGAAACTGAGGAGCAAACATTTAGGGAGATCACAGGTAGCTGTAAGAATAATAGCGTTAGTAGTGGATTTTACTTTCTAAACATAGACTGGGACTGCCAGCATGCTAAGGATTTGGATGGAGAGAAATTTGTGAAGTGTCTCCACAAAAACTTTCTCATCAATATGTGGATGGCTCAAGTAGAGAGAGGGAATAACTCGACCTCCCCTTGGAAAATAGGACAGGGCAAGTATTAGTGAGGGTAGCACTTTGCAAACAATGAGCATAATTCTATTAGTTTTAAAATTGTTCTGGAAAAGGATAGGCCTAGTTCACAATTTAGTGCTAAATTGGGCAAGACTTTGTTGGTATTAGACAGGAACTTTCAAAAGTTGATTTGAAGGATGCTGTTCGCATGTAAAGGCACGTCTGGCAAATGGGGGACTTTCAAAAGTGAGATAATAAGAGTTCAGTCTAGCACGCGCCAGTTAGTGTGAAGGGTAAGGCTGGCAGGAGTAGGGAATACTGGATAACTAGAAATATTGAGGCTGTGGTCAAAAAAAGCAAATGTCAGGTGTAGACAGCTGGTATTGACTGAATTGCTTAAGGACTGTCAGGGGAGTAGGAATAAACTTAAGAGGGAAATCAAGAGGGCAAAAAGAGGACATAGTTTTGGCAGATTGGATTCTCCCTAACTTTAAGAGATTGTACAAGTATATTAAAGCTAAAGAATAACTAGGGATGCTTAAAGATCAACAAGGCCACTAGTGTGTGGGACCACCACATGAGATAGGTGAGGTCTTAATGAATATCTCATGTTAATATTTACGATACAGAAAGACATGGGAACTACAGAACTTGGGGAAATAAATAGTCATATCTTGAAAAGTGTCCATGTTACAAAAGAGGAGGGGCTGGAGGTCTTTTTAAAAAAAAACCATAAAGGTGGATAAATCCCTGGGAATTGAAGAAGTGTGTCACAGGATATCATGGGAAGCTAGGGAAGAATTTACGGATCACCTAGCAGAGATATTTATATCATCGACAGCCACAGGTGAGGTGTCGGAAGAATGGAAATTGACTAATGGGCTATTATTTAAGAATGTTGGGAAGGAAAGGCCGGGGAACTACAGACTAGTGAGCCTGACGTCAGTGGTAGGTAAGCTGTTGGACAGGATACTGAGAAACAGGATCTACATGCATTTGGAAAGCCAAGGCTTGACCTAGAGGTAGTCAACATGGCTTTGTGTAAAGGATGTTGTGCCTCCCTAAGTCTATTTTTGATTTTGATTTTATTGGCACGTGTATTTTACAATAAGCATGCAATAAAATACAGCAGAAAAAATTTCATTTGTTGCCTCATAGACGCCATTTTGAATAACTTAATAAGCCTGAAAAAGGAAAGACATAGCTTGAGTCCATCAGTCCTGAGACAGCTCATCACTATCAACAATGCCTCTGCTACTGCTTTGCCGCCATCTACACCAGACCTAATTAACATCGAAGTTGCCGATCCTCAGACGCCAGCTTTGCCACAGGACCAATACTCTTCCGCCACCACCTGCACTGGACCAACTGACATCAGTGTTGTGTCTTTCATTGCTGGGTCCAACTCATCGATGTTGCTGTGATGCTCTCTCCTGCTTCAACGCCAGCACTGGACCCAACCAATAACCATCTTCAGGTGCCATCTTTTGCCAATGGGCCCACCTTGCGAACGTTGCGAACGATTGTAGCAGTCCCGATTCCAGGTCCCATGCTTGGTCCAGAAAAGTAAGTAGGGGTTCACTCTCCTCCATGCTGAGGATCTAAAACCTGAATACAGGCTGAGGTCACTAGTTATTGTCAGGAACAACCACTTAACAGATGTTCTTAATAACTTAGGTGGCTGTAAAATGGCTTCTCTATGCAAATAACATGACAAAATGGCTTCTTGATGCAAATAATATGACAAAATGGCTTCTAGGTTGCAAATTGACAATTCTGCTCTAGCTGCATAATTGACTAACCACAGTCTGCTTCAGTCGAGATTAGCAGACAATGCTCCCTTTACAGCATAGAAATAACTTGACTAGATAAGACATTACTGGCCATCCTAACTGACCTTCAGATGCAGGTGCAAAGGCTCGGCTAGTGAGATAAGGGTGGCCTGAGTGTTGGAAAACAAAGTTAGTTCCCAGGAAATGTCATTGGACCAAGTAATTGTCAAGTAAAGCAGTATTGTGTATTGATTAGTAATTGTCGAATGTTCTATGCAATCACGGCCTGTACCCTTCTTTAAGAAAAGTATAAAAATGTCTTTGTTTTAAGCCATGTGTGCAGTGCTTCAGAGGAATATGGATGTACACAACCTCTGTGTTTCCGGATTGCTCTGTACTCAGCCATATGAAGAAATAAAGAATGAAGTCTTAAATGATTGTGAGTGCTTATTGACAGATCTTCAGTGCTGGGTCCAATGTCCATGCCCTGGGCCAGGTTCAAGACAACTCAAGATCCACGCTCTTAGCCCAATCAAGTTCTGAGTGCTGGGGTCCCACTGCCATCTAAGCTCAGAACATGGGAAGGAAAAAAAAGACAAAACTGATCAGAGCAGATGGCTTGGGCACAAGAGCCCTACCCTGCCACTAGCTTTGACCGCATTGAGGTTTTTTAAGAGTTGACCAATAGGACAGATCTCTGGAATGTAGGAGGCTGAGAGGTGACCTTAGAGCTTTATAAAATCAATCTCTAGAACATCTACAGGACACCCACAACAACTAACCCCACTGCCCTGTGGCCGAACACTTCACCCCCCCCCCCCCACTCCGCCAAGGACATGCAGGTCCTGGGCTGCCTCTATCGCCACTCCATTATCACGTGACATTTGGAGGAAGAATGCCTCATCTTCTGTCTCAGGACCCTCCAACCCCATGGCATTTCATCAGCTTCCTCATTTCACCCCCCCCCCCCATCACCGGACCTATCACCTTTACCTGCAGCTCCATCCACCTATTGCACTCTCAACTACCTTTCTCCCCCTCCCCCACCCCTCCTATTTAGCTACCCACCCCTGAGGCTCCTAGCAGGGCTTTTGCCCAAAATGTCGATTTTTTGTTTTTCCTGCTCCTTGAATGCTGCCTGACCTGTGCTTTTCCAGCACCACACTGTAGTTAGAACATAAGCAGGTGTCGGATATCTGGCCCCTTGGGCCTGCTTAGCAGTTCCATAAGATCACGGCTGATCTTTTTGTGGTCTCAGCTCCACTTATCTGCCCGCTCACCGAATTCAGTTTTCAGAACCTGGTTGGCATATACAAGTTGTGCCAAATACTGTATGACTCTATGACCTGTCTTCCCACCTATTTTTGTCACTTGCAAACTTGCCCACTGTATAATTCACTTTTCTCATCCAAGTCATTATTTTATATTGTAAATAATCTGGCCCCGGCCATGTAGCATTTCTCTAGTTATGCATCGTCATCTTGAAATTGCTTCCCACTCCTTTTTCCAATTCTGTCATCATTGAGCGAGCAAGTTCTCTATCTGTGCTAATATACTACCTGCAATAGCACGGGCTTGTGTCTTATTAATATGTGGTATTCTGCCAAATGGCTTCACAAAAATCCAAATACATTCCATCCACTGCTTCCCCTTTGTCGACCATGTTTTTATCTCCTCAAAGAACTCTCTGGTACGTTTGTCAGGCATGATTCCCCTTCATGAAGCCATGCTGACTGTGTGTGATCCTATTGTGTATTTCTAAATGTTCTGTTATTCCATCCTTTAGAATAGATTCTAACATTTTCTCAAAAACAGACATTAAGCTATCTGGCCTATAGTTATCTGACTTTTACCTCTCTCCATTCTAAATTAAAAGGAATTACATGGGCAGTTTATCAATCCTCTGGGACTTGTCCAGAATCTTGGGATTCTTGAAAGATCATACTAGTGCATCCACTCTCTCTGTAGCTACTTCCTTTAATATCTTAGGATGCATTCCATCAGGTCCGGGCACTCTTTGGTCTTTAGCTCCTTTTGTATCCTGAGCACATTTTTTCTAGTGATAGTTATCTTCTTCATTTCATCCGCTTTCTTTGTTCCTGGATTATTTAGTAATTTAGGAATGCTATCAGTGTGTTCTACTGTGAAGATTAGTGCACGTTATTCAATTCCTATGCCATTTCCTGATTTAAAAGTTTTGTTTTCTATCTTTAGATATGTATGTGAAAAATGTAGGCTCTTGTGAGAGTGATTGGGGGCTGCTTTTTGTAAATACTTCCTTTTGATACAATTTTATCATATTTCTTGTGAAATAGATTGCTTAAATCTGTTTCAAATACTTTTCGCTTTGTAGACGTTTTACAATCAAGCAGATTCATCAGTCACAACTGAGGTGGTCAGAGGTAATGATAGCTGAAGGCCCTGGAAGTAACAACTAAAATGTGAATAAATTGTGACATGATTTCAAGGTACTAAAGTAATGTGTTTTGGTACATTTCTGAGTTATACTGTATACAGTGTTATTATAGGTGGTTCTAAATCCTGGAAAAGTGATAAGGCACAGGTGTGTACGTTTGAAAGCATAATTGTGCTATGCTTTAATGGCACTCCACCTCAAGTAGATATAAATAGGACTGAATATCCAAAATCAGTGCCTCACTCCTCCCCCAAGAATATAAACTGAATTTCACTGAATTCTGGTGGAATTTTTTGATATATAATGGCAGA
This sequence comes from Chiloscyllium plagiosum, assembly GCF_037043375.1. Taxonomy (NCBI): domain Eukaryota; kingdom Metazoa; phylum Chordata; class Chondrichthyes; order Orectolobiformes; family Hemiscylliidae; genus Chiloscyllium; species Chiloscyllium plagiosum. Next base: position 117,465,603 of record NW_028270140.1, read on the forward strand.
AGATGCACGAAATCAGCATTTGCAGTTGGTTATACAAAAGGGAGCATTGAGAAGGTTTGTAGCTCAGGTTGAGGTTCTGGATGTAAGTTTGCTCATCATTTTCAGATGTTTCCTCCGTGTACTAGGTAACATCATCAGTGAAAACCTTGCAAGAACTGTAACAAACACTACATTGACAAGCAGGCAGAAAACTAGCCACCAGGATACATGAACATCAGCTAGCAACAAAAAGACATGACCCACTCTCACTAGTATCCTTACATACAGATGAGGAAGGACACAACTTCGACTAGGACAACACATTCATCCTAGGACAAGCCAAACAGAGACATGCACGAGAATTCCTGGAAGTATGGCACTCCAACTGGTACTGTAACAGCAAACAAATCGACTTGGACCCCATTTACCACCCTCTGAGAAAAGAATTGAAAATGACATCACCAACCAAGGAAACCTGAATACATAAATAGAATGTGGATCACTAACATCAGTGCTTCACCGGAGGCTCACTCGTGATTTTACCTAGTATGGTGACGAAATCTCTGCAAAAGGAACCTTCTAGCTCAGCGAGCAAACTTGTAAAACTTGCATCCAGAATAGGGAGCATGTTTATTTGCAAAGAGAACTATAAACTACTTCAGGAGGATAAATTATCAGAGAACCTCAAAAATAATTATCATATACATATGAAAGAGAGAGTCATTTATGGGTCTAAAATAAGATCCATTCATGAAGCAGGGATTATTTTGATCAGCAAGGCTGATTTAATCAAGACAGATAAGCGGGAATTTCATAATAACAGAGGAGGAAGTAGATAAATTGGATGAGAGAAAAATAGAGGAGCTACCTTAAAAAAAATGAGCAGTGATCGAACTGGAGAAGTCAGCCAGTCTGAAAGGCATACACCGTAATTTGTGGAAGAGTGAAATTTTGGAAACTTTGGCTACCAGGTCCTCGTCTTCCTTCAAAAAGCAAAGAGGGGCATAAATCCAGTACTTGTTGCCAATCTGCCTAATGTCAGTGATGAGAAAATATTGAGAGGTATTAATTCAGAAAAATTGAATTGTCACTTGGAAAACTATGGGCGCATCGATGAAAGTGAGCACAGCTTTGTTGAAGTAAATAGTGATTCACATATTTGAACTCCTTGAAGGAATGGAGAAGACTGTTGAGTTGCTTGGTTGAGTATATGGATGTCTAGCAGTAGTTTTAATAAAGCACCGCAAAATCGATCTATTAGCAAGATTGAAGCCCCTGGAATTTAAGTGGCTGTGTGAACATAGAATTGATATAGAATAAAAGCAGAACGTAGTGGTGAATGGTTATTTTTCAGAATTGAGGAGAACATGCATTAGAGTCCCCTGGAATAAGTTTTGAGAATGCTGCACTTTTCAATACTATATATCAAAAACCAAAGCTTGTGTCTATAGACATAATTTGAAGGTTTGTGGATAACAAACTGAAAAAAATTTAAAACGTGGAGGACGGTAAGACTTTAGAATGACGCAAAGTGAAATGTGAAGATACGTGGGCAACAAAATTTAACTCAAAAATGTAAACGGATTAGTTCTGACTGGGAGCATATAAACTGGCATAAGTTTGTAAATGAATTCAGGAGCATTCCTGGAGTTTATATGCAGAAGTCATTGTTGTGGAATTTTGAAGGATATTTAAATAGGTATACAGTCAGTTCTGCTTTGACACAAATTGGCTATAATGCGATTGAAGAATTTCTACAAAAAATGGTATAACATGAACTTTGCTTACCTGTATTGGCTATAACGTGATTTCAGTCCCATTGGTTTAATTGGTGCTGCAATTGCAGGATTTTCTTATAATGTGGGATCGCTTGGAAATAGAACTATCGTGTTTTATCAGAACATACTGTATCGTGCTAGATCCTTGGCTTTTACAAAGAGAGAGAGAGAGTGGGTTAAAGAATATCAAAATAAAGGAGTTATGATTAAATTAGATTACTTAGTGTGGAAACAGGCCCTTCGGCCCAACAAGTCCACACCGACCCTCCGAAGAGTAACCCACCCAGACCCATTTGTTTACCCTTTCAGCTAACACTGCGGGCAATTTAGCATGGCCAATTCACGTAACCTGCACACTTTTGGACTGTGGGAGGAAACCGGAGCACCCGAAGGAAACCCACACAGGCACTAGGAGGATGTGCAAACTCCACACAGAAAGTTGCCTGAGATGGGGATTGAATTTGGGTCTCTGGCGCTGTGAGGCAACAGTGCTAACCACTGTGCCACCCCAATATGCTAAGCATTTACTCAGTTGGGACCAAACCTATTTTATAATGTGTCCAATTCTTGATTTGGGGAAGTTGTAGATGAGATATGCTATCATCATACCAGGCATGAAAGAATTCAGTTGTGTGGAGATACTGGAGAAACAATATTTTTCTTTTCCTTGGGCAGAAAAGGTTTTAGGGAGATTTGACTGGGACTGTCAAGGAGCTTTAATAGTATAAACAAAAACAACCTGTTTCTAGAGGCAGAAGGATTAAAGACAAGATGACAACAGGGTGACTAATTTTGTACATTGAATTTTGAGAGATTGAGTAAGCTGAGAAGTATTACACAAGGTGATAAAATTATAAAGGGAAAAGAGACAGCTTCAGATATACAAATCTTTTAAATGGAAAACTGATGTAAAAGCCATAAAAGAGTAGGGGATTACATGTTTTATGTATGACGGCAGACAGCAAAGTAATACTAAATCTATACAAATCATTGACCATGCCACAGTGAGAATGCTACATTGAATTATGAATATCCTTGTTTATAAAAGATACCAAGGTAGTGGAGAACATGTAGAACCGATTTCAAAGATAAGTTGAATGCGATGCACTAGTCATAACATCATACATAATAGAAACAGACCTTTCAGTCCAAATAATCCATGCCAATCAGTTTTCCCAAACTAAACTAATCCCATGGCCTATATCCCTTTAAACCTTTTCCTATTGTTATGGATCAGACCAGACCCCTTCAAAGCATTTCAAGAAAGTGGCCCAGACCCTAACTTTGTTAGTTGTTTTAAGCAGGTGTACAGTGAATATTTCAGGAGAGATGCAGCTGGTCAAACCACTTAATTTTAAACAAAACAGGATTTATTTACAAGATTATTGAATGAAACAGGAACAAAAGAGAATAGGATACCGAATAACTTAACGTATCCAAAAATCCAACATATTATCCCAACTTAATGATGCTGTTCCAAATACTTGCAACAATCTCCATAAACACCCCTTGGCACAAAGGGTAAAGTCAAACACAAGTTCTTACAGGAGTGAAGTCAGAAAGAGATCAGCATGGACTTGCTTCTTTGGGGTCTGGAAGCTTTTTTTAACTCTGCTGTGCTAAAACAAAAACCAAACCAGAGAAAAACTGGGCTGCCAGCACTGGCCACGCCCCTTTCATTGTACGTTTTTTTTAACTTGAAAGCCTTTTGCTTGACTCAGCTGTTATCTATAATCAAATTGGCCCTGAAACCTTCAACCCCAAATTTTTCAGAGTCTGTCTTTTAGATCCCTCTGGGGAAAATCACCAAGGACAGCATAACCTGTTTAAAGGAGCAGCATCGTCACACCGCCCCCCACTTAAAAAAAATGAACCGTCAATATTCAAAGATAGCTTCATTTTAAAACCCCTCAATGTTAAACTGTTAGTACTCTACCATGCATATATGCGTTACATAGACAATAATCATGCAAACATGCACTTCTACCATTTTGTTTGCTTGTTTTTCTCCTACCACCGAACATCTCCATTTCTCGTTCAAGCCTCAACAATGCATCAGCAATAATGTTTTCTTGTCCTGTCACATGCTCAATTTTCAAATTGAATGGTGTAGCAACATACTCCACCTAAACAGTCTGGTATTTTTGTCCTTAAATTTCTTCACAAACTTCAAAGAGTTATGATCAGTGTATATATCTGAGACAATCATATTACTGGTAATATAAACATTGAAATGTAACTCCAACATCAAACTCCAAGTCTCCTTCTCAATTGTCAAATATTTCTGCTGATGACTGTTCAGTTTTCTGGAGAAATACCTGACAGGTCTTTCTATCATCTTGTTATCGTCTTGTAAGAGCACAGCACATCACTTGCATCGATAGCCATTTTGAATGGCTTTGCACAGTGAGTTGTGGCTAATACTGGGACAGTGGTTAACACAGCGTTCAGGCTGTCAAATGCCTTCTGACAGTCCACTGATCACTGAAAGTTTTTGTCTTTCTTTAGCAATTTAACGAGTGGAGCTGCCAAACTGCTAAAATTTGTTACCAATTGTCGATAAAATGCACTCAGTCCCAGGAATCGTAGTACTACTCTCTTTGTCGATGGTGTGGAAAACTCCCCAATTACCTTTCTTTTGGCATTCCATGCGGCCATTTTTCCATGTCTAATAACATGGCCCAGGAAGGTGACTTGGCCTTTGGCAAATTCACTTTTAGCCAGGTTTAACACCAAGCCTGCCATCCAAGGTCAATCGAACAAATCTGAAAAATGTTGCAAATGTTCCTTCCATGTGCAACTAAAAATCATCAGGTCATCTATGTATTCGACACAGTTGGGTAGTCTGGCAGTGACCTCATTGGTTCGTCTCTGAAATGTGGCTGGCTCATTTTTCATACCAAATGGCGTAACTTCAAACTGATACAGTTCAGTTGGCATTATGAAAGCTGAAACTGCCTTCGCCCTTTCTGACAAAGGTACCAGCCAGTATCCTGTGAGCAAGTCCAACTTAGAAATATAAGTTGCTTGTCCCATCTTCTCAGCACAGTCTTCCAAATGCAGAATCAGTCTTTATAACTGGATTGATTTTTACGGTGGTCCGCATTTAACCATTGGGTACCATCTAGTTTTGGCACTATTACTATGGATGAGTTCCAGTTACTGTAAGCATGCATTCAATCTCCTTTTGAACCTGTGCCAACTTTGGAGGGTTATGTCTACAAGAATGTTGCTTAATCGAAACAGCATCTCCTCTATTTACATCATGCATAATTAGGTTAGTATTTCTACATATCTCCCCACGTGATAATAATAACTCTTTCAGGTCATTTTGATTTTCCTCTGGAAGGTAACTCAGTAATCTATTCCAATTTTTGACAACTTTCTCATTGTTCAATTTAATTTGAGGAAGGTCCAATTCAGAATCCTCTAACCTTTGTTCTTCACTGTGTTGTAATCAATAACACAGTCTCTTGTGGCTTTCCTTCCCTGTCAAAGTACCTTTTGAACATATTCACATGACACACACTTTTGTGAGATTTCTTTCTGGAGTCCTTATCAAATAGTTCACCTCACTCAATTTCCTTTTGACTTGATAAGGTCCACTAAACTTTACTTTTAAAGGTTCACCTATCACTGGAAATAATACTAAAACCTTATCTCCGATAGCAAAATTGCAAATTTTTGATTTCTTGTCTGCTTTCTGTTTCATTTTATACTGTGATACTTTTAAATGCTGTTTAGCTAACTCTATTTAATCGTTCCTGAAAATTTGGCCATAGTCCGAATATGTGGTTTCTGAATTCTGACTTACCTATTTGTCTTTAATCAATTTTAACAGTCCTCTTGCTTCATGCTCAAAAACTAATTCAAAGGGACTGAATTTGGTCGAGTCCTTTGGTGCATCTCTGGCAAAAAGCACAGACGGGATTCCGTTAACCCAATCATCTGGTTAGTCTTGACTATAAGCCCTCAACATGGTCTTTAATCTCTGATTCCACCTTTCTAACGCTCCCTGTGACTCTGGATAGTACGCAGTAGATTTGAATTGTTTTATTCCTCAGCTATCCATAACTTGAATAATTTGGTGTGAAGTTTGACCCTTGATCTGATTGTATCTCTGTGGGTAGTCCGTAGCTGGTGAAAAATTTAACTAATTCATCTCTAATCCTTTTTTGCTGTGATATTGCGTAGTGGAACAGTCTCTGGGAATATAGTGGACACATTATTTATTGTTAACAAATACTGATTCCCATTTTTTGTTTTAGGTAATTACATCCTTTTAGGTAACTACATCCTTGTGCATCCAGGTCGGTAAAATTGTTTTTGCATTTTAGCTTGAGATTTTATCACTCCTCAATAGCCTACTAATGGTAGCTCATGCACCACCCGTAACGCCAACTTTCTGTAACTCACTGGCAAATACAACTTCATGAACCTCTGCCCATTTCTCATCTGCCTGAATATGTGATAGTCTCCATTTCTTCATTAAGTCATTTTTATGAAAATAACATTCAGGGATACATTTAGATTCTTTTACTGTGTATGCCTTTTGATACAATTGCTTTAAATTTTCATCTTTCTGCTGTAACAGTTAATTTATCTGAACTAAAGATGCCTGCATTGTCATTTATCTGCTCCTGGTTTGTCTCCACCATCTGATCAAACAGAGTCTCTGCTAACTCCACTTCAACTTTCTTAGCTGTACTCTAATCTCTCCTGTTTCAAGTGCTGAATTTGTGACCTTGTTACCACATAGTCAGGAAACATTCCAGGATATGTGTCCTGCAATAGTTCAATTGCCTGAATTTCCATTGGCTTTTCAACCACAGTAGGCAGCACTCCTACCTGTGAACCAGCTATATCATTAGCAAGGACAAATTGTACTGCTGGAGCTGGGAGTTTGTCCAGTACTCCTAACATGGCTTCTCCAGTCTTCACCGGATACTCTAACGTCATTTTACATAATTGAGTGTTTCTTGTCTCACCTTGGATTTCTGTTACTATACCTTTTCTGGCAATAGTTCTTCAGAGTACATATCTCCTCATCTTTCAACATCACAGATTGAGAGAATCCTGTATCTCTTAATAATTGTAACCTCTTTACCTGCTGCTCCTGGCCTATGTGAGTAAAGTTTACCTCTGGCCAGCTTGTACATTTTAGTGCCGCTTTCTATCCTCCATTCTGCTTTCTGTTACCATTCCAACAAAATTCACTGGCTTATCCTTTTTTCCTACATCTGGCTTCCCAGTGCTTTTCCTAATCCGCCAACACTCTGATTTCATGTGGCCTACTTTATTGCAGTGAAAGCACTAGAGCTTTTTACCTTATCTTTTTTCCCTTTCTTACTCTGTAGTAAGTTATCCTGATAACCTTCACTATCCCGAGTGAGGATTTCTCTTTTCCCCAATTTCTATCCCTCATGGATTGGAATAAATTTTGGAAGCCAAACTTTGATTTATAGACCAACTCATAATCATCAACCATTTCAGCTGCTAATCCTGCAGTTTTAACTCTCTGCTCTTTCATGTGAGTTCTCACTACTTCAGAAAGTGAAATTTTGAACTCCTGTGCCAATTTCTGAAGTTCAAACTCTCTTTCTCTCTCTTCTGCTTTTAATCATAATTCCTTTTTTCTTTTGCCTCTAACTCAAGGTGCTTCATTTTCAGTTTAATTTTAGCCATCTCTAAAGATTCTTATAGCCTTTCCAACAAATTTAAATGTTGAACTATTGCTGTAATTATCTCTCCTGCTCCAACCTCAGCTTGTCTGCTAATTCCAGTAGCTTGGCCTTTGTCACCTTTTGTAAAACCCCCCCCCCCCCCTCCCCCAAGTCACTTCTTCCACTCCCAGAAAGAGTGACTGAAAGAGCCATTGCTATCCCAAGCACAATTTTAAACCAACTGAATTCAACACCCGGAACAAAAGGCACCAACACCTACCACTCTCTGCCTTCGAGTCCCAACAGCCCTAATCCCAATTTGGAACTATAGAATAAATCCTGGATGAGCCCCCATCTGTTATGGACCAGGCCAGACTCCCCTCAAAACATTTCAAGAAAGTAGCACAGATCCTAACTTTGCTAGATGTTTTAAGCAAGTGTACAGTGGATATTCCAGGAGAGATGCCAGTGCTCAAACCACTTGATTTTAAACAAAACAATTTATTTACGAGATTGCTGAATGAAGCACGAACAAAAGAGAGTAGGATACCGAATAACAACCTATCCAAAAACCCAAGAGATCATCTTAACGTAATAATGATGTTTCAAATACTTGCAACAATCCCCATAAACACCCCTTGGCACAAAAAGTAAAATCAAACACAGGTTCTTACAGGAGTGATTAGCAGGGACCTGCTGCTTTGGGGTCCAGCAGCTTTTTGTAACTCTACTGTGCTAAAAGCAAAGAAAAACAGATGGGATAACTGGCCATTCCCCTTTTATTATACAAGTGTTTTTTTTAAACTTGAAAGTCTTTTGCTGAGACAGTATCTGTAAGCTGCAATCAAATTGGTCCTGAAATCCTTCAACCCCAGACTTCTCTAAGTCTGTCTTTTAGACCTCTCTGGGGGGGGGGGGGGGGAGAGAGAGGGGGAGAGGGAGCAGAGTCCAAGATATCATAACCTTTTAAAAGGAGAAACATCCCCACGCTATTCATGTACCTGTACAAGTGGGTTACGGGTGGTGCATGAGCTACCTGTAAATGTCATAACTGTATCTGCATTTACCACTTCCTCTGGCAGTTTATTCCACATACTAACTACTCTCTGTGTAAAAAGGTTACCCCTCAGGTCCCTTTTAAATCTTTCTCCCCTCACCTTCCAAAATAAGCCCCCTGGTTTTGAACTCCCCTACCCAAGGGAAAAAGCCTTTGGTTTTCACCTTATCTGTGCCCCTCGTGAGTTTATAAACTTCCTCCGCTCCAATGAAAAACTCCCAGCCTATCTATGCTCTCCTTATAACTCAAATCCTCGAACAGCCATGTAAATCCTTTCTACACCCGTTTCAATTTAATAATATCCTTCCTATAGAAGGGTGACCATAACTATACACAGTACTCCCAAAGTGGCTGAACCAATGTCTTGTACAATTTCAATATGATGCCTCAACCCTTATACTCAGTGGTCTAAATAATGAAGATAAGCATGTTAAATGCCACTTTAACCACCCTGCCTACCTATGATGCAACTTTCAAGGAACTATGGTTCAACAACAATCCCCAGAGCCATACCATTGACTTATAATTCCTGCAACACCTTGTATTTATCAAAATTAAATTCCATCTGCCATTGTTTGGCCCATTGGCCCAATTTAGCAAAATCCCTTTGTAATCTTAGATAATGTTCTTCACCGTCTACTGGTCTAACTCCATATATCTGCTTGTGGCCCATTATCCTTTAGTAATTTGCTTTAGAAAAATTTATTTGTCCCAGATTTAAAATTCACAACTGATCTAGCCTCAACTGTTATTTGTGGAAGAGAGAGCTAAACATTTATCACCCTGTGTGTAGAAGTGCTTCATAATATCTTTCCTGAATGGTCTGGTCCTAATTCTCTAATTGCCCTACCAGTGAAAAAAATTCATTTTTATCAATACTGTCTTTTCCTGTTCATATTTTGAAGACTTCAATCATATTATCACTCACCTTCCTAACGTTCTACGTTCTAGAAAAAACAGGCCTAATTTGTATAAACTCTCCTAAGGTAAACCAGTGTTGTACTCCTGGTAAGGTCAATATATCCTTCCTAAGGTATGGATCCCAGAATTTAGCGCAAGATTCTAGTTGAGGCTGAGAGTGTTTTGTAAAGGACTGTTAAATTCACTGAAGTAGTTGTATTCTGTGACCCCCTGCCGACCTGTCTCACCTTGCACCCATTTGAGAATAGGAGCTCTCATTTTATCGTGTTCCTTTGCCTTAGTCCCACCAAAGTTAAACACTTCATATTTCTCCACGTTAAGTTTATCTACCCATTCCACGCTGGTCTTCAAGTCCATGACTGCCCTTCTCACAGTTCACAATATTTAGTACTTTTTTGTTTCATCCAAATGTTTTGAAAGTTGCCGCCTGGCCAGCCCAAGTGTAGCTCAGCTTCCCAAATGTGGAATTGCCCAGCTGGGATTTAAACTCGTGTCTCGAGCTGAAACCACCAGGCGCTTGGGTTTAAACTCCCCCAGCAACGTAACAATAAAGTTGTCATGCTGTTGCAATGTGGCTTTCAGTGTATGTGCATAGCTTACAAAGAACATGGGCAGTGTATGATGGACTGAGATTGATATCGACTGTCAGCGATTCTGTGATTGATCAGTCGATTGTAGTCTCCTTGTAGAGATCACAGCCCTAGCAGCGTGAGGTATAAAAAGGAAAACGTATGATGAAACATGATGTGGTGGACTCATCTGAAAACTATTAGAAAAAGATTACTGAGTTTTTAATGGAACTCACTGTCTAAAAGGATGGTAAAGGTTGGAACCCTCAAGGGATTTAGGGAGTATTTAGGTGAGCACTTAAATTGCCATAGCTTAGAAGGTGACAGGATTGGTCCTGTAAAATGGAATTAAGGGTATATAGATACTTGATATAGAAGTGCTGGTGTTGGACTGGGGTGGACAAAGTTAAAAATCTCAACTCCAGGTTGTATTCCAATAGGTTTATTTGCAAGTACAAGCTTTCAGAGTGCTGCTCCTTTGTCAGGTACCTGATGAAGGAACAGCACTCTGAAACCTTGGGTACTTCCAAATAAACCCGTTGGACTATAACCTGGTGTTGAGTGATTCTTAACTAGGTACTTGATGACCAGCATGAACATGATAGGCTGAAGGGCCTCTTTCTACGCTATAAAACTTTTTTCCAGCGCTAACCCTCAATGTTTTTGAATGCCTTTGATGTATAAGGTCAGATAAGGTGTGAACAACTTAAAAATAAAGGCTCTGTAAAAGTATTTTCTACATCACAATTTTCATTTGGCTTTCCTTGATTTCGAGCTCATTTGCAGACAAATTATGTTACAAGTGGACTTCCTCAAATGTTTATGAAACAAATTTGCATGTATGAACTGGATCTTTTATCCAGAAAATGTTCATTGTGGAGTGTTCATTACTGAATGGTTTGAAGTCAAATTTGATTGTTCTACTCATCAGTGTATATGATATTTTTAAAAATGTAAGGTATTTACCAAAAGAGTAGAGGCTAGTAGGAAATGTAGGATTGTTGACATATGAAATATTAAACCAGAAGCAATGATTTGAATCTGTCTAATACATCGAAGTGGATAAGCATTATTTTTACAAATATGTTAGGGAAGTGGAGATGGATAGAATATGAACGATCAGTGGATGTAGGTTTGCTCGCTGAGCTGCAAGGTTCATATTCAGACGTTTCATCACCATATTAGGTAATGTCTTCAGTGAGCCTCTGAATGAAGCCACTGAATATGTTACCTAGTATGGTGATGAAACGTCTGAAAATGAACCTTCCAGCTCAGCAAGCAAACCTCCATCCAGAACCTCAACCTGAGCTACAAATCTTCTCAAAACTCACTAATGAAAGAACAGTGATGGTGGTGGTGTAAAAATTCTGTGAATTGAGAAGATATTGGAAAGATGTATGTGTAGTTCGTACCTAAACATGCAAAAGGAAGTACAATCGGAGAAATAATGTAAAAGGAATTGATTTAATTAATTTGTGGAAAGATTGTCAATGGGTACATATAATGTAGGATCAGACCAGCTGAGTTAGTTTAAACTTTTGTACCTTGCTGTTTACACAATGTTAAATAATTGATTTTGTTCTTCTATGAACAGTGTTACCAAAGTAGTTTTGTAAAATTAATTTTTCTCTTTCTGATTTATTACGTATTTTCAGTCCTGTGCCGACTGAGGTTTCTTTAGGACCCAGCGAAGGAGATTGGTAGATTTGTGGTTAGACGTACGACCGGTTGCGCATTAGGACCCGGGGAGGGAACAGGATTTCAGTTCTGTTGTCTGACTGGATTGAAAATTCGCCATGAGTCTGTCGTTTTAGGCCCTGGTGGTGCTGTGTCGGTAGAATTTGTTATCCCGTTTGATTTGAGAGCAAAGAAAACGCATACCTTGTAAAGTACAATTAGGTGTGTAGAGAGTTGAGTTGAGTTTCAATTTTGCATTGCGGGTAAAGGGCAGGCGTTAATACCGAGGTGAATGTGTTTGTAGTGTGTATGGTGTTTGACCCGACTCTGTCTCATTGCAGCAAACCAAGATGGAGTACGAGTGGAAACCCGATGAGCAAGGGCTCCAACAGATTCTGCAGCTACTGAAGGAATCGCAGTCTCCAGACACAGCCATACAGAGATCCGTTCAGCAAGTATCCTTTGCAAAGCGGCCAGGCCTGATTTGTTTATCTTAAAATTGTTCGCCCTAACATGCTCGAGGAATGCTCCGTATTGTCGTATTCGAGACGGGCGCATTCAGAATGAAGTAGTTTAAGGTTGTGCCTAAGTCGAAGAGGCTGAAGAAGACGCTTCCCCCCCCCCCCCCCCCCCTTTTTGAAATGTCTCTTTTAATTTAAAATTTTCGAATACTTTTTTAAACCTTTTAAGTGGTTTGACGTTTCCATGTTCTGGTTACAAGGTGCCACCACCAGATTGAGCTTGAAGCCTATGGCGTATACAGTTTTACAGAACCTTTTTAAACTGGTGCTTTAACACGAATGGCATGCTTAACACACAATCGCCATGCGCCTCACGTTGTATAAATTGAGTGATGGGGGAGGTGAATATTGTAATACGCTGTTTTAATTACTGCGGATACCTTTATTCGTTCCATTAGAACGATGCATTTACGTCTGTTTTGCAGATTCAATTCTTTGATAAACTATTAAAATAACCTGTAATAAATCAGACTGTTTGAACATCATCTCAATTTTATCTGGACTGTGTCGTATTTTGACTTCAGATGTGCTTTGTTTTTGTGATTGCTTCATTATAAAATATTTCCTTAGCTGCCTCTTAAGAAACTGGAGCAACTTAATCAATATCCTGACTTCAATAACTATCTAATTTTTGTTCTAACAAAGTTAAAATCAGAAGGTATGTGCATTTGGTAGTTTTGGGTTACATTTATTGACTCATTCCAGTTTGCTTTTAAACACCGTTATCTGACTGAAAAATTTGAGCAGTTCATGTATCTTGACAAAAAATGTAAACATTGAAAAATTTTACAAGTGTTTACTTTCTGAAATTGCTTTGCAGCTTTTTTTTATTTTATAATCTCAAATGTTTGAGATACGTCTGTGCCGATTTTAGTACTGCCTAATCATTTAGCTCATCATATATCCTCCCTTGGTGGTCATCTGGACTATGGATCGTTAACTAAAGCATTTAATTTTTTAAAAAGTTTGCATATTCGAATTTATTGAGCCTTATTCGGTTCATAAGTGCATTTTATGTTCGTAGTCTATAGGAGCTATCGTCTACTGCAATCGAGCATCAAAATTTTGGGCATTAAATCTCTCCCATTGTGTCAGAAGTAATTTATGTGCAGGCTTTTTTTCTAATTGAACATGGGAAGTACAGTAAAGAAGGCCAATGGCTTAAATTAACTTCAGATTTCGGCATACATTTCATGGTGAGTCTGTCCATCAATTACATTTTTGCATTCTAGGCTTGTAATTACTGTATCATTTGATTTAATCTTTATTTCTAATCTGATAAATGACAGAGACAATGCAAATTCAAATATATTACAATTTCTCTTTGGTAAGAAAGCATCTTCAGCTTAAGAAAGTATAAGATAAAGGAGTGGAATAAGGCCAATTCGGCCCATCGAGTCCACTCCTCCATTTAATCATGGCTCTTGGGCATTTCAGCTCCACTTAGCCGCACTCTCCCCATAGCCCTTAATTCCTTGCGAGGTCAAGAACTTATCAGTCTCTGCCTTGAAGACATTTCATGTCCCGGCCTCCACTGCGCTCTGTGGCAATGAATTCCACAGGCCCACCACTCTCTGGCTGAAGAAATGTCTCGTCATTTCTTAACTGTTATGTTAGATGTTGTAGACAGTTATACATTGCATGATGACCAAATATGTGTTTCATATATTAAAACTAGAGGAAAAAGTTTAGAAGTAGACATTTTGTATAAATGTAAATCCCTGATGTGTTGTGAAAAGTATTCAGTGCTCACCTTATGATTTGTAGAGTGAAATTGCATCATCTGACATTTGAGTTAGTGAAACACAAATTCAGTTTGTTCTGGCATTGTGAATAGTGGCACTGTGGCACAGGTGACCTTTTTAAGACGTTTGGTGAAGAACTTGTATTTATCCAATACCTTTCTTCTCTATTTGTTCCAAAGTGGTTTACGGATAGCAGGTTGCTTTTGATGTGAAGTCTCTGTTTTGTGGCAATTAATTCTATCTGCACAGATGATAGAGGAAATCAATTAATAAAAGTAAGATACTGTGAATTCTAGAAATAAAAACTAAAAATGCTTCAGCATCAGGCAGTATTTAAGGAGAAATATACTTTGCGTCTGTGATCTTTTATCTGAACTGGCTTATAATCAGTCATTTTGTTTTGGTGGTGTGGAGCCAACAGCATTGGCCAGGATATTTCAAAAACCTCTGGGGTTGTTTTCCCAACCTTTTATTGCACAGCAATGTATGGAACATAGTTTCTTCGCTCTCATGACTAATATTGATTGTGTGTTACTTGCACAGATTTTAAATTTATCCCATTGGTAGCAGGGTATTGCTATTCATATTACTAAAGGCTAACCATTGTAAATTTGCTTTACGTGAGATTTCTACCTTTAGAAAAGCTGAAATAGGCATTTCATTTTCTCATGTTTGTGTGCTTTTTTTGTTTTATCAAAAGAAAGTATCTGATTTTATCTTTTAAAATTTATTCTGGTTATAGAAATGGATCTAGCTTCAATTTTAAACATGTTTATGACTTGGGTTGTGAGGTATATCATGTTTTCATAGCCTTGGCCATGAGCTAAAAGAATGTTTATCATTTAGGTTTTGTCATTTTGTTTTCAGTGCAGATGTGGTTTGTTTTCCTATACAGTCTCAAAGGTTTCAAGTCATCACTGCGTACATTTCCACTGGTCACTCTGAGTATGTTGAATTCAGTGACCATTATCCCTATATTAGCCGTAATGAGTGGCATACAGCTTGACCATTGGCATTCCCATTCGCCCTTGACTGTGTTATGAAATCCGAAGGGAATTTCCTGAAATCTATTTTGAATTGGTTGCAAAGTTTCTCCTGTTTTCTTTGCTTGTCTCAGGACGTGGGAGTGGATGAATGATATGAGAACGTATAAAGAATAGAGTCATAGAGATGTACAGCATGGAAACAGACCCTTCGATCCAACTCGTCCATGCTGACCAGATCTCCCACCTGCCAGCACCCAGCCCATACACCTTCAAGCCCATTCTCTTCATATATCCATCCAGATGCCTTTTAAATGTTGCAATTGTACCAGCCTCCACCACTTTCTCTGGCAGCTGATTCCATACACACACTACCCTCTGCGTGAAAGAGTTGCCCCTTAGGTCTCTTTTATATCTTTTCCCCCCTCACCCTAAACCTATGCCCTCTAGTTCTGGACTCCCCCACTAAGGAAAAGGCCTTGACTATTTAACCTATGTATACCCCTCATGATTATATAAACCTCTATCAGGTCACCCCTCAGCCTCCGATGCTCCAGGGAAAACAGCCCCAGCCTACTCAACCTCTTCCTATAGCTCAAATCCTCCAACCCTGGCAATGACCTTGCAAATCTTTTCTGAGCCCTTTCAAGTTTCACAACATCTTTCCAATAGGAAGGAGGCCAGAATTGCGCGCAAAATTCCAAAAGTGGCCTAACCAATGTTCTGGACAGCTGCAATATGACCTCCCAACTCTTGTACTCAGTGCTCTGACCGATAAAGGAAAGCATATCAAACTCCTCCTTCACTAGCCTATCTACCTGTGACTCTATTTTCAAGGAGCTATGAACCTGCACTCCAAGGTCTCTTTGTTCAGCAACACTCCCTAGGACCTTACCATTAAGTGTATAAGTCCTGCTAAGATTTGCTTTCTCAAAATGCAGCACCTCGCATTTATCTAAAGCAAACTCCATTTGCCACTCCTCAGCCTATTTGCCCATCTGATCAAGATCCTGTTGTAATCCGAGGTAACCTCCTTCGCTGTCCACTATACCTCCAATTTTGGTGTCATCTGCAAACTAACTACAGAGGAACCTTGGTTATCTGAATATGAATTATCCGAATTTTGGATTATCCAAAGAAACATCAAAAAGGTGTTTCCAACACTGATTGCGTCTTTTGTTTACAACGATTAAAAATGAACTCTTCTCGGCAGCATTTCAGTAAGCACAGTCCTGGACATTGGGAGCCGAGGCATCGTCTCCAAATGACCGCTCATTTGCTCTAGCTATCTTGCTCGCTCTCTCCCACCACTGACATCAGACTCATTGGTCTGTAGTTCCCTGGCTTGTCCTTACCAACTTTCTGTAACAGGTTTGGTTTGATGGTCCTTTTTTTGTTCTTCCCCGTCACTTATAATTGTATTCACGTGATGCTGCCGACTGGGTTTCTGTCAGCTGATAACTGAGGGGTATGGGATCTTATACACCTCAAGGTACTGAAGTTAAATCCGTTTGAAATCTGCTACCCTGGAAGACCAGACATCAAACCACTGACCTTTCCGAAATGCTCAATTAATGAATCAGTAAGGATGCCAAAGTTCAGTTCAAGCATATTCTGGATTCAATTTTGAGAGCAGTTCAGTTTCTAAAATAATGTTGTTAGACCAATGTGAATAGTTTCTAGTCATGTGATTAATTCACTTATTCGACTTGAGGGATATTTGTCTGCTAAGGTTGGATTTCTTGAGTATAGCTTCATACTGAATGTAAAGAAAAATACTGTTTAAAGAAAATAAATTACTAATTTAGCATGTCACTTGTCAGTGATTTAAATGTGGTTCAGTAACAGGGAGGTGACATGCATTAATATTCATTATCGCATGGCTCAATTATGTTGCTCGTGGCTCAACTTTCTCATTGTTTACTTTGTGATCTATTTGAACTTATTATTAGCTGCAAATTTCAAAAAATGGACAGTAATGAAGGAAGTAAAATTAAAATTTTGCGTAATTTTAGTTTTTGATGCAAATGTGCTGATGTTAAGATTGTTTTTAAGGTAATGTTGGGAGTATTTGTAAGAATTGAGACATGCTTAATGTGTACTGATTAGGAACTTTGAAAGTTTTGTTGTTGGCTGACAAACAAACTTGCAATAAAAATGTCGGAGATGTAAAACATTTAATTCTGTTTCTCTCTTCACAGATGAGCTACGCATGCTGAGTGTTTCCAATATTTTCTGACTTGGTTTCTGGCTTCTATAGTATTTTACTTTTGATTTTCAACTGGGTTACAGTTTTGACTCCAGAAGTAAATTTAGTTTCACCTTTGAGTTGTCGCTAGCATCTGAAGTACTCTCAATTTATATATTTTTTAAAAGTATTCAGAGAGAATTTTCCTTAATTGGAAATTAGTTGGGATGATTGCTCTTCAAATACTTTGAAGAAAAAGTTCCTAGAATATGGCATTAACGGATAGACAGTGGCTATATAAAAGGTGCATTAAGGCTGTCTTCATCCTTGTACCAATCTCTAATTATTTTCTCCCAGATAAAGTGCAATTTTTAAAATAATTGTCAATTAGTTTTCTAAAGCACAAATTGCACAAAAAGAAATGACTTCGAAGTTCAGGAAAAAGCCACCATTGTACTTTGGGAGACTAGTGGCTGTCCCTGCAGTTTGCAATCACTTGAGTTCCAGACTTTCTTCTTTTAAATAAAAAGTAATTTGATAGAAATTATTTCAGTCCAAATACTATTTGAGCACACAGTGATGGTACTATTTTTTCAAATTAAAAGTTGGCAAAAATTGAGCTGAAACTTATAGATGATTTCTTCTTTGCTAACTGGTTTGAATTTGCATTTTCATATTAGTATCTAGAGTGAATGCCATCAACTCACTATGCACATTAATGCACAGTCTGTAGTGTGGGCATAAATGAAATAACTACAGTAATGTCTGACTAGCAGAAGTAATATTCACCATACTTAGCTCACTTTCTGTGTGGGGCATGCTGATTCATTTTAGATTAATCAGGACATTTGTTTGCTTTTTTGAAGCCAATAATAAATATGCACATGGTAAGTGCATAGAAGGTTTATCAGCATCTGAAGGGAAGCTTGATTCATATTTTGATTACAGATAGTTAGAATTGAAGCTATTATTAAGGCGTGAACGTGTTACACCTTACAGTTTGTACTGGCGCAGGATATTTGCCATATTATGAAGAATTCATGACTGTCACAATTAATTCAAGAATTTATATTATTTTGTTGAATGAATTCACAGTAAGTTGAAAGTATAAAATACAATTATGCAAAGTTGAACATAATTCTTTTGGTTTTTGTTGTATTATCCCTTGTTATTTCATTATTAAAAAAGTAAGACATAAAGAATTCCCTGAGTTGGGTTACAGAAGCATGTAAATACAAAATCATCTATTACCTGTTAGGCCATGGACAATTCTGAAGATGCATCAGACCTTTTTAACTGCCTGTTTGAGATTTTTGGTAAGATTTTTGAAGAACTTCTAATTTTCTTTGGGCAGGTGATTATAACTATACATAGGCTACCACTTCACAAAGAATAGTAAATCAATTGAAACCCTACACCATGCACAAATTGGTTTGCAGCTTGTCTGTCTGTACACTGACCAGCTGACTTGAACCTAAAATATTCGAACTTGCAGGCTGCATCTGGTTAGAATTTTGAATTTTTAGTTCACCTTGGTATGGTTGGAACACTACACACATCATTTGATCCTTTGGAGTGGGGGTTTGCCAGTGTGCAACCCAATTAATATGGCGTAGGTAAGAATTAGCCACGCCATTTGAATAGCATCTGATGAGAAGTGTAGTCGAAGTGGATTAGATCTAATTTTGCTGTTGTAACAATACTTGAAAATGTATAGTGGATATATACCACAAAGGTTTTCAGAGCTGTATTCTCTGAATCGCTTTGATTTTATTATTTCTTTGTCAAACCTATAGGAACTGAAAGCACCTGTTTTGTGTTTTTAGCTGACTTTTCTCACATCTCATTCCTCAATGCAAACGTTGGCATTAAAATGAATATGCAGAGGTGTTGTTTAATGGTTTGTTCCATTTAAAAAATGTTTAGCATATAGTTAAATATGGAAAAACTATTTTAATACATTCATATACAAATGGTCATTTGAAACACTATTTGACTTGAAACGTAGTGCATGCTTGGTTCCAGTGTGCAGTGGAATGGTTACCTTTTGCTTTCTTTCAGAAGTTGATAGTGTCAGAAAGAGAGCTATGTTAGCTAAAGTTTGAATGCTGAATGGAAAGATTGATATTTAAATTAGTCTGATCATTTAATACATGAAAATGTTTTTTTTTAAAAGCAAGGCAAAATGATCAGTGGGTGGGGTCAGGTTCTCACAGACCCAAAAGATTTTGGTTTAGCTTCCAGTTAGTTGGTTTTTGCTGGCTGCTGGAACTGAAAGCTTGAGTTCTCTGCTGCTAGAATGAAATCTTACACAGAGAGGCTTCCTCTTTCAAAAAGGGCGGATTGTTTCTTTTGGTGTTTCCTTCTGCTGAATTGGAGAGAGATAGCATGTGAGAATAACAACTGTGTGGCTGAATTGCCTTTGCCAAGAGTGTGTTTATGGGATGCTGCTTATCCATCTTCAGTTTGTGAAGTTAGTTATAGTACAGCTGTGCCATTTCAAGTGAGTTTTCAGTCCTGTTCCCACTTTGTCTCTTGTGGGTGATGAAGTTGATTTTGCGTAATTACACCAGTTTTTCATTAGAGTGTAGTTTAATCTTTATCTTGGTCTGTTGTTGATCTGACTAATCCAGTTATATTTCTAGTCGTTGGTAACCTTTCCAAACTGATGTTGGTCAGAAACCTGGCAGTGGTGCTGCCTTGAATACTGGAGTGATTGGTTGACATTGAAGTTATCACAAATAAGCCATAAGAAATGAGAGAGGAGGAGAATTAGGTCATTTGGCTCATTGAGTCTGCCATTGTTTAACCACAACTCTATTCTCCTGCCTTCTCCCCATAACCCTTGATTCATTTACTAAAAAAGAATCTGTCTTATCTATGCCTTAAATACACTCAATGACTTGGCCTCCACACTGTGTCAATGAGTTCCACAGATTCAGGTACCAAGTAACATGGGGCAAACGTTAGGTAACATCGCTTGATTATTGAATGTTTCAGATTGGTACTGAATTCTAATCATCATCAAACATGCTGTTTATTGACCTTGCAAAAGAGGAAGCTTCTTCGATGTGACATTGCTAAGTGTTTGGATCAGGGACTTCCATGATGAAAATATAAACCAGTGTTGTGTGATTACACTGATCCAGTGTTACCTTGCCTTTTTGTAAGGTATCACTCCAATTGTTGGAGGGTTTCATTCACTTCCATTGACTTCCAATTTGATGGGCTTCTTTGTTGTATTTATTATGATATGAAGAACTTCTATTCATACTTTCCCCTCACTTTCATCTCTTGTATCTCTGTCTGGATCAATACTGAAGGGATTTGGAACTGTGTACTTCTGGTTGAATCCAAATTTAGCATTGGCCAGCAGTTTGTTAATCTGTCTGTATATGCATGATGATTCAGTTAATTACTAATTGCATGTCTGTTTGTAGGTGAAGTCTGAACTGCATTTAATTACTTTAAAATAAGACATGTAATGTGCTTGGTTTTTATTAATTTTTTTAAATCAATGTGACACTTGTTTTTGAATCAGACGGATTCAGACTTTTCAAAAATGTAAAAATTAATTGAAATAGACTACCGGACCATAAGGCTACTTCCTCAATAGAAAGAGACTAGTGCTGGTTTAAACTGAGGGTCAGCATACCTCCAGAGAGAGGAGAGGTTGAAAAGTAGAGTCCTACATGGTAATCCCAGATAGTACAGGAGTTGAACCTGTACTGTTGGCATCACGAAGTATGACAAACGAACTGCTGAGCCAACTGAGCTAACTAAACTCTGTCATATGAATGGCCCCACCTTTTGAATTAGCTGCAGAAGTAAAAGATTGTATTGGACTATTTGAAGAGAAGCAACATTGTCCCACTCCCTAAGCATCATATACTTTGAACAACAAAAATGTAATAAACTTTTGTATATTTATTGTGCATAAATTAGTTTACAGTAAAATAGTGACTGCATTTAAAAGTTCTTTATATTCATTGAACAGCTTTCGGTTATCATGAAGATGTGAAAGGCATGATATGAATGTAATTCCATTTTTGTATGCATCTGTTCGTACCAGTATTGCGATGGCTTTAAAAACACAATGCACTGTGTAAAAGTGCTGACCTTTTTATTGTTCCATTACAGATGAACCCACGCGATCCTTAAGTGGTCTGATTTTGAAGAACAATGTGAAAGCACATTTACACAATTTCCCTAATGGGGTAACAGATTTCATTAAAAATGAGTGCCTGAAAAACATTGGTGATTCCTCACCCTTAATAAGAGCAACTGTTGGTAAGATGTTTGTGAATTCATGTTTTGATTCTTGATACTTTCATAATCTTCACTTGTATATTTTAAAATAACTTATTGCAGGTAATACCTTATTTTTCTTTCAGGAGAATCATCCAAGTATAGTAGATTTAATTGTACCTTCCTTTATAAGAGCATGTAAAATAGGTGCAGAGTTAGGCTGTACAGTTGTTCGAGCCTGCTCCACAATTCACCAGAATTACTTAACATCATCTTCCGTACCATCCCCATAAGCCTTACCATCAGTATCCACAGGTAGGTCAGTCACTGCATTCAATAAATTTAATGACTGTGTATCCACAGCCCTCCCTAAGATAGAGAATTCTGAAAGTCCGCAGCCTTTTGAATGAAGAAAATTCTCCTTTCAGTCTTAAATGACTGACCCCTAGTTCCGAGTTCCCCAGCTGGGCAAAATGTTCCCTCAGCATCTACCCTATAACATCCCTTAAAAAGTCTAATGTTTCAATTAGATGTATTCTTTTTTGTGGCATGTAGGCATGGTTTCTTTGATCTCTTCTCATCCCAGGAATGTATTTCTAAGTTTTGTTGCACTTCCTTGAAGACTGGTGGATACTCCTCCCTTGGGTCAGGAGACTAAAATTATGCCTGGGGCAATGACTTTGTAGTGTCTTCATATCAAGAATGATTTGCTTCAGCTTTGGTTCAGTTAGTTCATAGGCTAAGAACTGGGCCACATGTAAGGTCATGATGCTTGGAGAGTTAGTAGGTGGGATTGTATTCTTTTTCTGATGTCTCAACTTGGCCTCTTTGTGTTACCAACCAAATCTCTTGGTGCTTGGCATCTTACTGAAAAACCACAAGTCGTGGACTTCACATGAGTCAATGAGGATGTTTGACTTTCTCGGGTATGATTTGAATGCTGCCCAAAAATGTTGCATCTGTCCATTCCCAACCATGACTGCATTCCAAATAAGCCTCTTGTATAAGGAGTCGTGTCAAGTATAAACATGGCCAGCCCAATGGAGCTGGTTTACAGTGATTAACCACACTGTGTTATTAACACTTCCGTACCTTTATTTCCACATTATCCTGTTATTAAAGATTAACATGCATTTTTCTTTCATACATACTTGTTATGCCTGTACATTAACTTGGTAATTAATGTGCAAATCCACCCAACTATCTACACTTAACAAATATTCCATTCTTCAATAATTTTCTTTCCAGAGTGCGTTTCATCTAACGTGTCTTTGCCTAGCTGGTACAGATCTTTTATATCACCCTCTTTCAAGGTCTCTCCAATCTTAGGTTGCTGCCTAACTTTGTGTTATTAGTAGCCTTAGATGCATTCTGACCACATTACTCGTCCAGATCTTTTCTAAACTTGTTATTATATACCCTTAGAGCAGGTGGGACTTGAACCTGGGCCTCATGACTCCGAGGTCATATCACTTTTCTAAGTCAGTGTTGTAAATTGTAAATATCAGAAATCTATTCTTTGTCCATTTGTGGTTTTGTACATTCTGTGCAATACTTTCATCCTTTCATTGTTGCTGTTTGCTCTGTGACAGGTGCTGTTCAAGTCCTTCATTATTTAAACTTGTCTTATTATTGAGTTTAATTGATAGGTTTGCATGAGATAATAAACAACTGTTTTAGATAGCTTTAGCAATTGATTCAATCCTGTACCTATACTGAGGTATAATGATTACATAAGACCAAATTTTAGGTTTTGAATTCCCAAAAGATTTATTAATCAGCAAGTTTTTAAGTCACTTAACTGCAAAAATCTGATTTTCGAGGTTGTTTTTCTAACTCCTCATACAACAGAAAATAGAGAACAGTATAACTCTTGTGAAAGCAATTGCAGTTATTCCTCTTGCAAATTAAGTTTTGTTTTCCCTTAACATCAATCAAGGGATCATTTACCATAATTCATGCACTTTGAATCCTAGATAGCTTCAGCTGTAACTCTTCCATACAGCCACAGGTTATACTGCAGAAGGAGATCATTTTCTCTATGTATCTACTAGCTTTTTAGTACAGCAACCTGGAGCTAAATCTGCAGAACTTCATTCCCTTCGTAGTGCTGAGTCTTTTGTTTCAATTATTTATCCAAACGTCCCTTAAAAATGCTTTTGTGTCTGATTCAGCAAGTCCCTTGGAATGCATTATCAAAGTCCCTAACATGTTTATGTCACAAAATTGCCTTTAACTCCGTTCTTCCTCAAGTAGTTAACAATGTAACTTCATTTTAACACTTAAAAATTAGTGTGACACCATATGCCAACAAAATTAATGCCTCAACAAAGCTGCATCGTAGTACAGGTTGTTCTATTATAATGCAAGTTTTGTCAACACAAATTTGCTGTAGTGTAATTGACGAATTGAGAGTGCAGTTTCTGAAGCACGAACTTGTAAAACGAGTTGGCTGTAACACCATTACAACATCAAAACTTTTAACGCTTTTTCAAAAACATGATTTTTCTATATCGGGTTGCACAAGAATGCAACCATCATGTTGTAGCAGAACTGACTGTGGTATTTATTAAAATTTGCATATTGCAGATCAACATATAATGCATCATAAAATTATGAAAATTTGTTTAAAGTGCTTTGTTATTTTGTTCAATATTATTTTATGTCCTCACTATTCCATTATTTTCTATGACCACCTTTACCGGAAATAGTGAACAGGATAGATCTGCATAATTGCATTCAGCATTACTGATCTTTAACAACATGGGCAAAGTTCCCTCCAGACTGTCTTGATATTGGTATTGTGTGAAACTAGTCAAATAAACTTGACATTTTGAACTGAGAATTTTAATTTTCTCTCCCTCCCCTTTCCTCCATCCCTCAGCATGCACAAAAGCATATGCATGCAATAATCCCTCCCTTTGGTGCCCCTTCCCACCCCCTCTCTCCCCACCCACAGATCAATGAGTGAGAAAATGTGGTAGCTGTGACACCCTCAGCCTGTGCTGGTGTATAGCTGCGAACCTGTAGGCAATGTTTTTAAGTGCTCTCGAGATGAAGGCTGTTGGTGCCAATATTGGGTCCAGGTGCAACGTTCATTGAGAGAAGGCTGCTTTTGTTTTGGGTGATTGAGGTTGAGCATTTGGGCATTTCTCTTGAAAACAATCTTGGTGAATTACTGTTTTTCATTATGTAGATGTGGGAATTTATTAGCTTTAAAGCTTTGTGTAGTGCAAGTAGTTATAGCTGTTATCATCTATAAAGCTCAAATGAAACCTGATTGAATAGTCACCTGGAAGGAAGGTAACATGAGAAACATGGTCGCTTACTAGAAAATTTAGCCGATCTCTGCCATTGAATTCAATATCTATTATGTCTACTCCCAATGCAATGCAGCAACTCACCCACCTTAATTGAACAACATCTCCCTTCTTCACAACCACAATCATCAAGATGAGTAGTGTTAATGTAGGAAAGCTGACAAATTGGAGTTTCCTTGGTTGTTTACTGTTCTGATTTGTCATGTGTATAGCTGGGTCCACCATAACCATGGAGTCAGTGTCCTAGAATTCAGTAATTGCCACAAGCAGTGGACTAGTCAAAGGAAAAGATGTATCATAATTTTTGGGTAACCCGTGAGGGGCAGAAAGTGTACTCTTGACAAGATCACTAATATCTCAAGAACTGTGGGCGGCACGGTGGCACAGTGGTTAGCACTGCTGCCTCACAGCGCCTGAGACCCGGGTTCAATTCCCGCCTCAGGCGACTGACTGTGTGGAGTTTGCACGTTCTCCCCGTGTCTGCGTGGGTTTCCTCCGGGTGCTCCGGTTTCCTCCCACAGTCCAAAAGATGTGCAGGGTCAGGTGAATTGGCCATGCTAAATTGCCCGTAGTGTTAGGTAAGGGGTAAATGTAGGGGTATGGGTGGGTTTCGCTTCGGCGGGTCGGTGTGGACTTGTTGGGCCGAAGGGCCTGTTTCCACACTGTAATGTAATCTAATCTAATCTAATCTAAATATATTTTGTAATGCAAGTACATGAACTTTTTATAAATGAAAGGATGTATTCCAGATTTAGTTAATTTATGCAGAATATGCGATAGAGTTTTGATTACTCTTGCCCCATTTATCTAGCTCTTTGTATTTCTGATGCTGAAGCTTGAGACAGAAATGTTGCTAATCTTATGTTACAGGAATTTTAATTACAACAATAGCATCAAAGGGTGAACTGCAAAACTGGCCAGACCTCTTGCCTAAATTGTGCGCACTATTGGATTCAGAAGATTACAACACATGTGAGGTAAGTTTGTTCTGTAGATTTTTAGTGATTTTAGATCTTCAATTTGTTTAGGTGCCAAGACAATTTTTGACTCCCAGATCTTCCTCTGGGCAGCAGAATACTTTGAATATCGTAAACTTAGAAAAGAAGGATAGTCTTATCTGAAGGCCAGTCTAGAAAATAATATTTTGCATTTTTTATTACCTCTTTGCTGAATTTCTGGCAACTTGAGTAACTAGAAGTAGAAAATAAGGTATTGACATGCATTGCGATGACCTTATCTTTAATAATGCACTTAAGATATTTCCAGCAGAAGTCATGTCAGGTGTTACAAGTGACCACATAAGTCTCAGTGACAATACACAAGTTTTATTTTAAAAAGTACTGTGGTGAAAGTTTTCACTTTTCTCAATGTCGCCACCTATAGTCTATCTGTTGCTGCAAAATGCATTTGTGAGTGGTGCAGCATTACTACTTGATTTCTGACAGGTACAAGTGTACTTAGAGGATTTTAACTTAGAGCCAGTTTGATACCTAATTAATTGCTTTTTTTAATTGTTTATTTTCATCAAAACCTCAGCTTAGTATTTAAGCTGAGCTTTTAATGCCTTCTCTTCAACTCATCATGCATTCCACAAACAAGGTATTAGTATATCCATTATAGTTTCCCTTGCATTTTTGTTTTCCAGGCACTTGAAAAGAAGGTTAATTGAAAGCATCAATTTCTCCTTTTAAACCAATGTTTAGAAAATCTGCTTCATTTGTGAGGTTGAAGTTATACTCACCCTGTACTTGGCAGCCATCTTCATGCGGAAATGCAATGTTGTCAGTGTCAGCACAGCTTAACTTTTATACCACAGGATAATTTCAACTGCACTGGAGACATACATAACATGAGCCTTCAGCCTGCACCAATGTACAACACAATTCAGTGTGCATTGGTTAGTACATATTACATACCTCTGGACTCTCAGTGTAACAAGGCTTTTTTTAAAATGTGTTTAGAGACAAAAAAAACTGCAGATGCTGGAATCCAAAATAGACAGATAGGAGGCTGGAAGAACATAGCAAGCCAGACAGCATCAGGAGGTGGAGAGGTCGATGAAGGGTTACATCCGAACTGTCGACTCCTCCACCTCCTGTGTTCTTCCAGCCTCCTGTTTGTCTATTTTTTTTAAAATGTGGCAGGATTCCCAAAGTTGTATGTTTTTATTAATTCCACATATTCCTCTCTGCAGAGTACAGTTGTCTTTTGTGGCAGAAAAGAGTATCACTTGGTGAATGTCCTGTTGCTCAGTCATTGTAAACACCAAAAAGGAATAGACTTGCAATAATGTCTAGGTTTTCATGACCATTCATTGCTTTGTAGTAAATGAAATACTATTTGAAGCAGAGATACTGTTGTAATGCAAGAAACATGGCAGCCAATTTTGTGCACAAACAGCTCCCAAAGTGAAGTAAATTGGAGCTACCATAATTCTTTGAGCAGGTGAGCACCAGTGATTAATCATGTTCATGGCATCACTAGAATCATCAAGTGTTTTGAAAGCATGCATAAAATATATTTTATCATGTTCAGTACTGCCCAGTTAGGTTGTCGAGAACATAGTGTGCAGTACCTTTTCAAATCAAGCTGTTCAAGCATGGAGAAATGAACGACCAGAACTTTGAACAGCAATTAAAGAACTGCTGTCAGATGGTGTTGTATAGAAGACTCTTTCTCTGGCTATATGATATCCAAAAGAGGAGCTAAAAAGGTGCATGATTTTCCAACTTGCTGTTGCTATAGTTGCTGTCACAGCCCGATTCTCCTCCTCGCCAGAAACACTAAACTTTCATATATATCTGTTTGACACTTGTGTCTACGTTTGTAGTAATAGTATGTTCTCCTGTGTCACCAGAAAAATATAATGTTGATTTGTTTAGTAACATTAATTATCCTATTTTTCTGTAGTTTTTATCCATTGTGACTTGCATGGTATTTGAATTTGTACTCCCTTTAAGTCCTGTTATCTGATTTGTAGGAAGTGGTGATACAGTGGTAATGTCACTGGATTAGTTATCAAGAAGCACAGGCCGATACCACAGAGACATCAATTTGTTGCATTGTGACAGTGACAATTAGTACAATCTATAATTGAAACCTAGTGCTACTAATAATGACAAGCTGTCTTTAATTGTCATAGCACCCATATGATTCATTGATTTTTGTTTTAGTGAAGGAAATCAACCCCTTGTTGCATGGTCTGACTACATATGACTCTAGGTCCCTGGTAATATGGTTGAACCACTTACCCTTTGAAATGACCTGACAAGCCACTCAGTTCTCAAGGGCTAGTAATGATGGGCATTAGATGTGAGCCATGCCAGTAATGCTTGCATCCCATGACAGAATTTTTAAAAATTCTCCTCCGTCCTCCTTCAGCAACAGTAAGACTTAAAATTGTTGCTTTGCTTTCTCGTCACAGGCCATCTCCAACCCTCTTGGGAACTGCTGCAAGTTGTTTTCTGTCATGTTATGAGGCTTCTGAAAAAGCTGGTGAAAGACTTATTAGTACACTCTGTAGACAGAATTGGGGGATTTGAGGAAAATTGACAGTGGCATCTGAGTTGTTCTAGCATTTTATTTTTATTCTAGATTTCCAGCATCTGCAGTATTTTACTTGTAACCACTTAGTATTTTGAAGTTGTAAGCGAACCTGCTGTCCCATTTTAGGCACCAAAAGTGTCTCGCAGCAGTATCTTCTAATGAGTGCAGCACACTTAGTAGCCATTTGGCCTATTAAGACTGCACCAACCAGTGCTTTTCTAAGCTAAAAACTTTTGGCCCCTGCACAACCCTTATCCCTTTAGATATATTAATAGTCAAGGAATATAGAGATGTCGGACGGATTGCACCTAAATTGGAAGGAGACTAATATACTGGCAGGGAAATTTTCTAGAACTGCTTGGGAGGACTTAAACTAGTAAGGTGGGGGCGTTGGGACCCAGGGAGCCAGTGAGGAAAGAGATTGATCTGAGACAGTTCCAGCTGAGAACAGAAGTGAGTCAAACAGTCAGGGCAGGGAGGGACAAGGTAGGACTAATAAATTAAACTCCAGTTATTTCAATGCATGGGGCCTAACAGGGAAGGCAGATGAACTCTGGGCATGGTTAGGAATATGGGACAGGGATATCATAGCAATTACGGAAACATGGCTCAGGCATGGGCAGAACTGGCAGCTGAATGTTCCAGGATACAAATGCTACAGCAAGGATAGAAAGGGAGGCAAAAGAGGAGAGGGAGTGGCATTTTTGATTAGGGATAGCATTACAGCTGTGCTGAGGGAGGATATTCCCGGAAATACATCCAGGGAAGTTATTTGGGTGGAACTGAGAAATAAGAAAGGGATGATCACCTTATTGGGATTGTATTATAGACCCCCCAATAGTCCGAGGGAAATTGAGAAACAAACTTGTAAGGAGATCTCAGCTATCTGTAAGAATAATAGGGTGGTTATGGTAGGGGATTTTAACTTTCCAAACATCGACTGGGACTGCCACAGTGTTAAAGGTTTAGATGGAGAGGAATTTGTTAAGTGTGTACAAGACAATTTTCTGATTTCAGTATGTGGATGTACCTACTGGAGAAGGTGCAAAACTTGACCTACTCTTGGGAAATAAGGCAGGGCAAGTGACTGAGTTGTCAATGGGGGAGCACTTTGGGGCCAGCGACCATAATTCTATTAGTTTTAAAATAGTGATGGAAAAGGATAAACCAGATCTAAAAGTTGAAATTCTAAATTGGAGAAAGGCCAATTTTGATGGCATTAGGCAAGAACTTTCGAAAGCTGGTTGGAGGCAGATGTTCGCAGGTAAAGGGACGGCTGGCAAATGGGAAGCCTTCAGAAATGAGATAGCAAGGATCCAGAGAAAGTATATTCCTGTAAGGGTGAAAGGGAAGGCTGGTAGGTATAGGGAATGCTGGATGACTAAAGAAATTGAGGGTTTGGTTAAGAAGGAAGCATATGTCAGGTACAGACAGGATAGATCGAGTGAATCCTTAGAAGAGTATAAAGAAAGTAGGAGTATACTTGAGAGGGAAATCAGGAGGACAAAATGGGGATATGAGATAGCTTTGGCAAATAAAATTAAGGAGAATCCAAAAGGGTTTTACAAATATATTAAGGACAAAAGGGTAACTAGGGAGAGAATAGGGCAGCTCAAAGATCAGCAAGGTGGCCTTTGTGTGGAGCCACAGAAAATGGGGGAGATGCCAAATGAATATTTTGCATCAGTATTTACAGTGGAAAAGGATATGGAAGATATAGACTGTAGGGAAATAGATGGTGATATCTTGCAAAATGTCCAGATTACAGAGGAGGAAGTGCTGGATGTCTTGAAACGGTTAAAAGTGGATAAATCCCCAGGACCTGATCAGGTGTACCCGAGAACTCTGTGGGAAGCTAGAGAAGTGATTGCTGGGCCTCTTGCTGAGATATTTGTATCATCGATAGTCACAGGTGAGGTGCCGGAAGACTGGAGGATGGCAAACGTGGTGCCACTGTTTAAGAAGGGTGGTAAGGACAAGCCAGGGAACTGTAGACCAGTGAGCCTGACCTCGGTGGTGGGCATTCCCTTGTTGGAGGGAATCCTGAGGGACAGGATGTACATGTATTTGGAAAGGCAAGGACTGATTAGAGATAGTCAACATGGCTTTGTGCGTGGGAAATCATGTCTCACAAACTTGATTGAGTTTTTTGAAGAAGTAACAAAGAAGATTGATGAGGGCAGAGCAGTAGATGTGATCTGTATGGACTTGGTAAGGTGTTCGAGAAGGTTCCCCATGGGAGAATGATTAGCAAGGTTAGATCTCATGGAATTAAGGGAGAACTAGCCATTTGGATACAGAACTGGCTCAAATGTAGAAGACAGAGGATGGTGGTGGAGGGTTGTTTTTCTGACTGGAGGCCTGTGACCAGTGGAGTGCCACAAGGATCGGTGCTGGGACCTCTACTTTTTGTCATTTACATAAATGATTTGGATGCAAGCATAAGAGGTACAGTTAGTAAGTTTGCAGATGACACCAAAATTGGAGGTGTCGTGGACAGCGAAGAGGGTTACCTCAGATTACAACAGGATCTTGACCAGATGGGCCAATGGTCTGAGAAGTGGCAGATGGAGTTTAATTCAGATAAATGCGAGGTGCTGCATTTTGGGAGAACAAATCTTAGCAGGACTTATACACTTAATGATAAGATCCCAGGGAGTGTTGCTGAACAAAGAGACCTTGGAGTGCAGGTAGATAGGATAGTGAAGAAGGCGTTTGGTATGCTTTCCTTTATTGGTCAGAGTGTTGAGTACAGGAGTTGGGAGGTCATGTTGCAGCTGTACATGGCATTGGTTAGGCCACTGCTGGAATATTGCGTGCAGTTCTGGTCTCCTTCCTCTCGGAAGGATGTTGTGAAACTTGAGAGGGTTCAGAAAAGATTTGCAAGGATGTTGCCAGGGTTGGAGGATTTGAGCTACAGGGAGAGGCTGAACAGACTGGGGCTGTTTTCCCTGGAGCTTCGGCGGCTGAGGGGTGACCTTATAGAGGTTTACAAAATTATGAGGGGCATGGATAGGATAAATAGACAGTCTTTTTCCTGGTTGTTTGGGAGTCCAGAACTAGAGGGCATAGGTTTAGGATGAGAGGGGAAAGATATAAAAGAGACGTAAGGGGCAAAGTTTTCACGCAGAGGGTGGTACGTGTATGGAATGAGCTGCCAGAGGATGTGGTGGAGGCTGGTGTAATTGCAACATTTAAGAGGCATTTGGATGGGTATATGAATAGGAAGGGTTTGGAGGGATATGGGCCGGGTGCTGGCAGGTGGGACTAGTTTGGGTTGGGATATCTGGTCGGCATGGACGGGTTGGACCGAAGGGTCTGTTTCCATGCTGTACATCTCTATGACTGTATGATTTGGACGTACTGGTGTTGGGCTGGTGTGGACAAAGTTAAAATTCACATAACACCAGGTTATAGCCCAAAAGGTTTATTTGGAGGCTGTATCTCTATGACTCTCAGACATTGCTATTGTATCCACCTCCACCATTTCTGGCAGTCCAATCCGGGCACATACCACGATCTGTGTTTTTTAAAAAAATATACAACTTGCTTCTCTCCTTTTTTATCCCCTTTTATCTTAATCAATGTTTCTACCCTCTGAAAAAGACTGTTAATGCCACGCATAAGTTTGTAAATTTCTATCAGGTCACCCCTTAATGTTCAGTCGAAAGCAAACCAAGTTTGTCCAATCTCTTCTCATAGCTAATACACTCCAAACCAGGCTACATCTGGTAAACAGTTTCTGTACCCTGTCCAAAGCCTCCACATCCTTCTGGTAGTGTGGCAACCAGAACAGCACACAATATTCCTAATATAGCCTCACAAAGATGTTTTGTGTATGGCCCCAGCAATTTCCTCACCTGCCTCCCTAGGCATTCTGAAATAGCTTGAGCCTAATCTCTACCTTAATGCTTTTCAAAACACCCAAATTAACCTCTTGACTTCACATGAACATGCCTTAGAATATCAACATACCCCTCCCAATTCACATCATCCACCATGCCCTTCTCCTTTGTGAATACTGATGCAAAGGTTTTGTTAAGGATATCACCCATTTTCTCCAGCTCTACACATAAATTCCCTCCTTTGTCCATGAATAGACTTATCCCTTCCCTATCTATCCTCTTGCTCGTCATAAATGTATAAAATGCCCTGGAATTTTCCTTAATCCTGTCAGCCAAAGATATTTCATGGTGAGTCCCTGTCACTTCTGGCTCAGCTGTTATGTCTCTCCTGTATCCTTTTGGGTAGATTATTAGCACTTTCTGGGAAATACACAATTAATTTTCTAGTGTATAGAGGTAGCACTTGCAGAATCTGAAAATACATGAAAATTAATTTTAGTTATAAAGTCATACAGCACAGAAACAGATGTTTTGGTCCAACCAGTCCATGCTGACCATTAACCCAAATTAAACTATTCCCACCTGCCTGTGCTTGTAAATGTACTCTCATCCACTACTTCCTCTGGTAGCTCATTACACACGCGAATCATTTTGTGTAGAACAAAAAGAAATACCCTCATGTCTTTTTAAAATCTTTTCTCCTCTCACCTGAAAAATTTCCCCCCTGTACTGAAATCACCAATCTTCGGGCAAAGACACCTGCCAATCACCTTAGCTATAGCCCTCATAATTTAAAAACCTTTGTTACCTTTTATGCTCCAGTGAAAAATGTCCCAGCCTGTATAGCCTCTCATTATAAAACAATCTCTCCATTCCTGGCAACATCCTGGTAAATCTTTTCTGAACCCCCTCCAGCTTAATAATATCTTTTCTATAGCAGATTGACCAGAACTGTACGCAGTACTCTGGAAGAGACCTCACCAACATCCTGTACAATGTCAACATGATATCCCAACTCCTATACTCAGGTCTGAACAATGAAGCCAAGCATGATAAACGCCACCTTAACCACTGTGATGCAAACTTCAAAGAATTATGTACCTGAGCTCCTCGATCTCTCTATTCTATAATAATACCCAAGGCCCTAGTTTTAATTGTATAAGTTTTGCCTTTTATTTGTTTTACCAAATGCAATATCTCATATTTATCCAAATTAAACTCTCATCTGCCACTCTTCAGCCCATTGATTTAATTGATCAGGATCTCTTTGTAATCTTAGGTGACCTCCGTCATTGTTCACTGTGCCACCAATCTTGGTTAGTACATTTGCAGATAATACCTTGCTTTCTGTATTCTCATCTAAATGATTTGTATAAATAACAAACCAAAGTGAACCAGCACAGGTCCCTATGGAACATGGCTGCTCACAGGTGGCTGATCACAGGCCGCCAGTCCAAAAAACACTCCACCATCACTCTGTCTCCTACCATTAAACCAATTTTGTATCAAGTTGGCAAGCTGTTGACATAAAACTGGGACTTGCTTGGCTGTTTTCATGTCTTTCCTTGTATGTTTTTTTACAAGAATTCTTCCAGTAGGTTGACAATCAGAGGCTGGGCATTCCAATACAAACAGATCAACTATGACCTAGTAGAATGGCAGAGCTCTGGGAGCTGAATGGTCTGCCCCTTGTCCTAATTTGTACATTCGTCTATGTTCATGGTTAACTAGCTGCATTGGGCAAATAATGCTACCCATTTCCATTAAAATTGATTGCAAAAGTGACAGCTATTTTGAGTAGTATGGATCAGATTGTCATATCACACATTTATATTTTCATATACACAATCCGTGTCAATAACATGTGCAATTGCTTTCCAAATCAAGCCCTTCATTCATGGAGAAGTGAAAAAGCAGAACTTTGAACAACCGTCAAAGAACCACGAGAGAAGATATTGCACGGAATCTTTCTTGATCTGCATGATATCCAAGGGAGCTAAAAAGGGGCATAGTTTTCCAACTTTCAGTTGATATCGTTTCCATGGCCATGCTTTCCTCCTTTCCAAAGGCATTAAACAGAAATGGAATAATATTGTCTTCAAAGTTATTTCTCCAACTGTGAGCAGTAGAGGTCCCAGGAGCATTGGGTTTGTCTTGGCCACAGATGTCCAATTTGATTTGGCAGTTTGAAATCTCTTATTTTCAGAGACAGTTTTGGTTAGAGTGGCAGATATTTCCCAAGCTCAGTTATATTTCATATTTTGAATCTAATATTTTTCAGCTTTGTTAGATTCATTGCATCATGACACCAATTAACTCCACTCAGTACTCAACATTCTAAGTTTTTTTTTAAAACTTGCTGACAAATGCAAAATTGCATTCACTGAAAAAGGGGATTTTTAAACATGAGGGAACCAAAGCAATGGATATTGTGTCCAAAAGTGTGTCGAAATTAGTAGCAAGATCTAAAAATGCCATTCTTAAACATCATCACACCAGAATTATACATGCTACTAATAATGTACTTGCAGTGGACAATACGGATTAATACCAATATGACTGTTTACACTTACAGATATACAATAGTTAATATCATGTATCAGTAATAAAAATGATATCAAAATCATGGAATGGTTCAGCACTAAAAAGTGACCATTTGGCACATCATGTCTTGGTCTCCTGAAAGAACTGCCACTCTCCTTTTTTCTCATGGCTTTGCAGCTTTTCCTTTTCAAATAATGATTTCCCCAATTTCCTCTCGAATGCCTATACTGTACTCTGGCAGTGCCATTTTTGTTTCCTCATCACAATTGCTGCTTTTGTCAATTATTTTAATTCTATGCCTTTTGGCTCTAGATGTTTCCAGCAAGAAGGAACTGTTTCCTGTTTACTTTGTCCAGATCCTGTTTTTTCAATGACTTAATTTAGTTACCCCTCAAATTGCTCCTTCCCAAGGAGAGCAGTCCCAATTTCTTCACTTTTTCCATATACAGGTAACTGGTTCCAGGGATGAACTTTGTTCCTGTGAGTGTTTCCTGCACCGGATCTAATGCCTTTAAATTCTTCAAATATGGTGCACAGGACTGGATACTGGAATCTGGAATGCACTGCCTGGGAGAGTAGGTGAGGTGGGAATCCTCGCATCCTTTAAAAGGTACTTGGATGAACACTTGAAATGTCATACATTTCAAGACTATGGACCAAGTGCTGGAAAGTGGGACTGATGTAGATTAAGTAGTTTTTGTCATTACAGACTTGATGGGTTCAAGAGCGTCTTTTGCAGTGTATGTTTCTGGACACAGGACCCCAGTTGAAACCAACAAATGTTTTACACCGATTTATAAGTTACTTGTTTTTGTTCACTGCCAGGATGCCAAATGATTGATTAAATCCTCTCTCAACTTGTCCTTTGATCACCACTGACCTATGCAAGTATACCCTAAAGTTGCTTTGTTCTTGCACCCCCACCTCCTTGGAATTTGACTTTAATTTTACATTGTCCAACAAAATTAATCATTCTACGCTTCCTACTTTAACTTGCATCTGTCTCTTGTCCAGCTCTTCAACAAATCTGTATATGTCCTTTTGAAGTTCTATGCACTTAACCTCCTCATAACTCAGTACCTCAATTTCATGCCATCCTCAATCTTTGAGAAAAATATGTGTTGTAAAAAAAATAAAATTTCATTCTCTGTTTCCTGTCATGCTCTGATTTTCTGCACCAATGAATAATGCAAAATTTTTCTGAGGAGTTCTTATATGGAATACTTAAAAAGTTGCTACTTTTGAAAATGCATGCATATAAGTGCTTTATATAGGTCCTTTGTGATGTTTCCCTTTGAAGTGTTTTGACATCATTAGCATATGAATACAGGAGAAGTAGCATTATAAAACATTTTATAGTTGAATTTATAGTTATCTAGCCCATGTACAAGTAACAAAGTTAGTTTAGTTGTAAATGGTTTCTCTGTAACCTTGGGTTACTTTCAGTACTTTCAAACTAAATCTGCCTGCTGAACCAAAGCTTTTGTGCAAGTTTAAGCCACTTTTGAAATTGAAGTCTTTATTGTAAGTTGAAGTAAATGAATCTTTAGTCAATTTGTTTCAAAGTGTTCAACCTTTAACACTGTAAAAGTAATTGTGCAACAAAAAATGTTATTTGATAACTTGTTTCTAAGTGCTCTTCGAAATTAAGATTCTATTCATTAATACTGACAAAATTCTTAAGAAATTTGCTAGGTATAGATGTTTTGAATGTTAAAAATTTCTTCGGTCAGTATCAGTTCAAAATCAATAGATCTGGTGTGACTCGATCTTGGGGTTGAGATTTTTATCTTTACAGTTTTTAAATAGTTAAAATTATTTGAATACATTAATTACTATGAGATAAAATCAAATCCAGTGTTTGTTACTACTGTGTGGCCTTATTTGTTTTCTGCTTCTTTTCTAAATACACACACAACATGCTCAGGGTGTTGTTGCGGATCATGAAGGTCTACTTGTGGTGGAAATTATATCAGACAGAGATGCAGTGCCATATGGCATGTGATGTAGAATCATAGAGTTACAGAGATGTACAGCAAGATTAACAGACCCATGCCGACCAGATATCCTAAATTAATCTAGTCCCTTTGCCAGCACTTGGCCCATATCTCTCAAAATCCTTTCTATTCATCTACCCATCCAGATGCCTTTTAAATGTTGTCATTGTACCACCCTCCTCCACTTCCTCTGGCAGCTCAATCCATACACCACCCTGTATGTGAAAAAGTTGCCTCTCAAGTCCCTTGTAAATTTTACTCCTCTGACCTTAAACCTATAGTTTTGGAATCCCCCACCCCAGGGTAAAGATCTTGTCAATTTATCCTATCTATGTCATTCATGATTATATAAACCTCTACGGTCACCTCCCAGCCTCCAGTGTTCAAGGGAAAACAGCCCCAGCCTATTCAGCCTCTCTCCGTAGCTCAAATCGTCCAACCCTGGCAACGTGCTTGTAAATCTTTTCTGGACCCTTTCAAGTTTCACAACATCCTTCCAATAGGAAGGAGACCAGAATTGTATAAATCCTGTCCTGATTTGCCTTTCCAAAATGCAGCACTTTGCATTTATCGAAATTAAACTCCCATCTGCCACTCCTCGGCCTGTTGGCCCATCTGATCAAGATTCCATTGTAATTTGGGGTAACCTTGTTCACTGTCCACTAAACCTCCAATTCTGCAAACTTACTAACTGAACCTCTTATGCTCGCATCCAAATCATTTATATAAATGATGAAAGGCAATGGACCCAGCACCAATCTTTGTAGCACACCACTGGTCACAGGACTCCAGTCTGAAAGGCAACCTCTACCACCACCCTGTCTTCTATCTTCGAGCCAGTTCTATATCCAAATAGCTAGTTCTCCCAGTATTCCATTTGATCTAACCTTGCTAACCAGTCTCCCATGAGGAACCATGTCAAATGCCTTACTGAAGTCCATATAGATCACATCCACCAATCTGCCCTCATCTATCCTCTTTGTTACTACTTCAGAAAATTCTATCAAGTTAGTGAGACGTGGTTTCTCACGCACTGGAAGAGTGTGTTATAAAATAGATCTCTCGTGGCGATTTTAAGATGCATGGTTTGACTTCCTTGATGTCAGTTTTTTTTTAAAGCATTGGTAGGGTTAATTAAAAACAGGAAATTCAAACTGGCATTGTAGCTGTAAGGCTACTTCCTCACTATATATGAATATACCTTCATGTTTGTTCAGACTCCTCTAACAGCTGTACCTCCCTCAGTCATATGCTATATCAATGTTCCCTTAGCAACCACAATTCTTCTAGTGAACATAAAATCCAAATAGTTAGAATGCTGTCTTGGTACACAGCTTTCATAATTACACAACTCGTGATTTTCTTTCCATCACTTTGAAAGGAATTTGTGCTTGCATTGCATTGTTAGGTGAGCATCGCTTAAAGTCTACCTCCTTGAACTGCTAAATAACATGGTAACACTGTTGTAGAATTTTAAATGATTACAGGATAGAAGTTGGAGGCATATCTAATTTTTTAATCTAGCAGGTAGACATTACAGTGCAGGTGTATGTTCACTTTTGGGTATTATGCTTTCTTAGCTTTTATGTAGTGAGTCATCAGTTCTTACTCTTTGTATCCTTATACCGCTAGCTCAGCTGCTAGTGTTATACATTGTTATTAGTAGATTATATTGTATGGATGTCATTAAATTATCACAATTAAAAATGCTGTCAGTGTTGATTGACTAATAGAGCCTAATTAATAATTGTGTTGAATTTTGGAATTGATTTGTTGTATTTTCTCCATTTATCAGGGTGCCTTTGGTGCTCTTCAGAAGATATGTGAAGACTCTGCTGAGATTTTAGACAGTGACATTTTGGATAGACCTCTCAATGTCATGATTCCGAAATTTCTGCAATTTTTTAAACACAGCAGTTCTAAGATTAGGCAAGTTCAATTTCTGTTCATATTCATATGATTTTGATATTCGAGCTGCTTATAATTCATGTAACTCCTTTAAAATAATCTGATCTTTGTGTTTATTTAAACATTTGCATGTATTTCAATTAACATTCCTACTTTCATTGCAGCTGCTTATTAATTTTTTCTGGCACTTTTATAAGCATACCTTCTTTCCGGTGAAATTTCTCTGCTAATCTTGAAAGATTATCCTATTCTTAAATGGCAATTAGGCTAAATCTAGGCATATCATATAAAGGTGAGAAACATAATTGGAGGAAGTAATGGGACAGTTGGCCAAGAAGCTAAAACGAGTGTTTTGAGATGAACATGTCCCTAGTAGGTCAAGGCTTCTGACTACTACTCCCACATAATTAAGACCTCAAAGTATCCAAGAACTTGTTTCTTAAATATATAGTATTTGTGTTTTTGTGGGCATTTCTTTCAGGAAAAGTGATTATGAATGCTTATTAAATAACAGGAAAAAATTGGTTTTATTTAGTCAAGACTTAGTGCATATGACACTGTGCATCAGTCATTTTACATCCAAAATGTTTGTGCATGCAGCAACATTCAAGTTTGACCGTACCCTTCAAAAAATGTCGTGATCAAATGTATCTTCTGAAATCCAGATTTTTGCTTTCTTGCTTGAGACTTACTCATTACCTTTCCTTGAATATGTAACTGAATGTGTTTTAACCTCTTTCTCAGCCTTCGGTTTTGATTGAATACTCTCCTTGACCCCCTTTTTTTAAACTAAAGGTGATTCATCTTTCTTAGAGTCTTTTAACTTGAATAAAAGTTTGAGCATGAAATATCTGGCACAGCTCATCTGCTGATCTTCCCCTTAGCCTCTTTCCCCAGTCTGCTTTGGGGGGCTTGGGAGAAGGAAGAATTAACTAGAGAATAAGTACTGGGGAATCTGCTGGGAATAAATGCTGCTAAATCCTCTAGACCTGATGGATTGCATTCTAGAACTTTAAAGGAAGTAACTGCAGATATCATGGGTGTATTG
The DNA here is from genome assembly GCF_037043375.1 of Chiloscyllium plagiosum. Classification (NCBI taxonomy): domain Eukaryota; kingdom Metazoa; phylum Chordata; class Chondrichthyes; order Orectolobiformes; family Hemiscylliidae; genus Chiloscyllium; species Chiloscyllium plagiosum. The sequence continues at coordinate 117,505,140 of NW_028270140.1, forward strand.
ATGATGATCTTTGATGAAACCCTATATTTTGGCAAAGTTCCAGAGGATTGGAAATATAATGCCCTTCTTCAAAAGGGGATGACGACCAAAAAAGCAAACTATATAACACTTAGCTTAAGTCTGACATTGGAAAAATTCTTCTATCAATTAAAAAGGGTGTAATAACAGAGCATTTAGAAATATGTAATCTAGCAGAGTCAGAATGGCTTCCTGAAGGAAAATCAGGCCTGACAGATCTGTTGCCATTCTTTTGAGAGGTAACAAGCAAGGTAGCTAATGGGGATACAAGCAGATGTAATATATTTAAATTTCCTGAAGTAATTTAATAAAGCACCACACTCAAGACTACTCGGTAAGATAAGAGCCCAGTAATACATTTCCATGGATAGAGGATTGGCTTTCTAATAGAAGACAGTGTTGGGATAAAGGGGGCACTTTAAGATAACCTGTAACTAATGAGTGCCACAGGGATCAATACTCAGGCTACAATTACTTGCAATGTATAAATATAACTTGGACGAGGGGAGTGAATGTCCTATTGCCTGATGAATATACAATTAATCAGGGATTGCTTCCCAAGAACAGTACACAAATAGTTGAGAAGGCAAGTAGTCAGGATGATTTTCAATCTGTAGAGGCGTGTAGACTAGTTAGGCACATGGGCAAACCTTGACAAATGGAATATAATGTGTGAAAATATGCACTTTGGCAGGAAGAATAGGGAAGCTGAATATTATTCAAATTGAGAAAGCTGCAACATGGAGTGATTTGGGTGTTCTAATGCATGAATCACAAAAAGCTACCATCCAGGTTCAACAGATAACAGAAGGCAAATGGGATATTGGCCTTTATTTCAAAGGAAGCGGACTATATAAAAGTAGAGGGGACTTGCTAAAACTATTCAGACTACAACTGGAGCCCAGTGAACAGTTTAGCTTATTAAAGGAAAGTGTACTGGCATTGGAGGCAATCCAGAGAAAGTTTGGGCTTGTACTCATTGAAGCTTAGAAGAATAAAAGGTGACCTTATTGAAACATACAAGTTTCTTCAGTGACTTAACAGGGTCGATGTAAACCGGTTGCTTCCCCTTGTGGGAATGTTTAGTACCAGAGAGTATAATTCCGAACAAAGGGGTCGCACATTTAAGACAGCTGAGGAGGAATATTTTTCTTGGAGGTTAGTGAATCTGTACAATTTCTTTACAATATCAGGTTATTGAGGTTGGATCGTTAAGTATATTCCAGGCTGAGGTAGAAAGACGTTCTAGTCATTAAGGGAATCGTGGTTTACGGGGATAAAGCTGGAAAGAGGAGTTGAGGATTATCGCATCACCCATGAATGGCGAAGCAGACTATTTGGATGTTATGGCCGGCAATTCTTTTTTCATACCTCTGCAATTGCCCTGATATAAACTGAGGACACCGGTTTGAGACCTGATTTGCTCTATCAAACTGTTTGAAATTCTACCTTAGTATTATCACAACTTCCTAGGGGATCCTTAACTAGATATCTTATTAAATCCACCATCTTGCACAATACAAGATCTAAGCCAGCCTGATCCTTGGTAGGGTGTGCATTGTACTGCTCTTAGGAAGCAATCCCTGATTAATTGTATATTCACCTTCCCTGTTACCTGTGCTAATCCAATTTAAACTACATATTTACTGGACAAAATCGCTCATGACAATTTTACGAGCCCTTCTTACGCACCTCCATTATTTCCCAATTTAAATTTTGTCCTACAGTGACGCAATTCTTCAGGGATCCACAGATGACTCTCACCCATGACTTTTTTTCTTTTGCTATTCCTTATTTCATCCCAAACTGATTTCGCATCAGAATATACAAAATATGGTTGTCTTGCAGACATAGTGTTGAATTTTATTCTGCACATTTTAGTCTGCTGTGATTCCAGACCAGCAAGGGTATGGGAGTTCAATATAGTTTTAAGGTGACAGAGGAAATACTTAAGTGACCTGATGGGGCAACTTTTTCACAGAGGAAGAGGTAGATACAGGTACAGTTACAACATTTAATAGATATTTTGACAGGTACATGAATAAGAAAAGTTTAGAGGGATTTGGGCCAAATGCAGGCAAATGGGGCTAGTTTGGTTTGGGAAATCTGGTTGGCATGGACGAGTTGAAAGGTCTATTTCCGTGTTCTATGGCTCTAGGGCTGTTGATGTCTGAGGGAAGTGCTACATTTGAAGACAGTTGAATTTTTACTTTTTGCAACAATAATCTGTATTTCAATTTGAAAATGGTAAAGGATTTTGTTTGAAGAAAGATTGATTGGTTCCAAATAATTTTGCAAATCATTCACATTGGATTACAACAGGAAAGTTGAATGTGATAGACATAACTGATTTTGAAATAATGTTTTCTCATAGAAACATATTGTAATGCTTTTAGGTCTCATGCTGTTGCTTGTGTGAACCAGTTCATCATCAGTAGAACTCAAGCTTTGATGTTGCATATTGATTCTTTTATTGAGGTATGTTTACTTGTGTATTTTAGTAAATGACTTTTAAGACTTAAATCATCACATTTATTAACTTCTCAATACATCATATTTTTATATCTGAACTGCAGTGATATTATAGGATTACTGACCAGAAAACTTTTCAAATTAACAGTGCAAGGAATGCTGATCAAACCATTGATGGAACCATCATTAACAGTTGAAATTGAATGTGTCATTTTTCCTTAAAACATTTGATTTGGTACTCCATGTTCAAGTTCTAATATTTACAGTTAACCTTTTATCATTTGAATAGTGTTTTTATAACTTAGGACATGTGGTGTTTTAATGGAAATCTTGTACCTATGTAATGTAAATAGACTAAACTTATTTTAAGTTAAGACAAAGCTTAAAAAAGACAGAATTCAATCCTGTGATTTTCTGTAGTAAAAAGTGAACTATATTTATTCAGTCAGCATAAACTTGAGACATGGTGCCTCACAACTACTGTAAATCTTGGTTGCTGAAATTATAAGACTCCATGTTTCTGGCTCAAATTATGTTTTTGGACATATTTCATGTATAAATTGACCTATTCTCTTAGCCAAGGTACTATAAATGCATTAATAAGACAGCTTCAATTTTCCATGTTTTGCTAACCAGTTTTTTATAAGTGGCTGCATGGGCTCAAGATTGTGATTCAAGTTCTGTTGAAAAGATGTGTGAGATTAAGACTTGCCCACTCTTCGCAACCCATGGTGATGAGTTTTCAAAATGCTAATCTCTTACCAACACTGACTGTTGATTATTATACTCAACGTATAATTTGTTCGTCCTCTTTGAGGGAATTTTTTGCAGTTTGAAATGTTGACTTGCAGTCCCTTGCAGTGTCCTCTGAGATGTCTCATTGATCATTAATAATAGAGTTGTACTTGTGGCCACCTGTTGGTGTTAGAGTACGCTTGTCTGCTGTATAAGTCATTCCTCCTCCTCCGTCCTCCACTTCTGTCTCCCCTTTTTAAATTTTATTTTGCATTTGTACGATACAGGTGTTGCTGGCTGGCTCGCCTTTATTGCCCATTCCTACTTGCCCTTGAGAAGCTACCTTCTTGAACCACTGCTGTCCACCTGTTGTGGGTTGATCTATAATGTCATTAGGGAGGGAATTCCAGAATTTTTGACCCAGTGACAGTGAAAGAACGGCGATATATTTCCAAGTCAGGACAGTAGGGGCTTGGAGGAGTCTACTCCCCAATATCCTGAGACTGTGATCCTAATTTTAGACATTTCTGGCATAAGCGCTTCATCAGGAATGAGGCTTGTGGACCAAGGGGGCTGAGAAATGGGAGGGTGGTTGGGGCTGGGGGGCAAGATAGCTGAGAATGTGATGGGGGTGAAGGTGATAGCTCGGATAGGAGGCTGGAATGGATAGATGGGAAGGAAGATGGGCAGGTCAAGAGGGTGCTACAGAGTTGAAAGGTTGGATCTGGGTTAAGATTGGTGGGGAGGAGAAATGAGGAAACTGGTGAAATTCACATTGACCCCATGTGGTTGGAGGGTCCCAGAGTAGAAGATGAGGCGTTCTCCTTCCAGGCGTCGGGTTTGATGATCGAGGAGTCCCAGGACCTGCAAGTCCTTGGGGGAGTGAGAGCGGGAGTTTGTGTTCGGACATGGGGCAGTGGGGTTCTTTTGTGCGTTTCCAGGAGATGTTCTCTGAAGCAGGCATCCAGTCGCTCCGATGTAGAGGAGACCGTATCACGAGCAATGGATACAGTAAATGATGTGTTTGGAAGTGCAGATAAATCTGTTGGGTGTGGATGGCTCCTTTGGGGCCTTGGGCGGAGGTAAGGTTGCACATAATGCAATTCTTGCTGTGGCAGGGGAAGGTGCCAGGAGTGGAGGGTGGGTTGGTGGCGGTGTTGGAGGAGGTGGGGAGTGGAGGAAATGCACTGGAGGGCATCGTCCACCACTTGGGAGGGGAAATTGCAGTTGTCCATCTGGTAAGTTATGGGGTGGAATTGGTCCTCCTGGGAGCAGATGCAGTGGATGTTGAACTGGGAATAAGAGAGAGCGTTTTTACAGGAAGCAGGGTGGTAGGAGGTGGAGTCCAGGTAGCTGTGAGAGTCTGTGGGTTTGGAATAGATGTCCATATTGAGTCGGTCACCGTTAACGGAGATGGAGAGGACCAGGAAGGGGAGGTGTACGATATGGTCCAGGTGAACTTAAGGTCAGGGTGGAATGTGTTAGTGAAATTCATGAACTGTTCAACCTCCTCATCGGATCATAAGGTGGCTCCGATACAATCATGATGTAGCGGAGGAAAAGATGGGGAATAGTGCCAGTGTGGCTGCGGAAGATGGACTGTTCCATGTACCTGACAAAGAGACACGCACAGCTGGGGCCCATGCGGGTGCTCGTTGGTGAGACAGGACACTTGCGGAATACTTCAGATCACATCTCTGGGACACATGCATGAAACAACCCCACTGCCCCATGGCTGAACACTTTAACTCCTCCTCCCACTCGCCCAAGGGTACGCAGGTCCTGGGCCACCTCCATCGCCAAACCCTTGCCACCCGACGTCTGGAGGAAGAACACCTCCTCTTCCACCTCGGGACCCTCCAATCTCACAGGATCAATATTGTTTTCACCAGTTTCCTCATTTCCCCTGCCGCCACCTTATCCCAGATCCAACCTTCCAACTCGGCACCACCATCTTGACCTGTACTACCTGTGCACCTTCCTTCCTAACTATCTGCCATCACCTCTTTCCCCCATCTTCATCTACCCATCGCATTCTCAGGCCCCCCCCCCCCATTTATCTCAAAAGCAATTTCATGGCCTGCCATTGAGAAGGCACAAAATTTCAAAGCTCTTATTCTTTGAAATGGCAACATTGTAAGTTACTCATATCAGTTATTGTATGAACATTTAGGATCTTTTATGCTGGATATTCATCAAATAATGAAACTTTAAATTCAGGTTGCACTGCTTACCAGTGTAAAATGTGCTGTCGGTTTATGGCACATACTGGCAGTATATGCAGTCTGTATGTGTTCATCAGGTATATTAAATTCTAACCGCTGAATGCAGTTTCACTCTTGATACTGACATCTGGACACTTAAATTCGTTGCACATAAATCTCATACAGAAAAATCGGCAGTGCCTTGCAGTAATGCAGTGTCTAAATTTATGCAATTCTAAATACTCAAAATTGTTCTCTCAGAACTTGTTTGCATTGGCTGGAGATGAAGAATCTGAAGTACGGAAAAATGTATGTCGTGCGCTTGTTATGCTGCTTGAAGTTAGAATGGATCGTTTGCTCCCTCAGATGCACAACATTGTTGAGGTGAAAACTATACTAAAGTGCTCTCAGCTTGTTTTTTTTTTACACAATTGCTGCCCCTTTTCTGAATTAAATGTTGTGAATTCTCGTTTCCATATGTCATATGGTTTTGTAATGTGCTTTATAAGTAGAAATTTGTCTTGGGATTGCACAGACTTTTGAAAAAACTTTCTCAAATCAGTGGCAAACTTTGTTTTCCCATGTTACTTTTGCTTTAAATTTAATCTTGTTCTGATGTTGTTCCACCAACTGATTTCTGGTTTGTTTTAGCAATATTCTCAACTTTAAAATGGAAACATACTTTTAGGGTATAAGCACTGATGCTCAATTAGGCAATTACCTGGAGGTATCTTGACAATTCTGTTTATTTTCATTTGTGCTAGGTAGAATTGTTCCTTTCAAAGGCATATGCTATTTTATGTAATTGCATATTTTAAACAATTAAATATGAACAGCTGCTGATTACTACTCATAATCATGACATTACTCTGCTGTAGTACATGTTGCAGAGGACACAGGATCAAGATGAAAATGTAGCACTGGAAGCTTGCGAGTTCTGGCTAACATTGGCTGAACAGCCCATTTGCAAGGATGTACTTTCTGGACATATGTCTCTGTGAGTAACTATCTTTCACTGTAAAATTAATTTTAAATGTGGTAATTTTTACAAAGCATTTTCTGTTGCTATACAGCATCTAAAATGTATCTTTTTTTAGTAAAGTTGGCAATCTGGTAGCTGAAATTACTGACTACTTGGGCAATTATCTCTTCAAACAAATAGGAAATATTAAAACATTCAATTGAAATGGGAACCTTATTGTAGTAACCTTTTATGTACTTTTTTAAAAAAGTGAGAGCTGGACATTATAGCCAAGTTTCTACGGGCAACAAATTACTTTTAAACTGACTAAGCACACTGACCAGACTTTTCTTTTCAGTGAAATACTGTAAATGTACTTATTTATTGGCTGTTGAGAATGATATTTTATCCCTTTCCTGCACATACCTGCTCTGATTTAATACCAGATAGAGTTTGGGAAGGTCATTTAGTATGTGATATCCTTTTATTTAGTTAAGCATGCTTCACATTCAGCAAGTCTGTTGTAATGTCACAATTTAAATGCCAAGTGATTAATAAGCTAACAAGAATTAGAGTTAGCTGACACTGGAAGCATTTATGTAACTGTTCTTCAACAGGGCAACTGTTTTGAGGGTAGAGGAAGAAATAGGAGAAAAAAAAAATCTAGGCTGGTCTGTGACTTTAGAATTGTAAGGTATCAGAAATCCTGTCACATAATACCTGTCAGCAATATGTGGGCAGCACTTACACTGTAATATGCTAATTCCTACAGCTGTGTAAAAGGTGATTTTGCTGTAGACTGCATAACTAAGTGACGTGCCAGCTGCAGCTCATCTGAAACTGCAGTTGATATTGAACATGATGGATTTGGCTGCTAGTCGTATCTGAAACATTCAATTATGAAACCCATGTGGAAATCACTTATTCCTTTGGAATTATTAATTTAATATCCTCCATTTATTAAAACATTTTCTTCAGAAGATCCAACTTTGCTTAGAAATTGGCGCTCTCACAGTTTGCAGTGAAAAAAATATGGTGGTGAGGTTCTGTCTGAATATAGGATGGCTGCATAATACAAATTTCATGACATGGCTATCAGTTTCAGAATGAACTGATAAATTACTTATATTTCCAGTAGACCAAAGGCAGTGATGAGGAAAAAAATTAAAAGGTTAGAAAATGTGAACCAGTGTATTGGGGGTGTGCTTAGAAGGCTATTCCTGAAAATTTAAGAGTGTGGAAATGACAAATGATGTGAAATGCAGACAGGTGGATTTGTGGTTTCCTCCACCTTTGTTTCCTTCTATTCTTTGTCTTTTTCTCTTCCAAATTCATTTCATCTTGTCCATTCTCTTATGTTAGTTGTGATTTACTTGCTATGCAGCAGCACCGCTCATGATTGTTGCACTAACCATGCTGCTGTTATCCATATTCAGGACAGTAGGTTCTGCTATAACGCGTGTTTCGAGAATCAGCTTTAAAGCGATTGAAGAATTTAGACCATTATTCACAGAATGTGAACTTAACTGAATTGGCTATAACGTTAAATGGCATGGCTATTGCGCGATTTTCTTAACACGAGATCACATGAGAATTGATCTGTCGTGTTATATCAGAACCAACTATACTGAATATCCATTAATCCATGTTCTTGTGGAATCTCTGAAATATGTTTTGATTCCTTATAGCCTGATGTATGGCATCCTTCATGAATTGCCTTTTGATGATCACTACCTGGATTTTTAAACCTTAATGACTTGAGGGCAGAGTTGCTCCTTAAAGAAAAACTTTAAGTGTGAAATACAGCAGCCAAGATGCTGTTTATATAATGGTGTCAGAATCCTGAATTATCTAAAGCCTTCCATCCTGTATGGGTACTACGTGTGACTAGCTTAATCATTTTCCTCAATTAAATTAGTTAAGAAAAAAAGGTGTGTAATATATTCAAACTCTCAACACCCTGATTTTTAAAATGCATTTAATTTTAGGTCCTTAGAACCTCAAGGTTATCCATACTAAGGCTGAGACACTACATACTTTTGGTTTTTATTTTGTACTTGTCTCTTGTGACTCAAGATATAGTTTTTAAACATACTCTCTGTACAGTTTGTTAATACTCTTAAAGTACTTTGGAGGTTCTGTTTGTTCTTCATGCCACATCATCTTTAAACTTGGCTTGCTTTGATACTTTTCCAAAATCTTTTTCAATACTATTACATAGTCTTGTATAGTTAAATGCTGCTTCAAAGCTGACCATATCTGTTCGTTGTCCATCTGTCCGTTGGTAAGTTTTTGCATGACCTCCAGAGTTACAAGTCTAGATTTATGGCTGATTATGTAAGAATGTGGAGGTTGAGGTACTTTTCTCTTGACTTGACACAGAGACACAGACTTCTCAAAGGTTTCAGCAACTTGCTTTAGCTTAACTTGCAACCACAGGCACTGTACTGCCAATGAACAGAAATTCCAGGATTCTCTAAGAGTTCAAGAAGCCATATTTCTCTTATAATATAAATAACGTTTGTTCTTTTTTGGTAGCTGTCCGATTCTCATAGTGTTAATGATTCCAATATTAAACAGACTTTTCTGAGTGAAACAATGAAACTTTTGATGTTCAGGCATAGCTATTGAGACCTGTCCACTTTGTCAGGTCATTGCTAAAATAATGGTGAACCCTGCCACCAAAGAAATCAAATCTGCATGCAGTTAGAATGTTGAAAGCATGCTTCAGGTGCCTGACCGGTCTGGATGCCATGCCATGCAAGTTATTTGGGGTTGATGGTACCCTGAATGCCTTAAAACATTTGGAGCTTGGGAAGAGACAGCACACAAGTATTGTGTGGTGGGTTACCAAAGAGCAGGAAAAAGCATTTTTTTTTAAAAAAACGGTTTCTGTATGCATAATGTGTATTGACTAGTCTGTTTCTAGCTGCATCTTGTTAAAGTACAACATTATTGTTTCTCATGACAATAACCTATTGTGTTCTAATATTTTTGCACCTTTCTGTGTGCATTTCACACTGCTCCCTTTTCTTACTGACAATTAATCCTGACCAGGTCAATACATGTCACAATTTTGGTCCAGCCTATTCATTCTATGTTGTTCTATTTATGTCTCTCTCACATATTCTGAGTATTTGGGAGTTCAGGCTACAGTTGCCAGGGCAGTCATTCATTCATTCATAATTTTCAGGTAATTAAATTTGTAAATAAACCGCTGTTTAGATATGCTGACCAGTTAATTAGACAGAACATATAAATAATGTCACAATTGAGGATGTTTCACTGATACCAGAAGATGAACAGGAAGTTGTCAAACTCAACAAAGTTGTGAAGGCAGCATCCTGCTGTCTAGCATTCCCTGGGTCTTCCCCCAATCTCTTCTGCCATCTTTCATTTGAAGAAGACACCTTTCCAAAAGAGAACTGCCCTCTGACTGAGAATTCATTGGTGTTCCTTATTTTTAAGGCTGGCAGTTTACATGTTGTCAATAACTTATCCAAATCCTTTCATCAGTGAACGTGGGGTAGCTACTCACATTGTTAGAAAAATATTTGTTGCCTTGCTCACTTTCATCTGAATGATGGTTTTCATTCTTTTTGGAATAAAGCTTTATTTTCTTAAACACTGTATTGATAATAGGTTAGTTTTGGCACTGGACAATTATTTGATGTCAGCTTATGGAATATAGTGGCATGGGTGGAATTTTTGTCACCTCCCTTTTGTACTCGTTGATTAGAAATTGTTTGGAAGAAGGAAGTAACTGCTGTAGCAGTTATTACATGGGATCTTGTGCAACTACAGAAAGCAATAGAAAAATTAGTTTTAAATAGACTCCAAATTCCAACAGTATGCTTAGTGATATTTGTCACAATGTTTACTACTGGTGCAAATTTTATTTGACTCTAGGTACCTGATAGATGCTGTAGACATGCATAAGATGGCTGACTACATTTTATTTTGATAAGCTGTTTAAATTGAGATGGCTTCTGTCTTTGGTTTGTTAGCTGTTAGGCGTGCTACTGTTTGGAGAGAGTCACAGATAAAAGTTTATCTCTAGATAAGTGAGTTCATCATGCCAGCAATATTTGCCAAATAGAACTCATCAAATCTCATGAAAACAGAGTGGGTTTTTCACAATTATTCAACAAGTTATGTCTTTGCTGTTGACGATCAGTTTTACAAAATAATACACAACATATCTGGGGCATTATTACTGTGCTAGAGGAATTTGTAATCTTTCAATTTAGTTGTTATTCAAAGCATCCAATTTTGAAGGTCAGTGAATCGTGTTCATGTGAGCAAAACTGATAGTGTAGGAACAGAGTTTGCATACTTATCAGTAGTAGAAAAGCTTTGTTAGACTTTAATAACTAACTTATCCATCTTGGTACACAGGTTTCAAATAAATTTTGTGTGCTACAAAATTTATAGCAACTTGATATCATTTGAATGAATAATTGTAGTAAATATTTAATCATGCTTAACTGCATACATTTTTTAAAAAACCTTGACTTGAGAAAATTTTATTTCAGATTAATACCTGTCCTTGTGAATGGGATGAAATATTCAGAGATTGATATTATTCTTCTTAAGGTGAGTTATATTGTTTATATCTAAGCTCAGTAATTTTGAAGTAGCTTGTTATTAAGCAGTCCACATCCATATGCAGCAAGATCTATTCATGTGAAGTAATCCACTTCCATTAGCAGCAAAACCTGGACAGCGTTCAGACTTAGTCTGATAAGTGGCGAGTAACACTCATGCCATGCAATTTCCAGAAAATGTCAGTTTCCAACAGGAAGGAATCTAACTATATCTTGACATTCAATTGCATAACTAACGGTGAACCCACTTTCAAAATCCTGAAGATAACTGACGAGAAACTGAATTTGGCTGGTCACATAAATATAGTGGCTACAAGACAAATTTGAGGTCACTGAGGTAACTCACCACCTGACTAATCAAAACCTATTTGCCAAAGAACAAGCTGAAACTTTCACTTCCATGGCATCTACTCCCAAGGGGATCAATTCCACCATAGAACATCCCAGGTAGCCTCCTTCGTCAAAAACTGCAATTTCCCCTCCCACATGGTCAAGGATACCCTCCAGTGCATCTCCTCCACTTCTCCCACCTCGACCCTTGAACCCCACCCCTCCGATTGTACCAAGGACAAAACCGCCGCCGCCACCCCCCCCCCCACAGTCCTTACCTTCCACCCACCAATCTCTGGATTCAATGCATCATCCTCTGCCACTTACAAATGGACCCCACCACCAGAGATATATTTCCATCTCCACTCCTCTCTGCATTCCACAGAGATCATTTCCTCTGCAACTTCCTTATTAGGTCCATGCACCCCACTGGCAACTTCTGCACCCACACCTCCCTGCTCACTTCCATCCAAGGCCCCAAAGGATCCTTCCACGTCCGACAGATTTTCCTGCACCTCCACACACATCCTCTACTGTGTTCATTACTCCCACTGTGGTCTCCTGTATATTGGGGAGATAGAACAACAACTTGTGGAACATTTCAGAGAACATCTCTGGGACACAGTCACTAAACAAACCCACTGCCCTGTGGCCAAACACTTCAACTCCCTCTCCCACTCCGCCAAGGACATGCAAATCCCGGACTGCCTCCAGCACCAGATTCTAGCCTGGAGGAAGAACATCTCATTTTTTTGCCTTGGGTCCCTCCAACCACGTGGGATTAATGTTGACTTCATCAGTTTGCTCATCTGTCTCCGCTCTCGCTCTCGCTCTCCTTCCCCTTCCCCCCCCCCTCCCCCCCCCATCCAACTCTGCACTGCCCTCTTGAACTGTCCTGCCAATCCATCATCTTTCCTACTTATCTGCTTCAATCTATCACCATCAACCCCCACCCCACCTTCATCTACCTATCACATTGCCAGCTGCCTTCCTCCCAGGCCCCTTCCATTTATCTCTCTTGGACCACCCCACATTCCCGATGAAGAGCTTATGCTCAAAACGTCCACTCTCCAGCTCCTTGGGTGCTGCCTGGCCGGCTGTGCTTTTCCACTTGCCTGGATGCGTTCTGTTCTAACTACACCAACCAGCTCCATTACTGATGTAGAGTGGCAGTTTCTCTGAGATGCACTGCAACAACTCAATTGGACTTGACTGTCTGTACTTTTCAAATCTGTTACCTCTACCACAGGGCTACACAAACTGTGTGCCGTTATCAGCCAAACATTGGGGCTTGTGAGCATCAGTGCAGTTTCTGCTCCCATATGCCTTTATCCATCCTCCACTCACAGCATTTCTCCCTCACCCTCCCCTCTCAGACATTTCTGTCCCACATGATGCCCACATCCTGTGAATAAATAAAATCATTTTGCAAGCAGCCTGGATGCTGTGAGAAAATTATGTTTTTAATGGTTAAAAGTAAATAACAATGAACTACTAAATTTTTTTCTTCAGGGTGATGTTGAGGAAGATGAAGCTGTTCCTGATAACGAACAAGACATTAAACCTCGCTTTCACCGATCCCGAACCGTTGCTCAGCAGCATGAAGAAGATGGAATCGGTGAAGAAGAGGAGGACGATGATGATCTCGATGATGATGATACGATTTCTGATTGGAATTTAAGTATGTTCAAATGAAAAATGTTACTTATTAAATTGATTTGCTTTCCTATTCGGCATCCCTTATTAATATCAAATTTAACCCTGCTTTTTTTTAAATAAAAAGTATAATTTCCAAGACCATTTTTAATTCAGGGATGTAATTCAATTATCTGTGTACACTCATTTGCTGTGGGAAATGTTTGCAAGGAATGATTGAAGCTGGGGCGGTACTATAAGCACCTTACCATTGCAGTATACTGATCACTGTGATGTGGAATACTAAATGAAAACACTATCTCCAACAAAGTGCCCCAGCCTCATCCTGTTCGAGTAATTTTAAAAACAAGTAGAATTTGATGCACTTTATAACTTAATTGTACATCACACGCCCAATGAGCTGGAATTTAGGTTTTGGAATTATTTGTTTTTGTCTGGTTTAACATCAATACTTACTTTGAACTGAGTCCTTGTTACAGAAAGCATCTGTACAACGCTTTGGGGATAAAATCAATGGATGCTTTGTGAACAAAATTTAATGTCATCATACTATCTGAATCAAAGAGCTGGCCATTAAAATTCCACAGAGTCTGTCAACTTAGGAATTTTAATAGTGTTTCTTAAAGGGGAGTTCAAACAGGACATGAGAATTATAGGGGAGCCAGACGAAAGTATGCTTCTGGGAATAGGACTGCAAAACCAGGTAGCAGTGTTGAAGCTTTGCTGAAAGGAAACTTGTGAAGCAATGTATCAAAATTTGTAATAATAGTACTGTGTTACAGCATATGCTTGTAAGGCATGATATGAAAAGTTCAATTTTAATAGACCTCTAGTTCCTGAACAGTGTTTGCATAATTTTTCTCTTTTTAAAAGATGATTGAATAATATCCAGAAGATATGCTGTCATCTCCATTATGTAGTAGTAATTGACATAACTATTCTTTTGAGTCCAAAAAAGAACAATTATTATTATCCATTGAATATTTTTATTTTTAAGAAAGTGTTTTCTTTTATGATTACATATTCTATCAGTTTCACGAAATCAGTAAAATTCTTGAAACATTAAACTCAAACTTCCATCCATTAAGCTTTTGGTCTGTATAATTAAAAAGTAACACTCATAGTTATGTCTGATCAAACCCTGCAAATCCTTATTAAAATTTTTCACATTTTATATATTTGTTATGGCTTGACCTCATATCACATCATTACATCCAAAGAAGTCCCTTCTTAACAGCACTAAGGGCATACTTACACTCCAAGAGCTGAAACAATTCAAGAAGACAACCTTCCCCTGCGTAGTTTGGAATGGGCAGGCAATGCTGGCCCAGCCAGTGATACCCACATCCCATAAGGAAAGTTCTGTTCATCTTTTGTCGGGTTTAAATAGTCAGCTAGCTTGATTGACTCTGCTTTTAAAGACACTGCACTGTTCCTACAATAATTTTTATTTGTCTGCAGAAGTTGAGGTCCAATTTAAGGGTCTACTTTTATATACTCTTAAGTTTTAAATAAGGCATAATAAATGTAGCATAAATTATTCTTTAGGAAAGTGTTCTGCTGCTGCATTGGATGTGCTAGCTAATGTTTTCCGGGATGAATTGTTGCCTCACGTGCTGCCGCTCCTGAAAGAGCTGCTGTTTCACCCAGATTGGGTGGTGAAGGAATCTGGAATTCTGGTGCTTGGAGCTATTGCTGAAGGTGGGTTCAAGATTGCATTCTGGAAAAATTAATTTACATTTGATTTTTAAAAAAAATCATCATCCATAACATTAAAACATGGAATCTTATTATTGATTTAATGTATGTAAATTTAATTGGGTGCATACATTTTTAGTAAAAGCACATTAACATTGCAGTCATAACTTTGAATACATCGATTATAAACAGCTTCTTCTACATAGGCATGCATTTTAGATGGATTTTGAGATGCCTTTCCGTGAATAAAGAGAAATTAGTGTGTGAGAGTAACCTTGACCACTTCTGGGGGAAAAATTATTTCCTTGCTATATTTTCGACTTGAGATTGAGCTGTAGTTAAGCTATTTTGTTGTTTGTTAGATGTAGCGTAAAAAAATCATAATGAAGGGAAGAAAAGTTGTGTATTATTTGCTAGCTGTAATTTGATGAGCAAGAACTAAAATTGGTGCATGCATCGCTTCGTGACTCGTTCTGCAATTAAAATTGAGCCCTTGCCTTGGAATAATTAATGTTTCAGTCAAATTATAGCATCCCCATCTTGCCAGAGAAGTATTAATTCAGCTGATGAATTTTTAAAATTAGAATGTGATGCAATTATTTTATATAAAATTAAAATTTGATTGATATGAGTCCAGGTTTTCTACTGCAATTCTTGATCGTTTCTGAACTCTTGTTTGCTGAGTGAAGATTAAGCTTGTTCTGCACCAAGGGACAGTATTCAAAGGAAAATAACTGCTGTGATGTTGCGTGATATGGTTTGTTGCAGGCTGGGAGCACTAGAGATTGTTAGCATATTGGCAAGAAAATACAGTACCTTTCTTCACACTTGTTGAACATAGATTTTAATTTTGTAAAATGATCAATGAATTTTCCCCAATTGTTTTATAGGCTGTATGCAGGGTATGATCCCTTTCCTGCCTGAGCTTATCCCTCATCTTATTCAGTGCCTCTCTGATAAAAAAGCACTTGTGCGTTCTATAACCTGTTGGACACTCAGCCGCTATGCACACTGGGTAGTAAGTCAGCCCCCAGATACTTATTTGAAGCCATTAATGACTGAGCTGCTGAAGCGTATCTTGGACAGCAATAAACGAGTACAAGAGGCTGCCTGCAGGTATGTTACTGGATAATATTTTGAGAAGTCATTAAAAGTTTTCTGGATAGAATTATAAATTTTACATTTTTGTATTGCTGTATAAGGGAGAAGTAAATAAGATTCAAGCACCATGTGAATTGCCTTTGAACCTGACTCCCAACTGCTTGGCTTCTGAGGCTGAACTCGACTTTTTGTTTGCAATTTGGCCCTGAAAAGAACTTTTTCTCACATTTATCTATGATGTCTTATTTTTACTTCCATGACCTCACCTAATTGCCTTGATCTCAGCTCATCTGCTAAAATCTCATCTATGTTTTTCTTAGCTTCAGACATGTCTATTCCAATTCTCTCCTGGTTAGCCCCTCACATCCTTTCCTCTATAATCTTAAGGTCATCTAATGCTGTGACCGTGTCCTTAATACCACTAAGCCACTTCACACTTTCTCCTCTGCTTGTGGACATACATTAGCTTCCGTTTAGGCAATGCCTTGATTTTGGAATCTCATCTTTGCTTTCAGGTTCCTTCCTTGGCCTTGAACTTCCTTATCGTTGAAATACTATAGAATACCTGCAATATATGTGCTGATATAATTGTGGCTTCTCGAGCATTCCAGGTTTTAATTGCTCTGACTTAACGGCCATACTTTCAGTTGTTTAGGTCTTAAACTTTGGGATTCCTACTCTTCCTAATCACTTCCACTTCTGTTTCCGATTTTAAAGCACTTCTTAAAATGCACATCCTTGACAAAGTTTTAGCCACTTGCTCTTATGTTGCCTGACGTGGCTTATTCAAATTTTGTGAAGCACCAAAGGACATTTTATACATTATTGGTGATATAAATACAAGTTTTAATTTTGCTAAATATCTTCAGGATGAATGTGCTATGCCGGTATTGTGTAAAACAACTGAATTTGCATTCTGCAAATGTTTCCTCAAGTAAATTTCAGTCATTGCTTCAATGGTTTATATTTTTGCTGTTGCCATTTTTCATTGTTATTTACTTTGAAACACAATATTGTACAGCATAGAAGGAAGTGGCTAACTCTGACGTTTTGAAAGAATTGTCCAATTTATCTGAAAATGGAGCATTTCCCCCATGATTTCCCCCATGATTCCCCCATGATTTCCCCCATGAACCCGAGGCACTACACGGGTAGTGCCTCCCACCCGCCCTCCTCCTCTAACCTAATAATAACATCTGTTGTGGCAAGCAGGTAAGTGCTGAATTTTGCTTGTATTATTTAGACACAGTTTTTGTTTAAACAGTTAGCTTTAGAGGGATGGCAGTGAAGGCAGTGCAATGTTCCTCCTGCAACATGTATGAGGTGAGGGATGCCATCGACGTCCCTGCCGATTACACTTGCAGGAAGTGCACCCATCTCCAGCTCCTCCAAGACCGTGTTAGGGAACTGGAGTTGGATGAACTTCGGATCATTCGGGAGGCAGAGGGGGTCATAGATCAGAGTTATAGGGAAGTAGTAACTCCAAAGATGGCAGATAGATGGGTTACAGTGAGGGGGACTGGGAGGAAGCAGCCAGTGCAGGGACCTCCTGCGGCCATTCCCCTCAAGAACAAGTATACCGTTTTGGATACTTGTGGGGGGGATGACTTACCAGGGGTAAGTAACGGGGCTCAGGTCTCTGGCACGGAGCCTGTCCCCGTTACTCAGAAGGGAAGGGTGAAGAAGAGCAGAGCAGTAGTAATTGGGGACTCGATAGTTCGTGGCACAGATAGGCGGTTTTGTGGGAACGAGAGAGACTCACGTTTGGTATGTTGCCTCCCAGGTGCAAGGGTACGTGATGTCTCTGATCGTGTTTTCCGGGTCCTGGAGGGGGAGGGGGAGCAACCCGAAGTCGTGGTCCACATTGGCACCAACGACATAGGTAGGAGGAGTGCTGAGGATGTTAGACAGGCTTTCAGGGAGCTAGGTTGGAAGCTTGGAGTTAGAACAAACAGAGTTGTTGTCTCTGGTTTGTTACCCGTGCCACGTGATAGAGATTCGAGGAATAGGGAGAGAGAACAATTAAATGCGTGGCTTCAGGGATGGTGCAGGAGGGAGGGGTTCCAGTTTTTGGATAACTGGGGTTCTTTCTGGGGACGGTGGGACCTCTATAAACAGGATGGTCTACACCTGAACCTGAGGGGAACCAGTATCCTTGGGGGGAGGTTTGCTAGTGCTCTTGGGGGGGGTTTAAACTAACTCGGCAGGGGCATGGGAACCCAGATTGTAGCTTCAGGGTGCAGGGCCTGGAGTGTAGGGAGGTGAGGAACATGGCATCAATTTCCAAGGAGGGTGCCTGTAAACAGGGAAGTGGCTTGAAGTGTGTATACTTCAATGCAAGAAGTATACGAAATAAGGTAGGTGAACTTGCAGCGTTGGTTGGTACCTGGGACTTCGATGTTGTGGCTATTACGGAGACATGGCTAGAACAGGGACAGGATTGGCTGTTGCAGGTTCCGGGATTTAAATGTTTTAGTAGGTTTAGAGGTGGGGGTAAAAGAGGGGGAGGTGTGGCATTGCTTGTCAAAGATAGTATTACAGCGGTGGAAAGGACGATGGATGAGGACTTGCCATCTGAGGTAGTTTGGGCTGAGGTTAGGAATAGGAAAGGTGAGGTCACCCTGTTAGGAGTCTTTTACAGGCCTCCTAATAGTCCTAGAATCATTGAAGAAAGGATTGGGAAGGTGATTCAGGAGATGAGTGACAGTAATAGGGTGGTTGTTATGGGGGACTTTAACTTTCCTGATATTGATTGGGAAAGCTATAGCTCAAGTTCGTTAGATGGGTCAGTGTTTGTTCAATGTGTGCAGGAGAGTTTCCTGACACAATATGTAGACAGGCCAACAAGAGGTGAGGCCATACTGGATTTGGTTCTGGGTAACGAACCAGGCCAGGTGTTAGAATTAGAGGTAGGTGAGCACTTTGGGGATAGTGACCATAATTCGGTGATTTTTACACTCGTGATGGAGAGGGATAAGTGTGTACTACAGGGCAAGAATTATAGCTGGGGTAAGGGAAATTATGATGCGGTGAGGCATGACTTAGGATGTGTGGCTTGGAAAAGTAGACTCCAAGGCAAGAGTGTAAATGATATGTGGAACTTGTTCAAGGGGCAACTATTGAGTGTCCTTGATAATTATGTACCTGTCAGGCAGGTAGGAAAGGGTCGTGCGAGGGAGCCGTGGTTTAATAAGGAATTGGAATCCCTTGTTAAATGGAAGAGGGCGGCCTATCTCAAGATGAGACGTGAAGGTTCAATTGGGGCGATTGAGAGTTATAGGGTAGCCAGGAAGGACCTGAAGAGAGAGCTAAAAGCAGCAAGGAGGGGACATGAAAGGTCCTTAGTAGATAGGATTAGGGAAAACCCTAAGGCTTTCTATAGGTATGTTAGGAATAAAAGAATGACTAGGGTAGGAATAGGTCCAGTCAAGGATAGTAGGGGGAAGTTGCGTGTGGAGGCGGAAGAGATTGGGGAGACACTGAATGAATACTTTTCTTCAGTATTCACTCAGGAACAGGGCATTGTTGTCGATGAGAATACTGAGGCACAAATAAGTAGAATGGATGGCTTTGAGGTATGTAGAGAAGAGGTGTTGGAAATCCTGGAAAAGGTGAAAATAGATAAGTCCCCTGGGCCTGATGGCATTTATCCTAGGATTCTCTGGGAAGCAAGGGAGGAGATTGCAGAGCCATTGGCCTTGATTTTTATGTCCTCTTTGTCTACAGGAGTAGTCCCAGAAGACTGGAGGATAGCAAATGTGGTTCCCTTGTTCAAAAAGGGGAGTAGGGATAGCCCTAGTAACTATAGGCCGGTGAGTCTCACTTCTGTTGTGGGCAAAGTCTTAGAGAGAATTGTAAGGGATAGGATTTATGCACATCTAGATAGGAATAATGTGATCAAGGATAGTCAGCATGGTTTTGTGAAGGGCAAGTCGTGCCTCACAAACCTTATTGAATTCTTTGAAAAGGTGACGAAGGAGGTTGATGAGGGGAAAGCGGTAGATGTGGTATATATGGATTTTAGTAAGGCGTTTGATAAGGTTCCCCATGGTAGGCTACTGCAGAAAATACGGAGATATGGCATTGAGGGTGAGTTGGAGGTTTGGATTAGGAATTGGCTGGATGGAAGAAGACAGAGGGTAGTAGTTGATGGCAAAGTTTCTTCATGGAGTGCCGTCACTAGCGGTGTTCCGCAAGGATCTGTTTTGGGACCATTGCTGTTTGTCATTTTTATAAATGACCTGGAAGAGGGGTTAGAAGGTTGGGTGAGCAAGTTTGCGGATGACACGAAAGTCGGAGGAGTTGTTGACAGTGAGGAAGCATGTGGCAGGTTACAGCAGGATATAGAGAAGCTGCAGAGCTGGGCAGAAAGGTGGCAGATGGAATTCAATGTAGCTAAGTGCGAGGTGATTCACTTTGGGAAGAATAACAAAAAGATGGGGTACTGGGCTAATGGTCGGATACTTGGTAGTGTGGATGAGCAGAGGGATCTTGGTGTCCATGTACACAGATCTCTGAAAGTTGCCACCCAGGTAAATAGTGCGGTGAGGAAGGCATATGGCGTACTGGCTTTTATTGGTAGAGGAATTGAGTTCCGGAGTCCTGAGGTCATGATGCAGTTGTATAAGACTCTGGTACGGCCGCATCTGGAATATTGTGTGCAGTTTTGGTCGCCATACTATAGGAAGGATGTGGAGGCATTGGAACGGGTGCAGAGGAGGTTTACCAGGATGTTGCCTGGTATGGAAGGAAAATCGTATGAGGAAAGACTGAGGCACTTGGGGCTGTTTTCACTAGAGAAAAGAAGGTTTAGGGGTGACTTGATTGAGGTGTACAAGATGATTAGGGGGTTAGATAGGGTCGACAGTATGAACCTTTTCCCGCGTATTGAGTCGGGTATTACAAGGGGGCATAGCTTTAAATTAAGGGGGGGTAGATATAGGACTGATGTTAGGGGTAGGTTCTTCACTCAGCGAGTCGTTAGTTCATGGAATGCCCTGCCAGTAACAGTGGTGGACTCTCCCTCTTTATGGGCATTTAAGAGGGCATTGGATAGGTATATGGAGGATAGTGGGTTAGTGTAGTTTAGGTGGGCTTGGATCGGCGCAACATCGAGGGCCCAAGGGCCTGTACTGCGCTGTATTCTTCTATGTTCTATGTTCTATGATTCTGCAAATTAGTACTATTGCGTTTTTAAAAGTGAAATTTAATTCTGCCACTATTTTAGATAATGTGCTTTAGATTCTAATAAACCTTAAATAATTTGCTACTTTTACAAACAAAAAACTAATTTTGAGTTAACTGACCAAACTATATTGGCTGTCTAAAGCCCCTTTGTGCAATTTTGTTAGCATAACCCTCAGTAGGTGCTATAATGACCAGAAGTAAGCTTCATAGTTGATTTGAAGTTTGTTCAGCTAGTGTCCCTACAATTTGAGTAATTGTAGATTTTTGGGGTGCACTTAACTTATAGTTGACATAGGTCTTTAATTAGTCTGAGTTTGGAAGAGCCAATCTAAAGTTTACCAGTTCAGTTTAGTTTAAAGACCTATTTATTCCATCCACAAATATTTTTCACTAGTTTGTCTGAATTCATTAAGTTCAAAAAAAAGTGCCAAAGAAAGATGTTTAATGAATTAGTGGTTTTACAAGCAGTTCACTTCAGAATGCCTAATTGTGATACTGATTAATTGGGTACCAGTGTTGTATTCTGTTCTATTGACTGAACTTCTGTCGTAAATAGTCTTGTGCATCAAATCACTAAAACCCAGGCTATCCCTTGTTGGCCACTATTTCCTGTGCATGATCAAGCACATCATGTACTCTAATTGGACAGTTAATGCATGAACTGTCATGGACAATTCATTGTCAAACATTGATTGGCTAGGTAGTGTCTGAAAAATGTGTTGCTGGAAAAGCGCAGCAGGTCAGGCAGCATCAAAGGAGCAGGAGAATCGACGTTTCGGGCATAAGCCCTTCTTCAGGAATGAGGAGGGTGTGCCAAGCAGGCTAGGATAAAAGGTAGGGAGGAGGGACTTGGAGGAGGGGCGTTGGGAATGCGATAGGTGGAAGGAGGTTAAGGTGAGGGTGATAGGCCGGAGAGGGGTTGGAGGGTTCCTAGGCGGAAGATGAGGCGCTCTTCCTCCAGGCGTCGTGTTGCCATGGTCTGGCGAAGGAGGAGACCAAGACCAAGACCTCCTGGCTGAACACTTTAACTCCCCCTCCCACTCCGCCTAGGAACCCTCCAACCACAAAGGATGAATGCAGATTTCTCCAGCTTCCTCACTTCCCCTCCCCCACCTTTTCTCAGTTCTAACCCTCTGACTCGGATTGACCTGCAATCTTCTTCCCGACCTCTCCGCACCCACCCCCTCTCCGGCCTATCACCCTCACCTTAACCTCCTTCCACCTATCGCATTCCCAACGCCCCTCCCCCCAAGTCCCTCCTCCCTACCTTTTATCTTAGCCTGCTTGGCACACCCTCAATCATTCCTGAAGAAGGGCTTATGCCCGAAGCGTCGATTCTCCTGCTCCTTGGATGCTGCCTGACCTGCTGCGGTTTTCCAGCAACACATTTTTCAGCTCTGATCTCCAGTATCTGCAGTCCTCACTTCCTCCTAGGTAGTGTCTGCCCTATTTCCGATTAGCTTATTAAAATTAGTGGTCACCTTAGTGACAAAACTTCTCATTGTCACTTCATTAATCCTTTAATGTATTTGTCATTTTATAAGTTTGTTCCTTTTGTAACAGCTTGTCCCTCTAAACATAGCAATTCCATAGATATTTACCATAGTAAAATGACACCAGTGAACAATTAGTGTCTACTTAGAGCATGTAGTGTCATTTCCGCGTGATTAACTATTATTCCAGCTGTCTTAATTGATGCATCTAAGAATTCTCCAAAATCTATGAAAATTCTTTAACTAAAGAACTCCGTGTGATGTCATAATAACTGTTTAAACTGAAATGCACAGCTTTGAGTAACAGTTGAGTCCACTTTAAAGTATTCACTGTTGTTAACCTAAATTTGCATTGATCTGAGCTACAAAGCAGCAGTGAAACCATACATTATCCTTATTTTTGACCTTGCCATATGACTTCTTCCCCACAGAAAATATTGAACAACATACCATATTTAAATATAATGTAATTTAATTTCTCTTTTGCTTAGTTAAGTGAAATTTATTAATTATTGAAAAATAATTCAATCCTATATTTTATTCATAGTGTTGTCAGAACTGCCCCCAAGCTATACTTGTGTTGCTGAAAAGCCAAGTAATAGATTTCACTGATGAGGATATTGTCTCTGTGATGACAGCCAACTTTGTCATTCCCAACCACTACTTCAACTGAATCTGTTCATCGTTGATCTCTCATGCAATATCAGTTTATATCCACTAAACTTAGGGTAGTCTTCAGCTCTAGCTTTTAAAAAGTAATTCTGCTGCTGCTGGTGAGAATAAAGATGCATTTAGTAAGATGTGTGGACATTCTGAAAAACACATGGAAATTGAAACAAATATAAGACAAAACATTTTTCAAGACCATGCAAGTCCATTACTTAACATTGAGGCAGAGTAATTAAAGTGACAACACTACAATATTTGAACTCTAAAGAAAAGTGCTGATTTGATGTGCCTAACTCTCAATAGTATGTAATTATGTATAAGTTAGGATTTTATAAATTTGTTATTGATATGTTTGTAACAAATTCCATTATTTTGACCATGAGCAGATTTGAAGAATTAGTTCTGTGGCTGCAATTGTCCTGACTTATAGGGGTCTCTATATAAAATATTAAATGTGTTTAAGTCAAAAATATAAACTGTATATGTTACTTATTTTTTATTTGCTTTCCAGTGCTTTTGCTACCCTAGAGGAAGAAGCTTGCACAGAGTTGGTGCCATACCTTGGTTACATACTTGATACACTTGTCTTTGCTTTTAACAAATATCAACATAAGAATCTTCTAATTCTGTATGATGCTATTGGAACCCTTGCTGACTCAGTAGGGCACCATTTAAATAAGCAGGTGAGGGAAAGAAAATGCTGCAGTATAATCAATATCTTGAGTTATTAGAACTGAGAGGAAGTAAAAACTGAACAGGGTGGGGTGTAATTCAGTGGATGTCTTTTAAGATTGTGAAAAGGTTTGATAGACTGGAGGTGGTGACAGTGCTTCCACTTGTGGGTGTTGCAATCTAGGGGTGATAGTTACTAATGAATGGTTAGAAGGTGGAGCAAGGAGTAATTGAGATAAAGATTATAGGTATGTTAATGAGGAAGTTAGGTACAATCAAGAAGGACAAGAGATTGAATCATTGAGCAGATTATGTTAGTGGAAGAGGGATGTGAAGTATTGTTACCTGTGGATTGTATGGCCTGTTGCTGTGCTCTAAATTATGTGCAATATACCTATTAAGTTAGCTGTGTTCAAGTACAGTGATGTGGCAGTGTACTATTTTAGTACTCGTTTAGATACTGTGCAAAAGTTTTGCTTTACTGCTTAATTTAAAACTCATCACTTGTCAGTTTATTAGTAACCTTGGAAAATATTGGGTTTGCCACTGCCATGATTTTCTGTTACATCAATCATTTGTCGCTTACAGTCAGGAGTTTACTACTTAATATTGCCATCTCTGGCTCTTTATGTTTAAACAGTTTTATTTCAGTACTGGTTGTAAGATCTTTTCCAGAACCAGCAGTTTTAATCCAAATGTCACATTGATCAGGTATTGAGAAAAGCTTCGATAACTCTTCCTGTTTTTGGTTATAATTCCAAATTTCAAAAGTTTTCAAATTATGATATGTAATATAAGGAATGGGAGCAGGCTAGGCTATTTGGCCCTCGAACCTGCTCTGCCATTTAATAAGGTAAAGATTGATCAATTATAGCCTCAATTTAACTGCATCTCCCATCCCCACACTGCACCCATCCAATAATCCTTTTGTACCTTGCAGATGATACTTCTTGTCCGCCCTCCCCCCTCCAAAAAAAACAACCACTTCCCAACAACCCCGTAGCAGTACAAGCACATTTTCTATGATCCTATACGGAAAATCAAGGAATTCTTAACCCCGAGAATGTAAGATGGTTTTCTTGTGCAGGTTTTCAAAGCATTTCTAAATATGATATGGAATTTGCAGAATTTATTTCTGAGGCGGCAAATGAACATATTCAGTTAAGATAAACTTTATTTCAGAACAGTGGACTGGATTTTGATGTCTTGTTGTGACTGGATGGCCTTGTCGGTTTACTATTTTTTTCCAACAGATTTTCTAAGGCTTTTTGCATTAGGACTTCAGATAATAAATGTTTAAAAAATAAAAATGAAATTATTGGAGAATGTTAAAAATTAAACTCTGAAGGAATAAGACTCCATACTTAGAACAGTTTATTTTCAGTACCAGTGTAGTTTGATAGCGATAAAGATGTATTGTAATATTCTAAATTCATTTAAACTTCAGTGCTCCTTTACCTTCTAGCGCATTTATCTAAATTTGTAAGAGAGTATATCTCATGTACCCCAGCTTTATGCCTTTCCACATATTTGACTGTCTAGTCTTGATGCATTACTAGCAAAACTTCTGGAAGAATGAGGCTTCTTTGGCACATGATCACAAGAGGTTACAGTCTGATTTAATAATTAGTAATAATGGTCTTTGAAAGCCTCATCACTATATTGCAAAGTTTGGACCATAATGTTGCAAGGATAGATTTTTTTTCAGGTCATTCCTGCTACTTTTCTGATATAGTTAAGTGTTTCTAAATTAAGGTGCTTTGTCTTGTTGACTAATTTACAATATTTCAGTAGAGCCATAAAATTAACCCACTTTGTGTCTCTCACAAGGAATATATACAAATGTTGATGCCTCCTCTCATTCAGAAGTGGAACATGTTGCAAGATGAAGACAAAGATCTTTTTCCCTTACTTGAGGTATTGTAGAGCTTCATGTGTTATTTGCAAAGAATATTTCATGTTAGTAGATTTATTGAAAAAGAGTTTTGGGGATTAGCAAACTCCTTTGGTCAGAGACCACTTCTCCATTTCTTTTCAAACAGAATTCCACCAGATTCGCCACTGTCTGATTGAAGAATATTCTCCTTATTTCAGTCCTAAATGGCTACCCCATCTCCTTAGAGGGTGACCCCTGCTTCTGAACTCCTTCGTCATCCTTTTTGCAGTTATCCTGTCAAGTCTTGTAAGAAATTTATAGGTTTCTGACATGCCCCCCTCATTCTTCTACATTTCAGTGCATTTGGTCCTAACTGATCTATGCCTCTTTACATATCAATACTGTCATCCCAGGAATCCATTTGTTAACATTTCTTGCACTCCTTCCCTAGCCAGAACATCCTCAGGTAAGATGATCAAAATGCATATGATACTGGAAATGTGGTCTCATCAAGGCACTGTGCAATTGCAGCAAGGTGTTCCTGCTGCTGTACGCAAATCCTTTCACTACGAAGACCATTTGCCGCCTTCACTGCCTATTGCATCTGCATGCTTACTTTCAGTGACTAGTGTGTATGGACACTAGGTCTTGTTGCATCTCCCTCTTTCCCAGTCTCTCACCATTCAGATAATCTGCTGTTTTGTCTTTGCTACCTAAGTGGATGATCTCATATCTATCTATATTATGTTGTACATCCATCTGTTATGCCTTTGCTCACTTACTTGACTTGTCCAAATTCACTGAAGCATCTCTGCACCATCCTCACAGTTTAACCTTCTACCCAGCTTTGTATCATCTACAAACATGGAGATATTGCGCTTAGTTCCCTCCATTGATACATTGTGAACAGCTGGGGTCATTATGCTGATTCCCCACAGTATTAACCTGATCACTAGCTGCCACTCAGAAAATGGGTTCCTATTCTTTGTTTCTTGTCTGCAAACCAATTCTGTCTATTTCAATGCACTACCCCAATCCCATGTGCTTTAATTTTGCACGCTGATTTCTTGTGTGCGACCTTATCAAAGGTCCAAGTAAACCACATCCACCCTTTTATGAACTTTGCTAAATACATTGTCAAAACAATTCCAGTAGATTTGTCAAACATAATTTCCTTTTTATAAATCCATGCTGACTCTATCCAATCCTGTCACTGTTTTCCAGACGCTCTACTATTAAGTCTTTTGTAACGGATTCTAGCCTTTTTCCTACTACTGATGTCAGTTTAACTGGTCTATAATTCCTTGTTTTCTTTTTACCTTTTTTTAAAATAAGGAGCTTACATTAGCTATTCTCCTAATCCAGAGGAGCTGTTACAGAGTCTATGAAATCTTAAAAGATGACCATCAATGCATCCACTATTTTTAGGGCCATGTTCTTGAATAGTGTTAAGTATACCCAGGTTTTAATGCACCTCCCCTTTACTTAGTCTGTCGTCTTGATTTTACTGCTCCTCGGATGCTACCTGAACTGTTGTGTTTTTCCAGCACCACTCTAATCTAGACTCTGGTTTTCAGCATCTGCAGTCATTGTTTTTACCTTTTCAGATAGTCCGCCTTCCTGTTTTTAATTATGGTAGTGGATAACGTCACATTATCCGCGTCATACATCTGTCATACATTGACTTTTTCTTGCTGGTTGCGCCCTAACTGAATTAATACAGATAACACTCGATGAAGAATTTCACTAAGCTCTACCAATCTCCATGGCAATGTGATGTAAATGACTTATTGCCAGATAAAAATTAAAATTAATTCCAGCACATTCCTTAATTCTGGCAAACCATGTGAGTAGCTTCCTTTGTTGGAATAACTGCAAACATCATGTTATCAATTTTTCAGCTAATTAAGCTTTCTTCTAGTTGAATAATGTTGCCTTTCTAGCTGTTACCCTTGTAATTTAACGTGATCCTGACCTTTATACATGTTCTGAAGTCCAGGCTTGTTTCAGTTATGTTTTCTTTGTGGTTATTACCAGTTTCTCAATCAAGACTTCCCATTTAACATCTAAACTATGTTGTAAATAATATGAATTACAACATGGATATTTGTGAGAATGAGCATAGCTGGTGAGGCCAGCACTTGCAGTCTATCCCGAGTTTCTCTTGAAAACGTGATGTTGAACTAAAATAATTTGTATAGAAAAATAATAGGCAAAGCTTTGCTCGAGTTTGAACATTAACCATTTTATTGGTCTTGCTATTATCTGTCTTGCACCCAATTTACTTTATCCATGCTGACACAGATCCTCCTGTTCCAAGAGCCTCAATTTTATTATCCAGCCTTTCTCATAGTACTTTGTCAAAGCATATATTGAAATCTAAGGGGCTTGACTGCCGTAGTGATTGTGCCCCAATTCTGAGCCAGAAAGACCAATTTCAAGTCCCATATGCCACAGAAATGTTTGTCATAAGGTTAATTTAAAATAATTAACTTAAAATCTGTGGTGAGACCATCCGTAGTGTTCTCCTCATCAACCTACTTTCTTACTACCTCAAGAAATGTACTGTAATTAGTAAATAATTGTTTTGTATTACAGAACCTGCGAATTGCTTAAAAATGACTGTTCAAGCTTTTAATGTTGCTGTCGTCAGGACAAGTTGCAAGAATACCAATTCAAGGGAAAAAATTGCATGCTTCATGAGAAAGAAATGCTGACTGATGTTTGCATTCACCATGGCAGTGCCTCTTAATGTTGATTGGCAGTTAACTGTGCTGCCAAGTATATAGGTTCCATGTCCCAAAGACTGGGGTGGGGTGGGTGGGGTGTATCAAACAATATCAATTCAGCTGTTCTCAAAAAAGCAAGGCAATAACTGTACCCAAGCAGTCAATGATTACAGAAGTCTTAGCAAAGTCTAACATTAAATTATTCTGCAGTTTGACTTTATTTGCTGGATAATCCTGAGTGTACGAAGAATTACACTAACAACAAATTTAGGATTGTCAGCCAGACTCAGAATAGCACATTTGCGTGTACTGGAGGCTAGCCATAATGTTACACAGGTCCTGTTCTTTGCAGACTGAAAGATAACATACAAGCACTGTGTCTGCTTCACTCAACAGAATATGTGACAGCTGTTCTCTGGTTCATTTTGCAAAGCAATGCTTTGACCAATCAGAATGTCCATGCTCTCTTGCTTTAGGAATCTCGGGTGCAACACATTCCGACAAGGCAGTTTATCTGTTCTAAACAGCTTATACCTTAAATTCTATTGGTCAGTTTTCACCCTATATCTGCAGTCTCCATTCACAACAATATTCTGTTAGCATCCATGCAAGTTGTAGTTAATGCAGGAGAGGAACAACTTTAATTGGCAATCCCAGTTAACCAGTTAGACTCCACTTATAATATTTTCCTCTTCTATTATGACAACTTGTGTTTTAGAAGGTCATGGAGGAAAGTACTCTCACAACATTTTAAGAAGCATCTGGATGAGTTTATAAAATGCCAGGGCATAGTTGGCTATGGACCATGTACAGATAAATAGAATTAGTGTAGTTTGATGTTTGTTTGATGTAGACATGATGTATGACTCTATAACTGTATTAACTATCCCAAGCTGTGCCACTGGCAATTTAAAATATGACTCCAAACCCCTTGAGAGATTGTAATTAGGGAGAAGATTTGTAGTTCAGGATGTAAGTTTGCTCGCTAAGCTGGTAGATTTGTTCTCAGACGTTTCATTACCATACTAGGTAACATCATCACTGAGCCTCCAATGAAGCACTGGTGTTCTGTCCAGCTTGCTATTTGTGTCTTGGTCTGTTGTGGTGGGTGATATCACTTCTTATTCTTTTTCTGAGAGGTTGGTAAATGGGGTCCAAATTGATATGTATGTTAATGGAGTAACGGTTTGAATGCCAGGGCTCGAGGAAATACCCTATATGTCTTTGTTTTGCCTGTACCAGGGTGGATGTATTATCCCAGTTGAACTAGTGTGCTTCTTCGTCTGTGTATATGGATATTAGTGAAAGTTGGTCAGGTCTTTCGGTGGCTAATTGTTGCTCATGTATTCTGGTGGCTTGCACAGACGGGCAGGAAACTAGCCACTAAAAGACCTGACCAACTTTCACTGGTATCCATATACACAGATGAAGAGACGCATCAGTTCAACTGGGACAATACATCCATCTTGGGAGAGGCTAAACAAAGACATATAGGGTATTTCCTAGAGGCCTGGCAT